>NC_142873.1:162661785-163312142 GCF_051225735.1 Oryctolagus cuniculus
GACCCTTCCGGGAGCTGCCCCTGGGACAAACTCTGTCCTTCGGATAGAGTCCAGTCTGTCCCGTCTCGTGCTGACCACGTGACCGCCACGTACTGTGTCCCCTGGTGTGTCCCAGGGCTGAGCCGGGTGGAACAGCCCTGTGAGGAGCAGGCAGAGGCAGGCCAGGTCCTCACAGCCTGGGGACGCCACAGCAGAAGCGACACTCGAATCTGGGGCATGCAGGGCTAACCGCAGCGTGGAGGGCACCCGAGCTTCCTGTTGCCATGGTAACAAATGACCACATACCGAGCAGCTCTGAAGAGAACCAGGAGAGCGGAGGTGAGGACACCCACACCCCAGGGTGGGTGCCTGGGCTCGGCACCCAGCTCTGTCCGACTCCTGCTTCCTGCAACGTGGATCCTGGGAGTCAGCAGGTGGTGGCTCAAGCCACATGGGAGCTCTGGATTGAGTCCCAGCCCCACGCAGGCATCTGGGGAGGGAGCCAGCAGCTGGAATTCTGTCTGGGTGCCTATCTCTCCCTTTTCATCTCTCTACTTCGCAAATAAATGGTAATAATAATAATAATAAAAGAGTAACAAGGGAGACGCATTCTCACACAGTTGTCTGGAATCCAGGCATCACAGAGCTGTGCCCTTCTGCAGGTGCTGGGGACCGAGGGTCCTCCCTGCCCCTCCGGATGCCAGGGGCCCCAGGCATCCCTGGGCTGTGGCTGCCTCCGCGTCCGTCTCCACACCCCCTGTCCTCTACATGCTCGGTCAGATCTCTTGTTGCCTCTGCTGGAGTGACACCTGCCATTGCTCTGGGCCAAGCCCAAGTCAGAAAGACGTCATCGGCCCTTTCCTGTGACATGTCCGCCCAAGGTCGCGCTTGCGGGATCTGGGTGTTAGGAATCTAAGAGGGTGCTCTTGGTGCCACCCTCAGCCCAGCGCCCGGTGAGACTGCTGCCATTTCCGCAGGACCTCCCAGCTGAGCCCAGTGGGGCCCAGAGGAGCCCAGTGGGGGCCCAATGGAGCCCCTCTCCTGCTAACAAGTCCGGCAGGTGGAGACAGGAGTGACGGACAGCCCAGGCCACAGAAAACAGAAGCCAGAGTGAGCGGGGCAGGGGTGGAGCAGAAATGGAGAGAAGAGAGGGGGGCTTGAACACCTGGCAGGATTCAGGGGTTCGAGTGATATCCTGAGACTGGGAAGCCCCTCCCTCTCTCTGGCTCTGCCTCTACCCTGCCCCCAGCACACCCAGCTGGTGGTCTCCCCACTGAGCGGGGAGTGTGGGGGAGCTGCTGGCTGTAAGACCTTGCACATGACCTTCTGCAGGTCAAGGCCGGGCCAGGCCAGGGCTGCTTGCGATTCCAGGCACGCAGGGGTCTGGCGGCTCTGGCTGTGGTGACGAGGCGCTAATGTCCCTTTTTAGTATGCCCGCGGCTCCCGCTCGGTCTGCTCCTGAACTGTTCATCTATAACGTTTGTGGGCCTATTAAGAGGGAAATACAATTTCATAGCTACAGATAAGAGATTAGACAGATCAATTTGAAGTCTGCAAAATAGACCGGGGGTGGAGGGAGAATGATTTCCAAATTACGATCTTGCTGACTTGGAGCCACTGGCTCGTCGGATCACAGCCTGGTCCTTGACCGCATCGGACGTCCCTCGGGAGCCCTGGGGCCGCCTGTTGACCGGCCAGCATGCCAGGCCATCGGGGCCCAGGGACTGGGGATCCACTGACCAGGGCTGTGGCAGGCTCTGGGAGCAACGGCAGCGTCGCCGGGTTTTGTCTCCCAGTGTTGGGTGTGTGAGTTGTTCCAGCCGGAGTATTAAAGCCACGGCTTGGCCGGGAGCCTCGCCGGCCATTCCTGCAGCTGGCACCTTTCTCTTGCCCTTGGCGCCAGCTTCTTGGCCTCCTCAGCTCTCTAAGTGCTCCCCCATCACCCTGCTCTCCCATCCTACCTGGGTCCTCTTGGGGCTCTGCCCAGCCCACCCTCGGGGCAGGTGCTCGTCTCTAAGCTTCAAGAATTCAGAGAAGGGCAAGCAGGGTGTCTCGTGCTCATCCATAAAGGCAAAGTGTGACGGAGTCGGAGGGGATCTCCGAATTCTGTGTGCGGCCTTGAAAATGTCCTGGCCACACCGTGCCCGTCGTTAAGGGGCTCATCTCCGTGTCCCTGCAGCAGAACCACTGCAGTCATGCACGGAACAGGGTCAGCTCAACAGGCAGCCATCACCATCACCACCACCAGAATCACAATCATTACCACCACTACCACCACCATCATCACCATCACCATAACCAACACCACCAACACCACCATCACCACCACCAGACTCACAATCATTACCACCACCACCACCATCACCATAACCAACACCACCAACACCACCATCACCAACTCCACCATCACCATCACCACCACCACCATCACCACCATCACCACTACCATCACCATCACCATCACCAACACCACCAACACCACCATCACCATCACCAACTCCACCATCACCATCACCATCACCACCACCACCATCACTACCACCACCACCACCAGACTCACAATCATTACCACCACCATCACCCCTACCATCACCATCACCATCACCATCACCATCACCAGAATCAGTCATTACTGCCATCATCACCACCACAATCATTGTCACCACCATCACCCTCACTACCACCACCATCACTACCACCACCACCACCAGAATCACAATCATTACCATCACTACCACCACCACCATCACCAACTCCACCATCACCATAACCAACACCACCAACACCACCATCACCACCACCAGACTCACAATCATTACCACCACCACCACCACCATCACCCCTACCATCACCATCACCATCACCACCACCATCACCATCACCAGAATCACAGTCATTACTGCCATCATCACCACCACAATCGTTGTCACCACCATCACCATCACCAACTCCACCATAACCATCACCACCACCACCATCACCACCACCATCATTATCACCACCATTGTCACCATCACCACCATCACCATCATTGTCACCACCATCACCATCACCACAATTAGACTCACAATCATTATCACCTCCACCACCACCACCACCATCACTATCACCAGAATCACAATCATTACTGCCATCATCACCACCACCACCATTGTTGTCACCATCACCACCACCATCACCAGAATCACAATCATTACCACGACCATCACCACCATCATCAATGTCACCATTATCACCATCTTCACCACCAGCATCCTCACCATCACCATTGCCATCATCACCATCACTAAAAATGACTACCACCACCATTGTTGTCACCACCATCACCACCACCACCACCACCATCATCACCACCACCACCATCATCACCACCACCACCACCACCACCATCATTACTACCATCACCATCACCACCACCACCATTGTCATCATCACCACTAACAGTGACTACCACCAACATCATTGTCACCACCATCACCATCACCATCATCATCATTACCCAAATCACCACCACCAGGACCACCATCATCACCACCATCATGGTCTTCACTGCATCATCATCACCACCACAACTGCCACAGCCACAGCCATCACCATCTCCACCCTCACCACCCTCATCATGTCACAGGTGTCACCATCGTCGTTGTCCATGGCACGTCCATGCTAATCATGGTCCAGGGTGGAGTTCTCGTGTACTTAGAAACATTTCTTTCTTCCCTGAGATTCCAAGAAAGAAAGAGCCCTCACCCCAGCAGGAGAGAAGCAGAACACCCACAGAGGAAAGTCAATCAGAGGGCGAGGGAAGCCTAGGAGACAAACCAGGAGTCGGCACACGTGGAAACCACGGGACGCTGAGTCAGAACCAGGACAGAGGAGAGTCCTGCTCCTCCTCCGATCCAGCTCTCTGCTGTGGCCTGGGAAAGCAGCAGAAGATGGCCCGTGTGCCTGGGCCCCTGCACCCGCGTGGGAGACCCAGAAGAAGCTCCTGGCTCCCGGCTTCATCCAACACATGCAACCTTCGGGGAATGAACCAGCAAGTGGAAGACCTCTCCTCTCTCTCTCTCTAACTTTCAAATAAATAAATACATCTTTAAAAAAAAGACACACAATGATGAGAGCATTTAACTCACTGCCCCAGTCGCCCACGTGTGTTGCGTGCCTCGCGTGCTCAGGTGGTGTGGACAGCTAGCTTCATGGCCACGTGACTACCATGTGCAGTATGAAACAGGTTTCACAAATCCTGCCATTGCTCCGTCTGCTGGCACAACGCCCTGGTGCTGCCCCGCCTGTCGGACTTCACCGAGGCACGGGGTCAAGGATGAAATCGCAAATCAAGGCCGCGGGCGCCTGCACCGTCTTAGACACAGCCCGGGCCCCTCTGAGCGCCAGGCCCTGTGTGACCCAGCAGGCCTTCTGCCCAGGAGCACACGCTGGGCCCCGCTGCCTTCTGCTTGTGGCTCAAAGACGGTTTCCTCTGCCGCAGTCTGAGCTCGGGGAGAAGCCGTGGGGCACGTGTCGTGGGCGTGAACCAGGAGGGAGGGAGGGAGTGGGATAAGAGGGGACTCTGTGTAGCGGCACAGCCCTGGTCTCGGTGCAGACGAGCCCCGTCCTCAGAGCTCGCCAGGAGCCCGGATGGACACGACTCACCATAGATCTGTGCACAGTGTGGCAGTGTTTGCCGCAGGCTTGCTGTGGGTGCTGGGAGACACTGGGGGGAAATGGACCCACCAGAGCCAGTGCCACGGCGAAGCTGGTTAAGCCACAGCCTGTGGTGTTGGCATCCCCTGCGGGCACCACTTCGAGGACCAAATACTCCACTTTGGATCCAGCTGTCAGCTATGAAAGCAGTAGAAGATGGCCCAAGTCCTTGGGCCCCTGCACCCACGTGGGAGACCTGGAAGAAGCTCCTGGCTGCAGATTGGCTCAGCTCTGGCTGTTGCGGCCATTTAGGGAGTGAACCAGCAGAAGGAAGAAGGAAGACCTCTCTCTCTCTCTCCCCTCTCTCTCTCTCTCTCAATCTGTGTGTGTGTGTGTGTGTGTGTGTGTGTGCATGTGACTCTTTCAAATAAATAAATAAATCTTTTAAAAGATGCTGTGACTTTAAAATATATATAAAATAAATCTTTAAAAAGAAAGTGGACCCACATGTACGTCCCAGGAGGGAGGCAAGCAAGCAAGAAAGCAGGTAAGAGAAGCAGAAGACAAACAAGGATGGGAAGAAGCGAGAAGCAGGGGCGGGGGGCAGCGGACAAGGCTTCTCGGAGGAGGCGGCTTTGAGCCAAGGGCTGGAGGAGGCCGCAGTGAGGTGCGCAGACTCGCGGAGTCGGCCTGGTCTCAGCCGTGGCTCCTTCCCAGGGCGTGGCCTGGAGATGCACTTGTTCCCCTGTGTCGCTCCCCGTCTTCGTGGAGGAACGACACAGGACCCTGCGCTGTTCTTTTGTCTGCTCGGCCCTCCCCGGGTTTGCTGCTGGTTCTTCCCGGGTTGGCTACTATCCCTTCCACCTCCGTGGAAGGGCAGTTCCCCCTGGCCGCATTCCCCACTTCCGCAGGGGAGCGGCACACCGCCGGCCGGCTCTCTGGGGGGCTGCACAGGTGTTCCCTCAGATGTTCCCCTTAGATGTTCCTGGTGCATGCCGTCTCTCTCCTCCTTTATAGTCCTCCTCCGCCAATCCTAACTCGGCTGCCCACACGCCGAGTACGCTGCTCTCCTCCAATCAGGAGCGAGTCCTACAGTTTATTGGCTGAACTGGAGGCACCTGTGTAGAAGCTGTTTTCTTCTCTCCCAGCGCCATATTGTGGGAGAGCAGATGCATAGAATAAGTCTTAATTCCAGTAACTCAGTCTAGTCCGGGTTGCTCCCCACAGATCCCCCTTTCTTTTTATTTTTTGGCGTTGATACGCGCCTGTCTTCGGTGTCCCGCAGCACACACTCTGCTCTACTTGCTAGAGTTGCCACAGGTTCTTACACATCCTATCAATCAGGCAAACCGAATCCGGGTCCTCTCTTCGCCATGTTGTGAGGAGGTTTTTAGGCGCTGATGCGTGCCTGTGTTCGGTGCCCTGCAGTGCATGCTCTGCTCTGCCTGCAGGGGCTTACAAGCCCTAACAATCAGGCAAACCGAATCCAAGCCTTCTCATTGCCGTATTGTGGGGGAGACTTATTAGTGTTGGTTCGTGCCTATCTTCGGTGACCTGCGGCGCATAAGCTGCTAGCTGCCCGCAGGTGCTCATCGCCTCACTTAATCAGGCAGACCGAATCCAAGCTCTCACATTGCTGTGTTGTGGGGAGGCCTTTCTCTTTCTCTATTTCTCTATCTCCGGGCATTCCTATCTCTCCCATTTTACTTCTATCTTCCAGCATTCCTATTTCTCTCATTTTACTTCTAAACTTCTGTTTCTCTTATCCCCGCAGCTTCCCGGCTCCCGCCCCGCGGCAGCTTCACGGCTCCGCGCGGCTTCCCGGCGCCTCGCCCCGCCGGCGGGCTCCCGGCTCTGCGCGGCTCGGCTTCGCGCGCACACTCTGCGGTCTCTCACTAGCCCTTTCGCGTCTGAACCACGGCCTCGCGCCAGCCCCGCGTTCCCTATCTATTCACGCCCCGTGCTCTCTCTGCACGCGGCGGCTTCCGCGAGTCACACAGCGTAGCTTGTGTCTCCGCCACTAGCATTCAATCCAAGTTCCCCGGGCTAGCCTGGCGAATTCAACCCAGCTTACGTCTCCGCCCCACGGTTTGGCTTCCCGTCCTTTGCTCCCCTGGCTAATCAGACGGATCCCAACCAGGCTTACGTTTCCGCTTCTGGTTTTAACTTTTCGCCCCCTATTCCCGGGCTAACTTGAGAATCCCAAAGTGGCTTTCGTTTCCACCTCGGCCTGCCCCCCGCGGCTTCAATTTCCCTAACATTTTTCTCTACCCGGTATGTTTCCCCAAGCTTTCCTCCAACAATATTCCTCCCTCATTTCTCCTGGCCTCTCCCCACAGTCCGCATCCGAGTCTGTTTGTTCTAGCTTTCACTTTCGCTTTCGACCTTAGAGATTTCTCCCAGCTTCCCCCTGTAGTCCGTATCTGAGTCTATGCCTAGGCTTTCAATAGCTCCTTCCGGCACCTTTTTCGTCCGGCTTTTCCCTAGGCTGTTTGCTAGTCTCTTTCTCCGATATTTTCCCATTTCTTCCCGTTTCTTCCCTCCTAAGTTTCCTAATCCGTCCTAGGTTTCCTATCCGAGTCACGGCACCATTATGTCGCTCCCCCTCTTCATGGAGGAACGACACTAGACCCTGCGCTGTTCTTTCGTCTGCTCGGCCCTCCCCGGGTTTGCTGCTGGTTCTTCCCGGGTTGGCTACTATCCCTTCCACCTCCGTGGAAGGGCAGTTCCCCCTGGCCGCATTCCCCACTTCCGCAGGGGAGCGGCACACCGCCGGCCGGCTCTCTTGGGGGCTGCACAGGTGTTCCCTTAGATGTTCCCCTTAGATGTTCCTGGTGCATGCCGTCTCTCTCCTCCTTTATAGTCCTCCTCCGCCAATCCTAACTCGGCTGCCCACACGCCGAGTACGCTGCTCTCCTCCAATCAGGAGCGAGTCCTACAGTTTATTGGCTGAACTGGAGGCACCTGTGTAGAAGCTGTTTTCTTCTCTCCCAGCGCCATATTGTGGGAGAGCAGATGCATAGAATAAGTCTTAATTCCAGTAACTCAGTCTAGTCCGGGTTGCTCCCCACACCCCTGCAGGGGTGGGTGTTGGCGCTTCCCGGGGCTGCGGTCACAAAGGGCCTAGAAATCTGTGTTCTCCTGGTGCAGGTCCCGCAGGCTGTGCCCGCACACAGCAGAGCAGCCGGGGGAGCCTTCCCCGCCTCTGCGGCTTCTGGTGCCCTGGCTCCCTCACATGGCCACCTTCTGCCGCGGCTCTGTCCCTTGCGATGACAGCCACCCCGGACGGGTCCCCCGATGACGTCATCCTCACCTACGGCCCCTGGAGGTCCTGTTCTTTCTCCGGAGCTTTGGTCGGTCTCTCCCGTGGTGCTGACTCCTTCTGCCGCTTCTACTGGAAGTCTTTAGATGTGGAATTCAAGTTCGCTTCCACGGTCACAGGCAGCTCACACAGAGTCCTGCTTGCTTTTGTTTCTGCAAAGGCATTGAGTTCCCGCGGACCAGGACCCTGGGGTTTGTGTCTGGAGATAAATCCCCGCCCGCGGTCACTGTCTCATCATTTCCCCGAAGGGCGATGGGCTCCGGCCGCGGGCTTTTCCTGGCTCCCGGCGCCTGCTGCCTTTGTGTAATTAGCCATTCTGCTCTCCGTCACCGAATCCGGCAGCAGGTGCGCCAGTCCTTAATGCTGAACAGGAGGAGCTGCGGATAAATCCTGTGTTGCCTGGCACCAAGCTGCTCAAGTCCAACTCGGGTTTCACAAGACCCGGGCCCTGACTGTGCCGGCGGCCTCTGGGGAGCCTGGGACTCCCTCCCCACCCCACCTCCTTGTTTGCTCCCTGCTCTCTGAAACAGGGGTCTTGCTACCCGTGCTCTGCTGCTCAGAGCTGCTGGCAGGAGGTGTGGGCGAGTCAGGGCCACACGAGGAGCTCTCCCCGAAGGGGTGTTTGTCTGGTCCTGCTCACCTCCCCGAGACTCCAGGGCAGGGGCAGGAAGCCGGGCCAGGGGATCAGGAGACACAGCCCTCTGTGCCCTCAGCACGACCTTGAGACGTCCTCCCCGTAAGGAAGCAGGCGGAAGCTCCCCCAGCCCTGACGGTGCAGAGGCAAGTGCAGGGCCCTGGCAATGCGGCCCCCACGATGTTCAGAAAGGGACGCATCTCCAGCCGGGGTGGTCAGACTCTCCCAGAGATGGAGCTGATGCCAGGGGCAGTGCCAGAGGGCTAGGGGAGCATGAAAGGCACCTTCCAGCGCCGGCGCGGGGTCCTTCTCCGAGGCTGGACGCTGGGCTGAGACGCGGCCCAAGAGAGCCAGTGAGCACCTGCTGTCCCCATCTCACCACCACACCCGTCCAGGAGCCGGGGGCTGGGATCGGGACCACCTCCGCCCGCCCCATGAAAGAGAAGGCGGCAAGGTGTCCAGCCAGCCCGGCAGTGGGCTGCCGGGTCGCCGGAGTCTGGGGGGGGGGTAAGTCCGTCTAGGGGCGCAGGGATTCTGCGCGGGAAGGGGCCTGGGAGGAGAGACTGCGGTCCCCCCCACCCCGTGTGCACCTGCTGTTTGCTTTACAGTGCAGCCGTTTGTTTTCCTTGCCGCTCTTTCTTCTCAGAAGAAATCCTGGGCGGGACCCTGTGTCTGGAAAGAGAGAAAGCCTGGCGCTCAGGCGGAGACCAGAGGCTGGGAGGGCTGCCTCTCCCCTCCCCCCACTGGCGCGGGAGGGTCTCAGCCCTCAGTCTTCAGAGACGGAGAGTGAGCCTGGGGGGCGGAGGGGACCCCATTGCTCTGAAGTCCCTGTGGCCAGTGAGGAGCCGCCGCGGGCTGCGTGGGTTTCGACCCCACCCTGAGTCATCTCGCGGAGTTCAGTCCGCTGGGGAGGGGTCCTGGGGTGGACCTGCGAGGCTCACACAGGCGCCTGCCTCCTGCCAGGTGATGTCCGCTCCGCCCAGGGACCCAGCCAGCAGGAACCCCAGCACCCAGGCAGCCCCTCCCTCAGCCCAGAGCCGTGGGCCCGAGAGACTGCGTTCCTCCCTGATCGACCCGGACTGTACATCTGTGCCCCGGACAGTACGTCTGTGCCGTTAGCAGTGGGGAATGGACAGAGACCACGGAGGCGCTGAACCTCGCAGCAGGTCTCTGGGCTCTGCGTCCACGGCGGATTCTGGAATGTTCCAGTACACTCTCAGCGACTGCACCGAGACACACACAGTCTCTGCCTCCCTTCTCCTCGGTCTCTAGCTCAGTGACACATGGGCTCTGACAGGGCCGCCCAGCAGCCCCGTTTAGTTACAGGGGAAGGACACCAGCTCACGCTGGCTTGACCAACCGTGCTGATTTGGTGACGGGTTCGGAACTGTCCCTGGTTCCATGTGTCTCTCCTCTCTCTCCCTCTCCCCATCCCAGTTCCTCTTCCCATCTCCTCTCTCTCTCCCTCTCCCCATCCCAGTTCCCCTTCTCCCATCTCTTTTCTCTCTCCCTCTCCATCTCTGTTCCTCCCCGCCATGTGATCTTGTTCCCAGGCAGAACCCACCTCATGGTGGCAGAGTGACTGCTGACACCCCAGGCTTCTCTCCTGAGACCCACGGGAAAAAGAGTTTCTTCCTGATGGTGATTCCCATAGGAGCCCTGGGCGTGGCTGTGATTGGCACTGAAGGGGCCACTTCCTGTCCCTGAGTATAGCAGACAATGAGCACGCTGACCCGGCATGCAAGGGTGACCCACCACCCCCAGGACCACGGAGAGACTGACTCTGATGAGAGTGCGAGGCAGAAGTCAGCCATCCGCCGTGTGAGAGAGGGGCCGGGGTGGGTGGGGTGGGGTGGTGTGGACAAGGCATCCGCAGCCCAGGATCTCACCCTGCAAAGTCCTGCCAGACCCCATGACCGTACAGCTGGCCTCAGCCCTGCCCGGGGAAGCCCCCCAGGGGAACCCTCTCCCCTCAGCACCACGTGGGCCCCCCTGCCTGATCACGCCGGGCAACGGAACCCCACAACCTGCCCTGGGGGCGGCTCCTCTGCCTGCACCAGGTGGGCTCCCCAGTCCCGCAGCCTGAGCAGGGAACCCGGGGAGGAAGTCTCTGATCCCCACTCAGCAGCCCTGAGTCCTGGAGGGGGAGGAGAGGAGGTGGGGGGGGGGAGACACGGTGGGAAGATGGACCCTGTTCCGTTATCAGCCCCAGTCTGAATACAGCTGCTCTCAGCTCTGTTGAGCCCCTGCCTGGCCTGCCAGGTGCATTCTCTCCGTTAAACCAGGGGACCTTGCTGTCCCCGGGCCGAGTGACTGGAAACTCGGCGTCTGTCTAGAGAGGTGCCCATCCGTTCTGACGGACGCGCTACCCCCTCAGCCTTGCGCCGACCGCTGCTCTCTGTCTCGCGTCTGATTCTGCCCTAACAAGAGTGCGTGGGCCCCGCAGGGAGGAGCGCCGACCCGAGGACGGCGACCTCCTCGGTGCAGGGAAAGCCAGGCGGACAAATCGCAAAATCCTGGCTGTTAGAACCGAAATCCCGCGCTAAATTCTTAGGAAAATGTCACCGTACTGGAGACATCATTTATTTAAATTTGGTGAAAATGCAATATTTAATTTTAAATATAATCCTTCAAAGAATTAAATAAGAACCCGAAAGCCAAATTCCAGAGACGTTCATGACCGTGCTGTTCAAACAGCAGCAGAGCCGCCCTGACGCGGCTGGACAATGTTAAGTAATCGGAGGACGTCTCTCTGCGGCCCGTCCTCCGGCTCTCCGAGGCTCCCGACAGGCTGCAGCAAAGCAGAAAATGCCTCGGAGGAGGCAAAGCGGGCGGGAGCATGACCCCCAGCGTCCGCGCTGTGTTTATACTTCGTCCGAAACCCTACGCTTGGGGCTCAGGCTGCAGTGGAATAGACAAGAACGAGAAAGCTTGCACTGGGCGCAGACCAGAGGGAACAGAGATGTAGAAAGCTTGTGTTCGTGGGATGGTGATTCTTCTGGGTGTGAGAGTAATCAAAATGAGAGAAAAAAGTCAGACAGAGGGATCCAGGACACGGGCACCTGCGGCCTGGCGGGCCAGCTCGCAGAGCTCTGTGGCTCTGCTCTGTGGCTCTCTCTGCTCTCTGACTCTCTCTGCTCCACCAGAAGGGTGCCCAGGATCCAGCACCTGTGGGCTTCTGCTACAAGGCAGGTAGACGTGGAGATCTTCCCACGGGTGGGGGAGGTGACGGGTATGCACGAGGCTGGACGATGCCCCACGCAAATCGTATGTCCTCCAGGGAACCTCAGGAGGTGGCCTGAAGTGGAGACAGGGTCATTACGGTCCACCTAGTTCAGATGGCAATACAGTTCCAGTGTGTCCCTGAGTCCGTGTGTTGGGTCTGGAGCCTGTGCCGCAGTCCGGGGGTTGCTTGGAGGTGCCGGGGCCCGAGCTGTGCTGTGCTCCGGGTGTTCCCTCGATGTCGTATGTCCGCCACACACCCATGTTGTAAAGCTCTGGTCCCCTAAGCTGCAAATCCCTGAGGCTCCAGCTGGAAACTTAACCCCATCTAGGTGATTAGCAGGAGGCCCCAGAGTACTCAGCGAGAGCCGCGTGGATCGGGTGGGTGTGGGAGGCAGGAGCCGTGTGCCTGGAGCTGCCTGGCTCCTGTCCACACAGGGACCTTAAAGTCCCTGGTGCCTGGAATGTGGAGTCCCCCTCAGACTTTGGGGCTGACTCCCCGAGGACCAGACCTGACGCCCAAAGAGGCACAAAGCCGGTGGAGACCAGGTCCAGCCCGGACACAGCTCTGCCCCCCACGACCACGGGAAGACGCTCAGCTCAGGAGAAAGGCCCCCGGCTGGGCATCAGACAGCTGAGTCTCAGCCCCGGGCTTCCTGATCATGGCTCTGAGACCTTGGGCCATGCGTTTGGTCCCTACCAGCCCCACCTCCCCACACACAAAGGGTAAACAGCACAAAGAACAGGCATTCAGGCATGGACCAGGTCCGAGTCCCCTCCTGCCATTTACATGCTGTGTCACACGGGCAAAGCCCTCACCCCCTCTGATCCGTCTGCGAAGTAGGGGCGATTGGGCACCTCCCCATGAGGGCACGGCTGACATGGGTGAGTACAAGCACACGCGTGACGTCGCCCAGCACGGAAGAACCACCCGCGGCAAACACTGTCTCTGGGTCACTGTCATGAAGTAGGATGTTAGCCCATCCAACCCTACTTCTTCACTTTAGACAGTGGGGACTGAGATCCAGAGAAGTTCGCGGGTGTCCACAGGTGTCACAGTGGCTCTGGCGCAGGTCGTGGGGTGCTCGGACTACGATATGCTCCCGGCAGCCGGTGAGCTCTGGGGGTTCCTGTGGTATTCGGGGTGCAGGGGCAGGAACAGCAACAGCCACAGGAGACCCTGGCCGGCCCCGTCTCGCTAGCTGTCCATCCTTCCGGTCCACCCACCCGTCTGTGTCCTTCCTTTATCGCATGCGCTGAATTCAGAGAGATTGAGCCAGGATGCAGCCTGGGGGGCTGCCTTCCCCACTCACTTCTCCCGGAGCAGGACCCGGCACGCACAGGATCCCCCGGCACCACCAGGCACAGGCTCCCCAGGACCCGCCAGCACAGGCTCCCCCGGACCCGCCACACGCAGGCTCCCCAGGACCCGGCACGCACAGGCTCCCCCGGCACCGCCACGTACAGGCTCCCCAGGACCTGGCACGCACAGGCTCCCCCGGCACTCCCAGATGCTAGGAGAAGATGGCCACCCATCACCACACGTGATCCTTGCATGCGTGTGTCTTTTTACACATCTTTTGTTGTTGTGTAGAAGGTATAACACAGCGAGGACGTGTGTTATCTGTCTCAATACCAAATAACATGACATCATGCATTTCGCACTATTTATACACACATCAACTTCCTCATCAGAAAAAAACACACGCGCTATTTTCCTGTGTCTGCCTCGTTTCACTTAGAACCATGATCCCCGGTTCCCTCTGTTCTGCTGCGAATGTTGAGATTCTGTTCTTCTTTGT
Organism: Oryctolagus cuniculus; assembly: GCF_051225735.1. Taxonomy (NCBI): domain Eukaryota; kingdom Metazoa; phylum Chordata; class Mammalia; order Lagomorpha; family Leporidae; genus Oryctolagus; species Oryctolagus cuniculus. The sequence continues at coordinate 162,675,383 of NC_142873.1, forward strand.
GGATGAGTAATATTCCATCGCATTTCGGTCAAGTCCCTGCAAGGCAGCCGGAGGCCCCTGTAGGCTGATGCCCACCACAGGCTCCTGGTAAGGAGCTCTCGGTCCTCACCATGTGGAGGTCCCCGCGCTCCTCTGAGCCCTCAGATGGACGCCTTGACCAGGGCACCGAGACGTCTGATGGCCGGCTCTCAGCTTCCCTGCTGCCCCTGCCCCACCGTGTGCCGGCACAGAGCCAACTCGGCACAGAGCTGTGAAGTGAAACTCGGGGAGAGGCGGTAGCACAACAGGAAGTGACCTCGCGACCGGTGGTCCTCTGCAGCCCGGGCATGTTGGTCACTGCGGCGTGGCCAGGTCTGGCCGGCGACTCCCCTCCAGGCTGGCCCCCCACTGCTCCCCCTGAGCCTTGCTGGGCCGTGTCTGCGGAGCCGCTTCCTCAGCAGGCCGCCCTCCTGCACCGAGGCTTCCCAAGACGGTGCAAGCCTGGCTGTTCTCCGTGGCACCCACTCAGCTCACGGGAAAACGACATGGCTGCAGCCCCGGTTTCCGGGCCTCTCCAGGCCTCCGCCCGTGGCTTCACCATCACAGGCAGTCCCAGGTCTGCAGTCCCGGAGCTCCACAAAGCGCAGGTCTGGTGACATCTTCCGGAGGGTTCTCGCCGCTGGCTGCCGCGGTGCCCAGCGGGCATCCTGGGGTGACCAGGACAACTCAGGCATCCGAGAAGTGGCCCCGGCCCATTGCACAAAGCAGCCTTCGCAAAGCTCCACTTGGGTCTGGTGAGGAACTGTGCCGCACCTGGGGAGACAGCAGGACACAGGGGACCTCCTCTCTGGCTGACGACTTGGCAGTCACACGCACACCAGAGCTGGGTGCTGGCGGCACGGCCCGCCCCCTGCCTCTTAGGAAGCTCTGCACCACAGCCCAGCATCTTCTCCCTGAATCCAGTCTGTGCCTGCTCTGCTGATCACGGCGCTGGGCCTCCACCGAGTCTCCCCGGTGCAGGGGACAGTCCCACCAATCCTGATGTCAACGCGCATTGCGCTGCTGCTTCTGGTCCCTGGTCAACCATTCAGGCTCCTACCAGCGTGCTTTCTGGGAGGAACCGGTGCTTTTCACCTGTTCACTTCAGCTGGAAAGACAAGAGGTGACGTGACACCCACCTTACTCGTCCTCACCACGGCAGCTACAGCACGAGCAGGACGACATCGTCGGAAGTCCTGGGCCGTCACTTGTTAAAGGACTCCAGCCCCGTGGGAAATCAAGAACTCGGAGGGGAGTTGGCAGCTCTAGGCCAGCGCCTTGCCTGCTGCTTCTCGCAGCTGAACGAGGGGCTCCGGGTTCTCATTTTGCCCTGAGCCCTGAGCAGTGTGGGACCAAGCCTGGCAGGAAGTTACGGAGGCCACACAAGAGAAACAGAGAGCCCGGGGAGTCCCGGACACCTCATGGAGGAGGAGGCCCAGGCCACCCCCCGCCCCAGGGCTTGCCCCAGCCGCCAGCCCGACAGCTACCCGCCGCCGCGACAGCCCGCCTCGCTTGCTCCTGCTACCATTCCCAGTGCCAGCTCCCTGGTGTCCGGCCGCCCCTGAGTCCAGTGGCCAGATGGGTGGACAGATACTCAGGGGTGGGGACCTCTGTTCTGCAAGAGCTCATTGGACGTTCCTAGCGTTGTGCACAGGCCACAGAGAACTCTAGATTCAGCCTGCTGTGGAGTCACTGTCGAGTCCCACCACGTGGCTGTGTGGGCCGGACGTTTCCCTCCCCAGCTCTGGAAGTTTTCACCATGGTGGTGCGGGGCCCGCAAGGCCAGAGGTCCCTGGGGGGCGATGGGTGGCCCTGCTGGTGGGCAGGCTGGGTCCGGCAGGGCACTGTGGGGCATGCACACTCTCCCAGCCCCCTCGCTCCCCTCCTCGGGGGTTTGCTCCCCCATAAGCCCTTGGCCTCGGCTTTGGGGGCAAACCCAAGCTGGGAAGGCATCCTGGAGACCGGGGGTCCCACAGCAAGGCCAAGCTCTTGTTTGCTGTGGGCCAGCATGGCCGGGGCTTCTCGAGTGGGACTTGCAGGCCTCCGAGGGCAGGAGAGGCAGCCGCCCAGGCTCGGGCGCACAGGCTAGGCTCCCCTGACTCTCCCGCCGCCCGTCCTGGGTGCTTCCATCCACCTGACTCGGCACTCACAACGCGGTTAAGTTTCTCTGTTTGTCGAGAGCTTATGGAGAGCGGGGACCACAGACGATGTCGGGGTTCCCTGGGGGCTCGTGTCTGCAGAGGGAAGGAGGTCAGCGTGGCCCACGGATCTCAGGGCTCCCAGAGATGTCAGCCGTGGGCAGGGTCCTCCCTGCGAGGCGGAACGCCTGCCCCAGCAGTTACAGAATGTTCTAGAGAAAACAGCCCCAGCCTTCCTAGGAGGCCACAGGGTTTGCTCGGAAGACAGCGTTTGCAGAGCACAGTTCGCTCTCACTGTGGTTTTGCTCCTGTCTCCCTCGCTGCAAGGACACGAGTGTCTGTGCCTCCGGGACTCGCAGATGGAGACCCCAGCACAAGCCGCCGGCCTGGGCAGGTGGGGCCTCTGTCCTGCAGGTGGGGCCCTCGTGAACGGGGTTAGTGCACTCATTGATGAGGCTCTGGAGTTAACCCAACCTGTGCACCATGTGGGGGACATAGTGATGACCCACCCAGCACACGGGGTCATGGGGGGAGGACCTAACCACCACACAGGGACAGCCAGGACCCACCCACCACACAGGGACACAGTCAGGACCCACTCACTACACAGGGGCAGCCAGGACCCACCCACCACACAGGGACACAGTCAGGACCCACTCACTACACAGGGGCAGCCAGCACCCACCCACCACACAGGGACACAGTCAGGACCCACTCACTACACAGGGACAGCCAGGACCCACCCACCACACAGGGACACAGTCAGGACCCACTCACTACACAGGGACAGCCAGCACCCACCCACCACACAGGGACACAGTCAGGACCCACTCACTACACAGGGACAGCCAGGACCCACCCACCATGCAGACATGGGAGACCGCCCTCGCCAGCACCCACCCACACTGGTACCTTGATCTGGGACTTGCAGCTTCCAGGGAAGTAAATGTACATTTTGAAGCCACCCCCACCCCCCGCCTTCAGCGATCTGTTTACTGTAACCTAAGCTTACAGGGACACCAGGACCCAAAGAGGGGACGTGAGCTACCCGGGGCGGCGCCTGGAGTCCAGGGGCCGCAGCTGACCGTGCACAGAGCAGTGGCTGATAAAGACACAGGGAGGAGACGAGCCCTGTACCACGAGCTGGGAATGAGAATGCTGGCCAGGGGCAGGGGAGGGGAGGGGCAGGGCCAAGGGCAGGGGAGGGGCAGGGCCAGGGGCAGGGGAGGGGCAGGGCCAGGGGCAGGGGCAGAGAGTGCGGCCGCAGCGTTCCGGGTGGTGCCCTCTGCAGGCCCCGCCACCCCTCCCCACCCCGTGCCGCCTTCCTCTCTTTCCTCTGTGCTCCACCGACCTCGGTGAGAACCTGTGTTTCACGTCGTGTGGGGAGCAGGGGACCTCACATCCAACTCCAGGAGCCAAAGATGACCAAGGTCCAGCAAAAGTGTTTTAGGAAGAAATACGGGGAAAATGGAAAAGCCACTCCTCTCCTTGTGCTCACACCCGAGGTCTTTAACTCCAACCCCGAGGCTGCACAGAGAGGATGCAGGCAGGAGGCCCCGAGGGCTCTGGGATTCTCCCGGAGCAGCTGCGGCTCACGCATGTGGGGCCAGGACAAGGCCAGGGCGAGGTCTCCAGGAGCATGGAGGGGGAGTTAGGGAGCGGCTCTGCTGGGCGGGACCTGCTGGTCGGCTCCCAGAGGCTGCAGCGGCCCCGTCCACCCATCCCCGGCCCCATCCACCCTTCCCCGGCCCCTGCAAGTTCTCAGAGGCTGGCGGGAGCTCGGCCGTGCAGAGCAGCTCAGCCTTTTACTGAGATCTTGTAAAGCAGAAAACACCCTGGCTCCGCTTCCCTCGTGAAGTGTCCGAGACCCTGCCATGCAGCCCCACGCCCACGGGGGAGAGCGTCTCACGCCGGCCGGGCGGAGCTACGATTAAACCACGTTTTACCCGGCTGCTTCCTCTCCCTGCACACCCTCCCCGGCGAGCTCGCGAGCATCCGATGGATGCGCCCGAGGACCAGCGCCGCCACCCAGTCAGCTCCCCTGGGCTCTGGGGGACTGGCAGAAGCCAACTCCTCTCCCCCGGGATGGAGGATCTCTCTGCCCGACCCACCTGGACCTACGAGAAAAGGGCGAACACCTCAGTCTGCAATAATCGTGTTTCTTAAGGAACGGATAAGGGGGTTGCAATTCTCGAAACGAGGGCTGTGCTGAGAGTCCAGCCATTCCGGGTGGTCCCCAAGGTGGTCTTTGTGGTGCTGTGCTGAGGATTGGGTGGTCTCTGGCTGCAGGGACGCAGGGGCAAGCCAGGGCGGGGCTGGTGCCCGGCTGCTGGGGGCCGGGAGAGGGGGAGAAGCCACGCCCATGGCCGCCCCAGTGGATGGCAGCCCTTCGCAGTCCTGGTGCCTGTGGACCGCTGAGATCCTGGGCGTCAGCACCACCCTTTACCCCCCCCTGTGACTGCTGCCATCAGGCCCGGCCTTGGATCCGAGTGACCGCTCTGTGGGCAGGGTTATGGAATCGGATGTCTTCAGTGCAGCTCTGCATCCCACAGGCTCAGGACTGGCCAGCACGGCCCCTCCCAGGGTCAGTGTCCCCTCCTCTGGATCCTGGATCACGGAGAACTTGGCCTTGCCCACAGAGGGCCTGGATTTTGCTCCTGGCTTCCGAGAGGCCGGGCCATTCCGACTTAGCGGGAGAGCTGGGATCTTGGAGTGGAGGCCGTCCATGCCAGAGAGAACTCTGTGAGATTTATGGCACGGCTGGCCTTGTGGTTCCATTTGTCCTAGAGACCAAGTTCAGCCACGCGGGCTGTCAATCAGTCAGCCACGACTGTGTGATAAGGCCCCAACAAAAGCCCTGCACCCCGGAACGCGCTCCAGTGGTTGGCGACAACCCACACGTGTGGTCACGCAGCCGGGCAGCAGTGCCGCTCGGCCTGGTTCCAGGGGGCTCACGGCAGAAGCCCCACCCTCAGGTGTTCCAGGCTGAGTAGGCTGATGTGCCTTGTGCCCCAGCCCTGCAGGCTCCACAATCAGGGCCCCGATGCTCGGCCTCAGGTGGTCTGGGAGCTCCCGAGAGTGCAGCTGGTCCCCGGAGGAGGGGGCTCCGCTGAAGTCCCTGTGGAGTGGCTGACCCCGGGCGGTCCCCAGTGCTTTCCAAAGCTGTGTCTCCTGACGGGGGCTCGAGCGCTAGTTCTGGCTAGGCTATCGCTTTTGGCTGATTTAGCGTGCGTTAGCTGTGGTTGGGGTTGTTATACTTGCGCAAAGAGAGCGCAAAGCCTTGGGTGCACACTCACCCCGCGTTGCACCTGAGGGAAGTTCCTGGCTTGAGGTGGCCCAGGACTCAGAGCAGGGCCAACCTGGAAGAACCACAGAGAGGGGACCCTCCCCCTCGACCCCTCCCCCAGGGCTGCGTTATCCCAGAGCTGCCATAGGCCTCTGCTGGGGCCCCCAGTGGCCCAGTCACTCAGCTGGACACCCAGGGCAGCCAGGGCCACAGCAGGGAGGAGCTGACCACTGTGTTCTGTCTCCATTTCGCCCCCTGTTTTCTTTCTTTCTTCTTTTTAAGGTTTATTTATTTAAAGGGTAGAGTGACAGGAGTTGGAGAGGAGGGAGAGAGAGAGGGGTCTTCCCTCCTCTGGTTCGCTCGCCAGATGGCCATAGTAACCAGGGGTCAGGCCAGGGTCTGGAGCCCAGAAGGCCATCCAGGTCTCCCGCGTGGGTGGCAGGGGCCCTGGTACTTGGGCCATCACCGGCTGCCTCCCAGGCACACCGGCGGGGAGCTGACCCCGAAGCGGAGCAGCCAGGTCTCTCGCCAGCAGGCTGCTGTGGGATGCTGGCGCTGCAGGGCCACTCCCTCCCTCTGCTCTCCTCCAAGGGCACCACCGACACCCGGCGCCTCTGAAGGTGCTGTGTTGGGTGCTCAGAGCCTGTGTCAGCTTGGGGAAGAGAAAGCAGCAGGAGCAGGGGAGCCGTGCGGGGGGAGGGCGACTCGTGGGCATTTTGTGAGCAGCCACCCCTGGGCCGGGGCGGTTCTGGTGCCGGGGCTGGGGGGGCCCTGCTGGGTGGAGCAGGTTGTCCCTGGTCACGGTGCCCCTCAACCACACGCTACGGCCCATGGAGACCCCTCGGCTAAGAGCTGCCTTGCAGGAGACTCCCATGCACGTACTCTGTGTCCACACTGCTCCACCCCCGATGCTTGGGACAACACTGGGGAGGGGCCGAGAACCCGGGCACGACCAGGCCCCTGACAGCAGGTCTGCAAGCCCAGGTGTTCATGGGAAACAGACCTGTCCAGGGATTTCCGTGTCCCTGGCAGATTTAGTAATGGATGGACAGATGGAGGTATGGGGCATCCACAATGACCAAACGCCAGGGCATCTCGCATGTGGAAGCCAACAGTGGGTCCCATGGGAGGAGAGGGCAGGCCAGTGGTTCCCAGGCCTGGGTGGGTGCTGGGTGGGGGGCGGAGGCCGGTGGACGGGGTGGAATAACCTCCAGCGTTCTCCGCAGTGCAGCTGGCTGTGCTAGGACGCACAGGGAGCGGCTGTCTATTTACAGACCATTGTGGACTTCCCAACACAGGACAAGATGCACCAGGACACTCCAGCGAGCTCACGGAAGAACGGAATTAAAAGCTGTATCTGTTTTGGTGTAAAATCTTCCATGCATGGGAGGGGTCTTCAAAAGTTCATGGAGAAGGAGGTTGATGAAAAACCTGTGCAGGGATTTCCAAGTGTCTCTGGGCCACCATAAGCGTGTCATCTTCTGACTCCATTTCCCCTCCACCTCCTTGAATTCCCTCCGTGTCTCTGCAGTGATGCGGGAGTGAGGTGGCTCCTCTGTACCCCGAAAAGGCGCACAATGAGGCGTCGGTCAAAACGTTTAAAAGCGAGAAACGCCCAGCGGAGGGAGAAGAGTGGTGGCGAGGGGCGGTGCCCTCGGCTCAGGCAGCCCTGGCTCTGGGTCCTGCTCCTGCCTCTTTGCTGCCCCCCGGGGCCTCTGGGGTACGTGTTTGTGCATCTGCAAAAGGCGGACGTGCCCCTGGCGTGTCGGAGCTGGGGGAAGCGTGGACTCAGGGCCCGGCTGCCGGCTCTGCTCTGGGGTGTGACCTAACAGCGCCACAGGAGGGAACACCAGTGCTGGACGGGCACAGGTCTCCCTGGGGGCCAACAGCATCCAGCCTTAAAGATGAGGGGCCCAGCAGGTGCAGGGGGAGCCGGCCCTTCCACAGCCGCTCCCCAACAAGCTCAGTCTTGTGGGTTTCCATCCCCTGATGGTCTTGGCTTTTATTTGCTTTTAACCTAAGCAGAAGAATTCAAATAAAGTTGCTGTCGGGAGCGTATTTCTTCCTAAATCCAGGGCATAATAAAGAGCAGTGAGTGATCTGGATGTCAAGAGAGTAATCGAAAATTCCACTCGGCCGCAAACACAAAGACCACGTGCACCGTCAGACAGAGCGTCCCGGAAAGAGAGACCGCCTGCCGGCCGGGCTGTGGCTGAGAGCCGGCTCTCAGTGCCGGGATCCTGAAGCCGTGTCAGGGAGGAAGCTCAATCCTCATGTTTTCCTCTCAGATTTTTCCAGAAGGATCCCCTCTCAAGGAGAGGAAAGCAGCCGTGTTTGATTTTCAAAGCTGGGGTCATGAATTCGTTTCTAATCAGAGCACTGGGCTCGCCCTGACCCAGGCGGGGGTGGGTGGGTGGGGGGTGGGTGGGGCTTGCCTGGAGTCCTGGGGGATTCTGCAGTGGACAGGGCCCAGGGCTGCTGGAGCCAGTGGACCCAACAGCGTGCACCCCTCAGCTCTGCAGGTCTCTGAGATGTGATGCCCGGCAGGTCCCCATACGTGGTCTGTGAGATGATGCTGGAGCCAAGGCCCAGTCCCATTGGCTGGCTTTGGGGGCCACCTCTGCGGTGTGGAGGGAGACCACGGACTTCCCCAGGACCGGAGAGGGCAGAGCGGAGTCTCCCAGGAATCGTGTTCTCCCCGCTGTGCCACCAGTGCCCCAGACCCTCCCAGGCCAGTGTCCCACGGGCACGATGGGCAGTGCTCCATCAGGTGTGTCAGGGCACAGGGGCGCCGGGCCAGGTCACCGCCCGTGGGAAGGGAGCCCGGGAGTCTTGTTCATAGTCCTTTCTTGAGTTTTTAAAAATTATTATTATTTTTACGTCTACGAAAGATACACAGAGAGATCTTTCAGCCACTGCTTCCCCACGTGCTCACGATAGCTGGGGCTGGGCCAGGGCAAAGCCAGGAGCCTGGGCTTCATCCAGGCCTCTCACGCAGGTGGCAGGAACCCACGTTCTGAGCCCTGCCTCCCCGAGTGTGCATCAGCAGGAAGCAGCACTAGGACTGGAATCCAGGCATCCGGGTGCCGGACGCAGGCATCCCAAGCAGTGTTTCACCCACAGCACTGAAGCTCGTCCCAGCTTCCCTCGAATCTCGGAAGAGAAACGCACCCTGGAGCACTCTCCAGCCCAGGGAATCACTGACGCGAGAGACAGGTGACCTTGAGGGCCTGCAGCTTCTTTGCAGTGTCTCTCCCGGATCCAAGGCTTTGCAAGGTCAGAGATCCTGTGCCGGCTTGGAAAGCAGAGACTGGAGTGTCCCGGGGAGCCTTCTGTGGCAGCCCCAATTCAATCACAGGAAGACAAACGTGAAAGCCGTCAGTCGCGGCCGTCCCAAGGTTCCACAGGACGCAGTCGGGCTTGGGGCTGAGTGAGCCAGCGAGGCGACCGTGCTCCAGGAGCAGCAGAAGCCGCCAGATGTGCCGTGTCCTCCTTCGGGCTCGCTGAGCAGACCGCAGAAACGCGTGCAGAGCCTGTGCTGTCCCTCACCTGCCTTTTAATAACTCGGCGTGACATCGCGAGCAGCTAAATCGTGACGGGGACCGAGCTCCAGAGGCTGGCGACAAACGCCCTCACATCGCACATAACCAGGCGCGCCAAGTCTAAGCCCATTTCTTCAGCTGCAGTAACGGGTTTTGAACAGGGAGACCCACTGAGAATTAGCACCAGGCACTTTGGAAATGAAGGATAGCTTGCAAAGCTCCCCGTTCACACGAGAAGGCTGGTGTTCAACCTTTGCGACCAAATCTCCGGTGTCCGTGGGTCAGCTTTGGGAAGGTGCCGCACCCCGAGGTCTGGCTCTCCTTGCTCAGAGGTCACTCCACACATTACTTCACGCTCATGCTCACTGCTGAAACCCTAGGCCATTGTGCTATTGTGCTATTGTGGCCCCCTCTGGAGGGGTCTCTGGTGGGTCACTCACCCTCTCGCTTGGGGGATGTCTCCCTGGCTGCTCTCCTCTCCTACGGGCGTCACTCTCATTTCTGACAACGTAGCAGCGCAGATGCGTGTAGAAAACAAGAAGACCAGAAGCCACCACTCCGGTCAGAGCTGGCTGCTGGCTTCCAGTCCTGCCACTGCACGTGCACGTGTGTGCCCCATAACGTGTGGATGACGCTGCACGCACACGCCTGTTTCCGAATGCTGGTGGTTTCTCTTCCTGAGCACTGGGCCATGGACATTTTGTACCTTTAGGCAACATTCGTCAAACTCTCATCCTAATGGCTGCGTGCTATTCTGTTACTGTGATTGCCACAGTTCACCAAGCGGTTCTCCAGCCTTGTAACCAGTGTCGCCACCTGCATCTTCCTGCTCACATCGCTGTGTGTTCCACAAACACCCGCCACACCCTGGCCCTGAACTTGGTTCTGTGACACCCACTGCACAGTAGCTACGACGACATTCGTGATGTCCTTGCTCAGTGATTCTTTTGTCGCTTCCTGGGGGTGGATGCTGGGCAAGGATTTACCTTTTACAAGCTCTTCACTTGAGCGGCAGAATCGCCTTCCGCAAAGCTGTCAGCTCGCTGCTCCCACGGAGCACAAGCAGCAGTGGTGGGCACTGACCCAAGATGCAAGCTGGAGGCAGGGCTCGAACCCTGGCGGCCTGAAGCCCCGGCCAGGCCCCAGCTGCTCTCCTGTCCAGCGGTCCTGTCAGGCCCTGGCCAAGCTGAAGCGAGACGGCCACGGGACCGCAGGCTTCAGTCTGTCATTTTGACGGAAGTGAAGGCGCCTGTTTTCCCTGAGTTTGGCAGCTCAGTGATCTGTTCATGTCAACTCCAGTTACTCCCGCCCCTGACGCAAGTCCTCCTCCACAGCCCGCCCCTTCTTTTCTTTAAAAAAAAAAAGATTTATTTACTTGAAAGTCAGAGAGAGAGAGAGAGAGAGAGAGAGAGATCTTCCATTCACTGGTTCACTCCCCAAATGGCTGCAATAGCTGGGGTAAGGGCAGGCTGAAGCCAGGAGCCAGGAGCTTCTTCCAGGTCTCCCACAGGGTGTAGGGCCCCAAGCACTTGGGCCATCCTCTGCCGCCTTCCCAGGCCTTCAGCAGGGAGCTGGATTGGAATCGGAGGAGCTGGGACATGAGCTGTCACGGGTAAGGGCTGGGCGCTACGCCGCTGCCCGTCCTGCCACTGGTGTGTGCTCAGGTAAACCTTAACCTTCACCTTGGCCGAGGCAGGGGTGCGGCTGGCTCTGTGCTGAGCCAGACAGGAATAAGCTCACAGCAAACGTTTTATAAACGCTGAGCTGCCCGGGGTTCTGCTGAGGTTTTCTGCGCGGTCTCCTTGGAGAGACGCCATTTCTGGGCTTGGTCTTGATGCTTCCGAAACACAGCTCAGTGACGAGGTGGGGTGTGGGGTGGAGGGCTGGACTCCCCCTACTCTGCTGTCGCCGCGTCGTTCGTAGCCATCCATCCTTGCTGGACATGAACTGCTCTCCCTGCTGGCCAAGGTCCACCAGTCCAGCTCTGCTCCTCTGTGGTCATTTTGGGAGTGAACCAGCAGACACGACTTTCTCTCTCTGTCCCTCTCTCTCTAATGAATAGACAAATAAATAATTTAATCCTTCTCTGTGACGGCTTCACACAGGGCTCCTGACTCCTCACCCCCCCTCCCCGCTTCATCCTCACCCTCTTCTGGAAAAGCTTTTTTGGCTCAGGTTTCATAAATAACATTCGCCACAGCCCCCACCGACCAAACTCCAGTCTGTCTCCCTTCCTGGTCACACAGCCTGCTGTTTGCGCCTGGTGCAGGCTCGTGTGGGCCTCTGGGTTCCGGATGGCAGTGCTGTGCAGATGGGGTCTCTCAGAGGTGGTCGGGCCCCCTCCTTGGAAGGGGTCATGGCTGGCCCTAGAGAGCCAGTTTGTTCCAGCAAGAGCAGGTGTTAGAACATGAGTGAGGCCACGCCCAAGCGCCTGGCTATGCTGTGCAGAAGCAGGGACCCTCGCCCCCCACCCAGTACACCAGCACCGTATGGCTTTGTCCCTGCAGCCACCAGACCAGCAGCCGACGAAGCCCCTTCACTGTGCAGAGCCCCCGCCTCAGGTATTGTCTCACCGCCACCCAGGCTGAACCGCGAGCTCCTAGGAGGGAGACCGCACGGAGCTCCCGGACGCCGGGGAAAGCAGCCTCCTCCTCTGCGGGTCTCCCTGCTGCCTTTGACACCACGGAGCCTCGTTCTGCCACCCTGCTGTCCAACGCCCCCTCCTTGTTCAATTCGTTTCCCGTGTTTCCTTCCACCCTGCCAAGCCTGGGGGCCCCGGGTCCAGTCCTGTCCAGCTGCCCTCCCCACGCGGCGCGCGCTCCCTGGGTCGTCCCATGTCCTCTGGAGCTGAAACTGCCCCTGCATCCTGATGACCGCGGACCTCAGCACTGACCTGGGCTGCCCGGCCCGGGACTCCTCCGTCGTCAGGTCCTTCCGGCACCGACGGTGGCCCACGCACCTCCTCTGTAAGCCTCCTCCTGTGTCCCTGACCTCAGCTGTGGACACCACCTCTGCTTAAGCCATGCCTTAAACAGGTCCCTGACTTGAGGCCTCTCTGCTTTCCTAGCACAGGGCTCAGGGCTACACATTTCCCTGTATGCGCTGTTTTAGCAAAATCCCAGGCTCCTTCAAAATATTTTACAAATTCTGATTCTTCTTCTTAAATTATTTATTTGTATATTTATTAGAGAGAGAGAGATAGAGAGATAAGGAGTTGTGTCTCCTGGTTCACTCCCAAAATGAACACAACAGCTGGGGCCAGGCCAGGGCTGAAGCTGCCGGCTGAATCCAGGTCTCCCATGTGCGTGGCAGGACCCCGGGGGCTCGGGCCATCACCGCTGCCTCCAGGGCTGCACGAGCGGGGAGCTGGAGTCTGCAGCCGGAGCCGGAGCGTGGAAGCCACGGCAGGTGCTCCGACCGGGGAAATGAGTCTCAACCGGCGTCTCAACCACTCAGCTGCACGCCCGTCCCCAGTTCTTCTTTTTGATTTCTCCTCCGGCAAGTGCTGCTCAGAGGTTTGCTGTCCAGTGTGCACACACCTGGGCACTCTTGTGAGGTTTGCTGTGCAGTGTGCACACGCCTGGGCACTCCTGTGAGGTTTGCTGTCCAGTGTGCACACGCCTGGGCACTCCTATGAGGTTTGCTGTCCAGTGTGCACACGCCTGGGCACTTCTGTTTGTTGCGAACTCTGTCTTGGTGACAGGATGACCTTGCGTGAGTTCAGTCCTCTTACATTGGGAAGACTGGGTCAGATCACAGTGCGCTGCGAAGAATGCGCTTCAGCCGTCTCAGGCGGCGGCTTCGGTAACCGCCATCTGAGCCGGGTTGTCTGATGGGGCTGTGCAAGTCTCCTGCATCCTCACTGCTTTCTGTCTGCAGCTTCTATCGGTTATTGACGGGGTATTGGCACCTCTGACTATTGGTTACTGACGGGGTATTGGCACCTCTGACGGTGAACGTGCATTTGGGCATCTCTCCCTGCAGCTCTGTCAGTTTCTGCTCTGTGTGTGTGAAGCTCTGTTACTGGGTGCATAAGCATTTGTAATTGTTACACCTCTTGATCGGTCAACCCGTTTCTCATTATAAGAGACTCGCTGTGTCGCTGATATGCTTGATGCTAAAGTTGACCTTGTCAGATGTTAACACAACCAGTCTGCTTTATTTTCATTGGTGTTGTCATCACACACACACACACACACACACACACTTTTTTATATAAAATCAGAGTTAGGAGAGGGGAGACAAGGAGATGAAAGAGAAAGAGAGAAAGAGAGAGAGAGATCTCCCACCCACCGATTCACTCCCCAAGTGGCCACAATTGCTGGGACTGGGCCAGGCTAAAGCCAGGAACCAGGAGCTTCATCCAGGTGCCACACATGGGGTGTGGGGTGGCAGGGGCTCAAGCTCTTGGGCCATCCTCTGCTGCTTTCCCAGGCTGTTAACAGGGAGCCGGATCAGAAGTGGAGCAGCTGGGACATGTGGGTTTACCCACTACACCTGATGCCAGCCCACATTTTAAAATTCCTTCTCTTAACCTGTCATATCTTTGTATTGAAGTTCCTTTTGCATACGGCACACAGTGGGATCTGGCTTTGTTGTCGACTCTAACAATCTCATCTCTTAATTGGGTGCATTTATGTGATTACCAGTACGGTTAAGATCTAAGCCATCAGTTATGCCATCTGCTCTGTTCCCGTTTATCCGCCTTATCTGTCTTTTGATGGACTAATCAGATATTTCCCATGGTTCCTTTTCATCTATTTCGTTGAATCACTAGCTTTAACTTTTTGTTTCATCATTTGAGCAGTTATTTTGGGTTTTATACTTCACCCAGTTAACTCATCACAGTCTGCCTAGCACAGCACTCCACACAGGGCAAAGTTCTGTATGCACAGCTCCGAGGGACACAGAAACACCGACGCTGAGCTGCCCTGAGCTGCCCTGAGCTGCCCTCGCCACCTTCTTGGCGTTCGTGCTGTCGCTGCCACACACTGTACTCACAGGTGCTATAACCCTCACAATACATCGCTGTTATCTTCATTTAAGCCACTGAATATGTTATAAAATATTTAAATAGCAAAAACAGTATGTTTACCTCTATAGTTACCATTTCCAGTATCATTTTTTTAAAGGTGTGTTTATTTACTTGAAAGGCAGAGTTACACACACACACACAGAGACAGAGATAGAGAGAGGTCTTCTACCTGCTGGTTCACTCCCTAGATGGCTGCAATGGCAGGGCTGGGCCAGGCCAAAGCCAGCAGCCAGGAGCTTCTTCCTGGTCTCCTACAGGCAAATCTCTCGTGCTTCATTTCCAGGCACACAAGGAGCTGGGCTGGAAGCGGAGCAGCCGGGATTTGAACTGGTGCCATATGGGATGCAGGCATGGCATGTGGAGTAGCTCACTGTGCCGCAGTCCAGCCCTGTCTCCAGCAGGACTATGCCTTTATCCAAGCCTAGGTCTCCACCTGGTGTCATTTTCCTTTTGTCTGAGGAAGGTTCCGGAACACAGCTTGCAGAGCAGCTCTGCTGGGGGTGCGGCCCTCCCCTTTCCTGAGCCTGAGAAGACCTTCACGCTCCTTTAATTTATGAAATTACCTTTGTTGGGGCTGGCGCTGTGGCGTAGCATAGTGGATAAAGCCACAGCCTACAGCACCAGCATCCCTTATGGGTACCAGTTCGAGTCTCAGGTGCTCCACTTCAGATCCAGCTATCTGCTATGGACAGGGAAAGCAGCAGATGGCCCAAGTGCTTGGGTCCTAGCACCCATGTGGGAGAACCGGAAGGAGCGCCTGGCTCCTGGCTTCAGATCTGCGCAGCTCTGGCCATTGTGGCCATTTGAGGAGTGAACCAGCAGATGAAAGATCTCTCTCTCTCTCTCTCTCTCTCTCTCTCTGTCTCTTTCTCTCTGCCTCTCTGTAACTCTGCCTTCCAAATAAATAAATAAATCTTTAAAAAATTATCTTTGTGAGCTACTGAGTGGGGACTTGACATTTTTATTTCAGTATCTTTTCCCCCAGCACTGTGGGACGTTATTCCAGTGTCTTCTCACTGCCATTGTTTCCAGCAGGAAATCTGCAGTCCTCCAGATGCAGTTTCCTCTCTGGGTACAGTGTATCCTTCCTCTCTGGATACAATGTATCCTTCCCATTTATCTCTGGTTTGAGCAACTTGACAATGAGTGATGCAGTTTCTGTTGTGTGTTCTTGGGGTTAGTTGAGCTTTCTGGATCTATGAGTTTAAAGTTTCATTAAGTTTGGAAAGGTTTTACTCATTATTTCTTCAACTGCTGTTACACTCACAATAACTTAAATGTTCACATTCATGAATTTGGACATGTGTCAGGGAGTGATTTTCTCCTTCCTTGTTACATGATTGTATTTTCCTTTTGTGTGCTTTGATTAGATGTCAGACATTGTGGATTCTACTTTTGATTATTGATTAATATTTTTGTATTTACACAAATATGATTGAGCTTTGTTCTGAGATGCAGTTGTTAAGTTCCATGCAATCAGTTTGATCTTTATTCTTTTAAAAGACTTATTTATTTATTTGAAAGTCAGAGTTACACAGAGAGAAAAGGAGAGGCAGAGAGAGAGAGAGAGAGAGAGAGAGAGAGAGAGAGAAAGGTCTTCCATCTGCTGGTTCCCTCCCTAACTGGCCACAACAGCCGGATCTGTTTTGACCCAAAGCCAGGAGCCAGAAGCTTCCTTGAGGTCTTCCCATGGGGGGCAGGGGCCCAAGGACGTTACCCACTACACCACAGCGCTGGCCCTGCAGTCAGTTTGATCTTTACAATTTTATTGCAAAGGCTTTTTTCTTGGGACCTGGGCAGTGCTCAGATTGCAGCCAATTATTTCCTGCTGTGGGCACAGATGTTCCCTGAGGGCTCCACCTTCTGCCCCATGAAATGTGGGGTCTCCCAGGTTGGCTGGAGCAGGCACGATCCTGGCCCTGTGCGGATGCAGTGGGTACAGTTGCTCTGACCTCTGTGTGTGTTGTCCCCTGGCCGTGGGGAGTTTCCCAAACCTATACATAGGTGGCTCCCTCTCACCTGTGTACTAGTGGTTTGCTTTCCTCACTGTGTGCAGCTATTTTTTACTTACTTGTATGCAGGTAGTTTTTCCTTTTTTAAAAAAAATATTTTATTTATTTGAAAAGCAGAGTTACAGACAGAGAGATGGAGAGACAGAGGGAGAGGTCTTCCATCTGCCGGTTCACTCCCCAGATGGCCACAATGGCCAAGGCTGAGCCATTCTCAAACCAGGAGCCAGGGTCTTCTTCCAAGTCTCCCATGTGGGTGCTGATACCCAAGCACTTGGGCCATCCTCTGCTGCTTTCCCAGTCCATAGTGGAGAGCTGGATCAGAAGTGGAGCAGCCAGGACTTGAACTGGTGCCCATGTGGGGTGCCAGCACTGTAGGTGGCGGCTTCACCCACTACGCCACAGCGCCGGCCCCTCAGTCTGTCCTGTTAACCTCACACCACATGCTCTCTTCATCAGTGACTCGCTGTTGCCTCCTCCCCACCCCGAGTCTCATGGACATCTTGGCTGCAGCCCCGAGCAGGTGGACGTGTGCAGCCGTTGTCTGCCCCGGACGCTGGGCTTCCGTTGCTGTACTCTGACCACTGCTTGTTTCCAACGGCTGAAGCTTGTCTCCCCGCAATGCAGGCTGCGCTACTTGACAGAATCGCTGATGCCTCCAAGGGAGCTATAAGCGGATGCAGGAAAGGAGGGACAGATCTGCCGGCACTTTCCTGGCTAAGCTGGTGGCTTAGAATTGGCACCGGACCACTGCAACTGGTGTGATTATTTCATGCTCATTCTAGAGTGACAGCAGCTGGGAGATCTGAGCTAATAGGAGATCGGGGGCATTTGGGAAATGACGCGTGCTCAGCGGGAGGTGGACTTCATCAGGTTGGATGTAGAATCGGTCACCAGCACTGCAGATTCCAAGACGCGGTGCCAGGCCCGTGTGGCTGTGGCCGAGCGCCAGCCCCCGTGTGCTCCTAGCTGGGCCATGCTGACACAGCAGCTGGAGAAATGAGGGTCAAAAATCTCCTTTTTGGTAAGTGGCAGGCACATGAATTTTTTCTAGATTTATTTATTTTAGAGGCAGAATGACACACACAGGGAGAGAGAGAGAGTGAGAGAGACAGGGAGAGAGAGACACACACACAGGACTGGGCTGGGCCCATGCCAAGATCCAGGAGCTCCATCTGGGTCTCCCAGATAGGTGACAGGTGCCCAAGAACATGGGCTTCCCAAGCGCAGTCAGATGAGGCTTGGTTGGAAGCAGAATAGTTGAGACCCAAGGGGGTGCCCTGATATGGGCTGTGGGTGTCCTAAGAGGCAGCTTGACCCATGGCGCCACGACACTGGCCCCAGGTACCTGGCCCTTGATCATTCAGCACAGGCTTCCACACTACAGGCTTCTGGTCTACCCGACAGCGTCTCAGTTCCCACACATGCAGTCACGCTGTGTCCTCTCTTGTGCTGAGTTCAAATCCAGAGCCCCATCTTTGAAGGTGCCTCTGGACCCTGGGCGTAGCCAGTATCACGGGAGTTGATGTGAACGGGGGTCCCAGGCCCCCCCGCCCGGGCGTCGGCTTCCCAGCTCCGCAATCGGGGATGATTGACAGCACCCAGGAAGCAGGTGTTGGGTTTCTGTCCCTACCAGGATGAGAACCGTTTAGCCGCGGCTTTTATGGGCCTTTGCAGTGTGTCCGCGGCGTGAGGACGCGAGCTGGACCGACTCTGCCTGTCTGCGTGTTCGCGGGGACCGACGCCAGGGTGCCCGTGCCCACAACAGCACATAAAACGGGTCATTGAGCAGCAAAGCGGGCCCTGTCCGCATCTTAACTGCGCGTGGTGCGTAATTAGTTTTATGCTCAGAAATGTGTTCCGGTGGGGGCCATGGCTTTGCTCGCACTGCCTTGGTCTGGAGTGGAAGGTGTTGAGGGAAAGCTGTCTTCCAGCCTGGGCTCAGCGCAGGGAGTGGTTCGCAGCCCCAGCGTTCAGGGACAAAGGGAAATCAGCCTTCTCAGTGGGTAGGGAGTTAGCTGGGTGCTGTTTCACTCTGGAGCCTTGTCTGGTCCGGAGGCTTAGTCACGGTGGCCGTGCTACCGCACCCTTTGCTGTTATTTCCATGTTAGAAAGCTTGCTTTTGGGCCGGAGTCATGGCACAGCAGGTTAGGCCGCCACCCCGATGCCGGCTGCCCACCCTGGAGCCAGCGCTCCGGTCCTGGCTGCTTGGCTTCCGACCCAGCTCCCTGCTTAACGCCCAGGAAGTGCTTGGGCCTCTACCACCCACGTGGGAGCCCTGGGAAGCTCCTGGTTCCTGACATCGACCTGGCCCGGCCTGGCCGCGTGGCCAGCTGGGAAGTGAATCAGCGGGCGGAAGATCCCCCTCCCCCTCCCCCTCCCTCCCCCTCCCTCTCCCTCTCCCTCCCTCTCCCTCTCCCCTCCCCCTCCTTCCCTCTCCCCCTCCTTCCCCTCCCCTCCCTCTCTCCCTCCCCCTCCCCTTCCCTCCCCTCCCTCTCCCCCTCCCTCACCCTCCTCCTCTCCCTCCTCTCCCTCTCCCTCCCTCTCCCTCTCCTTCTCTCTTGTTCACTTGCTCTGCCTTTCAAATAGATAAAACTTTAATTTAAAAAACTGCCTTCAAACAAACCTGTCATTTTTTCAAGGGGCCGTATACTCACACACCAAGTACTCTGAAGAGTTTGATCATTTGCTTCCGTTGTGTTAATGTTATTGTTTGCAACTTATGCCGAATGATAATGATTTCTCATAGAAGTGGTGACTTCAAAAAATTTGTGGAAAATGGAATTAAAAAAAATGAGCTTCCTGTGCTGCCCCCAAAGGCACAGGGTGACGCAGGGACTTGAAGGATCTGGAGAGCAGGGCGGCTTCTGGCTGTCGCGATGCACACGGATCATCAGAGCACACAGGTGTGCAGGGCTGTGATGACAGGGGCAGAGGCAGGAGTGCTGGGATTCCTGGGCAGGGGGGGTGGGGGGTCCCTGAGCCGGGGGAGTGCAGGGGGCCTCCGGCGTTTGGAGACGACAGGAGGTGGCTTGTCCCTTGGAACCTCCCAATGCCCTGAGAGCACCTGGGCTGACAGCCCAGCCAGTGGACTCGGACGCGTGGCGTCCGGCTCAGGAAGGCAGCTCTGCGTTGGAAGCTGGGGGCGGGGTGGGGGGGAGATGGCCCTGGGGCGCAGCGGCCACCACCTGAACTGAACACGAGCTCCAGCTGCCGGGGAGTCTGCACCAACCCTGCCTGGCCCAGCATTGCAGCCGAGCTGATGGGAGGGAGCCCTGACCTGAATCCCGATGGCGCAGAACCTTCGTGGGGAGACACATTTCGTTCTCCCTAGGAGACCTGCATCACCGACGCTGCCTCGGCCTCCTAACATCCATCCAGGGAAACGCCTGCGAATGTGTCTTCCCTCTGGTTCTGTAAGCAGGCTCCTAATAACCTGGGATTCGCCCTCTGGCCCGGCAAGCCTGGCTCTGCATAGAGACGTCTGCCTGCCCCCAGGCTGAGGGCCCGAGAGCTCCTTGTGAGTGCCTGAGGCTGCCATCGCGTCCAGACAGCTCTGGTTGGGGTGGGGGCTGGAATGGGCCTTAGCCCGTCTGCTCTCCACCAGTGGGCCTGAAGTCCACTGAGAAGGCATTTTGCAAGCCCTGTGGCCATCGCCACGGTGCCGTGAGAGCCGTTCCTATGCCGCCAGGGGTGCCTGGGGCGAACGCTAGGGCAGCAGGGCTCTGGGTGCCAGCGGCGGCCCACTCAGGGGGGCCTGGAGGGGGTCCCGGGGTTCCTGTCCGGGGAGCAGGAGAGGCCCACAAGCAGCCCTAGAGCTCCCAGGCCCCTGCCCCTGCCCCTTCCAGGACACCTGCCCCTCCCAGCCAGGACACCTGCCCCTCGGGGCTCCCAGAGCCAGGCCTGTCCGGGGCTCCCTGGTGCCCAGTAACCGTGTCTCGAGTGAACGACGGGTGAGGGGTCGTGTGTATTTTCCCCTTTCACACACGGAGACATTTCTGGGAAGAAGACGTGAGGAGCCCCCGCCCAGGACCAGGAGCTGGGTGAGCGAGCCTCTCTCCCCTGTGCAGCTGTGTGGCCTTGGGCTGGGCTCTCACCTTCTCTGTGCCTGGTTGCCCCTCAAGTCAGAGCTCAAGTCCCTGTCTGTGGAAGTGTGGTGAGGATGAACAGAATAAGTGCCTGGAAGGGCCTGGGGTGTGCCGGGGCCATGGCCATGGCCACTGTCCTAGGGGGCTGGCGCCGGGCAGATCTGTGGCTCACCGTGGCCGGCTTTCGGCCTACGAATCTAGCACCTGCCTCCGTGAGGCACGAGAAGGACTAAGAGTGCCACAAAGGAGCCCAGAGCTGCAGGGGTCTGGGGGGGGCGCTGTGCCGTCTCGGGGAGCAGAGGTGCTAACTGGTCCCGCACCTGCTGGACGGAAGGCAGTGGAAGAAGCAAAGGCGCTGGGCTCCGTCTGGGGCAGCGGGAGCCGCGCAGTGGGGTGCCCTCTTCTTGGGCCGCCCGCCCCTCTGGGGTTTGCCTGTGCCCGCTGACCCCTGTGTCTGCAAGGCCAGCCCTGTGGACACAGAGCCTCGGACCCTCAATCAGGGGCTCCCGGGCCCAGGCTCCTGCCCCCACGGCTCCCCGAGCTCCGGGCCTGCTGTCTCCTGCTTCCCTGGGGGGTGCCGAGCCTTGGCTGGGCCCTGGCTAATTAACCGCAGCAGAGGAGCTGGTGTGCTCGCCACGCCGAGCCTGGCTCCGGGAGGCCACAGCACGCCCAGCCAGCGCGCGTCTGCTTTATCACGTTCACTCCCCCAGCGGCTGCACACGTCCCGTTTCCTGCGGGTTCAGCAGACAGGCGTGTGAGTCCTCAAGGGCCTGGGGCTCTGGGGAGCTTCCCGGCTCTGTGCACCCCCTGGGAGGTGCCCGTGCCCTGCACCTGCTGGCCTGCAGGGGGCTGGCAACTCTGGATGCACCTCAAGGCATCGCGCGTCAGCCACGTCCATCTGTCTTCTCGCTCACACACATCCAGGACTGGCGAGAACTCTGAGTGGTTCAGCTCATCCCAGCGTCCGAGGCCACGCGTCCTAACACCCAGGCCAGAGGTCGCGACCCTCGCCTGCGCCCTGGTGCTGCTGCTGTGCTGTGGACCTGTCCTCCGAGACGGCTGTGCGGAGACCTTGGTGAGGCCCCGGGGCTCCGCCTCATGCCTTCCCATGGGAGGGGGTGGTGATCGCGAGGGCCGACCCTGGCAGAAGGACGTCCCTGTCCCCACGCCCAGCCAACCCTGTGCCCTCAGCCCCATCCCCTCGCCCAGCCAACCCTGTGCCCTCAGCCCCGTCCCCTCGCCCAGCCAACCCTGTGCTCTCAGCCCCTCCCCTCGCACCCTCCCTGCGCCCTCAGCCCCTCCCCTCCTTGGCCCACGACCCCGGTCTCCATGCTCACAGGACTCTCACCTGCAGGCAGACGGAGCTCAGTGCCCCGGGCAGTGCAGGGAGGGCGGCAGGAGCGGGGGTGGGGGGACGGCCCAGCCCCGTCACCATGGCACAGCCCAGTCTCCCTCTCAGAGGGCAGGCTTGCTTTACTCTGGATTTGTCTACAGGTCTCCCCGGAGTTGTCCCTCGCCTGTCAGCTCGTCTTGGAAACCCCGCCCCAAACACAGTGTCCACACAGGACCTGCAATTACGAAAATCTCTTAAAACACCAAGGAAGGTGGGCGAGGCTTCCGTCCCCCCCCACCCCCCCGGCCTGTCCTTCCTCCTCCTCGCCGAGTGCCGGGACGCGGCTTAGCCGCTCAGCTGTTTGCCTTCTTTTGAATGCCCTTGGTAATCTGCATAACTTATTTTTCTGGATTGTAAAGGCACTGTCAAGTAATTGTGCAAAAGAAGTTTTGAAGTCCTTCCGAATGGTGACAAAGGGGAATGTGGTGAGCGGCCTCCACCCAGGAGAGCCGAGCGTGGGCTTCCTGGTCACTGCACCTGCTGTTTTCTACCACGGTTTTAAGCAGCTGCAGGCTGCTGGGGTGTAACTGGGACCCTGACACTTAACCCCCAACCTAACCTTGTAGTGGGTTGATGTCGTTTTGTTGGGGAGTCGCCGCCTGCTCCATCTCTCCCCAGACAACCACAAGAAGCAGGGCTGGGCCAGGTTAAGGATGGGAGCCAGGAATTCGGCCCAGGTGACCAAGCACTTGAGCCACCACTTCTGCCTCTTGGGGTCTGCATTAGCAGGAGGCAGCCAGCAGGTGCCACACCTGGGACCTGCACGCAGGCACTCTGAAGTGGATGGAGGCCGTGCCCACCGCCCATCACAGCCGTGTTGTGGGAGTGGGTTGGTTATTGTACGAGTGGATTTGGTATACAGTCGGCTCGGCCCCATCTCGCCCTCTGGCTCCGGCATCCTCTTGCCGGATGACACAGCGCGCAGGCTCTCGACAGCTGTCAGCCCCAGGCTCCTGCACTTGTCAACCCCGAGCACCGTGAGAAGCCCTTCTGTGTTCTTCATAGATGACCCAGTGTCAGGATTCAGGCTGGGCCCCCGGCACATGGCACAGTGGGCCCGGCGCGCCTTCCTCGGGAACCTCAAATCCCTCAGACCTTCCAAGTCGACAGTTAAGAGCAAAGGCCCAGTGCCTGCTGCCCTGACGTGGACGGCGGGAAGTTCCGGGGCCCCAGGGGCAGGTTCAGAATCTTTCTCCATCAAGAAGCAAACTCAGTCTCGGGAGGGCTGTCTGCAGCTGACAGGAGGGAAGAGGGGCCTCAACTCCGACACAGGAGAGCTTGCCAAGAGGGTCCTGGGTGCGTGGGATGGGGAGGGACCAAGCCTGCTGCCCCGCAGGTGTCAGCCGACGCCTGGACCATCGCTCGCTCTTGCTGCCTCCTCTGCCGGGGCACTTGTTAGGGCTCCCGGGGTCACGTGACTCCTGCTCCTTCCAGGAAAACTCCGTCAGCCCCCGTGGCCTCGGGCCTCTGGGTCTCCCACATTCCAGCCCCTACGGCAGGTCCCTGTTTCTCCACCTTAGAACGGGGCAGAGGAGCTGTGCTGATCACGGAATAAGCTAGAACAAGCCACTCAGCACAGCGCGGCTGTCAGCTCGTGACCCAGCTGGGCTTCTGCGTGCCCTCATGAAGTCATCGGTTCCGCGGTCCGCTCGTGTCCTCTCTCCCCTCTTCTCGTCAGCAGCGGCAGCAGCCCTGCTGGTTGTGCAACATCAGAAATGGAAGGCGGCGCCCTTCTCTTTCTTGAGAACGAGCGTGCAGGTGCTTGGAAGAGACGGGATCATTTTGGGCAAACATTTGCTACAGTAAAATTAAATCACAGTAGCATTAGTCGTAGCGCAGTCAGAAGGTTAGTGGTAATATTAGCAATAATGCCACCGCTGCTGTTAGTGCCAGTGGTGGTAACTACTGCCACTGATAGCGATACCAACAGTGGCACCGTGGTGTATAATTCAGAGCAACCGGCCAATACCACGGCGTGTTTTCATGGTCTAAATTCTTTTTTTTTTTTTTTTAAGATTTACTTATTTATTTGAAAGGTAGAGTTAGAGAGAGGCAGGAGCAGAGAGAGAGAGAGAGAGGTGTCTTCCATCCGCTGATCCACACCTCAGATGGCTGCAACAGCCAGAGTTGGGCTGAACTGAAGCCAGGAGCTTGCTCTCAGGTCATGGCAGAGAGCTGGATAGGAAGTGGAGCAACCAGGACTCGAACCGGCGCCCATATGGGATGATGCCCACATAGGATGCCGGCACTGCAGGCAGTAGCTTTACCCATTATACCGCAGCACAAGACCTGGTTCAGGTTCTTGCTTTGCCCACGTAGTGACCTTGTGACAGTGGACAAACGAATGAATCTCTGTGTCACGGTGCCTTCAGCAAAAGGCTGCCTGACCCGGGATGATGTGACTGTTAGTTAGGCGAACGCGGCACTAAGAGTGGAGCCAGCTGAGGACGGGGTACCAGATGAGTGTTAGGGTTCATTGTCCTGCATAGCTGCAGTCGTCACGAGACAGGGGAGATGCAGCCCTCCCCACACACTGCTCTTGCTCCCAAAGGGCTTAGCAGGTGCAGTGGTTAACCTGTGTGTCACCTGCCAGGCCAGCAGATGGCCAGCTCTTTGGTTGAGTGTTGCTCCTGGTGTGCCGGGGCAGGTATGTCCGGGACAGATTAGCACGTACGTTGGGGACCTCAGACGAAGCACCCTGTACCCTCCAATGTGAGTGGGATTCATGCAACCCGCTGCTGGCCGGAACACACAGGTGAGAAGGGAGAATTGGGTCTCTTCCTGACGCTTGAGCTGGAAGTCGGTCTTCAGCCTGGCACGGCGACTTCCAGCTCAGGTGTCTAGTTTTTATCTGACGGACGGAGCAGGAATGGACAGGAACACACCACCCGGAGGCTTCCAGGGCAGGTTCGGCCACCTTGGTGCTGCTCAGAGTCCATGATCCGGTGAGCAAGTGAGATTATCCAGGCAAAGGCCTCCATCTCCATCACCCAATTACTCATAACACAGCCAACCACACTCTGTCTACACTGCTCCCTGTCTGGGTGACTTCCTGTGACACAGACACACTCTGTCTACACTGCTCCCTGTGTGGGTGACTTCCTGGGACATACACACTCTGTCTACACTGCTGCCTGTGGAGTGACTAACTCTGACATAGGCACACACACTGTCTACACTGCTCCCTGTCTGGGTGACTTCCTGTGACACAGACACACTCTGTCTACACTGCTCCCTGTGTGGGTGACTTCCTGGGACATACACACTCTGTCTACACTGCTCCTGTCTGGGTGACTTCCTGTGACACAGACACACACTCTGTCTATACTGCTCCTGTCTGGGTGACTAACTGTGACACAGACACATACTCTGTCTACACTGCTCCTGTCTGGGTGACTAACTGTGACACAGACACACACTCTGTCTACACTGCTCCTGTCTGGGTGACTTCCTGGGACACAGACACACACTCTGTCTACACTGCTCCTGTCTGGGTGACTTCCTGTGACATACACACTCTGTCTACACTGCTGCCTGTGTGGGTGACTTCCTGGGACACAGGCACACACTCTGTCTACACTGCTGCCTGTGGAGTGACTTCCTGTGACACAGGCACACACTCTGTCTACACTGCTGCCTGTGGAGTGACTTTCTGTGACACAGGCACACACTCTGTCTACACTGCTGCCTGTGGAGTGACTTCCTGTGACACAGGCACACCCTGTCTACACTGCTCCTGTCTGGGTGACTTCCTGGGACACAGGCACACCCTGTCTACAGTGCACAGCCTGTCTGTGATCTCCATGTGGGAGGTATTTCCCTTCGTACAGGCACACGTCTCCTCTCTACAACGTGCGTCATATTTGCTATCATGCAGGGCGCTGCCTCCATAAACCGTCTTCAGTTCCGTCTCCTAGAGCCCCGGTAGGCTAAGCTGTGTTCTGGACTCTGCTCCGTGCTGGGCTCGGCTGAAGTCACATAGCCGCACAGCTCCCAGATGTCCTTCCTCTTCCTCACTGGCAGGTGTGGTGGTGACAGAAAGCCCGCGATGCCTTTGAACTTGGCTTTTGAATAATCCAGGCTCATCCCATTAGGCCCCGTATTCCACATGGCTACGCCCAGGCCAGGGAATGGTCCCCAGCAGGAGGGCACTGTGCTTACAGCCAAGGCACGGGCTGCATCGACGCTGTCTTCCAGGGCGGTCCTGGCTTGTGTCCCAAAGCCTGACCTAGTTCCCCTCGCTCTACCTCGGTGGCCTGTGGCCAAGCACATCCTCATCTTATTATGGGCTGGAAGCTCCAGCCACCACTGAGCAAGCACCCTCTGGCTCCCGCCCAGCCGTCCGACATGGAGCTGAGACTTCTCACATCCTGAGCCATCTTGAAATTGCTCCTCTGTTCTCAGGGGGCACGAGGGGGAGGGGGACGGTGTGGGCTGGGACGTCGCTCTGGGACATCTTATCTAAATCCTATGACCGACCTCTGGGGAAAGGTGAAAGTGAGCCATAAGCCTCTTAGAGGCATTGTCAGAGCCATCGTAATCTCTGCCAACATGTTTACCCAGCGCGTGCGCCACGCGGGGCGGCCGGCCCGCACCTGTTATCAGTGCACGCCAGACAGGGCCGTGCACGGGGGAAGCACAGGTGACTTTGACACAGAGAAAGAGTCCTTTGTGCTGAGGAGAATGGCCGGGTACAAACCACTGAGCGTGCAGGAAAACATCCTATCATCAGGACGAATCTCATCTGGGCGTTTCTCCCTTATAGGAGACAGCCGCCGGAGGCTGTCCTGCCAGGCTGGCGCGGGTCCCGGCCACGGGGCTGCGTTCCCACGATCCCACCTGCCCGGAAGCCTGCACGTGCTGCCCGCCGTGCCAGGGGCACGCCTGCCTGTTCCCAGAGAACACAAACCCCGAGGCTCCAGGGACCCGCGCCTGTCACTTCCCTGCAGCCTTCTGAGGGCCCTGCCAGGTGTCACCCTGGACCCCCCCCCCCAGGTGTGCCTGTTAAGGAGAAGGACTGACAGCCTCTGCAGAGCACGGGGTGGGGGTGGGGGGAGCCAGGCTGCAGCTGGCTGGGAGCAGCAGAGGGGCCTGGCCAAGCGAGAGCTGAGAGACCCCAGCCCTCTCCAGGCAGGATTTGTCACCCCCTGGCCAGCGTGCACGTGGCTGTGAGCAGTCACTTTAACACTCGCTTGTCACATACGGGTTCCCATGGTCCCCAACGCTGGGAGGGGCTCCTCAGGGCCAGGAGTGTGGTTTCCTCCTTGCCACCTCCCAGGATTTGTGTTTCTGGATGAGAAAAATTATCAGCAAATAGGAGTGGCAGGAGACAGATGGGGAGAGAGGGTGGGGGCAGGCGGGACTTCCGAAAGCTCGATGGCATTGCCATCATGAGGATTCCCCGCCCCAAGGTCTTTTTTTTGCTTCTTTATGATTTGCTTTATTATTTGGCGGGGTGGGGGGAGTGGGAAGGGGAGGGGGAGAAACCTTTCTTTGGCTGTTTCACCCCTCAGGTGGCCACAACGGCCAGGGCTGGGCCAGGCTAAAGCCTGAAGTCCGGGGCTCCAGCCAGGTCTCCCCGTGGGTGGCAGGGGCCAGGCCCTGGAGCCGTCATCCGCGGCTTTCCCGGGCACGTTAGTCGTGAGCTGGCTTGCAGGCGGAGAGCTGGGACTGGAGCCAGCACTCCATCCCGGGATGCAGGCCCTGAAGCATCCGCTTGTCCCACGGCACCACCACACGGCCCTGCACTGCGTTCTTACTCAAAACCTTCATTGCACGACTTTGGAATCCGTTCCTTTTTCGACTCGAATCAGTTGATCATTTTTGTGACATAAAACAAGATTCAGGTTTGTGTTCGAATCACTGTATGATTGACATACAAAACTCTGTACACGCTTCATGTATACGTGAACTTGGAGACAAGGGTGACCCTTGAGGCCAGCACCACGCTGGGTGTCACACGGTAAATGCGTCCTCTCACCCCCCCCCCCACTTTTGTATGGTGACATTTAACACGGGATCCAACCTCTCAGGAAAATCTTAACTAAATAATCCTATGTGGAGCGTGGGCGGGCTCTCCGGGACTCTCCCCCTACACCGCTGAAGTTCGCATCCCCCACTGTGCGCCCCAGCCCCAGGGAGCCCCAGCTCTGCTCTCTGCCCCTTGCTAAGCGCGGATGTGGAGTGTCTGTCCACCTGCGGTGGGCTTCGTTCCCGGCGCGACTTCCTCGGGGTCCGTCCGTGCCGCTGCAGAGGGCGGGGGACCAGCATCCCCTCCTTTCAAGCAGAGTAATATCCCATCGCGTGTGGCTGCCACGCTGTCTCCTCGATCCGTTTATCCGCCGGCTGCCCCCGACGCACGTGGGGGCGTGCAGGTGCCACGTCGGGATCCTGACTTCCTTTCCCTGGCGTCTGTGACAGGAAGCAGGGGGGCCGGACCATCCGCTGGTTCCTTCTTCTTCTTCTTTTTATTATTTTTTTTGGCCAGGCAGAGTGGACAGTGAGAGAGAGAGAGAGACAGAGAGAAAGGTCTTCCTTTTTCCATTGGTCCACCTCCCAAATGGCCACTATGGCTGGCGCGCTGTGGCTGGCGCACCGCGCTGATCCGATGGCAGGAGCCAGGTGCTTCCTCCTGGTCTCCCATGGGGTGCAGGGCCCAAGCACCTGGGCCATCCTCCACTGCCTTCCTGGGCCACAGCAGAGAGCTGGCCTGGAAGAGGGGCAACCGGGACAGAATCCGGCACCCCAACCGGGACTAGAACCCGGTGTGCCGGCACCGCAGGCGGAGGATTAGCCTAGTGAGCCGCGGTGCCAACCCCGCTGGTTCCAGCGTGAGTTTTTGAGATCCTCCATTCTGTTTTCCACAATGGCTGCACCGGTTCTGTTCCTCCCACGCTGGGCACGAGTTCCCTTCATCTCACACGCGCACCGCACTGCCGCTCGGTTTTTCGGCAGCAGCCACCCGAGCAGGTGAGGCGGCTCCCTGTGGTTTCGATCTGCGTTTCCCGACGCCCAGTGATGCTGAGCCCCTCTCACGTACCTGTCGGCCACTGGGGCCTTTTCTTAGGAGAAAAGTCTGATCGGGTCCTTTGCCCATTTTTAACCGGGCTGTTCTTTTGGCTCTGGGGTGTGCGGTTTCCTGTTTGGGGAAGCAACCACACGGTTACCGTCCTGGTTGCAACTGTGCGCTCTTTTCCAGCGTACGCTGTAGTCCGTGTGCACCTGCTGCGGTTTGGATGCTGGTTTGGGGGTCCCCCAAAGCCCACATGTTAAGGACTGGGCTCCCTGTGTGGTGCTGTTGGAGGGGGCGGGACCTTGAGGAGGTGGGGCCTGTGAGGAGGTCCGTAGATCACCGGGGCTGGGCCTCGGAGGTGGTTCTCGCGAGAATGCCAACCAACCACAGCCGCTTCAGAGCTGCCCCTTGCAGCCAGCTCTGTGCCCACCCCAGCAGCCTGGCCCCAGGTGGGTCTAGAAGGAGGAGGGGCTTTTAAACCCCACTTTGCAAGCCATCAGCTCCCAGCCACCCAGGCCTTCTTGCTCATCGCCCCCTGCAGGACCCATCCTTCCAGATTTTCCGTACTAGCCGACGGCGTGTTCCACAGAGGATTGGGGGGCCCAGAGGGAGGGGCCAGATCTGCGTGCGGCCAGCAGGGTGCGCAGGTGGGACGCCTGCACGCAGGTGCCTGGCCTGAGGTGAGTGAGCCCCGAGGGGGCCCTCCACACCGACTTGAGACCCTGCAGGCTTGGCTGGGGACAGCACCACACAGCTGGGCGAGCGGGAGATGGGGCGGCCCGGGACAGGCTCCAGCAGGAGGTGACCCCTGCACCCGGCTGGCGGAGACTCCGCAGTCACCACTGCACTCATTCCCCACCTATGGGGGGGGTCGCGTTTCCCCGGCTGGAGTTTCAGGTGGGTGTGAACCAAAAGCATCGCACCTTCTCCCATGGAGCCAATTCACTCTTCAGGCGGGACCCCGGCCAGCGGCCTGGCTCCCTCCCTCGGGACGCTGCACGTGCGGTGCCAGCACAGGTGCGTGACCCACGCCACGGGGCGAGCTTGCGTCGTCACCAAAACGAGCCAATTACGCGTTTCTCGGACCTCTAATTAAGACTCCTCACGAATGCTCATTCTGATACATCTCGCGGCGCCGATGCAGACGGAAAATGTTTTGTGGAGGTGCAGTGATGCATGAGAGCTCTTCAACGTGCACTTGAATGAACCTCAATCAGCCGCGGTGTCACGGGGCTCCAGACTCCGCAGCGGGGCCCGTGCCGTCCATTTGTAGGGCCCGGACCTCGTCACCGTTAAATTCACACAAAGCAGAGAAGTAAAGAAAGTGCATGCTCAAGTCGGGTCCCGCAGAAGGGCCGCTCTGGTTCAGCAAGCGATCCGAGTGCAGATCGGGCCCTCAGGCCAGCCGGGGCACCCACGGGCACCCCAGGGGGCGCGGGGCCACTGCACAGGGCCACGAGGGTCTTGGGGGACCATTCACCAAGGAAAGTGACACGTGCAGCCAAGCACAGAAGCGGCTTCTCCGGACAGATGCCTGCGACCGGAGCTCACCTGTGTAGACGCCCGAGCAGCGGCGCAGGCAATTGCCCGCCCTGCCGAGACCCTGGCTCACATCCCCGCCTTCCCGCGCCTGCTTCCGACACCTCTGGTTTCCATAGCAAGACAGCCGTGTTGCCGACGTGTAATATAGGCCCGCTCCGCCCGGCCTTTCCGATACAGCATCTCCGTGAGATCAACCCACGTCGGTCTGTGTAGCGAGAGGTTGTTCTTTTCACCGTTGTATAAACAGCTGCGGCTCACTCCTCCAGCCGGGGGCTGGTGCAGGACTGGACGGCTTCCAGGGCTCGGCTATTTTAGGGAGTGCTCTGGGAACACTCCGAGGGGGGTCCTGCGGGCACACATTTTGTGGGAGATGCATCAGGCACCACCGGGGATCTGCCCCGCCTCTCCAAATCACCTGTTCCCCAGCGCCTGTGACCTGGCCCCCCTCAAGCCACCTGTTCCCCAGCGCCTGTGACCTGGGCCCACTTCTCCAAGCCCCCTCCCGCCCAGCACCTGGGATCTGGACCCCTCTCTCTAAGCCCCCTCGTCCCCAGCACCCGGGGTCTAGACCCCTCCCTAAGTGTCCCCTCCCACGCCGGCGCTTGCACACCGACACCCTGACCGTGGCCCGTGCTGTTATAAGACTCTGATTCTGAGTCACCCTCAGAGCTCCTCCTCCTCCGTCTCTCAGCTCAGGAAGCCGTCAGACCCTGCGTTCCTGCTGTTCCCCCTTCTCCTTCCTCGCATCCACTCCTTGATGACATCCGCTGTTTGCCCCACGCCTCCCCCCAATACTCCTTTCCAGGGAGCACGATTCCAGCAGATTCGCAGATCTGTGAGCTCGGAACCCAGGCGGCGCACAGCTGCTCCGGCCCCACGGCGTCTGGGCCCTCAGCTCGGGAGCCGCGAAGGCTGGGCCTGGCGCCTGCAGCCCCTCCCTGGCCGCTGCACACGGCTCTCTTCCTCACAGCCTGGGGGCGCCAGGCGGCTGACTCCTCTCGGCGCTGCACAAGGCTCCCACCTGAGCACCCAGGGGTGGGCGGAGGGGTGGGGCTCAGTCTTCAGGACCCGGCTCTACTCTGCTGCAGGAAGCCAGGAACCCACTCATTCCAGGGGAGGGGGTCAGGGGGTCAGGCCCCGCCTCTCCGTGCGGGGGTCTCCTTGTGGAGCCGAGGCTGGCGTGGCCGCCTGGGGAGTACCACGTGCAGCCTCCTGTCTTCGAAGTCTTTCCAGAACCTTCCGCTTCCAGAGCGCCCTCCCTACAGGCGTTGGAACAGCTGCCGTGGGATCTCCAGACGGGAGGGCACTGGCTGCGCGGATACTGGCGCCAATCACGGTAATGGCGGGTGGTAGAGCTGACGCACACCAGGCAGTTAGGCTGAAGTTAGGAATCCCCAGTTCTCACGGCAGCGTTGGAAGCAGCGTCCTACGAAGGGGAGTCGGGTGAGGCGGCCCAGCCCTGCATGTGCTTCCCTCTGCAGCCTCCGCTTGCTGGGGGGATTCTGGCTGCGAGGCACAGAGGCCCACGCGAACCAGCTCGAGCCACAGAGTTTGCTGTCCGTGCACCTGCCGGCCTCCCGGGGGTCCTCAGCCCGGGTCACGGTGCAGGAAGACCCAGCTTGTGTGACCCTCTCCTGTGGTCTCTGGAGGAGGCCCGGCTGTCGAGAGTGGCAGAGGGAGTGGACAGCCAGAAGGTCTCTCAGTGAGCGACGCCGCTCCCTGCCTGGCAACGCAAGGGTGTCCACTTCCCTGGACAGAATGCAGTGCATGGCCCCGCCCACCTGCCTGGGGTGGAGTGGCCAGCGGGAGGTCACAGTGAGACCGGGACAGGCACAGGCCACCCAGCCCACACCCAGGCCCTGGAGAAGCCGCCGAGCCTGGTCTCTGGGACGGAGTCTGCCTCTGTCGGCTCCGTTCCCTGGGGTTACGGGCTCCCTGCTAGCTGCGGCTTTGATGTCTGCCTGATTGTCAATTCCATTACTCACTTCTAACAGGCTGACCCAGGAGCATGTCGGCGGCTCCTAAATCCGAGAGGAGGCTGCTGGGCCCGGATTAGCTTTCCTCGCTGGGTTGCTGTCCGTCCGGCTGTGGGGACGGGGAGCAGGAGGCCCCCAGGGAGTCACATGTCATAGGTACCCCCCCCCCCGCCGGGCACCCAGCCTGTGGTCTCCAGCATGCGGACAGACGATGGGCTGGCGCAGCCCAGAGAAGCCTGTATCTAAAGAGCGGCGGCAGGATGGAGCAGAGCAGGCGTGGGGCCAGCGGGGGGCCGAGGGGAGGCGGTCCTCCGCCCTGGGCAGAGCCCCAGCTGCTGCAAGCCTGCGGCGGCACCACGCGTGTCTCTCCCAGACTGATGATCTCGTTTTCCTGGGCCCCACGCTGCCGGAGCACAGAGCGCCGTTCGCAGCCCCGGTGTCCGATCAATCACTTCATTCTTACAGTTTGAAGATCACAGCTGCTCATTTGCCACTTCCAGTCCGACGCGTCACAGCGCATCTCAGGGGACATATCCCTCGCCATGGCAACACGCCGGGAGGCTGCACAGGCTGGAGCTGGATGTGAGGCCCCATCCGTCCCACGGGGGTCTCCACTGGAGCTTCCTGCCCCCCAGCCTGGGCTCGTCCCCGCGACTGCCGGATCGTGAGCCACTTGTCGTCGATGGGCGTGGCCCTCCCACCCACCCTGGTTGCTCAGGTTCCATCTCCTTGGGCGCCTGGCCCTGTCGACCTCAGAGTCTCCTTGGAGCTGTGTTCATCAGCGGCTGGGACTCAGAGAACAAGATGGATGGCCCGGGGAGGCCAGCGCCCAGCAGGACGCAGTCCCTCTGCCCTCCTTCTCCCCGGCGAGCTGCAGGGGCGAGCAGAGCGGGCAGCTTGGGAGCGGGAGGGTCTCAGCCGCAGCCTGTGCATCCCCAGTGAGACAGCAGCACCTTCCACACCGACTGCCGGCACCGAGTGGGGCGCGGGGGATCCCTGTCCTGGCTGAGATGGCTGTGAGCCGTCCACACCTGTGCTCTGGCTAACCTCAGAACTCCCCTTCAAAGCAAGACGACGGGCTTCTGTGCAGGTCTCGGGGGTCTCTCCCTAAAAAGGGCTTCGGGGGACACAGAACAGGGAAACAGAGGCAGCAGGGGGCAGCTGGCCCTCCCAGAAGCCGCCTGCCCTCCACGAGCAGAGAGAATGTTCCCCCCCGCCACTGCCCCCTCTTCGGGTCTTGGGAGCCCCTGCAGGTGCCAACCCTTCGATGCCCCCAGCAGGAGCCCTGTGCATCTCATGCGGATCCAGGAGCCCAGCTCCTCTGTGAGCCCCCTTGGCTTCTGGGGCCCACTTCATCCCACCCTTCCTGCCTCCTGGCTCATGGGCGCCGAGGTTCTGTTCTGACTTAACCCAGGGCAGACATCGCTAGGGAGGCAGACAGCGGCTGTCGTCTGCTGCGTTCGCTCCAGCATCCGTCACCGCCAATCTGGAATAATCTCTACACACATACTGTGCTCCTACACGTGCATCCGTGCCAAAATTTCGCTAATAAATCTCGTGTCAGGCCCGCGATCGTCTCTCTCCACACAGCCTCTCCCGGCTGAAATATTTAAACAATATTTGAGCAATAATAAAAGGCGCTTGCTGCAGTCACTTTTGTTTTGGGGAAACAAGACTATTTATTGCTGTACCCAGAGCACCACTTGGGGCTATATTTTTTCCCCCAGTGGATTTTTGTTCCTCGAGGCTCAAGCATCATTGAAAGAACCCGTGTTTGTCCCCGACTTTATGCAAAAAGGGCAAGACATTATTCTCTCTAATGAGAAAGGCTGTGCACAGCCTGGCAGCAGGAGCAGCCCTGCCAGCTCCCCTGACGCCCCCCTGCCCGCGGCAGCATCGCAGGCGCTGTTTTTCCAAGCTCCCTTCCCTAATGGGCTTCTCTCTGAGCGATCGCCGGTGCCTCGCTGCCCTGCGTTTCCTCCCTCCTCTGTGATAAGGAAGTGCCAGCGATTGGGAGAAGAACAGGGACCTAATGGCGTGTTCTCAGCGCCAACAGGGATGGCTAGGGACATTTCCTCAAAGCTGTTTCCCCTTGGCATCCACAGCGTACAGCTGAGACCTCTCTCCCAGGGCTCACCTTCCCCCAAAGCGCCCACAGAAGTATTTATCACCCCGGTGAGGCCCCATCTCTAAGAAGACAGACGAAGGTGGAGCTGGCACGGCGAGGATGGTGGGAAATGCTAGTTGTGTCAAACGTAAGGTGGGAGGTGGGATGAGGGCACAGGCAGAGAAGAGACAGAGTGGACCAGGCCTGGTGAGGCTGGGACTTGTGTCGCTGCAGTGAGTCAGGAGGCCCCGTGGTGTTCTTGGCCCGTATGTTCTCATGTGGACGACAGCGTCGGAGCCACCCATGCACCATGCACGCGGGAGTGTGAGAAGCACAACCAGCCATGGGAACGGATTCTTGGAGCCATGAGGGTGGCAGCTGTCAACAGAGACCCTGGTGCCTGGAGCCAGTCCTCAGTCAAAGCTTGGCCCCCGAGACCACCCGTCCACCCATGGCGCCGTCGCCACTGTGAGCTCTGGTTCACACAAGTGCTGTGTTCAGTTGCGGCTTCTCCAGGAATCCGATGGATCGCAGGTTGCCCGAGGGAGGTGTGTGCTATGACATAATCCCTTCAGCAGTGAGTGATGGCCGGTCGTGTTTCCACATGGCAAGCTGAACCCCCGAGTTGCGTGGCTCAGTTCCCAGCCGGGCGCGCCTTCCACACCTGCACGCCGCAGGCTGCTGACAACCAGGGCCCGGGGAAAAAAGGTGCCATGGATGTGCACCCAGAGTGCAGCGGCTAACGGGTCACAGGGGGCCGTGGGAGACGCGAGCCGATGCATCATGGCCAGGGCCTGAAGCAGCGACGGGCAACTGGAGGGGCCCTTGGACCTGCCCGGATGTCCAGCTGAGGGGAGGCCAGCAGGAGGCACCGAGTGACGCCAGGGCTGAGGCTGGGCTGCGCTGGGTGGGAGGCGAGGAGGCGGGGAGGCAGGGCAGGGCCTCTGGGGCAGCCTGGGAGGCAGGGAGCGAGTTCGCGAGTGCTGCCCTGGCCCGTGACCCCGGGAGGCTCAGCCCTGCTGCCCTGGCCCCTGGAGAGGACAAGGACGGCTCTGGCTCAGAAGCAGGGAGAACGCACGACTGAGGGCACCCTGGGAACCCCGGGGCTTGGCTCCCTAGAGCGCCGATGTCGAGGCCCCTGCTGAGCCCAGCCCTGGAGGAGGGGGACGGAAGCAAGACTTGGCCTTCGTGACCTCAGTCGGGACCCCAAGGTCTCAGAGAAAAATCATGGACAGAGCCCCTCTCCCGTGCCTCCACTGGGCAAGGCGCAGAGCCGAGGCTTGTGGGAGGGGTGGCTGAGCGTGGCTCCAGCTGGCCCTTGGGAACGCGGGCTCGGGGGCCCCGGTGGACGGGTCTCCTTCTCGGGATAGTCTGAAGCTCTCGGTGTCAGGAGCAGGGGAGGGGGTGGGAGGGGCCAGAGCCCCCTGGGAGACAGACTCGGGGGTCGGGGGGCTGGCTGAAGAGGCTGCAGCACAGCTGGAGGTGGGCAGGGCCCTGGGGGTGGCCCTGCCCTGGGGCAGCGCCAAGGATGGACGAACGCCCAGGAAACCCATGGCAAGTCCTCCTCTCTGTCCTCACCCAGCTGGACACCGTGTCAGTGACAGGGTCCCCCTGCTGTGGTTCCAGCCTTCCGGGCTAGGGGCGCCCGGGCCCAGGGACCTCTGAGTCAAGGCCTCCACCGTGCACGGCAGGAGGCGTGACTGCCGTGGACTCTGCCGTCCCCCAGGTGGCTGGTTCTGAACCCAGTCATCCCTGGACTGGAGAAAGTGCAGCCCCTGGGGGCCGGCGCCATGGTGCAGCGGGTTAAACCACAGCCTGCGGAGCCAGCATCCCACACAGGCGCCGGTTCGAGTCCCTGTGGCTCCACTTCTGATCCAGTTCCCTGCTAATGGCCTGGGAAAGCAGCTGAAGATTCACCCCTGCACCCACGTGGGGGACCTGATGAAGCTCCTGGCTCCGGCACAGCGACAGCCATTGCAGCCATTTGGGGAGAGAAGCAGTGGATGGAAGACCTCTCCCTCTCCCTCTCTCTGTCTGTAACTCTGCCTCTCAAATAAATACATCTTAAAAAAAGAAAAGAAAGGCGAGAGCCGCGGCTCACTAGGCTAATCCTCCGCCTTGTGGCGCTGGCACACCGGGTTCTAGTCCCGGTTGGGGCGCCGGATTCTGTCCCGGTTGCTCCTCTTCCAGGCCAGCTCTCTGCTGTGGCCAGGGAGTACAGTGGAGGATGGCCCAAGTGCTTGGGCCCTGCACCCCATGGGAGACCAGAAGTACCTGGTTCCTGCCATCAGATCAGCATGGTGCGCCGGCTGCAGTGGCCATTGGAGGGTGAACCAACGGCAAAGGAAGACCTTTCTCTCTGTCTCTCTCTCACTGTCCACTCTGCCTGTCAAAAAAAAAAAAAAAAAAAAAAAAGAAAGAAAAGAAAAAAAAAAAAAAGAAAGTGCAGCCCCTCCCACAGCCATGCAGGGCCTCTGTCCTGGGTGGGTTTTGGGTCCTGCCCGGGAAAGCCCCCGGGCCCGTCCTGGGCTCTGACAGATGCGTGAGCGGCTTGTGTGTGTCTGAAGATCTGCATTGCCAGCCTCACGGGCTGGGTTCTAATGCAGATTAATGGCCCAGGGCTGCCTGCATGATGATCTCTAATGGGCTGATTTGAGAAATAAGCCATTAATCGCTGTCACCCACTGGGCTAACATCATCTCAGGGCTGCAGGGAACCGGCCTCTGCTGCTTGGCACGCTCTGGAATGTTCCTTAGAGAAGCCTGCGTGTCCACACGCTTCTCTACGGCTTCCTTCCAAGGGGCAGGGCACGGTGGGGCCAGAGACCTGGGCCCGCCCTGTGCTTTGTGGACCCCTGCCCTCTGCAACCTTCCCCTCGTGTCTCCCAGGGTCCAGGGCTCTGTGATGGGCGGAGGTTTCAGAGTCATAGACGCCTGGGCTCTGTCGCTGTCCCCTTGTAGCTGGGCCTTGTGCACGCTGCTGCTTTGTGGTTGCCTCAGTGTCCCACCTGAGAAATGGGCTTGCGAGGGCCTCTCTCGTGGGAGCTGCTGCCGGAGGTACAGGGGCCCTGGGCGCTCACTCAGCGCCCTCTCCCAGGGCTCCCCCGCATGTACCTGCGCACACGTCACATCTCAGAGGGGTGCCTTGCTGCTTGCCCTGCTCTGGGGTGGCCGTGGCTGTGGCCATGGCTGTGGCCGTGGCTGTGTCGTGGCCCCATACATGAGGACGGTGGCTTCTTTCTGGATGCCCATTAAGTGTGTCTTTGTCCTAGGAAAATGTGCTAAGCTCTTGGAAGACATGGTTCCGGGGGTCTGGCATCCAAGACTCTGCCTTGTAGGAGGCATAGGTCACTGGACTGGATTGGCATTGACAAGGGCCAGGGTCAGGTGTTCAGCTGAGCACGAGAGCCACACAGACGCCCGAGGTCAGTGGTAGAGAAGCAAGGATGAGCACTCAGGGCAGTGGGCCGAAGTAGGGGGAGGGGAGCATAGAAGACAGGAGCACAAGAGAGACCCAAGGCGCAAGAAATCTGAGACTCAGAGTTCGTTGATCCCAGAGCAGAGCTGTCCATTCTCTTCCCCGATGCTCACTGCCTTACGTAAAAGCTGCTGGTGTGATTGGTCTAGCTACTCACCCACCCAGGCATCCAGCTCTCCATCCACCAGTCCACTCACCACCCGTCCATCTGTCCATCTTCCACTTATCATCCATCTACCTATCCGTCTATCCACTCACCCAACCACCCATCCATCCATCACCCACCTGTTCATCCACCTATCTATCCATCCACTCTCCCACCTAACCACCTAACCACCCATCCATCCATCCGTCTACCATGTCTGCCTGTCCATCCACCCTTCCCCACACGCATGCAGCCTCATGTGCCAAGCACTCGGTGATGTGAAGGGGCAGAGATGAGCACGGCACCCTCCATCCTCCACCCTCTAAGGGACACCTGACGACCAAAGGCAGGAGTGCAGGTGCCACAAGCTCTCAGCGCAGTGAGCAGTCAGTTCCTTCTGCACCCACTGAGGGGCGCCCTACAGAGCAGGCTGATCGGGGAGAGGAACGAGGGTGAGCGCAAAGCAAGTCCCAGCTCTAGGCTGCAGGCGGCGGAGCCAGGTCTGCGGGGAGGAGCCCTGGGCTTGGGGGGAAGACAGGAAGGGCCGAATCAGGACCCCTGACCTCACTCAGGGAGGTGTGTGTGCCGCTCCGCACAGCCGGTTCAGGGGCCGCTCGGGCCTCCGATGGAGGGGAGAGGTGAGGCCAGCCTGAGCGTCGCTGAGCACAGAGGGGCCACGGGGCAGACACCGAATGACCAGCATACCCCGTGCCCCCAAGGCACTGCAAGGTGCACCCGGGGGTCCTGCCTGTGTGCACGCATTGGCCCTGGTACCCATGGCCCTCGGCACATCCGTCACCAAGGAGCCCTGCGGGGTAGGGTCGCTCCAGAGGCCAAGGGTGCTGTGGAGGGTCTGGGTCTCTGTGGCCCCCCGCAGCAGAGCAGGGCGTGCCCCCCTGCCGCAGGCTCACGCGGCGCTGGGGGACCCGCACAGGGGGGCTCGCGAGTGCAGCAGTGCCAGTGGCTGCTGTGTGTGCATCTGCCCCAGCGTCCCCCGCAGACAGCCAGAGGTTGTGTGACAGCCCCCTCCGCCCCTCACAGGGGAGAGCAGTGGGCACAGAGAGGCTTGGGGATCTCCTGAGGTCACACAGCTGGCAGGAGCCACAGCTGGAACCCGCTCTGGAATCCACGTCACACCTGCTAGGTCCTCTGACCCTGAGCCTCCTTGGTCTGAAGTAGAAACCCCTCGGCCTCCAGGCTGATGGCTCCCTCGGGAGCGGATGGGGTGTCTCCCTGCGGTGGACGCTGGCCCTGCTCTGGCCTTCCCCTCTGCCTCTTGGACTCGGCCCCCCTCAGAGAGGGGAAACACAGGTTTGTGGACCCCACGCTCGGGGGCAGAGCTTTCTGTGTGTCCGGGAAATCGCGCCCCAGGAGGAGAAATCAGCAGGGAGCACGGCCAGTGCAGCTGGCCTGGCTAAGTGGCCACGCCCCCGCCTCCCGCGGCGCTGGCACAGCAGCGGGCGGGGTTGTCAGGGATTCTAAGCAGCCGCTCCTTATCGAAGGCGAAGGCCTGGCAGCTGCACGCTGTGTTTGCTCCATTCTCGACCAACACAAACACCTCCTCCCGCCCAAGATGCTCCCTGTCCCCAGACGCCCCGGGCAAGTCCGGTGCCCCGGGCCGGTGGCTGGGGAGCCCAGAGAAGGGTCCTGGAAGCCGGAGGGGGCGCCGATGACTGAGCCCCCTTGGAAATGAGGTCAGGGAAGGGGGAGGGGTCCTCCACTCTGTGCCAACGCGAGTTTCCCTGCTGTGCTGGGCACCGCCTCCAGCCCAGGGCCATGGACGGTCATTGCGGCCCCAGGAGGCCCCAGTTCTCCTTGACTTCCAGAGGCAGCGCCTCTCCCCGCCTCCCCTGGGTCCTCAGGACTCGCTGGCACGTGTTTGCCTGCTGTGCCGTGGTCCTGCCTGCCCAGAGCTGCTTGGCACATGGCAGCCCCAGCCAGAGTCCCCCAGCCTCCCCTGTGCACCCCACTTCTTTTTTTTTGACAGGCAGAGTGGACAGTGAGAGAGACAGAGAGAAAGGTCTTCCTTTGCCGTTGGTTCACCGTCCAATGGCCTCCATGGCTGGCACGCTGCGGCCGGCGCACCATGCTGATCTGATGGCAGGAGCCAGGTGCTTCTCCTGGTCTCCCATGGGGTGCAGGGCCCAAGCACTTGGGCCATCCTCCACTGCACTCCCGGGCCACAGCAGAGAGCTGGCCTGGAAGAGGGGCAACCGGGACAGAATCCGGCACCCCGACCGGGACTAGAACCCAGTGTGCTGGTGCCGCAAGGCGGAGGATTAGCCTAGTGAGCCGCGGCGCCAGCCTGCACCCTACTTCTGTCCATTGGAGAAGCCCACCGAGGCCATCAGCCCAGAGCAGCTCCTCCTCCTGTTGGAGTCTCAGCAGAGGCCATGCAGGGTGGGCAGGGCCTAGGGAAACCCCCAGGACCCTCCCCCCGCGTCCGTGACCTACAAAGCCCCTGGGACTGCCATGTGGTTTCGTGGCACAGCTGCCCTTAAGGATGGGCATCCGGGTGGGCCTGACCTAATCAGGTGATCCTGCATTAGGAACTGGGGCACGGGGGCGCTGAGGCACTCAGAGACGGGCGTTCTCCGTTGCAGGGGTGAAGACAGAGGGGCTGCATGGAGGGTCCCTAGGCAGGAGCTGAAAACCCCAGCCAGCAGTAGGCGGAGCCTCCTCTGAATGAGACACTGGATTCGTCCGCGGAGCTGAGACCCACGCCACGAGGGTGAGACCCTGAGCTGAGGGCTGGCCCCCGGCACCCAGACCCTGAGCACAGCCTGGGTGCTGTGGACCACTGAGTGGTGCTCGCTGGTTACCAGGCAAGAGGTGGCCACACCCAGGGGCAGCTGTGCACCCAGAGTGAGCGCCTGTCTCTACCGGGCCCTTCACTGTCCAGTGCAGTCAGCAGGGCTGCTGCCCACTCGGGGTCGGCGGAGTCCCTACAGCCGGCACATGACAGAGCTAACGTGCCCCAGACAAGCCCCGCCTCCCTGCTGTCCACGTACAGGCGTCCAGATGCCTCACCTCATGTTGGGCACCCAGGGACTCAGGGCGGCCGGCCCTCCCTGCCCGCCCAGGCCCAGGTCCCCGGGAGGCCCTCCTCGTCCCCTTCCTGGCCCTGCCACCTGCCACTCCCTGTGCCCTCCCCACCCCTGCTCCGGCTGCACTTAGGGGACCTGCACTTAGAACGTGGCCTCTTGTAATCCCCTGGGGCAACTCTGTTCATCGAGGCGCAGGAGAGACCCTCGAGAGACGTGAAAATCAAAGCCCTGTGGCTGGTGCTGAGGGCCAGCCTTGTGTGCTGAGCACCCGCTGTCCACGTGAGCTCTGTGGGGTCAGGGTTGTCAGTGGAGACCTGGGGGTTGAGCCAGGCCACCTGCATGGCTGCTGCCATCCGTGGCCACGTGGAAGCCTGAATGTGGTTCATGCTCTCGGTCTGCACTGTGTTGTCTGTCATCCTGGAACTTGACCTCGAATTTCCCCTGGGTTTGCACAGAAATCCTCTCCAGCATTGTTTCCAGGGAAGGAAACGTAGTCCACTGAGGGGCCACTCCGTCCAGGGAAGGAAACGCAGTCCACTGAGGGGCCATTCCATCACCGTGCTCCTGCTCTGTGCTCTGTGTGCTATTCTCGGCCCCCGCAAACAGCCAGGAGCAGGGCGGAGCCCCTGTTCCCACCGCGCTCACCTGCTGTGGAGCTGGACCGGTTGTCAACAGAATGACCAAGTCCGAGCTGACCACGCATGCCCTGGCAGAAAGGAAAACAGGGGCAGGACCAGGAAGTCGTGGCAAGAAAAGAGCCACCTTGGGGAGGAGGAGCCAAGACCTGCAGGGGTGAAGACAGACAAGTGGAGTTGCAGCGGGGGGAGGAACCAGCAGGTGCAGAGTGGAGAGGAACTTGGGGTTCTGAGAACAGGAGGGGCACAGGTGTGCAGAAGGAGCTGTAGAAGGGGGACCAGCCAGGCCGTGGCCCTCTTTTAAGATGCTGGCTTCCTTTTTTAAATTTTTAACATGATTTGTTTATCTTAGGCCTGTGTCGTGGCATAGCTGGTTAAGCCGCTGCCTGGACACCGCAACCTTCATGGGCATCAGGTCCTGTCCTGGCTGCTCCTCTTCCAGTCCAGCTCCCTGCTAATGCACCTGCGAGAGCAGCAGAGGACGGCCCGGGTGTCTCAGTCCCTGCACCCAGGTGGGAGATCCGGAAGAAGCTCCTGGCTCCTGGCTTTGGACTGGCCAAGCCTTGACTGCTGTGCGAGTGAGCCAGTGGATGGAGGATCTCTCCCTGTCTCTCCCTGTCTCTCTGTAACACCGACTTTCAAATAAATAAATCTATTAAATATATTTGCCTTTGACTGGAAAGGCAGAGCATCTGAGAACAGAGAAAGATCTCCCAGTCCCTGGTTCTCTCCCCGCAAGGACTACGAAGCCAGGAGCCAGGAGCTGCATCCACGTCTCCCATGGGCTGTCTTCTGCTGTCCTCCCAGGTGCGTAGGCCGGAAGCTGGACCAGAAGCAGAGTGGCCAGAAGGGGAACCCGTGACCCCACGTGGGACGCCGGCACCACGGGCGGCTGCTGGACCCACAGTTCCTTCCAGGAGTTCAGGTGAAGGGAGTCCTGCACCGGCGGATTCGGACCACCGGGCTGTTGCCGGGAGGTGCTTGTGCTCCTAAAGGAAATCCTGGTCTACGTCTTGTCCAAGACAGACACAAGCACACACATGCACACGCACAGCACACACATGCACACACATGCACACGCACACACAAGCACACACATACATACAAGCACACACAACCACATGCATGCACACACACGCACACACAACCACACGCATGCACACACACAAGCACACACATGCACAGACAAGCACACATACACACATGCACACACACATACACACATGCACAGCCC
The DNA here is from genome assembly GCF_051225735.1 of Oryctolagus cuniculus. Taxonomy (NCBI): domain Eukaryota; kingdom Metazoa; phylum Chordata; class Mammalia; order Lagomorpha; family Leporidae; genus Oryctolagus; species Oryctolagus cuniculus. Next base: position 162,718,067 of record NC_142873.1, read on the forward strand.
CCATGTACACACACAAGAACACACACATACACACATGCACAGCCCCCATACACACACATGCACACACATGCACACACACAAGCACACACATGCACACACATGCACATGCACACATACACACATGCACACACAGAAGAACACACGCACACACATACATACATACACACAAGCACACACATACATACATACACACAAGCACACACGCACACACATACACGCATGCACACACATGCACACACACAAGTGCACGCACACGCACATACACACACACATGCACAGCCCCCCCATGTACACACAAGTGCACGCACTCACAGAGCCACGCGTTACTGACCACGGAGACACCATCTGGGGAACATGTGGTAGGCAGCTTGCCGCTGTGCACGCGTCACGGGCCTGCTAACCCAGCCTCTCGCTGTGGACCAGCCGCTCCCGGCAGCCTCTGGATGCCATCGAGGGGCGCGGGCAACACAAGATGCGCGAGGTAGCCCCTACCCATGCACGAGGCTCCCCACTGCCCGGCACCCACCCTCCTGGGAGAATGGCCTGCAGGTCTTTAGGGTGTGGGCCTCCAAGCTGACAGCTTCGTGGCTCGTTTAATCCAGGCCAAGTCTCAACCCGGGGATGGTCACTGGGCTCCTGCAGGGAGATCCTGCAAGGGGTGGGCAGTGAAGAGCCTGGGGGGCAAGGGGAGCCAGCGTGGGGCAGTGGACACAGCCAGGGTCTCTGGGGCCCTGGGGAGGGGGCTGGGGGGAAGCTGTGATTCTGGGCAGTGCTTCACCCCCACGCCAGCCTGGGCTCTCGCACTGCTCAGGCTTGTGCACGCGGTGACGGCCGCGTGCCGTGCCCCAGGCCCAGCCACCGGCGTGGTTTGTCTTCTGAGCTGTGCTCTGCCCTCTGCCCATTACAGTCCTGCAGCCCTGCCTGGGGCCGGCAGCTCATGCGCACACCTCGGCCTCAGCGCACTTGCTCTCGCTTCTCGCCTGGTGCAGGGGACGCTCCGTGCTGTCCCCTCACTGCAAGAAGGCAACACCTCGCCTGTGGTTGGACAGCTGCCTCTTCCTGACCCTGCACGTGGGGTCCCCGAGGCCTCTCCAAACCCACTTCTCCCAGCGGGTACCAAATCTGGGATCCGGGCTGCCCCACGGGCACTGGGTCATTGCCAAAGTCCTGCGAGCCCGACCCCGAGGCGGTGATGCACGTCCTGACTCCTGGTGATTAGCGCTGTCCAGGACACAGCAAGCATTCCAACCTGCGTGGACACATGCAAGCCTGGCGCTGTGGCCTCTGACGCGGGCGCGCCGGGACCTCAGGCAGCCGTGAGCTGCTGTCCTCCTGGTGCGAGGCTTTGTTCCGTCACACTTGGAGAGGCACGGAGCTGATGAGTGCACCGGGCCATTTCGGCAGGCAGAGATGAAGGAGGGAAATGTTTTGAGATGGCGTCCCCTGAGCCATTTGCTGTTCCCCGAATAAGTCACCCACCGTGTGACAGGATCGGGGCCCTCCCCGGATTGCTCGGGCATCAGTTTCCTGCTCCTCACTCTCAGCTCTGGGACGTCCCCGTTCGGGTTGTCGCTGGCTGTCTGGTGCCTTTCCCAACTCCCACTTGGCTGTTCCTTCATTAAATTACAAGTTCCCATGTTCCCCCAATGCAATTATCTACCACTTCATAGCTCCCTGGCCTGGGATCCATTTGCACAGAAAAACATAGTTAAAGATATGCTGTTTTAATTAATTTCCCTTGGCTGGGTTTCCACTCTCATTTCCCCCTTGGAAATACAAAGCTAAAGTGGGGCCCTGCGTACTGCCGGCCTGCATGTTCCGGCCACGCGCTGACCTCTCCCTGCACGGCGCCTCCCCTCCGGACAGAGACTCCCCCACCCCGCCCCGCACCTGCCGGCTCCTCTTCTCCATCTCTGGGCCGTGGTCTGGGCTGATGAGGGAGGGCCCTTTCACTGAGCACGTCACCCCTTAGCCTGCATTCAGCTCTCGCACCTCCACTCCCTTTCTCTTCTTCCCCCAGCGCCCGGCCCTGGCTCTGCCTTTGCCACTCTGGCTGCGGCTCTTTGAATTTCCAGCTGCTCAACTCTTTGTCAGGGCCAGAGTGGCTTTCCTGTCTAAGTGACAGGTGCACCACAGGCGGCCCCTGGGACAGCAGCACTTGTCACGGCCGTGGTGCAACAGCCGGATGCTCTAACCAGGTTCTCTCGTTGCAACAAAAGGACACTCGGAACTGGTGTCACCCTGCACTGAACAGGTGCTTCAGCCATTGAAACAAAAGCTGCTCTAAGCTGTCACTTATTGCAACAAAAGGATCCTCTAGACTGGTAATCACACAGCAAGAAAAGGATCCTCCAGTCATGAACTCCTAAAGCGACACAATTATGCTCTAACCTGCTACTCCCATGGCAGCACAAAAAAAAAAAAAAAAAAATGCCCTGAACAGGTGCTGACGTTGCCACAAAAGGTGTTTTCATCCGACAACAGTGTTGCAATAAAAAGATGTTGTAACTGGTGTGACATCGCAACAAAGCCTTCTCTGAGCAGGGCCCACACTGCCACAAAGGCGCTCCACCAACCGCTCACGCTGCAATGGAAGGCGCTCTAACGAGGTAACAGGTGCTGAACCCGGTGCTCTCATGGCAATGCAAGGAGACTCCGCCGTGGCTTGCATTCGTGGGCGAACACCGTGGAGTTAGAATGCACCATGTGGGGCTGGAAGCTAAGAGGCTCAGCAGCCTCTTGTGCAGACGGCGTGACGGAGATCCAGGCGCAAGGCAGCCGAAGCCCCTGGGGCGCCGCGGGCTCCGGAGTTCCCCACCTGCTGGTCCCGCGGAGGCTGCTGCGCTGGGTTCCCCACGGCCTTCCGAGGAGGTCGCAGGTCTCTCTCCTCCCCCAACAGAGGGAACTCCGGGTTGAATGAGGCCATGTGGCCGTGACCTGCCGAAGGTCCCTCAGGTATGGAGGGACAGGGACAGCCTCTGAGCCCGAGCCCCAGCAGCAGCTGCCACCCGGGACACCCGGGGCGCTTGTGAGGTGCAGAGCCTCAGCGCCTTCTGCAGGTGTGAGCAGGAGGGGGGACCTGGAGCAGCTTTCAAGGACACCCCGGAACAGCGCCGAGGAAGTGACCCCAGGCTGGGCTCCCTGACCAAGGCCACGTCCTCCAGCGACTTCCAGCAGGTGCCGTGAGCTCTCTCCGTAGGCACGGGAGGAAGTCCCAGTTGAAACTGCGGCAAGTTCGCCCTGCTCGCCTGGGTGGTTTGCTCCATCCGCCTCTGCCAGAAGGTGGCCCCCACCCGGCATTCCCTCCGTCTCTGTTTCCTGATCTCCCTCCCTCTCTCTCTCTCTCCCGACACCCCCCTTCTTCCTGTGTCACCTGGGTGGGGTTTTCAGAGGATAGAGAGGGATCACTGAAGATCTCTTCCTTAAGAGGCTGAGCCTGGAGGACACAGACAAGAGTGGAATTCTGTTCCCGAGCTCAGGGTCTTCCTGTGCAGCTGGTGGGGGTGGGGGTGAGTTAGGGCTCCACCTCCATGTGTCTGTAAGTCGTGGGGACAAACACATCCACCTCGCCTCCCCCAGATGTGGACAGCCGCCGAACCCAACAGGAGTCCGAGGAGGGCAGGCCTCCCCAGGGGGATAGTGACCCTCGGCGGCTCACCTGTAGCGACCATAAAACACCAGCTGGGAAACGGCCCCAGCCCTCTAACAGGTGCACCCGGAGGAGGGCTGGCCACGCCCTGTCTCCGCCAGTTAAGGGAAACTCCACACCCCTCTCCGCCTCTCCCTGGGGCCTGTGGGCTATTCCCCACTTGCACTGATAAATAGGCGTTGAGATGCACGGGGAACTTGGCCGGACCCACTTATTTCCATTCTCTTGACTGTCGTGGTCACGGCCGAGATGGAGACGGCGACTGTGCGGGCTCCGTGGCGAGGAGCCGGGTGAGGTTGGGTGTAAATTTTCCTTAAATGTCACATGATAATGAGGCTGCGTCTTCAGCCGTTTATCTGTTCTTTTCTCGCCTGGCAAACACTCAAGCCAGGCAGCGATCACGACGCAACCTTTATGGTGTGAAAAACGGCCCCGGAAATTTATGGGCGATGCCGATGCCTCTGTGAGGACTCCTGCCTGCCCCGGACCTCACACTGAGGAAGGCGGAACTGACCCTGGGAAGGAGCCTGAGGCTCGGCGGGCGAGGACTCCAGCCAGGCCAGCTCCGCCCGCTCTGGGGACACTGAGCCCCTGCTGCTCCCCCGATTTCACCTTGGGTGTCCACAGAGGGTGTGGCTGGCGGGGGAGGGGCAGCTCTCCTTTGCCGGTGGCTGCAGTCAGTCATCTCGGGAAAGCAGCTTGCCCTGCCCGGCTGAGGGATGCCGACACCCAGACTCCGTCCCGGGGTCAGACCCTCCGGAGTCCGCCCGGGACCCAGAGCTGCCTCTCTTTGTCCTTTGGGGGCTCAGGTCTCTCTAAGAGGACCAACGGCCCCCACAGGGGTGGGCACAGAGCCTGTGCAGAAAGCGACAGGTGCGCGTGGGCCCTCAACTCCAACTTTTGTGTGGGTGTCTCCCTGAGCGTGCACCCACGGTGATCCTGGGGCTCTGTAGGCAGCCACGGACAGCAGTCCCAGGCCTCGCTGGGCATTGTCTGTCCAGCAGGGCGCCTCCCTACACAGGGCCAGAGCGTCTACTCACCTTGCCCTAGCATTTGGCTCCCCTGGGTGCAGAAGCCCTCAAGCCCCGCCCCCCACTCACCCCCAATCCCGTTCTCCTTCCCGCAGCCTCGGGCCCTGTAGGAATGTGGCAGCACGCGTGATGTTAGGCAGGAAATCTGCTTTCCCAGAACACAGCCTGTGTCCCGCGAAGACCAGGGTGCTGGGTTCTGGAAGGTTCTGTGTCCTCTGCAGACGACAGCAGGTGCGCCTCCCACTTGTCCCTGGCCTGGCCCACGGATCAGCAGAGGAACCGTCGCTGTCCCTGTCGAGGCCGGCCTGGAAGGAGCAATTAATTCAATCACAGATTGACATCGCTCTCGGGTCTCTTGGTGGGAATTCGGCGAGCGAGAGGCTGTCTGGAAGTGAATTAGCCGTCCTCCGGGAGATCAAACGCCTCTGGCTCTGCAAAGTGGAGGAAGGTGTTTGGCCTTTCGAGGACAATTTCCCGCTTGATTCTTCTGGAACCCTCTCCCTCCCCAGCGGCTCTGCCGGCTGCAGCCCGGAATCAGGGCCCTCCCCCTGCACTCGGGAGTCCCCAGCGCTCCTGTCTGGCCGGCCGAGCAGATGTCTTCATCTCGCAGGAGCAGGAACGGGCCCTCTCCCCTCCCGCTGCCCCTGTGCCCTTGTCCCGCTCATTTCCTGCCACGGTTTCACAAGAGGGGAGAGCGGGAGGCCCCTCGTCCTGATGGATCTGGTGGGGGCTTCCACGGGGGAGCAGTTTCTGCTCCTTCTCACCCCGGCCTCGCCCTGCTCAGGGGCCCAGTGAGGAAGGAGCCTGGGTGTGCCTGCTCCTCCGTGTCCTCGACACGGGTCTGTTGTGCACCTACTGTGCGCCAGGTGCTGGGCCAGACAGGACAGATGCGGTGCCCACCCCACGGAGTTGATCGACCAGGGTCCCAACCGAAGCCTGCTTGTGAGTGACACCGTGTGCCCTGCAGCAGCTGCCCCTGTGTGGTGACCAGGGCTCCAGGGGAGAACCGTGCGGCTCTGGTGGGGACGGAGGGAGGGAGGACTCGAAACAGGGTCCCCTCCTCCCCGGGACCCTGCAGCGCCTGTGCAAACCTGGGCAGTGTGAGGCGAGCACACTCTGACGGTGGCGCTGGCTGGGTCGCAGCTCAGAGACATCCAGCCTTGGTCATCCCGGGTGTGCCTGCACCGTGGCTGCAGCTGACCAAGGTGGCAGGGGCATTGTCACTGGGCAGACGCTGGGCTAAGAGCCTCCTACGAACTCCTAGTAGGGAGGAATCACCATTGTCACCAGCTCTCAGCCCAGCTGACTCTCCCCGTGTGTGGTCACGTGACCAGGACAGGTGTGTGGGGATGAGGAGAGGGCTGACCCCTGTGGGTGCCCCTCGGGGGGCTGCACAGACAGGGTGGGACTTCCGGTAGCTTTGGTGAGGAGTGCCCTGAATGACCCAAGGGGTTGCCAGCTGGGGTCTGAGGTCTGGAGGTATCTCGTGGGGAGGGCTTCGAGCCTGTGGGGGCCCTGGGAGGTGCTGGGCTCTGGCCGAGACCCCTCAAAGGTCACCTGTTGGAACCCAACCCACGGCGGTGGCATAGGAGGCGGGGCTTTGGCAGGTGAGTGGATTCCCAGGGCGGAGCCTTGGGATGAGTCTGGGTGCCCTCTTCCTCTTGGAAGAGGTTCCAAGAGCTGCCAGCCACTCTCACCCAGGGAGAACTCGGCCAAAAGATGTGACTTTTAAAAAGTTCACAGCAAATGGACTTGAAGAGAAGTTTCTTTTGGTGCAAAGTGATTACAAGTCTGCACACGCGAGCCATCTCCAGAAAGTTCACGGAAAACATCTTATCAGAAAGCTTAGTGTGGTTTTCCAGATGTTTTGCACTAAAATAAACTTATCTTTTAATTCTGTTTTCTGCCAGCCGTGCGAGGTCTCGCACCAGAAAGGCGCCCCGACCAGCCTTGACCTGGCCGGCACTGTGCCTCGGAGCCCTGCAGCCCCAGAGCCGGGAGACGTGATCTGTGCTGGGAAGGGCTGCCCAGACGCGGGGCGGGCGCTGCGGGGTAGGCCACCACCAGGATGCCTGCCTCCCATATCGGAGAATCCTTCAAGTCCCGGCTGCTCTGCTCCCAACCCGGCTCCCCGCTGATGCACCCAGGGAGGCGGCAGATGATGAGCACATACTTGGGCCCCTGCCACCCGCTTTGGAGACCAGGATGGAGGTCCCGGCTCCTGGTGTCAGCCTGGCCCACCCTTGGCTGTTGCGGGCATCTGGGGAGTGAACCAGTGGATAGAAGATTCTCTCTCTCTCTCTCTCTCTCTCACACACACACACATACACTTTCAAATGACTGAATAAATCTTTGTAAAAGCGCCCTCCCCCAGTCTGTGGGTCCCGCTCAAGCAGCCAAGTGCACTAAGAAAGGGGAGAAGCCATTTCTTGCTTTCCCCAGACCCTGGGAAGCCACTGTTTGCGACCTGTGACCTCCCTCCCTCCCGCTCTGGCTCTCGCTCTGCCTCCCGCCCGCTTCGTGGATGGACTGTGCTGGGCCCACTCTCGCCTCTCAGGCCCTTAACTTCCGGAACTTCCCCTCACCATGAATGGTCTCATGGCCACAGGTTCTGAGAACCGGGACGGAGACGTCTCTGTGAGGCAGAGTGGCCGTGCTCGGCTGCTGTGCTGGGACCCCTCCTTGTCCTGGGGAATCGCCATGCCCACTCCCTCTGCATGCAGATCCTTGGTCGCCTCCGTGAGCCTCAGTTTCCCACTTGTGCCCTGGCAGGCGTCCTGTAGCACCTTCCTCCTAAGACCGCCACTGTGAGGGTCACTGCACACAGCAAGGGCCGTCTGGGGTATGCAGGATGTGGCACGGGCTGTGGCCTGTGGCATAGAGCACGTGGCACGGGCTGTGGACTGGGGTACAGAGCAGGTGGCACGGGCTGTGGACTGGGGTACAGAGCAGGTGGCACGGGCTGTGGGCTGGGGTACAGAGCAGGTGGCACGGGCTGTGGGCTGCCAGGAGCCGGGCTTGTGCCGGGGGGCACACACAGGCACAGCCACGGAGCAGCCCTCTGTGAGCGTTTACTATTCCTGTTCAAATGTATGTGACGGAGTGCGCCGAATCCTCCCCAGTCTGCTTTTTTTAATGGACATTTTAGCTTGGGTTTTTAAGAAAACATTTAATTATCTATTTGAAAGGCAGGGTGACCAGGAGAGAGGAGAGAGGAGAGAGGAGGGACCCACCCGCTGCTGGGTCATTCCCCAGATGCCTGGAACAGCAGGGGCTGGGCCAGGCTGAAGCCTGGGGCTGGGGCCGGATCAGGGTGTCCCACATGGGGGCCGGGGGCCAAGCAGTTGGGCCATCTTCCGCTGGCCTCCCATGGGCATCAGCAGGGAGCTTGACAGAGGCATGGAGTGGCCGTGACTGGATCCGACAGCTCAGGACGGGAGTCGGGTGTCTAAAGCAAGGCTGTCCCTCTGTGCCATGCCCCCCATGCCTCCAATCGGCTCCCTGAGAATACAGAGCTGTGTGGCTTGGAGGAAGAACACGCCACCAGCCACGGCAGACCCCAGCTTCTGTCTCCAGGTCCAGGACGGCAGGCAGTGGCTGCTGGGCTCTTGACCCCACTGGTCGATGACCGAGGACACTGTGCACTTCCACGGTGAGACATGAGACTGTCACCGGGCACAGCCCCCAGGTGTGCGCGTGTGCTAACTTACGCAGCCCCGAATGTACGCACTCGCGTGCTCCACGTGGTGTTTGGCTGGCTGGGAAGGCATCCCCTCTCCCTGAGCTCCGAGGGCACCCATCCATGAAGGACGTGGCGGGGGTCTCTGAGCCTCCGGGGTGGGGTTCAGGCCTGCAGGTCCAAGGCCGCTCTTGGGTCCCGTGGGGACGGGGACCGGTCGTGGACCCCAGGGAGGCAGCCTGTTTCCGAAGGCTGCGTGGCCGCCGTCCTGCGGCAGGAAGTTCCTCAGGGCGCTCTGTCTCGAGTTAGGACACGGTTCTGGCACGGTGTCAGTCTGGACCTCCGGGTGTGGACGCAGGGGAAGCAGCAGGGACAGAGAGGCCCCCGTGAGAGGGGTGTCCCCGGGTCAGTGTCCAGCTGGGAGAGGCGGGCGGGAGGTGGGGCTCTGCCTGCACAGCTCCCTCTGAGGCCCCGCCTAGGGGCAGGTAGGGGCTCTTGGGGAGACAGGGACCTTGAGCCGTGTTTCCTGATGGTGCTGTTGGCCCACGTGGCTGATGAGCGAAGGGTGTCTGCAGCGGGAGATAGAAGAAGCGGCGACCGGAGAGGGGAGAGAGTCGCTTTTGGCTTGGGTGAGTCACCAACCTTCCCAGGCTGCATTTGCTTCCGGCTCTTCCTTCGCACTTACAGACGGCAGAAACCTCCTCTGGTTACCTAAGCAGAACAGACTTCGTGGGAAGGCTCTGGATAGCTCAAAGAATCAACAGGCAGGACTGGCCCGGTGACCAAGAGAGACCAGATGGGAGAAACAACCGGGCTAGACACGGCCACCGCCCACAGAAGCTGGGCAGCCGAGGGTGACTGGGAACAAGGAGGCTGGGCTCGGCAGTCCCTGCACTCACAGCTGCCGCCTGGGGACCCAGGACCCCTCACACAAGAGTCAAAGCCTCGGTTGGAACCCATTGCTGAGCGAAGACCAACCACATTGCCTGCTCTGTCTTCACCGAGCTGGGGATGCCTGGGGGCGTCCCTCCCATGCCTGCCTGCAACAATGTAACAAAAACACAGGAGCTGCAACACCTTACCCATTAGCAGACTCTCTGCCCTGCACCTGCCACACTCACTCCCACCCAGTTCTCACAGGAAGATGCTCACCCGGTAGCACAGGTGGGAAGCCCAGATGGGGAGGTTAAATGAGGGGTCTGGTACTAAGAGGTAGGGACCAGGCACCTGATCCTCACCACGACACTGTTAGAAAGTTCATCTTTTAAAAAAGGATTTATTTATTTGAAAGGCAGAGAGAGAGAAAGAAGGAAATAAAGAGAGAGAGAGAGATCTTCATCTGTTGGTTCACTCCACATTTGAGACTGATGAGACTGTCACCGGGCACGGCCCCCAGGTGTGTGCTAACTCACACAGCCCCCGTCCCCGCGAGACCCAGGGCTGGGCCAGGCTGAAGCCAAGAGCCAGAAACTCCGTCTGGATCTCCCACATGGGTGGTGGAGCCCCGGGTGCTTGGGCCATCATCTGCTGTCTCCCAGGCACAGTAGCAGGGAGCTGGAGCAAAGCAGAGCAGCTGGGACTCACAGCAGGCTCCCGGGTGCGGGCTGCGGGCATTGCAAGCAGCACGCACCTGCGGCAGCACAGGGCCCGCCCGTCCTCCTCGGCTCTCTTCTGTCCTTTCGGGGGGAGTCCTGACTGAGTCACAGCACGCGGCTGCTTCCAGTGTGAAATGACGCTTTGTGGGCGACGTGAAGAGGCGGTGGGGACTCTGCTCGGGCCCTCCCCAGGCCTGTCCCGAGGCTGCTCCCGCCTCCCACAAGCAGGTCGGGCGCTGGCTCTCTGGGGCGCCACCTTGGCGGCTGCACCCCGCTGTTTCCCGACACATCCCTCTTCCTTCAGGGGCCCTGTCGGTCAGGCGCTACTGGGCACTGCTGTAGTGGACACAGTGCGGGGGGCAGAGAGGAGGTGGTGACAGGCGACCCCCTTCCCAGACCCCCACACTCCCACGTGCACCTGCTCCAGACCAGGGGCTCCCAGCCTCTGCTTCTTCACTCCACGTCTCCATACAAAGGCTGCTGGGGTCCCTGGGAGGTTTTCAAGGGGATCTGCAAAGCCAAGGGCACTGTTTCCAGAAACTCACCTGCCCCACCAGCACCCACACCCTCTGCTTTGGTCTCAGGGGCCCTGCTGGGTCTCCCATGGCCCCGTCTCTCCTCTCGCGCCATCACCCCTCCGTTCCCTGCCCAGAGTCCTTGAGGAGAGCCCCTCCTGTCCCTGCCTCCCGCACCCAGCAGAAGTGCGTTCTGCACGCAGAATGCTGCCACGGAGTCTTCCTGGGGGCTGCTGATTTCCCACAGGCGAGCCAGCACCAGGGGAGGGCCCGAGCCACCCTCCAGTTACATGCAGGGGTTCCCATGCTCTGTTCTGGTCATCTGTCAAGGAGACCAAAGGAGGTGCAGAGAGGAGTGGGCTAGAGAGAGCCGAGTGTCACCCCCCGAGGGGGCTCCAGTTCAGTCTCCACCAGGGACGTCCCCCTAAGGACCCGGGGGTGCTCAGGTCTTGCCTGGATTTTGGTACAAGAAGTTGGCCTCAGACATGGTCACCTCGTCAGCCTTCATGGAGCAGGGATCCTAGCCAAGGAGCTGGGTGTGATGGGCAGGCGGGGCTGTTGGGGACGGGTCAAGGCCAAGGCTGTTGATGGCACTGGGCCCGTGCACCCTCCCTGGGAGACCTGCGTGGCTCAGGGACTAAATAAAACCTGCGTCCCCGGCTGTTCTTGTGCACATTGCCCCAAGTGGGAGCCCTGCTTCCCAGGGTGCCTGGTGTCTGGCACCGGGATGGGGTGTGGCTCCTGTGGCAAGCTGGCTGACGGGGACTGACCAGTGTGGCTACAGGCAGACAGGAGGACAGTGGCTCCAGACCGAGAAGAGGGGTGAAGGTGTGGCCCCGGCGCAGCAGCTAGCACGCCACTAGGGACACCTGCAGCCCACACAGCTCTGGGTTCAAGTCCCGGCTCCACTTCTGATTCAGCTTCCTGCTACTCTGCATCCTGGGAGGTGGCAGGTGACGGCTCACGTACTGGGGTCCCTGCTACCTCGTGGGAGACCTGGATTGCACCCCAGCTCCTGGCTTTGGCCTGGCTATTGCAGACATTTGGTGACGGAAGATCTCTCTCTCTCTCTCTCTCTCTCTGCCTTTCAAATAATATGAATACAAGTAGATAAAATGTCTTTAATAGCAGCACAGCTCAGCTCCGAGGCAGCCCAGGTACTGAAGGGGCTTCACCCACACAAGTGCTCCTGGGTCAGGGGCTCCAGCTGGGCCTCCTGCCCACTCCCCAGCTTATGCACAAAGGGACAGGGTCATCAGGAGTCACTGGCCCCGAACAGGAATCTTCTAGGACCTAGGGAACACCACGGCACCTCTGCGTGAGTTCAAATGCCGTGAACTCCCAAGGATGGAAAACGGGCTCTGTTCATGTGCGTAGCCGGAGCCCACCCGGACCACACGTCCTTCCACACGTGGTCGTCACGTGTGTGCTCCCTGTCCATGTCACAGCCGTGTGCTCGCCTGAGATTTCCGGTGAGAGGGATTTTGCTTTCCGCCCTGCTGTGAGTTGGATTTGCTGGATTCAATATCCAGGTGGAAATGTGTGCTGCTCGCTTTAGTCAGGCACGGACCCAGCCGAGGTCTCCTGCCAGTGCCGGGAGCCCTGGCCACCGCTTGTTTTTCCAGCTGTTGCCTGCTGGCTGCCGTTTCCAGCCCTGGCTATCTCATGCCGGGCTGGGTGCTGGCCGCCCAGGAGGCTCCGTGCCAGCCGGGCTCCTTGGATGTGATGGGGAAGAGTGGGTTTTTCCCCAGTCCACACCCTACGTCTCAGTGTTGAGCTGAGAGCATGCAGTACAATTTCTTAGGAAAAATTTTATCTACTTGAAAGTCAGAGTTAGAAAGACAGAGAGAGAGAGAAAGAGAGAGAGAGAGAGATTGTTCATCTGCTGATTCACTCCCCAAATGGCTGCAGTGGCCAGGGCTGGGCCAGGCCGAAGCCAGGAGCCAGAGCTTCTTCTAGGTCTCCCACGTGGGTGCAGGGTGGACTTGGGCCACCCTCCTCTGCCTTCCCAGGCTATGAGCACTTGAACCGGCGCCCATATGGGATGCCGGCGTCTCTTCACCTGCTGCACCTCAATGCCGCCCCAAAGGCGATGTCTTAGCAACCTGCCGCACCTTGGGAAGCTCCTCAGACGATGCCGTGCGGTGGTGACCACAGCAGTCATCGCCACAGTGATGCGTTTGATGGGACTTGGAGGAGCTCGTCAGGTGCTCAGACAGGTAACTACGTCACTATAGTAACGATGCCACTGCACCGCACACAGCTCGTTCCTCCACCTGCACTCGGCCCAGAGCTGCGGCTGCTTATGGATACCCGCTAATCGCGGACACTCGGAAGCCTCCCGTCCCCCTCTGCTTTGGTTCCACCATCCGTTTGTGGAGGCAGCCCCAGCCCCGTGCTGCTGGGACCGAGCGCTCCCTGGGACGTGCACATAAGAGGCTGAAAGGTGCACGTGGAGACCTCTGTCTGTCACGCTCTGAAAGGCGCGCGGGGACCAAGACGCCCAGATCCCACCTCACAGTTCCCGAGTCGTGTCCAGCTCCGCCTCCCAGCGAATGGGAACCCGGGGGGCAGTGCTGATGGCTCCAGTCCCGGGGCTGCTTCCCAGCAGGTGAGAGACCTGGGAGGTGTTCCTGGCTCCTGGAACCAGCACTGTGGCCATTTGGGACGTGACCCCTCTGTCTCTACCTTGCAAATAAATAAATGAATATTTAAAAAATAACACAAATCATATAGGAGGAAACACCTTTCTCCTTGGTCATAGGTGACGCGTGGAAACGCTGGCTGAGTTCCCAGAACGCAGACGTGAGTGTAGTGAGGTGACAGGGGGTGAGATCAACACACGGAAATCAATGCTATTTCATTACGCTAGCGACAGACGTTAGAAATTACAATAAAAATGCCATTGTTAAAGCATCAGAGCTGTGGTGTTTGGGAAATGCGCTCGGAGACTGTGCGGCGCTGCCGCAGCTCAGAGCTGTGCCTGTGGGGGACACCGGGGGTCTGCGGGGTCTGTGGAGACGCCCACCGGGCGCCCAGCAGGCTCCTGCTTGTTGGGAGAAACCAACACACCGATCCCAAGGGTTGTGTGGAGATACAGAGGCCGGGAGCAGGGACACGCTGGGCTGGCCTTGTGACCCAGCAGGGGAAGGGCCGCTTGCCACGCCGGCACCCCACGAGTGCCATTCTGGGCCCTGGTGCTCCACTTCTGCCCCAGCTCCCTGCTGGTACACCTGGAAAGGCAGTGGGGGGTGGCCCACATGTTGGACCCCTGCCGCCCCCAGGGCGACCTGGACGGAGTTCTAGGCTCCTGGCTTCCGCCTGGCCCGGCACCAGTTCACTGCCACTTGGGGACTGAGTTGGAAGATCTCGCTCTCTACTCCAGGAACAGGGAAGAGCCTGTGGTAAGTAATACTGCCGATTTCAGGCCTTGTCCTGAGTCTCATGTCATCAAGACCATGTGTGATGTTGGCATCGCAGTGGACAAAGAGACCATGGAATAGAACATTCCGGAAGCAGAGCCACACATACAGGCGAGACTGGTTTTTGACCAAGAGTAGTTTTCTTTCTTTCTTCCTTTTTTTTTTTTTTTTTTTTTTTGAAAGGCAGAGTTAGACAGTGAGAGAGAGAGAGAGACAGAGAGAAAGGTCTTCCTTCCGTTGGTTCATCCCTCAAATGGCTGCCATAGCCAGCGCGCTGTGCCGATCTGAAACCAGGAGCCAGGTGCTTCTCCTGGTCTCCCATGGGGTGCAGGGCCCAAGCACTTGGCCCATCCTCCACTGCACTCCCGGGCCACAGCAGAGAGCTGGCCTGGAAGAGGGGCAACCGGGACAGAATCCAGCGCCCCGACCGGGACTAGAACCCAGGGTGCCGGCGCCGCAAGGCGGAGGATTAGCCCAGTGAGCCACGGCGCAGGCCTAAGAGTGGCTTTTGATGCAGGAGTAATTCAGTGCCGAGAGAAGTGTCTAATGCAGGGTGGTGCTGGGACCCCTGTGTATTCTCACAAAGAAGATGCGTTTGGATAACTCTTGCACCAAGCGCAAACGTTATCTGGAAGCTGAGCAGAGTCTTGCACTGTAAGACTTCTGTGAACATCACTGTGATCTTGGATTAGACAAGAATTTTATAGAGACAACACCATAGGCACTTCTTGAATAAATAAAGTTGATAAATTGGTCTCCATCGAAATTAGAACATTCTGCTCGTTACGAGATACGCCAACAGAAGACAAGATAAGCCACGGACTTGAGGATGATGTTTGCAAATCACTCATCTGACAGGAGCTTCTTTACAGAATATATAAAATAACTGACAAGGTAGGAGAGAGAGACAGAGAGCAGTGGCAAAGTCTGGTGTCAGTTAAAGCAGAAACCATCCACCAGGGCCGGTGCTGTGGCGCAGCGGGTAAAGCCGCCACCTGGGACGCCGGCATCCATGTGGGCACCGGTTCCTACCCCGCGGCTCCGCTTCCGATCCAGCTCCCTGCAAATACGCCTGGGAAAGCACTGGAGGTGGACTGAGAGTCGGCCCCTGCTGCCCAGATGGGAGACCCCGAAGAAGCTCCTGGCTCCTGGCCTTGGCCTGGCCCAGACCGGGCTGTTGTGGCCATCTGGGGAGTGAACCAGAGGATGGAAGATCTCTCTCTCTCTCTCTCTCTCTCTCCTTTGCCTCTCTCTCTGTGTGTGTCACTCTGTCTTTCAAATAGATGGGTGGATGGATGAATGGATGGATGGATAGGTACATAGGTAGATCTTTAAGAAAGAGAGGAAAAAGAAAAGTAGCCCGCTGGCCTGGCTGGTCAGAGCCGGGCTGGGATTCCGTCCGCTAGGAAGGAGTCTTCGTCCCCAGTGGCGAGAGCGACACTGGCTCGGAGCGTGGGCCGGAGCGATCGCAGGAATGGGAAAGGTGGTCTTCCCTGTTTGTTTCGGAACTCGCTCCCCCACCCCGCCCCACACTTCTGAAGAGAGGTGAGGACGCCGCTGGCTTAATAATTAGCGAGCCTGTGTTTGCTTATCCCTTGCATTGCAGGCTGCATTAAGAAATCAAATTGCCTCGCCGAGCCAGAGTCCGCAAGCAGCCCTTGGGAAGGCTGCGTGTCGGGATGCGAGCGCAGCTCTCCGCACGGCTCCTGCCTGCCTGTAATCCTGACCCTGGGCAGAGCTGTTTTATTCAATTAAATTACCCCTGAAGGGAAGTCTTTATCCAGCACTCGGCTTCTGCAGTAAAATTACAATTATTACAGAGACACAGAAATAGAAGCCAGGGTGAACCATGTAATCTGGCCGCCTGTGCTGGAAGACCATTATCAGCACTTTCCTCCCCGTCCCGACTTCACGGGGCCAATTTGTCTGCCTTGGGGTTTCCTGGTTTGTGTATAGTACCCAGAATGCAATACAATAAAACTCCTGATCTGTGATATTCAATAGGTCATAAAAACGTCAGGAGGAATAACTTATTTTTTAAGCTGTCATTAAAAATGATATACAATTAAGGCGGGCCATAAAAGATGATTAAAACTGCCGTCCTCTATAAATTCCAAAGGGTTGGTGTTTTTGCTATTGTGTGCAAAATGGTAATGGCCAGACCCACACCTCGGTGGGGGCGGGGGCGGGGCGTTCCTGAGGACACAGGCCAGAGACACGCACAGGACCGCGCGTGAACCCCATCCGTGCCCCTGTGCTGCACTGCCGGGGGCCGTGTGCCAGGCCGGGAAACCCGCCGGCGGCTGCAGGCTCTCCCGTGACTCAGGCCTGGGGGACTTTTTCTCCAGTCCTCTCCTGGATTTGCTTCTCAGAGAGGTTTGCTGGTTGTGCAGTAAAGTAGGAGAAGCAGCTGGGTGTGCTCAGCCTGTTTCCTGAACCGGACACCTGAGCCCAGGTAATGTGTAGGGAGAGGAAGGCGCTTTAGCTCCTGGTTCTGGGGGCTGTAGGTGTCCAAGAGCCTGGGGCCTCTGTGCCGCGTCCGGGGAGGAGGCAGAGCAGGCTTTTTGGATTTATTTATTTTATTTGAAAGGAACAGTTACAGAGAGAGAGAGAGAGGGAGAGAGAGACGAATTCCATCCGCTGGTTCACTCCCCAAATGACCGCAATAACCAGAGCTGAGCTGATCTGAAGCCAGGAGCTTCTTCCAGGTCTCCCACGCCGGTGCAGGGGCCCAAGGACTTGGGCCATCTTCTACTGCTTTCCCAGGCCACAGCAGAGAGCTGGATCGGAAGTGGAGCAGCCGGGACTTGAACTGACGCCCATTAGGGATGCCGGCTCTGCAGGCGGTGACTTTACCCGCTATGCCACAGCGCCGGCTCCCCTTCTTCTTATGAAACCATCATGGAGGTCCTGGCCTCAGGGCCACATCGGTCCCGAATTTCCTTCCAAAGACCCCACCTCCAGCTTCCCGCACATGCATTCGGGGGACACACAGCCCCCAAACCATAGCAGGCGCCACACACCTTCTGGGCCCCGGAGACTTGGAGCCTGGTCCGTGAGCTCGCAGCTGATGGGGAGCTTCTGCCCGGCTCGGCTCAGTCTCCCGTCTGCTGCCTAAGGCGATGGCGGGCAGTGAGATTTCACTTGGAGCCGCGTGCTGGCCTGGGCCGGCTGGCCGCTGGGCTCGAGCCCTGGTCTCCTGTGGCTGCGTGCTGCTGGGTGTGGCCCAGGAGCGTGCACCACGGGGGCGTGCGGCCAGGGGCGAGGTCTGCTCCCTCTGCCTCCCGCAGCACCCGAGCCTGACTCCTGTGAGGTGGACCTGGGCGAGCCAGCTCCCGCCAGGTGACCCTGCCCTCTCGCGCTGAAGCCCCTGCCCGGGTGGGGCCTGGGGTCTGGCTCCCGAGCTGAGCTGCCTGCTACCCACCTGTAGTCAAGCCCCTGCGTCCGATCCCGTCATCCTGGACGCCTGTGTACTTGCTGAGGACTTGTGGACAGGGGCGATGCCGGCTGCAGCTGGGGAGGGACAGGAGCCCCCTCATCCCCCAATGGAGCACAGGTCAGCCTTGCTGGCCCCCAAGTCGGAGGTGCAGGATTTGGAAACCTCTGGGCCATGGCCTCCCAGGGGCGTCAGGGGCTCCAGGCTGTGGCTGCACATCGGGGAGCCGAGGAAATGCGGCCACGCTTAGCTCCACCCTAGGAAGCAGGAACATTGGCGCTCAACACCACACGCGTGAGCTCAGGAGTGTGTGGCCGTGGGCGGGCGTGGATGGCCGCGGACACGTGTGTCGCCGTGTGTCACGCACCTGCTCCGGTTGTCTTTAGCCTTTCCTCGTCCCGCACGTTCATGGCCACAGGATGCCAATGGCAGCTGCTACCCAAAGGAGCCGGGAACACTCCCGAGTTTTGCAAAAGGCTAGCGTTTGGGAACTTCTGTCTTTCACAAGCTTTCTTCTCCGCCCGCTGGGAGGCGGCCGCTGCTATTTCATTTGATCGGAGCGATACTGCGACCCGCGCGGGAGCCACCAGCATCCTGCAGAAGCACCAGCTGCGCTCAGCTCGCCAGCCTGAGGCCGGGGGCCGTGATGGCCTGCAGGAGTGGCCACTGTGCGTCTGAGGGGCTGCACGGAAAGGCAGAGGGTGAGGGTGGCCGCAGACGGGACTCAGACCAGTGATGAGGCCAGTCCACAAAGCTGCCCTCCTGGGGCCAGCGTAGTGGCACAGTGGGTTAAGCTACCGCCTGTGGTGCCAGCACCCCATGTGAGTGCTGGTTCGAGTCCTGGCTACTCTGCTTCCTGTCATCTCCCTGCGCATGCTCCTGGAAAGGCGGCAGGGGACAGCCCAAGTGCTTGGACCCCTGTCACCCAAGGGGACTGGGCCACATGGGTTCAGGCTCCTGGCTTTGGCTGGGCCAAGCGCTGGCCATGCTGGCCATTTGGGGAGTAAACCAGCACATGGAAGATCTCTCTCCCTCTCTCCTTCTCTCTCAAATAAATGAATAGATCTCTCTCTCTCTCTCTCTCTCTGGTTTTTTTTTTTTTTTTTTTTTTTGGACAGGCATGGTTAGACAGTGAGAGAGAGAGAGAGAGACAGAGAGAAAGGTCTTCCTTTGCTGTTGGTTCACCCCCCAAATGGCTGCAATGGCTGGAGCTGCACTGATCCGAAGCCAGGAGTCAGGTGCTTCCTCCTTGTCTCCCATGTGAGTGCAGGGCCCAACCACTTGGGCCATCCTCCACTGCCTTCCCTGGGCCACAGCAGAGAGCTGGACTGGAAGAGGAGCAACCGGGACAGAATCCGGCACCCCGACCAGGACTAGGACCCGGTGTGCCAGCGCTGCAGGGGGAGGATTAGCCTAGTGAGCCGTGGCACCGGCCTGAAATAGATCTCTTTTTAAGTTGTCTTCCTGTGTGCTAGGCACATTCAGGCTGCACGGTGTCGGTAGAAACCCAGATGCACACCCAGCTGGCTACACAGACAGGCAGAGAAGTGGCAAAGCACCGGGAACAGGGGGGTGACAGGCACCTGTAAGGAGTGGAACATTAACAGGGGAAGGCAGCAGAGCTGGGGGCTCCCAGGCTCATCGACGTGAGGCATGCTGGGTATTTTAAGATACAGGATAATTGGCCAAGGTAGAATGTACTCAGACAACCTGGAAAGGAAGAAACAAAACTCTCCCCATTTGCAAATGGCATGATCCTATAAATAGAAAACCCTCGAGCGGTGCGCACAAAGCCCTACTAGGACTGATAAGTGAATTCAGCAAGGTTGCAGGGCTCCAGCAACACGCACGCAACAGATGAGCTTCTCTACACAATGAGCAGGAAATTGAGAAGCAATTGCTCTTGTACCAGCATCCAAAGAAGGAAACCCACAGGAATGCACTTGGCTCGGGAGATAAAGGCCTGAACGCGGTGGAGACATCATCCAGAGAGCGGGGGGCCCAGCGAGATGGAGACGCGGCTCAGGTCCACGCCCTGGGACTCAGGGGCTCAGATCAGCCGCAGCATCCCACGGACCCGCTGGGATCCCTATCAGAAGCCCAGCAACCTTTGCGGAGACTCGGAAAGTACAGCCCTCCAACCCCCGCGGAACTGTGAGCCCCCAAAGACCAAACAACCCTGAAGCAAGGAGCTGAGTTGAGTGCCTCGCACCTTCCGACTTCACAGCTTCCTGCAAACCTACACTGGCCCACTCGGTGTGGCAGTGGCTGACCGAGGGATGCAATGGAGAGTCCAGAAAGAAATCGTGGCACCCCTTCCCCGTCCCCCAGGCTGGACCTGACTGGGAGCAGAGGAATGAGCCTGGTGGGGTTTTCCAATGCGCATTAAACAAAGGTGTCTGGGGAGGTTTGCGGGCAGGGAGGGGCGAGGGGAGGCAGCCGCCATCACGGTCGTGGCCGCATTAATTCCTGGCACGCCCCCTTCCAGCCCCTGGACATTCCCCCGGCGCCTGAGACCAGCTCTCAGCCCGAGTCCCAGCGTGGGCAGCAGCCCGCTCCAGAGGAGGCAGCCTTGTTTCCCGGGATGGGAAGAGCTGATGGAATCGGGGGCTCCCGAGGGGTGCGCTGCTCAGCAGACACGGGAGGGGCCTCTGCCCGAAGCAGCAGCCCCTCGGAGCGGGAGCGGCCGCCCTGCTGCCCATCACTGTCTCCCCAGGAATCCAGGGAGCCAGCAGCTCTGTGCACCTGCAGTGAAATCCCTAGGAAGCCGACCTGAGAAGCAGCGAGACTCCTCTGGCTTAGTTTGCCCTGCAGGTCCATGTCCCAGCTGGGCGGCCCCAGGTGGCACAGGGCATCACGCGGCCAGAGGGGGTGGGGTGCCTGCCCGTCCCGCCTCTCCCGGAAGACTTCACCACGGGGACACCGCCCTGGTGACCTCATCCAAGCCAACCATGTTCCAAAGGCCCCACCGCGGAACACCAGGGTGGGGTGAAGGGGCCCCCTCCTGGTACCCCATGAGCATCAGCACCTTGGGGACCAAACACCTGAGTGCAGGGGGCTCGTCTGCGGAGCCCAGCACTGGCGGGAACAGGTGCACAGGAGGCACAGGAGCCAGCGTTTCCTGAGCCAGCCTGGAGCCTCCGAGCAGGTGGGAGAAGGGGCAGGGCCCGGTGTGGCCGCCCTGAGAGGAAGGGGGTGAGTGCAGCCCCGCGCTAGCTCCAGGCCGACAGGGAGGAGTGAGTGACAGAGGCGATCTCTAGATGCCCAGTCCGTCAAGCTGCCGTGATGAACTGCCACAGCAGCCTAAACCCGAAAATTACGTCCCGGGCGGCACTGGGGCCGGCGGCGGCAGGGCGGGCTGGAGAGGGCACCAGGAGCCAGGCGGGGGGCTGCGTGATCCGGGGGCCCTGCCCCAGCCCACGGCCTGCAGCGGCTGTCTGCAGCAGGGTGGGCGTGGAGAGGAAGCCGCTTAGGAGGCTCTGGTGGAGGGAGCTGAACAGGGCTGCCTGAGCCAGAGACCCCGCTGTTAGCCCCAAAGTGAACAGCAAAACACTGCAGAGGGCGGCCTCGGCCTGCAGGGGGCGCTGTCCTGCTCCTCCCACACAGGACCGGTTCCCTGCAGAGTCCTCCCTGTGCTCTGTCCATGGCTCTACCAGGACACTGAGGAGGGGGCTTTATGTGGCACGCACAGCTCTGCTGGTTCAACGTCCAAGACTGGGTGGCACCATGGGTGGTCAATGGGGAGGGGGGAGACTAGACAGACAGCTGAGGCGGGGCAGGGGTGGGCGGGGCAGCCTTGCTTTCTGAGGACAGCTGCCAGTCACTTCCCAGAGTGTGGGCTGTGCCCGCCCTCATCCAATTGCCTTGCACCAGGCCCTGCCTCTTCAAGGCTCCAACACATCCTTTAAAAAATTTGTATGTATTTATTTATTTGAAAGGCAGAATGACAGAGAGATGAGTTAGAGACAGAGAGAGATAGAGATAGAGATAGAATCTTCCATCTACTGGTTCACTCCCCAAATGGCCACAGTACCCAGGCTGGCTCAAACTCAAGCCAGGAGCCTGGAACTCTAATCTGATCTTCCAGGGGTTCAAGTACTTGGATTGGGGTCCCCTGCCTTCCCAGGTGCATTAGCAGGGCACTGGATTGGAAGCAGAGCCCCTGGGACTCGAACCAGCTCCACCTGCTGCATCCCAATGCCGGCCCCACCACCCGGTACCACGCACCCAATCCAAGAACCCCTGGGGGACAAACCTCAGGAAAGCCCGCAGGCTGCCAAGTTCTGGTCCCCGTGGGCCGCACAGCAGCATTGGTCCAGGCCTAGGGAAGTGGCCCAGGGGCTGTTGGGTCACTCGGTGCTGGCTCAGGTCTGACCCCCTAATGTCCATGTGTGGCCACCATGTCCAGTCCAATTTATCCCAGGAGCGACCGCTGCTTTGAGGACCATGAAGCTGACTTTCGACTCTGCCTGCCCAGGGCCTGCCTGCTCCAGCCCCGCCTGCTCCCCCTGGGCACCCCGGGCACTCCCCTGCGCCCCTGCTGGGTCCCTGGCCACACCTGCCCTCTGGGCCATCGGTCCATGGGCCTGTGGTGCTGCCTTTGGAAAGTGCCACTCATGGAGTCGGTCCCGCCCACTACAGGAGCTGCTGACCGCTGGGGTCCAGGGCGCCCCAGTTCCTGGTGGGATCACGCCTGGCTCCCCCCAGAACTGCCCCTGACTCAGCTTTTCCCTGGCTCGGGGGACCAAGCGATGCCGTGGGGTCATGGCTAGGCCAGCGCAAACCTAACCAGGAAGCAGGTCTCAGCTGTGATGGGCCTGGGAGCCGGGATCAGAGGGACCCCCGGTGCTGAGGAGAGGTCACAGTCCTTGAAGTGAGACGCAGGGCACTCTGGGAAGGAGAATAGACAGTGGGGTGGTGGAGGTGTCCACGGGGCCCCGGCAGAGCTGCCAGGCTCGGCCTCTGCCATAGCTTCATGCCCTTAGCTGTGGGCTGGCCTCTAGCCTGCCTCCCTGGGGCCTCACCCAGGAAGGGCAGGGTGGCTGCAGTCATGGCTCCTGCTGAGCCCTGGGGTCTCTCCCCGACCCTTGAACCTGCCTTGTGTTGGGAGAGGAGACGCCATGTCCGGGTGTGGACGCTGGAGGAGTCGCAGCTTCGGACCCAGCCCCCGCTGAGAGCCCCTGGCTTGGATGGACGCATCCTCTCGAGCCTGTTAGAGTCGCCACGTGCAGGTGCCCCAGCTGTGCCAGACCCACGAGTGAGGCCATGTGGCTCCCGGCCCTGCCGAGCTCCGGGCTGGGGGGAGACGCACGGGTCACCCTGGCTGATGGCCTGAGGACGGAGGATGGCCCAGTGGAGCCCAGGTGGGGCCGTGTGGGGACTGTCCTCAGCCCTGGAGCCGGGGGCCACCCTGTTATGCAGCGGCAGGCGGCTGAGGCTCCAGGGCTGCGGGGCAGAAGGTGCGCACCGGGAGGAGGGGAGGGGCGCGGTGAGGTTAGGCACTGTGGGAGCGGGAGGAGTTTGGGCTGGGATGAGAATTCCTACCAGCTGCTCCAGACACCAGGGACCGACTATATATAGGGATTTCTCTGAGCCAGAGAAGCGCTCCGCTCCCCTCCCTCTGCGTCCTCTCCCAGCTCGCACCCAGAGCTGCAAGGGAGTTACGTAAGCCCTTTTGTGCGGAGCAGAGCTGAGCCGCGTGCAGAACAGCCGACAGAGTTATTTTAACAGCTACACTGCATGGCTCCGCAGCTGAACCGGCGCAGAGCTGCTCACCCCGCTGCTAACGCAGGCCCGGGAAACACGCCGAGCCGAGGCCACGATCACACGGCCAGGCCGGCCCCGCCGCGCAGCCCTGCGTGACGCCCAGGCCTGGGCCACGGCTCTGCCTCCTCCGTCACCCAGGCTGAGCTGCCTACTGTTCTTGCTGATTCCTGGGAGCCCAGACACACCGGGGAGGACGGCGGCTGGGGCTCTGTCTCCTCCAGTTCATTCCGAAGCCAAACAAACGGGTGCTGTCTTCCACTCTCCCTGCTGCAGGTCCTGGGTGCAAACAGTCGGTGCCCGTGTGCTGCAGCCCCAGCGTGGAGCCGTGACTCCGGCCGCCCCGTGCCCCCGCTTCCTTGCCTGTTTGGTTTTAGTGTTTCCTGTTCCTCCTCTCTCACCCTCAGCCCCGCGTCTGTCCCCAGGAAGCACACAGGGCTCCTCCGTGCGCCCCGGGCAGAGCCCGCACTGACTCCTCTCCACGCTGCCGCTGTTCCTTGGTCGAGCACAGCCACGCTGCGGCACGTGGAAGCCACGGAGCTGGAGACCCCTCCACGAGTCCCCCAGCCCATCTGCTCCCCGGCTCCTGATGGGCCGTTTCCCATCCTCTTCCTCGACGCCCTGAGCCCCTCCCTGAGGGTGACCCCCACCCACCCCTGCAGAAACCCGGAGCCCTGGATGGGAGTCCCAGGCCCTCTCACCCGCGGTGACAGCTATGGCATCCGTGCCTGCAGCCTCCCCATCCATCGACCAGGCTGCCGGGTCCCAGCCTTGCCCTGCCAGTGCCAGCCCCCACCCCCTCACCCACCCAGGGCCCACCCCCAGCCGCACCCCTCCCCCCTCTGCCCATCACTCCCAGCAGTACAAAGCCCTGCACTTGTGTCTCCCAGCTTTTGCCAGAAAACGTCTTTTTTCACATGAACACATGAGCACCGCGTGCTTTCAGTGACGTATGGAGACGGGCGCGCCCCACCGCTGTCGGCCGCCCATTTGTTTCTGTTGTGAAACCGACAGCGGATCTGACTGCGGCTTTGTTCTGCGTTGTCGGGAAATTCTACGGCTCCCCGTTCTTCCACAGGAAGCCGCAGGCGCCCTGCATTCCCATTAGGACACGGGAATTAAGCTCCCGCTTCCCGGGAGATTCTCGCTGTGACTTCCTCCTCGCCGCTTCTCTTCTCCCTCCCTCCGGAGCCTCCGTCAGGTGCTTGCCCAGTGTTCTCATCCCACCCCACGGCTCCTGAACGATGGCTTCAGATCTGTTCTTCAGGGAGAAAGGTCTTCCTTTGCTGTTGGTTCACCCTCCAATGGCCGCCGCGGCCGGCGCACCGCGGCCGGTGCACCGCGCTGATCCGAAGGCAGGAGCCAGGTGCTTCTCCTGGTCTCCCATGGGGTACAGGACCCAAGCACTTGGGCCATCCTCCACTGCACTCCCGGGCCACAGCAGAGAGCTGGCCTGGAAGAGGGGCAACCGGGACAGAATCCGGCGCCCTGACCGGGACTAGAACCCGGTGTGCCGGCGCCGCAAGGCGGAGGATTAGCCCAGTGAGCCGCGGCGCCAGCCAAGGCTTTTCTTTTTTAAAAGAGTGATTTCTTTGCATTTGCAATTTCAGGTAGCTTAATTTTAATTTCCATCTATTTGGTCCTGAAAGCATTTGTTCTAAACATTCTGATAGCATCGTTTATATCTCCCTGCCTGAAGTCGTTTATGCCGATTTAAACACTGGAGCAGTCATTTGATGCAGCAGCTCCACCCCACTGGGGCACCTGCATCCCATGTGCGAGGCACCTGCCTTGAATCCCAGCTCCTCCCTTTCTGATCCAGCTTCTTTTGTTTTAAAAATGTATTTGTTTATTTGAAATGCAGAGTTACAGAGAGGGGCAGAGAGGGAGAGAGACAGAGAGGGGTTTTCCATCCACTGCTTCACTCTCCAAACAGCCACATGGTTGGAACTGTGCTGATCGGAAGCCAGGAGCCAGGAGCCAGAAGCTTCTTCTGGGTCTCCCACACGGGTGCAGGGGCCTAAGGACTTCTGCCATCTTCTACTGCGTTCCCAGGCCATTAGCAGAGAGCTGGAAGAGGAGCAACCGGGACTAGAACTGGCGCCCCCATGGGATGCCGGCACTGCAGGCGGTGACTTTACCTGCTACGCCACAGCGCGGCTCCCAGCTCCCTTTTGATGTGCATTGTGGGAGGCAGCAGGTCCCTGCCACCCACGTGGGCAAACAAGATTGAGTTCCTGGCTCTTGGCTTTGGCCTGGGCCAGTCCTGGCTTTCAAAATCAGTTGGGGAGTAGAGCAGTGGACGGAGACCTTTTTCTGTCTGTCCCTCTGTCTCTGCCTTCTGAACAAGACAGAAACAGACGTCTCAAATTAAAAACAAACACACATGCTTCATGTTCTGTATGTGGTGGTCTTGTGTGTGCAGTCCTTGGGTCTAATTATCCTGAATGCTGTTGCCACCGACTCCAGCACGTGGCAGCCGCTTCCTGCCCGGTCTGAGGTTCCCTGGTTCCCGCCCCCGTCTGAGGTTCTCTGGTCCCTTACGTGTTTAGTAATTTCCAGTTTGAGCTCTGCTTTGAAGGATCTTCACCTGTGGGAATCTCCCGGAGTCTGGGCAGAGACGCTCCCCTCCAGCCAGGGTCCGTGTCCACTCTGCCTTGCACCTGCAGCCACTAAAACGTGGGACCTCGGCCCGTGGTGCTGAGTAGAAAAACACTGAGACACTTTCCCCACATCAGACCCTGCGCCACCTCCAGCCTCCTGCGGAAGACGGGACTCCCCCAGGGCGGCGGGCTTGCTGTGGCAGGGCAGCTGTCGGCCCAGGCAGCCTCTCGGCTGTGGCTGCAGCCCGCCATGGCGGTAATGGAGCCTGAAACCACAGCTGCACGAGGGCTGGCTGCCTGTCCCGAACGGCAGGCGAGGCCAAGGAAGCGCCTTCCTCTTGCGAGCGGGGACCTCTCCCTGCTCAGCTCGACTCCTCGGAGGGCCCGACTTTACGTGAAGGTCACAGCTTGGAACTTAATCTCTGAGGGGGATGGGGGGGGGGGGAGAAGAGGAGGAGGAGGAGGAGGAGGAGGAGGAGGAGGAGGAGGAGGAGAACTCTTTCCTCGTGCCCCTGCCGAGGCTGCAACCTCTGGCTCTGTTCCCAGGGCAGCCACCATGGCAGCCTTCCTACACTTCCTACAGGGAGGGAGGGAGGGAGGGAGGGAGAGAGAGAGATCAATCTTCCATTCTCTTGTTCACTCCCTAAGTGGCTGCAATGGCTGGACTGGTTCAGGCTGAAGCCAGGAGCCAGGAGCGTCATCCGGGTCTCTCACGTGGCTGCAGGGGCCCACGCACTCGGGGCGTCTTCTGGAGCCTTCGCAGGTGCATCACCGGAAGCTGAGCTCTGAGATGGGACCCCGGCGGTGCAGCTGGCAGCTTAGCCTGCTGTGCCTGGATGCTGTCCCCTGTCGGCGTGGGGAGGGGCCAGCAGCCTGCTGTCTTGAGCGCTCAGACCACGGACTTACGTGGGCTGGGATTCAGCCAGGTGCTTCCAGTGGAGAGGCCTTTGGAGAGTTCCTGAGACCGCTGTGTCGTCAGAAACAGAACTTTTCCTTGTTTGCCATTGTATTTTATTTATTTGAGAGAGAGAGAGAGAGGGGGAGGGAGGATGGGCCCTTCCATCCTCTGGTCCACTCTTCAAACTCCCACAATGGCCAGAGCTGTCCATGGCCAAAGCCAGGAGCCATGAATGCGATCCAGGATTCCCACGTGGGAGGCGGGGACCCTCGGGCCACCCCGCTGCCTCCTGGTGGTCACATCAGCAAGATGCTGGGATCAGGAGCCGGGGCCGGGAACTGAACCCAGGGAGGCACCTCGACGGGGGTCTGAGCACCTTACCCAGGGGGCTGAGCGCCCGCCCCTCCTCTGTCACGGGTGCACTGGGACAAGGCCACGCCCCGCGGCTCCGATCAGGGAGGCCGGCCTGACCCTCGAAGCCTCTGAGAAGCTCTGGTCAGGGCGCGATGCTTCTCCGGCCGTTTGGGGCGTCCTGGTTCGCATCAGCGACAGGGCTGTTTCCCGTCTCACTCTTTCATCTTCGCGGGAAATCTGCTTCCCCCTTCGGAAGTTTTAGAATCTTCTCTTTTCTTTGATCATCTTAGATTTCACCTTAATGTGCCCACATGAAGTTTACTTTTCATTTTATCCTGTATTTTTAATCTTTCCTGCTGGGTCCATCTCCTTTCCTACTGTCTGTGAAACTCTCGGTCTTTTCTTGTTTTTCAAAAAATTTCCTTTGCATTCACTTCTCCCCGCCCGTGGGGCTCCCGGCGCGGGGATGTGTAAGCCTGGGCTGCCACCTCCAGCTTCCAGAACATTCTCTTCTCACTGCCTTGTCGGTGGACTTCTCCCTCAGGGTGTCGGGCAAGCCCAGCTCTCCTGAGCCCATACTTAAAATGTCCTAGGGGCCAGGCGTATGAGCAGCGCTGGAATGAGCCGTGTGGCATCTTGGAGGGCCTGGGTTCAAGTCCTGGTTGCACCCCGGGAGGCAGCAGATGGTACTCAAGTGGTTGGGTTCCTGCCACCCACGTGGGAGACTGGAACTGAGTTCCTGGCTCTGGGACCCCAGGATGCTGCCAGCGGATGGGAGCCCTCTCCATCTGTCTCTCCAAAAATATACATTGTAGCTCTAGAGTCACCCGGCTCCTCATCTTGTGTGCTTGGACCTCCTTCCTGGTTTCACAGCCTCTGTTGCTAACCCGAGGACCCTTTGCAGTTCTGATGTCATGGTTTCGTTCACTGGACCCATTGCTTCATTGCCTCTGGCACAGGGTCTCTGTGACACAGCAGCCCGGGTGCCCCAGATGTCACCCCACGTCCCCATCAGAGCCCTGGCCATCTTGGCTGACGCCGCCTCTGCCGAATGCATGGCCTCACCTCAGACCTTCTGGGTGAGGGAGGGGGTGTTTCAGAGTGGAGAGCCCCCTGGTGCTGGGCCCTGGGCTCACCTACACCCCTGCCCTTTCTCCTGCCACAGGCTCACCGGCAAACTCCTCAGACTGCCTTACTGGGGAGTGGGCTCAGGGCTGGCGCTGGCCAGGGACAAGTGGAGGGAGGGGAGGAGGACTGGCAGACCCAGGAAGCCCCTCCCCCCAAGGACTGGCTCCTTACCTAGTGCTGCCTTGAGGTCACAGGAGGCGGCCAGGCTGGGCGAGATGCAGGGGCAGAGGGGAGGTGTGGGGGTGGCGGTGACCCAGTGAAGGTGCGGGATGGTTGCCACCCTCCTATCGTCCAGGCACAGTGGACAGGTGCCAGGGCCCCACGGATGGTGCAGGGGTCTGGGTGTGGGTTTGGAGGAGCGTGAGGGCGAGAGAGCTCGTGGGCGGCTGTGACGGGCTGGCCGTGGCCGGCTGCACTAACTGCTTCTCAGAGCCTCCTTGTGCACAAGCCACCAGGGCTTCGTCTGTACCCAGGCTCTGACTCAGTGCGTCTCATGGGCACTCCAGGATGTCCACGCTGGGCCACACTCAGCCAGCACATTCCAGAACCCCGCGTGGAGAAGGAGGACCAGGCCCGAGGGGGCTCCAGCGGGGAGCACGTTGGGTCACGTGGCGCTGGCTGCACCAGCGACACGGGTGGAAGTGGCAGCCACCGGCCAGGGTCAGCTCTCTTGGAAAACGTCCACGTGTGAGCTCTCTCTGGAAGTCCCTAGCTCACATCACCTCCCGGCCACATCCCAGCGCTATCCGTCTCTATTCATGTATTGATAATCCATTCATTAATAAATAATAATTCATGAATAATTTTATTAGCGCAATCTGTCTTCATTCATTCTCCTGGGCAGGTGCCCACGGGGGGTCCCCTCCACCACCGTGGGCTTCGCTCCGACAGAGGGCTCAGCAGGAAATGGCATTTCTGCATGGAGCGATTGGGCACACGGACAGGCGTGCTTGGGTGCATACACACGCGTGTAGGAAACACACGGGTGAGCAGGTAACCCGTGTCAGGCGCTGGGGAGGGGGCAGTTGGGAGGCATGCCCGTGTTCAGTGCGTGCTGAGACGGAGGCACAGGGAGGCGAGAACAGGCAGCAGGGCCCTGGCTGTGGCGACTCCAGGGGACCCCCGTGCTGGAGCCGAGTGGGAAGCGTGGGGGTCTCTGATGCGGGGTCTCCGTCTGTTTCCTGTCGCTGTCTCCGAGTGCCGCAGCCTGGGTGATGCATAAAGAACTAAGGTTTGCTCAGCTTTGGTTCTGGGGGCCGGGAGACCACATCGGGCGAGCGCAGCGCCCACGTCAGTGGGGACTTTCCCCAGGGTCCCCGGAGGCAGAGCCTCGTGTGGAGGGAGGGGAGTGTCCAGGGGGCGGAGCCCAGCTGGCTCCTGTAACAGGCTGCCCTCGAGATGACCCAGCAGCCCCCGCACCTCGAATGGGCTCCCCCGATGGTGAGGCCGAGCCTGGGTGACTTGACCACCTCGGACAGGTCCCGCCTGGTCCCACCTGCTAATGCCTCACTCTGGGGGTTAAATTTCAACCAGAGTGCGGGTGGGGACATGCAAACCATGGCCTTTGGTCTGTAGTGCAAGTATTGGGGCACCACTGGGTGGTTCTGGCCGTAGAGCCCATGACATCACGTGTTCTAGGGAGCTCACCAGGGCGCTCTGTGACGGGGCTACTTGGGGGGGGGGCAGAGTGGGGGAGGAGCAGAGCCGGGAACAGGAAGAGTCGGTGGTGGCACGGGTGATGATGGCTCACGGGAGGTGACTCCCATGGGTGGGTTTTGTGCATTGAGGGTTGAACCTAAAGTGTAATCCGATGGGCCGGGTGCAGGTCAGGATGACGTCGACGCTTGCCAGGCTGGCATTTCCACGGCGGGAGACGCTGGTTCCGGGTCGAGTGCCGCCTGGACGTGCACATGGGGATGCCGAGCAGGCGCCCGGATGTGCCGCTCAGGCTCTCGGCACAGAAGTCCGGATGTGATGGGTCCGTAACTCGGAGCCTCCAGCGTGGGGGAGGGGCCCAGGCCATAGGACGGGGGGACTTCACCTGGGGCAGGGAAGGTGTGGCAGCCTCCCTCACCCGTCATGGGGTCACAGCTGACACTCCTAGACCACAGACAGGCGCACAAGGCAAAGGCGCGTTGAGTCCAGGTGTCACAGGGCACACGAGTCTTGAGCGATCCCGGTGACGTCTGCTGCTGCGCCCAGCTCAGGCGCCGTGGGCAGCTGTGGGTGCACACAGCGGTAGCAGGCGGATGCCTCTCTGTGTGGCATGGCTTCCTCCCCCTGTGGGGCTGACCCTCTGGAACGGGGCACTAGAGGGAGCAGGGAGACAGGGAGCTTCCTGGGTTTTATGCCTTGGGGAAGGGACTCACCTCGGGGGACAAACGTTCGTGCTTCTGTGACGTGTGAGGCGAGAGGAGAGGGGACGGGGACGGAGGACAGGCGGAGGTCGGACA
Source organism: Oryctolagus cuniculus (assembly GCF_051225735.1). NCBI lineage: Eukaryota > Metazoa > Chordata > Mammalia > Lagomorpha > Leporidae > Oryctolagus > Oryctolagus cuniculus. The sequence continues at coordinate 162,748,593 of NC_142873.1, forward strand.
GCCCCTTCCAGTGCCTTCCGGCCAAAGCACCGGGAGGCATGGTGTCCTGACCGCCCCACGGCCAGCAGTGAGCGCCTGGGAGCCGCGGTGTCTGCGGAGGTCATGGGTGGGCTGGGTGGGGCGGCAGGAAAGCAGCCCCCCGGCAGTGTCTGGAACCTGCTGTGCTTCCTCTGGCCATGCTAGCCGGCTCGTCCCCGGATGTAGGCGCCTGCAACGTGGAACAGCACTGGTCTGCCGGGCCCGCCCGTGCCTGCAGGGGTGCCGCAGAGCAGAGACGCCGAATCCAGGGGATCTATTTTGGACCTGAAGCCCGAGGTCCTACATTATAAGCAAAGATTCAGTCAATCGTGCGTGTGTGGATCGGGTTTACTTAAAATAAGACCAGCACGCAATTAACGTAAAATGGGTCAGACCCGTGTTAAACCCCGGAGAACCTGTGCGCCGAGCAGCGACAGCGCTAACGTGTTTTTCTCGCGCACACAAAGTTGTCCGAGACTGGAGTTACATTGCAAGATGTCTCGGGGTGGGGACCAAAATTTGAGGTGACGGCTCTGCTCTATTTCCAGCCCGCTTCCTTGCCGTGTCCCTGTGATTGGCGTCGCCGATCTTTCCCGCAAGGTGCGAATCCCCCCACCCCTCCCACGGCTCAGAGCCGGCCTGGGAGAGGACGACGTGGAAGTGGCTTGGCAGGGGCAGGCCGGAGTTGCAGAAACTCGAAGGCTGAAATTCCACTCATTAACAAGTTGTTCAATAATTAATAGGTTTGTGTTTAATTGCTTCTGTGTATATAATCTCGCTTTTTCTGAAAACCATCATTAATTTTCAGTTAGTTCCACTTGAAGTAACAAGGCCTAATGCTTCCAGTTGGAAAAAATGAATATTTATGAACACTCGCTGAGGCTGAAGCTGGAGGAGAAACAGGATTATTCGGCGCCTTGATGTTCAAGCAGGAGGGGTGGCGGGCTGCCCGTGTCCGTGGGCACCGTGAGGTCTCTGACCCGGGCTAATTTCTCTAGAGAGCTCGTTAAGCTATATTGTAACTGGAAACCCTGGCCCCGGAAACTCCAGTTTTCTGGACACTACACTTTGGATGAGGCCAGACTTCCACACAAATGCTGCTCTACAGGGGCAGGCTCGGCCACGGCCACGGCGTCGGCGTCGGCCACGGCCACGGGTCAGCCTACAAACCGATGGCTCTGCAGGCCGGTGTCACTGCCATGCGGGTACTCTCTGTGGCTCAGGCCGGCTGACGCCACCCCGGCTGGTGGCTCCTAAACCGATGCAGAGAAAAACCCACTCACCCAGGCTCCTAAAAAATCGCACTCCAAAACCAGGCAGCCAGGAGCGATCTGGCGCTGGTGTTTGTGTGCCTGCTCCATTGACAGCTTTTGTGTGCGCTGGGAGGGGTGTGGGCTCGCCCCGGCTGTGCTGGCCGAGGCAGCCGCTGCTTGGCTGGGTGTGCGTTTGGTTACCTCCCAGTGGAAGCTTATTGCGCGTGGCCCTTGGGGCTCATCTTTTCCACGCGACACTGCGTTTCGGAGATGCTTGTGCGCTCTGTGTGGCCTGCGGTGCACTCCTAGGGCTGCATCCTGGGGACTGTTTCGAGAACACGATGCCTCTCCAGTGCACCCGTGTTGCTGTGTAGCCGCTGCTTGTTTTTGCTTAATGGTGCATGCATTCTATTGTGCAAACAAGCTGCCGCTAGCCTGTTGGAGAGACTTCGGGTTGTTTCCAGTTGTTTTTTGCTGCTCTGAGCTGTGCTGGCTCCTGGGGCCTCCATGGGAGAATCTCCTTACACGGTCCAGCAGAGGGCCCATTGCCAATGTCCACATAGGCGCACGCCTCCGTGGGAGAATCTCCCTACATGGTCCAGCAGAGGGTCCATTGCCAGTGTCCACATAGGCGCACGTGCAGCCAGGCGCCATCCTACCAAGCCCACTCCCAGCCTTGAACCTGGGATTATCAGCTGCCGCCTGCTCCATGGGGGCAGAATCAGCTGACGTTGCATCTCCATCTGCACCTGCCTAACTTCTTTTTTTTTTAAGATTTATTTATTTATTTGAGACGTAGAGTTACAGAGAGAGAGAGAGAGGTCTTCCATCCACGGGTTCACTCCCCAAATGGCTGCAACAACCAGCGTTGGGCTGATCCGAAGCCAGGAGCCAGGAGCTTCTTCCAGGTCTCCCACGCGGGTGCAGGGGCCCAAGGACCTGGGTCGTCTTCCGCTGCTTTCCCAGGCCACAGCAGAGAGCTGGATCGGAAGTGGAGCAGCTGGGATTCCTAGTGAGGACAATCATCTCACTGCTTTGTTGGCCGTGTGTATTTTGTGGGATTTCTGGGGACTCTGAGTCTGGCACATTCTAAATCCCAGCGCCTTTAGGTGTGAGCTCAGCTGTGTGCACTGAGAAGACTTGAGCTGCTAACTCCTCTTACAGCAGCTTTGATCAACAGAGATTTTTGCGAGTCCTGCGGTCCAAATTATCAGCGGTTTTAAAAGGATGGCATTTTTCGTCCCAAGGGCTCCTTCTCAGGAAGGCACCTTCTGTGCTGTATTTCGAGCACCTTGGAGTGTTGCTGTTGACTGTTAAATGTAGTTGAAATTAATTGAGGGCACGGTAGGAGACGGAGAGCCTTGCTAAAAGACAGACTTGCTACGCACACGAGGCCGGCGGTGCCCAGGCTAGTTATCGGTATCTCCTCCTGACCTGTTCCCCGGGCCGCCCCTCTCTCTTCTCACGGATGGATCTAATTCCGGGCTCTCTGTACTTGCTATGTGGCCAATTTATCAACGTCTGCGGCACCGCCCAGCTGTCTCACTTACAGCTGCTTGATGGCCGGCGGTGGTGTGCGCTAGGGCAAGGCTTTCGTTCTATTCTTCATTTTTACTGTTATTCTCGGTCTTCCACACTTACACATAAATTACAGGATCAATTTGTCAGGTCCCGTGGAATCCTCTTTGGATCTGGATTAGAAAAGCACCACATCCATAGATCAGCTGAGGGGGGCCTGACAACTCCGATGCCGCGTTTTCCTCCCACAAACATGGACCGATTGCATCCAAAAATAAAACGCTTTTAGGAGATGAGAGTGGGCACTAGCGAACACTTCCACTCAGACTGATAAAGGGACGATTCCATGGGCAGGCGGGGCAGCAGAAAGAGGCTCGGAGCTCCCGAAGTCACTGGTTGGGGAGATAAAAAAGGCCGTATCTGCACACAAGGCCAAGAACAGAAAGAAATATGAGAGAAAAATGAAGAGGCGTGGATTATCTACTTAAGCCGTAAAACAACAATTAAATAAAATAATTAAAATGTGACCCAGAAGGCGATGAGAGAGAAAATTAATAAGGGTGGGAGCTGGGCCCGGCGGCTGAGACCCTGGCTAAGATGCCTGTGTCGTGGTTGGAGTGGCCGCGTCCCGCTCCTAACTCCACCCCTGCCCCAGCTTCCTGCCAAGGCAGACCCTAAGGAGCAGTGGGATGGGCCAAGGAGCTAGGTCCCTGCCACCCACGTGGGCAACCCGGATGGAGCTCCAGGCTCTGGCTCTGGCCTGGCCCAGCCCTGGCTGTGGTGGGCATTTAGGGAGTAAACTGGAAGATGAAAGACTTCTCTCTCTGTATCTGCCTAATGATAACAATATGAATAAGAAAAACAAAACAAATAAGAAGTGGCCTCATATTAGGAAAGACTTGAGTCTAGAGCAACCATTGGTGCTAGCCAATAGCAGAGTGAATACACATTTTTATTTTTAATGTGCATTTTAAATGTATTTTAAATGTGCATTTAAACTTTTGGCCTCAAATACGGCTAAAATTTCTGAAATCTAAGTAAAAAAAAGTCCTAAAAACACAACAAGGCTGCTTACAAAGCAACCAAAATTGTCGACCTGCATCAGGTTTATACTTTCCAGTACAACTCTAGATCTGTAGGGCCATCTCTCCAGACTCGTATGAGAGAGGGATTCGAGCCTAGATCAGCTGTGAAGTCAAAAAGTCGAGAAAAGGCAGGAAATGATCTTCCACCAAACACGCTGAGTTTTGGAAAATGATACCAACTTGTAAAAATGTCCTAGAAGGACCCAAAGGCTCAGGGCGCCACCAGAGCAGAAGTGGAACCCAGGACGACGGAAGCGGGGTATTCAAGCAAAAGCCCGAGAAACACAAAAGAGCAAAGCTGAATTCTACTCAAAGCCGTCAGAGTGTTGTTAATGCTGCCGTCTTTATTTGGCATAAAGTTGCCAGGCACGGAGGAGAAAGAGTCATAACATGAAAACCACGAGTCGAACAATCTGGAGCTCGCTCCGAGACGCGTGAAGCGTGGAGCAGCAGGGGGCGTGCACGGAGCCACGCTGAGCCGCGTGGTCGTGGCACCTGGGTACACAGGCTGACAGGCGGCGGGAAGCCCCAGGAAGAAGCCTCTGGAAGCAGGTTTGGCAGTCGCGGTTTACCAAATCGGGATGGAGATAACCCGGTCGGAAGGAGGGAAGTGGTGTGAACACAGCAAAGGGAGATACGGAGGAGGCAGCTCCAGCCCCTGGACGGCGGCCGCGGACGGAAGCGGGACCCAGTCCTTGAGCGGGGGGCAAGGTCTGGACTGCAGCGAAGCAAGAACAGGCCAGAGCGGATTCGCGGAAGCCACGCGGAACCACACGGAAGAGCACGGAGCAACACGACGGGAGCCCCACGGAAGACAGCCATCGCGAGACGGTGCCATCGGCTCCAACGTTTGGTTACAACCAGAGTCACAAACAACTGGACCAACAGGATTCTAGGGAGGGCCTGGCGTCTCTCGGCCTCGCTCGGGTCAGTCCTCCTGCTGTGGCTGCTGGCCACGCATGGCACCCGTGATGTCGCTCACATTTCCCTGAGGCCGGTGTGCTCACAGCCATCACACACAGAGCAAACCGAGGGTCAGAGAAGATTTACCAAAGACCACGAGGCCGGGCAGCCCCGCGGGCGGGCGCTGTGTGCAGAATCAGCCCAGCTGGGGCAGATGCCCCCTCTCTGTGGGGTCACCCTGTCCCACGAGGCCCAGAGCCTTCTCCAGTCTGCACGGCAGAGCCCCGTGGACCAACGCTTTCTCCATCATGCTCTCCTCCACTTCTCCCCTCCTCTCCGGCACAGCTCTGAACCCCAAGTCTGTCTTGGATCCGTGCAGTGTGCCTGTGGCTCACCCAGTCTCAAGTTCGAGGATGGAGAAAGCCCCACCTTGGGTCAGGCCAGGCTTCCCTGGGAGAAAAGATGGGCACAGGGAAGTGGGACCTCTGTTTCCAAGGACACCTGGGTGTCCAGCTCTCAGTTCAAGGGAAGGCCACAGCGCCCTTCTCCTGGCTCGGCTGTGTGGCCGGGATGCCGTCCGACACCCCGTCCGTCGGAACCAGCGGCTGACCTTGCTCCCGTGCGCCCAAGTGCAGCCCGAGGGTCTGAGGGTGGCAGCAGTGCGCCCTCCATGGCCAGCTGAGTCCTGAGGCCACGCCCTCCGTCCCGTCTGAGCCGCAGGCAGGTGCCCAGAGAACAGGGAAGGAGTGCTGGGAGGCTGCCAAGGCGGGGTCCAGCCAGAGCACCGACTCTGTGCCGGGACCCAGGGCTTCCCAGGACACCTGCTCCGGCTCAGCTGGGCCTCTGGGGGCTTCGAGGCCAAAGGGGGACAGCATGGTGCAGACCCTGAGGGTGGGCAGTGAGGGGCGTGGGTGGACCCGGCCCGTTCGTTGGGCACCCTCACCACGCCGGTGCTCGCCTCCTCCGACTCCTCCCTTTGCTCCTCTGAAACCCCGCCAGGAGGCGCGGCAGGCTCACCGCGGCAGAACCAGAACCAGAACCAGCGGCTGCAGGAGAGCTGGCGCCGGGTCCCCCACGGTGCTTGCTGGTGTGCGACACTAGGCTGGGTGCTGTGCCCTCGGGCCCCCGTCTCCATTACAGCGGCGGCACCACCACAGCACACCAACCACAGCCCCACCAACCTCAGCAGAGCAGGGGGCCCTTCGGGGGGCTGTCCTGTCCCCGCCTGAGCCACAGGCCTCCGTGTCTGCCCAGCCGCGTGGTCGGCAGCCAGGCCTGCCGGTCACTGCTCTACGCAGGAGTCACACAGGGCCAGCCAGGCCCAGGCCTTCAGGAAGTGTCTGTGCTGGGCAAGCGCAGTAGCTCTGTGTGTCTGTGTGTGTGTCCTTCTCTTTCTGTGTGTCTCTGTGTGTTTCTGTGTATTTCTGTTTGTGTCTGCATCAGTGTGTGTGCATGTGTTTCTGTGTGTCTGTGTGTGCGTGTGTCTGTGTGTGTTTTTCTGTCTGTGTATGTATCTGGCTGTGCCTGCGCGTATTTATGTGTGTCTGTGTGTCTGGCTGTGTCTGTGTGTCTGTGTGTCTGTGTGTGTCTGTATCCATGTGTTTCTGGGTGTGTGTGTGTGTATCTGGCTGTGTCTGTGTGTCTGTGTGTGCCTATATCCATGTGTATCTGTGTGTCTGTATCCATGTGTGCCTGTGTGTCTGTTTGTGTTTCTGTGTGTATGTGTCTGGCTGTGTCTGTGTGTCTGTGTGTGTCTGTATCCGTGTGTTTCTGGGTGTCTGTATCCATGTGTTTCTGGGTGTGTGTGTGTCTGTGTGTGTTTTTCTGTCTGTGTATGTATCTGGCTGTGCCTGCGTGTATTTATGTGTGTCTGTGTGTCTGGCTGTGTCTGTGTGTCTGTGTGTCTGTGTGTCTGTATCCATGTGTTTCTGTGTATCTGTGTGTGTTTCTGTGTGTGTGTATCTGGCTGTGTCTGCGTGTCTGTGTGTGTCTGTATCCGTGTGTGTCTGTGTGTCTGTATCCATGTGTTTCTGGGTGTGTGTGTCTGTGTGTGTTTCTGTGTGTCTGTGTCTAGCTGGAGTCTCCTCTGTGGTGGGTGCTCGGGAAATGGAATTTCCAAACTCTTCAGAGGAGGAGCAAATAGCATCCCCAGCCAGGACGCTGTCGAAACAGGGACTTCTGCTGGAGGCAGCCCAGAGCAGGGCTCCGGGTTCACTCCCTTTCGGAGCACGGGCGGGACCTGGGCGCTCCGCCTGCATGGGAACCGGGTGGTGCGTTTGTCCCGACAGGCGAGAGGCAGGTGGTACTGGAAGATCGGTCACCGCCCGCTCTGCCCCCTTCCTGGTGCTGAAGGAAGCATATTCCACAGCACCAGGGCGGCCCTCGGACTGAGAAGGAGCCCACCCCCACTCACCAGGTGGGAAAGAGCTGGGGCTGGGGCCTCCCTGGGCTCCAGGGACAGCCTGGGGCAGACCCCTGCCCCGGCTCTCAGAGCGCTGTCATGGGGAATGCCGCCTGTCAGTGGTGGGGGCTCACAGCCCACCCTCAGAGCGCCTGCTCGGCCAAGCACCCTTTGACCTGGGGCGGAGGCAAGAGCAGGAAGGGTGCCGCTGGGCTGTGCTTTCTCCCCACGTGGCTCTGCTTCCCCGGGAGCGGGAGCCACGGAGCTCCTCGCCACCGAGCGACTCTTCTCTTGTTGTCCATGAAGAAGCCGCGAGGATAGATTCGTCATTCCTGGGAACTGGGGCGTGTGGGGGGCTGCGAGCCTCCCCGGCCGTGGAGAGCCTCCCGTGCTCACGGGGGTGCCTGCCGTAGCGTTCCCAGCGCCTGTTCCTTGCAGTGAGCTTGGGGCATCTTCAGGGTGTATCGGAGGTGCCGCTTGCCGGCGGGGTATCTGCTCCTGGCAGATGTGACATATCAAAAGACAAAGCAAAGCGATTGGACACAGCCTGCAGCACACAGTAAAAGGCGGCAGCCACAAGCTGTTAAATCACTTCTCAGCGTCGAACGCCCCCTGCTACTGAGGACCAATGAGATATCTAGACCTGCTGGCTGAGACGTCTCGGATACACTTGTTACTGACACTCCTGTTAGATCGCACTCAGGTTTGATGCCAGCCGAGGAAGCAGAGTGAGACCAGAAGTGCCGGCAACAACACAGAAGCGTGCGGTGAATGCTGGATAATTCAGCTCCGTGAGCAGCTGCTAACACGGGTGTTGTTACTCTTGTTTTACATCGGAAGCCACACAGCTTGGCCGAAGTGCCACAGCCAGCCCGCACTGAGGATCCCCGCCCTGGCAGGTGCCGGGTGCCGTATTCAGAACACAAGCAGCTCAGTCCTCTGGCAGCATGGGCTCGGCGGAGCCAGACGGTGGCACATGGCATCAGCTGGAGGCAGTGGGTAGCGCCCTGGGCCCCCGGAGAAGCCAGCTCGCACCCAAGGAGCAGCTGCCAGGAGCTCCGTGGAATCCGTCTCCCTCTCCGACTTCACACCTGCACCCAGGGGCCAGAAATGACGCGATTCAGTCCCGGTGGCGGTTTTGCCGACCTGCCCGCTCCGCTCGACAGAAGCCTTTTGATTCCACGATGTTTCCAACTGTCAGAGCCGGAAAAGCAGTAAACAATAATGCTCTCACGTTCACACAGCAACGGAAGCATGTGGAGGCGAAGCAGCGTGCTTCCTGCCGTTTGGAGGTTTGGTGATGCCTTCCACGTTCTCGGGATGTTTGCACAGCATTCCCAGGATGCCGGTGGAAGGCAAATATTTAGACTACATGGACATTATACGGTTTTAGAACATATTTTTTTGGGGGGAAAATAAATGTTCCTTAAAGCAGATGGTGCTACCGCCTCACACAGCTTGTGCCGCGTCTTCCTTGATTCTCTCTCTCCGTCTCCGCGCCCCCTCTCCAAGCTCCCCGTCTGGTGGCCACAGATGTGTGTGGGGTCTTGGGAATCTTTTCTCCTTTGTTTCTCACCGAGGGTCTGTCCAGGAGGAGCTCATCCCGCGCGGCCTCAGTGTGGCTTCTCCTTTCTTTTAACACACAACCACCTGACCCGCGGCGCTGATGCCATGGCAACAGAGCTCCGGGCACCGCCTCTCATGGCTGCTGAACCAGACGAGCAAAGCACAGCCAAGTGTGCGTTCACCTCCCGTTGGTCTGAAAGTTGTGCCCTGGTTGAGACTTCACAGGCTTCCGCCGTTTCGCACTTGGTCAGGATTAATGTAAGACCCCGGGGAGAGGCTCGGGGCTGGCAGCACAACTGTGAATCAATTTCAGAATCTGTGAATTTTCTTGGACGTGGTCAGGATTTGTGTGTTGGGAGGAGGAATGCGGGGCAGTGGCAACATGGAGACAGGAGCTCGCCAGCCCCACCCCCACCCCGTGCCTCTGTTAGCCAGGATGAGCAACATGGAGTGCTTCATCGGGAGGGGTTGCATTTAATCTCATGCAGCCTGCCTGATTGTTGAAAAATGGTTACAGGAAGATTACACTGTAAAAGCACTGGAGTTAGCAAACGTGGCGATCACTAATCTGCAGCTCCACTGCCTTGGACTTCATTAACAGCAGCGACTCGTCGGAGCCAGGCCTGCTCAGGTGCCCTGCTCAGGAACCCCGAGGCAGCGGCCCGAGCTCAACCAGTTCCCTCACACCCCTTTGCAGTGCCCAAGTTCTAGGGAAAAGAATGAACGGGCGAGCCAGGAGCCCAGGGAGAGGTGAGGCTGGGTCCTGGGGACGCTGGCATGGTGAGCTCTGCACCTGCAGGCTGGCAGTCAGCACCTGGGAGGGGCCGGGGCTGTGGGCGTTGTGCTCCCGGTGGGGGGGAGGGTGCAGGCTCTGGCTCGCACTGCTGCCCGGCCCCTTCCTACGTCTTAGCCACTGAATGGAGGCGAGGGAGGCTGGGAGAAGTAGACTTTGAGGGTTCCTGGAGATTAGGTGTGCTAATGGCGGCATTTAGAAGGAGATCAATACCTATTAATTCCTCGCTTTCCATTTGCCTGAAGCACAAATGACAGAACCAGAGACGGACCAGGCAGGACCTCCCTCTCCCTCTCTCTGAGATGCATTTAGAACCAAGATGGATGGCCGGCGCCGTGGCTCACTAGGCTAATCCTCTGCCTGCGGCGCTGGCACACCGGGTTCTAGTCCTGGTCGGGGCGCCGGATTCTGTCCTGGTTGCTTCTCTTCCAGTCCAGCTCTCTGCTGTGGCCCGGGAAGGCAGTGGAGGATGGCCCAGGTCCTTGGGCCCTGCACCCCATGGGAGACCAGGAGGAAGTGCCTGGCTCCTGGCTTCGGATCAGTGCAGCGTGCCGGCCTTAGCGACCATCTGGGGGTGAACCAACGGAAGGAAGACCTTTCTCTCTGTCTCTCTCTCTCACTGTCTAACTCTGCCTGTCAAAAAAAATAATAGAACCAAGATGGAGCCAAATGTACATGTCTGGGTCCGGCGCTCCATGCCCACACCCAGGTTGGCAACAGACAAAAATACAGAAAAGCCATGAATGAGGAGACAGGGGTGGCCCTGAGGACCCTAAGGGCAAGAACGGAAGCCTTCAATCATTCATTCATTCCTCAAGGGTTTCATTCATTTGTTCACGCTAGAAACTTAGACCGAGCTTCTGCTGCGTGCCAGGTGTTATCCTGAGTGCTGGGCTCAGACGCAGAGAGAACTCTCAGCAGAGGGGCCTTGGAGGGTGGGCCGGTGGGTGGGCTGGTGGCAGACGGAGGCGCCCTATGGGGCTAGAGCAGAGCCTGCAGGAAAGAGTGTGGGGAGGGGACCAGGCGCACAGAGGCCAGGAGACTGCGGTACGGAGTCCGGGTCCCATCGAGCGAGGCACAGCCCCCGGAAAGGAGAGAGCAAGCGTGGCACCACCAGAAATCGCCTGGAGAGCACCTGGGGTGGGGAGGGCGTCCGGCCAGGGCAGGTGGCGCCATGGATGGAGGCTCTGTGGACCATCTCTGGAGTCTGCCGTGGCTCCCTGCAGGTGTCAGCTTGGTGGGCGGTGAGGGGCCGGGTACCTGCGAGGATACTCTCTGGCTGTGTCCGGGACGTTGGTGGGAACTCGGTGACTATTTGAACACCTTGTGCTGAGTCATGCACATGGCCATCCTGTGGGGACCTTTGGCCACAACGCCAGTCCAGGTCGGAAGGAATCTCCCTCTGCCTGACTGCAAGGGGACGCTTGGTCTTGTCCTCCCCTGGGCACAGACATGGGCTGGAGCCTGTGCCATCGGCTCTGCGTCTCCAGCTGGCCTGTGTCTCTCTCCCTCCCCCTCTCTCCCTCTCTCCCTTTCTCTCTCTCTCCCGCTCTTTCCCTCCCTCTCCCCCCTGTCTCTCTCTGTCTCTCCCTCTCTCTCTCCCTCCCCCTATATCCCTCTCCCTCTTTCCCCCTCTCTCTCTCCCTCTCCCTCTCTCTCTCTCTCCCTCTCTGCCTCTCTCTGTCTCTCTCTCTGCCTCTCTTTGTCTCTCTCTCTTTGTCTCTGTCTCTCTCTCCCTCTTTCTTTATTTCCTTCTCTTCCTCTCTTTCTCTCCCTTCCCCTGTCTCCCTCTCCCTCTTTCCTTCTCTCTCTTTCCCTCTTTCCCTCTCTCTCTCTCTCTCTCCTTCTTTGCCTCTCTCTCTCCTTCTCTCTCTCCCCCTCTCCCTCATTGACTCAGTTTCCCTGATAACCTAGGCAGTCGTACTGCCGGCTGCATGTCAGAGACGCGGGTGCCGCATCCGAGGGCATCATGCAGAATCCGTCTGTCTGTGCCAGGCTTCTTGCACCGAGCAAGGTGCCCTCTGGCACGGACACATCGCGGCGTGTGTCAGACGCCATCTTCCTGAAGACTGAAGGCCACGCCCTTACATGTCGGAACCACATTTTCTTCATCCATTCACCTGTTGGGGACGGTTCCCAGGCACCGGCTTTTGTGAATGATGATGACACAGTGGACCGGGGACGGCATCTATCTTTTTCAAATCTTGATTTCAACTCCTCAGAGCAAGAAGTCAGAAGTAGAACTGTTTACAAGGTGGTTTGATTTCTAACTCTTTGAAGAACCTCTGCACCGGTTCCCAAAGCCGCTGGGCCATTTTGAATTCTTACCAACGGTTCTCGAAGCCTCCCCACTCCTCCTCCTCACCGACACTTTCTTCCCTCGCCTTCCCATGACGGCCGCTTTGACAGGCGATCCCTCGCTGTGGCTCTGCACCAACTCTAAGTGACGATGGCCCTCCAGAAGCACAAACACTCCTCCGATGCTGCACACAGAAATGCACAAATCTTACGTGCATCAGCCGGCGTCTCCACAAGCGATGACCTGCGGGGTGCAAACCCGTCCTCCCTGGGGAGGGTTCTCCCCGCCTCCTTCCCGCCAGTGCCACGCCTCCCCCTGCCACGGCCACTCCTCTGGTTTCCTCTGTGGCCTTGCCTATTGCGCAACAGGTAAGTGGGACGACGTAACAGGCACCTTTGTCCGGGAGGTTTCTCTCTGTTTTATGGGTCCATCCATGTGTAGCAGACACGCACACTGCATTCCTGGCTGATTGTTCTGTGCTAGTCTAGCGCATCCTAGTATCATCTATAAAGTATTTGTTAACGGTTGTTGCTGGTGAAGAACGGGACCCTGGGCTATTTCTAGTCTTTGACTACTGTGGCTAAGCTGCTGCGGGCATTCGGACCCAGACGCTTCCGTGGACGTATGCTTGCGTTTCTCAGGCAAACAACCCCAGGCGTGGAATGCTCAGTGCCTTTAATGTTGACGACAAAGTTCCGGACCTCTCTCCTGAGCAGGTGTGGCGTCTACACTGCCCCGACACGGTGGCACGGTTCTACTTGCTCCTTATCTGCACCAACATCTTCTGCTGGCTGTCTCTCTAAGGCTCACGTTCCTACTATGAAGCCTAGAAGGACTGTGTCTTCCTGTTGAAGCACACTGGCGACTTGCAGGGCTATCAGTGGGCAAATCTGCGTTAATCTGCAGGGACTGTGTTTTGTTGACTGAATCCATGTCTGCTCTCGTGCCGATCACAAGGGTCCCTTATCAGAAACGCATGGGACCACAAGTGCTTCAGAGTTCAGACTTTTTTGATGTTCTGAAATATTTGCATACACATAATGAGGCAGACATCATGGGGATGAGACCCAGCACTAAACAAGAATCCATTTATGCTTCTTATACACCTTAAATACATAGCCTGGAGATGAATTCATACAGTATTTTGTAGACATTCATTTATTTATTTGCAAGGCAGAGAGAGGGAGAGGAAGAGAATCTTCCATCCACTGGTTCACTCCCCACATGTCTGTAATGGGCCATGAAGTCAGGAGGCAGGAGCTTCTTCCGGGTCTCCCATGGGGTATAGGGGCCCAAGGACTTGGGCCATCTTCTACCGCTTTCCCAGGCCATAGCAGAGAGCTGGACCGGAAGTGGAGCAGCCGGGACTTGAACCAGCGCCCGTATGGGACAACTTCACGCATGAAGGTTTCGTGCTGTGGGATTTCCCACGTGTGCTCCCTCAGGTCGGCAATCAGAACGTTTTGACGCTTGGAGCGTCAGACGTCCGATGCTCGGACTGAGGGCGTCCGTGTGCCACGGTGACTTGGAATCCGACATTTCGGGTCCTCTGATTTTATTCTTTGTTTGCAACGTTGTTTGGCTGCTCCACTTCCTTTGCGTTTCCCATAACTTCCAGGTTCGGCTCCTCCCGTCTTACATAAACACGTGCTGGAATTCAGACCGTACTCGAGTGGGATCTGCAGACGCCGTCTGGGAGAATTAACACCTGAGCTGTAGCAAATCTCTCCTGGGCAGGCGTGAAGGCACACGCACTCTGAGTGAGAATCGTTCGGTACGAAAGGTGCAGGCGCAGGTGCCACGTCATGGTGGTTACGCAGCCACTTGGGGGTCAGGATCCCACAGCTGAGTGCCTGGGTTTGAACTCTGTCTTCACCCCTAGCCAGCTTCTCACTGATGGACAAGTGGGTTGCTTAACCCTCTCTCATTCCTTCCAGCCCCGGGATTCAGCGTGGAGCTCTTGCACACCGCTCACGGAATGCATTGGATAATCTCTGAGCCCTTCGTAAGTGGGATTATCTTCAGAATTGCACTGCCGTTGTCCGGCGCTGGTTTGGGAGAGGGCGGTGGCTCTGTGGGCGTCGAGCGTGCCGGTGGGAGGAGGTTTGCTTGTTGGCCACGCTGGCCGTGTGTGGACTTCTGACTCAGAGTCGTTGCTACGTGGGAGCCGGGATGCTTCTTTCTTTACGCTTCTGGGCTTTCTGAGTCATCCCGCTGGCTGGACAGCTCTCAACCGTGAGCTGAACCTGCGAGAGCGAGCGCGCCTGCCTCGTTCCGTCTCAGGAGCAGAGTGGCCGCCGGCGGAGCGGGGTGCAGGGCGGCAGCCGAGGGGCTTGGTGCTGCTGGACCACGCGACCGTTATCGCATGGAGAGACCTGCAAATCCTGACAGGGCGAGTTTTAGCTTTAATTGGTCCTCAGCTTTCGCGAATGATTTTGTGAATTTATCAAAACGTTTTATCTTTTCTTTAATTATAGTGATGTGGTGAGTCCGCCGGTTTTGAAATGTTTAATCAGCCCTGAGTTCTCGCTATAACTCAGCATAACACCCGGGCTCTTTCATAGGTTGCTAATTCTAATTGCTGGAAGTTTGTTAAGGATTTAGCAGCCACCTTCAAGAGAAAGATCCTCCCTTCCCTGACTCCCTCCCTCCCTCCCTCCTTCCCTCCCTCCTTCCCTCCCTCCCTCCTGGCTTTCTCCTCTCCCTACGGGCATCTCCAACTTTTGACAGCTCCGTGCTGCTGATCCCACGAAAGCACGGGGGAGGCCCCTGCCCGCCGTGGACGTGGGGCCTGGCTCCCTCCTCCCCTGCCGGCTGGACCCATCAGGGCCACAGTCTGGGTGTGGATCGTCGCCTGTCTGAAGATAATTGAGAAACCCAATCAATTAGGCTAACAGACACTGGGCTGTTAGAGTTTCCCATTTCATTTGTGTTGGTTTTGTTGAGTTATATTTTTGAGAAATGTGCCCATTTCCCGAGTTACTAAATTGGTTTTAAAAGGCAGTTGTTAACGTCCTCTTGCTGCCCCTGCCTTAGGATCCGGGCCGCATTGCGCATGTCGCAGGTGGTGACAGGTTGGTCAGGTTTTGACTCTGGGAGCCCGAGCACTTGGTTTCATCCTTTTCTGTATTTTGTCGGCTTCTCCTCTTCTACCTCTTTCTTTTCCTTCTGGTTGCTTTGGGCTGAGTCGCAGACCTTAGCTGACTTTGGGCCTTTTCTCCTCTCGAACAGGAACGTGGAGAACCGCGCTCTCTCTTGCCTTGCAGCCTCCACAGCTCCCTGCAGATCCTGGCGAGGTGAGGTGGTGCCCGGGGTGGATGGCAGGTCACACCCCGGCCCAGCCCGCCCGCCCGCCCGCCCAGACCCGGCCCGCGCCGCCGGCCGGCCCGCCCACGCCTCTCTGGGCCTTTGCTGCTCCTCCGTGCAGAGCTGGGCTCCTGTCTGCCCTCGCTGCTTTCTGGAATCTCCCCTCTTCCCACCTTTTCAGCTGAAGATGAAAGGCGCTTCGAGAAGCTCATGGAAAATGGAATTGAACGATAAGTTCATCTGGCGCAAAAAAATGTGAAATCCATGCAGATAAGGGGTGGCTTCAAAAATCCCCACGGGGATGCTTGTTAGGAAAACCACGCACAGATTGCAAACCGTGCTACATCGAGACCCGTTTATCTTTTAATTCCATTTCCCACTAACTTTTTGAAGTCCCTTCACCCCTGACAGCTCCCTCCGGCTGCCGGCCGGGGAGCTGGCCCTGCTGCCGAGCTCCTCACCTCGGCTCTGATGAGAGCCTGACCTGGGGCCGGAAGGAAGGCGCTCGGAGCCGCTTGGCTCTTTCAGGCGTCCATCTGGTTCCCTCTGGCTCGGGCCGGCCCGTGGAGCCCCTGCAGCGCCCTCTGAAGTGTGCGCTCGTGACCATGTGACAGTGGCTGCTCCGTCGTCATTGGAAGAACAGTGCTGGGGCTTATTTTTAATGGCTTTGGAAAGCACAGGTTCAGGACAGCAGAGGGAAGTCCGAGTACCTGCCTGGGACCGAGTGGAGGGCGCTCGCCCCTTCTGTGTCCGGGAAGGCTGAAGCCGGAGCCGGGAATTCTGTCCAGGCATCACACGTGGGGTCCCGCTGCTGCGGCCGCCACCTGTGACCTTTCTCTGTGGAAGCTGGGATTGGCTCAGGAGCCTGGACTTGACGCCAGGCACTCTGGGAGGGGGTAACCTGAGTATGGTCTTACCCACCCTGCTCAGCGTCCATTCTGCTAGGATGTGGGGCCGCAGCCTGTGTGGGCAGAGTCGTCTGTCGGCCAGTGCTCACGGGAGTTCCACGGGAGCTGTGTGTCCAGTGCAGGGCCCCCCCCCCAGCATTCCTCCCAGAAAATCCTGCCCCTCTGCAGCTCCAAACTCCCGCTCCCGCCTGTGCAGCCAGCAGGATCCCTCGTCCCCGGCGATGGCGCTGAGCGCAGGTCTGCGCCGCCCAAGGGCTCTCTCCTTTCTTCCGTCCTGTGGCTGCTCTCTGACGTCTGGGCAGCTCTGCCTCGCAGACCGTGCCCGGGTTTGTCGCTATTTCCGGCGGCAGCGAACGGGCCGCTCTCCTTGTCTTGCCAGAAGCCCAGGGCTGCTGCTGCTTCTCCTGGTGCCGTCCTTAGAGCAGGCACAGCGGGGCTCACCGGGGGGATCACCGGGGGGATCACCGTGGGAATCACCGTGGGGATCACTGAGGGGCTCACCGAGGGGATCACCATGGGACTCACCGTGGGGCTCACCGGGGGGCTCACCGGGGGGATCACCGTGGGAATCACCGAGGGGCTCACCGTGGGGCTCACCGTGGGAATCACCGTGGGGCTCACCGGGGGGATCACCGAGGGGCTCACCGTGGGGCTCACCGTGGGAATCACCGTGGGGCTCACCGGGGGGATCACCGAGGGGCTCACCGGGGGACTCACCGAGGGGCTCACCCTGGGGCTCACCGTGGGGCTCACCGGGGGGCTCACCGGGGGGATCACCGTGGGAATCACCGAGGGGCTCACCGTGGGGCTCACCGTGGGAATCACCGTGGGGCTCACCGGGGGGATCACCGAGGGAATCACCGTGGGGCTCACTGTGGGAATCACCGAGGGGCTCACCGTGGGAATCACCCTGGGGCTCACCGAGGGGCTCACCGTGGGAATCACCCTGGGGCTCACCGTGGGAATCACCGTGGGAATCACCCTGGGAATCACCGTGGGAATCACCGTGGGAATCACCCTGGGAATCACCGTGGGAATCACCCTGGGGCTCTCCGTGGGACTCACCGTGGGGCTCACCGTGGGGCTCACCGTGGGGCTCACCGTGGGACTCACTGTGGGCCACCCAGGAGGAGGCTTCCAGCCCAGCCAGCACCTGCTCATGGGGCCAAGACCCACGGTGGGAGGCTGGGGTCGTATCTGCGGGAGTCACTTCCGTTCTCCTTCCCCGTTGCCCCCTCGTGTTCCCTGGGTCACAGATGACCCCCTGCAGGCTGTCCAGCCACGATGGCAGAAGCTCCTCCCTCCCTGTGCCTGCCTTGCCGCTGCGTTTCTAATTGCAGGTGGCACAGCCGCCCCTGATTGCCTGGGATTGAAGCTGTCACTCTCCACGCTGACCTCTCGTCATTTCTGTCTGATCAATTCGCTCGGCAATTCATCATGTCTTGCCTTGGGTTATCCGTTCCTGCTCATTGTCTAGAAAGGACACTCAAACCCCTTATTATGTAATTTTTCACAGAAACTGTCTCCCCACTGACCCTGTAAGCTTCCTGATGCAGGGTCCGTGGTCCACAGAGTGTAAAGGAATGTGTATCCTGTCGTGCTTCCATCATGGACACCAGCTTGCTCAGTCTGGAACATGGGCAATGACAGGTGCGCCAGAGTCGGGTCTGCAGCAGGGCCCCCTTTCATCCGGCTCAGCCCATGCTTTGTCCTGAAATCCGGTCCTTTGGATCAAGGCAGGAGCCTGGTTAACTCTCAAGCCAGATGTTCTGCCCGAGGAAGCCCTCTGTAAGTTCTCGGGTCTGATCTGGAGCTGCAGAGGGAACCACTCGCCATCGAGCAGGTCGTGGTCCCGTCTCAAGTCCCCTCCTTCAAAGCGCTGGGTCTGAGGCTCACTGAAGGCTCCAGGCACCAGTGAGAGCTGACTCTGAGCCGCCCCATCTGTCAGCCGTGCAGGTGCCCCAGCACGGAGAGAGCAGCGCCCGCACGTGTGGAGAAGCGGAGGCGGGAGAAGGAGGAAGCCTCTTCCCCTGGGGTCTGAGCTGGGGTGGAGGCTGCCCAGCGGAAGAGGCCAGGGGCTCACGGGCTGAGTGCATCAGCCGCCGACGGGAGAAGTCTCTGTTCCAGCACACACACCTCTGCTCCTCGCCCCGGTTACTGTGCAGCTCCCGGAGGGCAGTTAGTGGGAAGTGAGTAAGTCCCACGGATGTCCCCAGATTCTCAAAGGCTTTGCTCTGCTGATCAGGAAACATTTTCTTTGAAACTTTAAAGATGTCGCTGGGATGCAGGAACTGATAGGACGGCCCTGTCCCTTCCCTCCAGCTCCACCGTGTGCCCTGTGAGCCGCAGGTGCATTGGTCCATTTGAGGGGAGAGAAGATGAGTCCCTCACACCCTAGTGGGCATTTGGGCATCTACCTGTCATCTATCTATCTATCCACCGATCTATTATTTATTGTCTATCCATTATCTACCATCTATCAGTATCTATTTATCATCTATATATCTATCTTTTATCTATCTATTGTCTATCTATCTATTATCTATCTATTGTCTGTCTATCATCTATCCATCATCTATCTATCTACCTATCTACCTATCATCTACCTATTATCTATCTATTGTCTATCTATCTGTCTACATAGCTATCTATCTTCTATCTATCTATTGTCTATCTATTATCTATCACCTACCTGTTATCTCTTAACAGCTATCATCTCTCTATATTTATCATATATATCCATCATCTATCATCTATCGTCTATCCATCTATCATCTATTTATGTATCTATCATCTCTGATCCATCACCTATCTAGCATTTATTTATCTATCACCTATCATCTATCAGTAATCCACCATCTATCATCTATCAACATCTATTTATCATATGTATCTATCATCTATCTGTATTTATCAATGTATCATCTATCATCCATCATCCGTCTGGCATCTATTTATCATCTATCATCTATCTATAACCCATCATCTATCTGTCATCTATCTATCTATCCATTGATCTATTATCTATTGTCTATCCATTATCTACCATCTATTAATATCTATTTATCATCTATATATCTATCTTATATCTATCTATTGTTTATCTATCTGTCTATCTATTATCTATCTATTGTCTGTCTATCACCTATCTATCTATCTATCTACCTATCATCTACCTATTATCTATCTATTGTCTATCTATCTGTCTACATAGCTATCTATCATCTATCTATCTACCTACCTATCATCTATCTATTGTTTATCTATCATCTATTATCACCTACCTGTTATCTCTAACATCTATCATCTCTCTATATTTATTATATATATCCATCATCTATCATCTATCGTCTATCCATCTATCATCTATTTATGTATCTATCATCTCTGATCCATCACCTATCTAGCATTTATTTATCTATCACCTATCATCTATCAGTAATCCACCATCTATCATCTATCAACATCTATTTATCATATGTATCTATCATCTATCTGTATTTATCAATGTATCATCCATCATCCATCATCCATCTGGCATCTATTTATCATCCATCATCTATCTATAACCCATCATTTATCTATCATCTATCTATGTCTCTCACCTATCTATCTGTCATCTATCTATATCTATGTATCTATATATCTATTACCTATTTATCACCTATCTATCTGTCACTTGTCTAGGTATCATCTGTCTACCATCTCTATCTCAATCATCTCTCTCCCAGCTCTCCCCTTCCCAGCCCTGTCCCTCTCGTTCTCTCTGTTGCAATGCCTACTGGCAACATCCGTGGCCGTGTGACCGTGTATCCTGGCTAGGGTGAGGCCAGCACTTGGCAAGGTCAGGGCTCTCAGCCAATGTCCTGTTACCTTTGGACTCGCCCTTATGGTTTCAGGAGGGACACCCAGTTCCAAGCGCTGGTCCCCCTGCGGCTGTGTTTGACTCGGGCAAGAGCAGGGCCAAAGGGATTTCACCCCGATCCTGCTTTCTCAGGAAGGAGACCTTTCCCAGCGGCCCAAATCAGCCACTCTGGACATCACTGGACACTAAGGACCAGGAGGAAGTGGAGTTTCAGGATGGGCTGGAGCAAGCACGATGTTTTCTCAGCGTCTGTGCAGGGCTGAGGGTTCGGGACTATCATGGTGAAGAAGGCTGGAGGAAGCCGCTGGTGCCCCTCTGTCTCGCACCCCTGCACTGAGAAAGCCAGAGAACCAAGCCTACCACAGGCACTCCCATGTGGTTACCAGCGGGTTCTTGTGGCAGGACGGGTCTGCATCCGGGGTTGGAAGGCTTGGATTCAGATCCTGCTTTGCTCTTGCTTCACTGTGGCATCTCAAGCAGGTGCAGGGTCTTGGCCACAGAGAGGCGATGGTGTTGGTGAGGAGGCAAGGGGAGAGCCAGGAGCGCCGGGTGCTTGTGTGCCGGCCAGGCAGGCTCACGGGCAGATGCCCACCGAGGTTCACCCCTGCTGTCCACGCCCCATAGAATGCTGCCCCCTTGAGCGAGGGAGGGACCCGCAACAGGACAGACAGCGCTTTGAGTGACAGGAGTGAACTATTGAATTAAGGTCTGGAGTGGGGAGGACGTCCTCCTGGCTGCGCCTGGCCCAGGCTTGTGAGCTCCTAAGAAGCTGGCAGGGCGGCCCTTGAAGGCAGACGCTCTGGCAGGAGGGGTTGCCGGCTTCGCGGACAAAGCTGCCGCGGCTTGTGCAGCTGCAGAGAGGACTCCGCCCACACCAGGGAGTCGGGGCGCGGCCCCTCCCCAGAGCTCACAGTGGCCCACACGTCCCTCTCAGCCTTGCCGGACCTCAGCCCAGAGCCGCTCTGCCGGGTGCTGCCTGCAAACCCTGAGACAGACCCACAGCGTCCTCAGCTTCAGGGGGCGGTGCAGCTTCACTCCACACAGGTGAGTGCTGAGTCGTGGTGGGAGCCCACTCAGGTGAGTGCTGAGTCATGGTGAGGAGCCCACTCAGGTGAGTGCTGAGTCATGCTGGGAGCCCACTCAGGTGAGTGCTGAGTCATGGTGGGGAGCCCACTCAGGTGAGTGCTGAGTCACCCTGGGAGCCCACACAGGTGAGTGCTGAGTCATGGTGAGGAGCCCACTCAGGTGAGTGCTGAGTCATGCTGGGAGCCCACTCAGGTGAGTGCTGAGTCATGGTGAGGAGCCCACACAGGTGAGTGCTGAGTCACCCTGGGAGCCCACACAGGTGAGTGCTGAGTCATGGTGGGGAGCCCACACAGGTGAGTGCTGAGTCATGGTGGGGAGCCCACTCAGGTGAGTGCTGAGTCATGCTGGGAGCCCACTCAGGTGAGTGCTGAGTCATGGTGGGGAGCCCACTCAGGTGAGTGCTGAGTCATGGTGGGGAGCCCACACAGGTGAGTGCTGAGTCATGGTGGGGAGCCCACACAGGTGAGTGCTGAGTCATGGTGGGGAGCACACACAGGTGAGTGCTGAGTCATGGTGGGGAGCCCACTCAGGTGAGTGCTGAGTCACCCTGGGAGCCCACTCAGGTGAGTGCTGAGTCATGGTGGGGAGCCCACTCAGGTGAGTGCTGAGTCATGCTGGGAGCCCACTCAGGTGAGTGCTGAGTCATGGTGGGGAGCCCACACAGGTGAGTGCTGAGTCACCCTGGGAGCCCACACAGGTGAGTGCTGAGTCACCCTGGGAGCCCACACAGGTGAGTGCTGAGTCATGGTGGGGAGCCCACTCAGGTGAGTGCTGAGTCACCCTGGGAGCCCATACAAGTGAGTGCTGAGTCAAGGTGGGGAGCCCACACAGGTGAGTGCTGAGTCGTGGTAGGAGCCCACTCAGGTTAGTGCTGAGTCATGGTGGGGAGCCCACACAGGTGAGTGCTGAGTCATGGTGGGGAGCCCACACAGGTGATGTGTTAAATCTTTCTTAGACCTCCCGTCCTGTGCTCTCCCCCACTGATGGATGTGGAATTTCGGCTCCTGGGGCCGCTCGGGGGAGCAGGCTGCAGGCATGGGGTGTCCCTCCACAGTGTGCACATCTGCCCTTGAATGGCTGTGCCCCCGGAATGTGGGTTGGGAATCTGACCCTCCTAGTCCTGTGCTAATGGGGTTGAAGGTGGGCGCTGGGGTCTCTGCCCTCTCAAACGAATCAGCGCATTCATGCATTGGCGGGTCGCGGCGGGGACGGCTAGGGGTGCAGTGCCCTCTGGCTGGCTTGCGCTGCCTCGCCCGGGATGCCCCGGCCGAGCCGGGATGCAGCGGCAAGGCTGTTGGCAGATGCTGAGCCGGTGTCCGAGCTCCTGGGCTCCAGCCGCCTGGAATGAAAGCCAGCCAACCTCTGCTCTTGATGAATGACCCGGTCTTAGGGGTCTTGCCTTGGTCAGGAAACAGCCCGAGACAGCAGAGTGTTCCAGAGTCGTCTTCTCTTGCTCTTGCCCAGCTACGGATGCGTCTCCGCTTCTCAGGTCCTCAGACTTGAAGAAGAGCAGTCGGAGGGAAGAGGACGAGACTCCATCCAGATTGCTACGCGCACTTCCTGCTGACCAGGGCAGCAGGGAGCACAGCCGCTGGGGCCAGCCCAGCCTCCCCCTCTTGCGCAAGCTCCCTGGGGATGGAGCCGCACGTGGAGCTGGCACACGGTGGCTCCTCAGTCAGGGACTGGCTTTTGTCAGAGAAATGGACTGAAAAAGAAAGCTGGAAGAAAACTTTTAAGCGGTGTGAAGTTTGCCCTTAGCTCTTGGTGTCTGGGCTCCGAGTGCAGAAGGCAGCTTGGTGAGTGCGGAGCCCCGGAGCAGGGGTGTTCAGACCGGCAGTTCCGTGTCGGCGACGGCAAGGAGAGGATGTTCACAATGAGCTTCTTACTGACTCAGGCAGTGTGGGATTTCTTATAAGAGATCGGGCAGGGCTGGTGCCGTGGCGTAGGGGATAGAGCCACCACCTGCAGTGCCAGCATCCCATGTGGGCTCCGGTTTGAGACCTGGCTGCTCCTCTTCCAGTCCAGCTCTCTGCTGTGGCCTGGGAAAGCAGTGGAAGATGGCCCGAGTGCTTGGCCCCTGCACCACGTGGGAGACCTGGAAGAAGCTCCTGGCTTCAGATCGACCTATCTCAGGCTGTTGCGGCCATTTAGGGAGTGAACCAATGGATGGAGGACCTCTCTCTCTCTCTCTCTCCCCCCCTCTGCCTCTGCCTCTCTGTAACTCTTTCAAGTAAATAAATACATTTTTTATAAAGAGGGAGATCAGGCTCTTCTCCCCCACGCCATGGTGGAGGAGTCGCTAGGGGTTGTTACGCTAGAACCCTGGCATCCCCTGTGGTTTGCAATCTTGCAGCACTGGCTGCTGGGTCTCGGTTTTGCATAATCGATCAGGTGGAATTCACAGTGTGCACGGAGCACACGGGTCTGACTGCAACGCCAGAGCAATGCGCTCACCACCTCGTCACCCAGCGCTCACAGCGTCCGTCCGATCTGGAGGTGAGGAGGCAGCAAACCTCTGGTTTCACAGAGAAGCAAATAAAATCCAGTCCAGCTGGGGAGGCTGGAGCCAGATGAACTCTGCCCACAGAGCGCAGAAAATGAACCCAGCGTGGAGGTGATGTTTCCCCGCGTGCTGTGTGCACAAGAGCGGAGAGCCGTGTGGCCGCAGGAAGTCCGCCTCTTGCTGATTTTGAAATACAGAAAATTCACTCCTTTCCTCTGGGTGTGCGCTTGCCTTGTAGACTGTGAACGTCTCTCGAGCCCAGAGCAGCAGCTGGAAAAGCTGCCCATAAGCTTCGCTGCTCTAACAGCTCCTTCCCTGAGCTTGTCGGATCAGGTTACCTGGGCTCAGTCAGCAGGTGAGCCAGGACCTCCACAGAGGCACCGCGGGGAGCCCAGGCTCTTCTTCTTTTTTTTTTTTAACAGACAGAGTAGAGAGAGAGAGAGAGAAAGGTCTTCCTTTTCCGTTGGTTCACCCCTCAAGTGGCTGCTACAGCTGGCGCGCTACAGCCAGTGTGCTGCGCCGACCCGAAGCCAGGAGCCAGGAGCCCCCCCACACCGGTCTCCCATGTGGGTGCAGGGCCCAAGCACTTGGGCCATCCTCCACTGCACTCCCGGGCCACAGCAGAGAGCTGGCCTGGAAGAGGGGCAACCGGGACAGAATCCAGCGCCCCGACTGGGACTAGAACCCGGTGTGCCGGCGCCGCAAGGCGGAGGATTAGCCTAGTGAAATGGGGTGTAGGTCGAGTTTGCACAGGACTTTCCCCCAGTTGTTATTATATTTCTTAAGACTTATGTTATTTATTTGAAATAAATAAATTTGAAATAAATAAATAACATGTTATTTATTTGAAAAACAGAATGACAGAGATAGAGGACAGACAGAGAGAGCGGGGAGAGAGAGAGAGAAAGAGACAGAGAGAGAAAGAGAGAGCGAGCTGCCGGTTCACCCTCCATGTGCCCACATGGCTGGGGCTGGTCCAGACTCAATTCAGGGGCCTGAACTCCATCCAGGTTCCCCACACGGGTGGCAGGGGCCCAAGGAGCCTTAGCGGAGAGCAGGACCAGAAGCACAGTAGCTGGAACTCCAAGTGGCACTTCCCCGTGGCATGTTGGCACTGCAAGTGTGACTTAGCCTGCTGCGCCACAGTGCTGGCCCCCAACTATTATTTTAAATTCAGACTCATTTTTCTATTTTCTCCAAATTCTGTAAATGGCTTTACATTTTAAAATACTTAATATGTGCTTCAGAAATACTCTTACCTGGAAGTCATTATTTGTGACATTTCTGGAAGCAAGAGGGTAGCATTCGATTGAGCTGTGGGTAAAGAATTAAGTGGCATTTGAAGGTAATGCATTTGCGTCCCGACCAGATCACTCCATTCCCCCAACCCTCACATAGGTCCCGGTCTACAGCAGCAAAATTGCCCAATTTCAGTGCAACTGGCCTATTAATATGGAGTGGACTTGAAATTCCAGGAGAAAACAGCTCTGAAATCAGTGAGCAGAAACTGAGGGCTCTTCTGAGAATGAACGGGGTTTTGGCTCTGTGGGGAGGCTCAGCTCCCTCTGCAGCCGGGCACGGTGTGGTGTGTGCCTGCCCAGGTGCACCTGCTCCAGCTCTCTCTGACTCCCTGGAGTCCAGGCCTCTGGGCCTCTGTCTCCGCACGGGACTGTGCATGGAGCAGTGCGAGCTCCCTGGGTCGTGCTGGAAGCTCGCTGTGCAGAGAGGCAGCAGCTGGCTCCTGGGGGCCTCCTTCGCTCCACCACGCGGTGAGGGTAATGAAGGGAACCAAGATCAAGCGCCACGAAAGGAAGCAGAACTCCTCACAGCAGGCAAGAGGCGGTGCGGAATGTTCCATGCCCAGAGCTACAAGATGGTTGAAGGTAGGCAGAAGCAGGGAGAACGCAGCTTTGATATCACTTTAGGAGGATGGAGGTGTTGGTGGGTGAGTTTTCTGAAAGCTTTGAGGCCTCTGGATGTAGCCCCGCCCTCCATGCCCTCAACTGACTCTGAACATGAGTCTGACTTGGAACAGATTTTTTTGCGCTGGTTGATTCATCCTCTTTGTTCAAAGCTGCTCTGTTCTCTTTGAAACAATGCCTTTCAGACATCAGGGCTCTGGGTCTATGGACTTAGCTCCCAGCCGTGCAACAAGATGGTGCATAAGACGTCAATAACCCAATCCATCCACGTACATCGGGTGCCCACTGTCCACACCCAGTGTATGGCACAGGATAGGGAGCAACGAACGTGGGGCAGCAGGTGATGGAGATGGAATCCCTGAACTCTAACTAGGGAGGGTGGAAAATTCTGGACTCAAATGAGTAAGGCTGGGGCCAGCTCTGTGGCGCAGTGGTTAATCCTCCGCTTGCAGCAATGGCCTCCCATTTTGGGCACTGGTTCTAGTCCCAGCTGCTTCTCTCCCAATCCAGCTCTCTGCTGTGGCCTGGGAAAGCAGTAGAAGATGGTCCAAGTGATTGGGCCCTTGCACCCACGAGGGAGACTAGGAAGAAGAGCCTGGCTCCTGGCTTCGGATCAGCGTAGCTCTGGCTATTGTGGCCATTTGGGGGGGTGAACCAATGGAAGGAAGACATTTCCCTCTCTCTCTCTCTCTCTCTCTCTCTCTCTCTCACACACACACACACACACACACACACACATTCTTTGCAACTCTATCTATAAAATAAATAAATAAAATCTTTTTAAACAAATGAGTAAGGCTAAGTTATCAGCATGAATCTTGTGGTCGATTTCCAAATCCATTCCCTAGATGAGTTCTATTGAGTCAAAGCTAAGACAGGTGCCATGGATTGGGGAGCTCAGGACCAGATCTGTGGACAAGACAAAACTTTAGACCTGGAACAGAGGGTGGCGCTCAGAAATAGGAGGAAGGGCACACCATCGAGGGGGGACAGCAGAGGGAGGAAACCTGCCTCGGACTCAGGGAAGAATGGCCAAGGATCTACAGTTGCAGTACGCCCACCTGCTGTGATGTCTACTCACCATTGTATTTCAATGGGGAACTCAGTGAGGGCTCCAAATCCCTGGACCAGGGGAGGCCTCCCTCAAATCTGCTGTCTGAGCAAGGACACAGCCGGGAGATCAGAGGCTGCTTAGCTTGGATTCTGCAGCCACCGCCTGCCTCCCCCCTACACCCTTCTCTGCTCATTCTGCTCAGTGCTCTGGGGATGGCCTGGCTGGGTTTTTGGGTCATTCAGCCTCCTTCTTCTAGGAGTTTGGCCAATGGGAGCTACTTAGAGGAGGCCAAAGGCCGGACGCTGAGGTCCGAGGTGTGTTTCCCCTCACGCCAGCTCAGCACCTGCAGTTCTCTGATGAGTCCTTTCTGGAGGTTCAGTTCTGCTGGGACTCCGGGACACAAGCCAGGGTTGGTAGAGCTTCCTGTCTGTGCTTGGGTACCTGGTGGCTCTAATCAGTCTCTTTATCATCGTCTGTCTCCTGGCTTTTCTGTGCGACCTGGGCCTCCCTGGCATACACACCTTCCCCACTTCTGGAACTCTTGCATCAAACAAATATTTTCCAGTGAAGGGGATAGAAATCTATTTCAAAAGGTTGTAACTGATGAAGCGAGTTTATTAGCTCACAAAACTGAAGATCTCAGGAGTATTTAGCTCCAGGTACAGCTGTACCCTGTGCTCTGCGGCTCTTGTCTCTTCTCTCCGTCGCACTGGGACAAGCTTTTCTCTCGGGGGAACCAGCTGGAGTTCCAGTCGGATGGTTCCACCTGCCGAGGAGCTTAATGGTAGGACAATCTCTCTTTCCAGCAGAGTTTCAGCAGAAGTCTTCATGCCTTTGTTGAATCTGATTTGCAAGATCTGACTCACATGCCTGGGTTGGGGGTGGGAGCAAGGAGAGGAAGGCTTCTCATGGACAATCCTCCCCCACCACATAGGCTGAGAATGGGGTAAGCATAGCTCCCCCTTGGAAAAGTCAGAGGCAAACAATGCTGGCAAGCAAAAATAAAGAAGCTTTGGTCATGAACGTGAACCTGGTTTGTCACCCTGTCTCAACTCCTATCAGGATTTTTCTCCCAGTCTCTTTCTTTAACCATGCCATTTTGAACCCTGCTCTCCTGTTTCTTGATAATGTCCCGACAAATTTAATTGCTTTGTGGTCAGTTACTGCAATTACTCTCGTTCTGCTTAGACCATGATTTTGTGAATGTTTTGAAACCTTTTGGGCCTCGTGTGGGCAAGGCCTCCCCTGACGAGCTTACATCTAAGCGCATGAGTGTGGGTGCATGTGTGTGTGAGGCGGTGAGGTAGGGGAGAGAATGGGAGGTCATCCCGTGTGCTGCACCCCCTTCTAGGCTGTAACACCTCCGGAGTCGAGGGTCCAAGAAAGAGAGACAGGGAGAACGCTGGTCCCACTGCACTAGGGGCAGCTGCTGGGGGAGCTGTCCCTGGTGCTGAAACGTTCCCATGAGTGGGGTCTGCAGATGGTGGTCTCTGTGTGGAGACAGAGTGTGGTTTTCTGGGGTGTGGGGCTCACTCTGACTCCAGAAGACTCCACCACTGAGGGTGAGTCACGGACAGTGGTGTCCAGGTCTCCTTGTCACCCCTCTCCTACTGTAGCGTCTCCATGACTCCCGCATCTTCCTCCAACTTCCGTAATCCTTCACCCTGAAGGGTTTCTCTGTGCACAATGAAGGCTGCAGGGGATTGGGATGGGGGAGGGGGCTGCTCCTACTTCCTCATCCAGACACACCACAGTCGGCTTGCTCTGGAATGTCAGCAAGGTTTCTGCCTTCGGGTGCGACATGCCATATCGTTCAAACACCCCCTACCAATTCAACAACCCATATCCTGGTTTCACAAGGACTTTCTCTTTAAAGTATTTATTTATTTTTATTTTAGGTAGAAAACCAGAGAGACAGGTTGAGAGAGACCTTGCATCCTCTGGTTTACTCCGCAAATGTCCTCAACAGCCAGGGTTCCGTCCAGGTTTCCCACATGGGTGACAGAGATTCAAGTCCCAGAACCACCACTGTGGGCTGCCGGGAAGCCGAGTCAGGAGCTGAGGAGCTGGGACGTGGACTCAGGCACTCCCATATGGGACACGGGTGACCCTGTGCCCAAAGCCCATCCTGCAAGGACCGTCTCAGGAGGCTCCCCAGCACCAGGGTGGGTCTGCAGGTCTTGCCCCCTCAGCACTGGTCTGACTCCCCACCTGCTGTGCTGTAGCCCCAGGTGTGTGGGTCCACAGCACACTTCCTTGCCACCTGCTGGGCTCCACACTGGGGGAGCAGACCCACAGCTGCTGGGCCACAGCTGCGTCCCCCCCATAGTCTGTTTTTATTTAAAACTTGTTTGCTTATTGTAATTTTCTTGGAGAGAGAGAGAGAGAGAGAGAGAGAGAGCTCTCCCACCTGCTGGATCATCCCCCAAATGCCTGCAGTAGCCAGGACTGAGCCAGGCCACAGTTGGGAGCCTGGACCTGCAACAGCATCTCCCGTGTGGGTGGCAGGGACTGGCTTGCACCTGGCCCCAGCCAAGTTCTCTCTGGCAAGCCCTCCCTTTCCACAGAACCCAGCTCATCCACTTGATTATTCGCTCACCGTCTGCCACCGACCGGGATCCGACTGCCAGGCGCCCAGCCCCCGCCTGCAGCATGGCAACTGTCTTAAATGAGAAGGGACCTCCAGGAGGATGGCACGCTGGCCCCAGACCCTCACTGGGTCACTTCTGTCGTTGGTGAGCTTGTGGGGCTTGGGGGAGGACTGGCCCTGTACAGCTGCCCTTGGGCATGTGCCTGCCAGTCCAGGCTCTGCCCAGCAGGGGGCGGCTGCTTGTCTCAGGGCTTCTGGGTTCCAGGTCACAAGGTCCTTACTGCAGCTCACCGAAGCCCACCGTTGTCAGCAGTGACACTGACACACCCTCATTCCCATTTCTGCCCCTTTGTCTTTGTCAGATAACAAGGGGTCCTGTGCTCCACCCCCACAAACACTACTTTAAAACACTACTTTTTCATTTTTTAATTTATTTCAAGGCAAAGAGATCTTCCATCTGCTGGTTCATTCCCCAAAAGCCTGTGACAGCCAGCGCTGGGCCAGCCTGGAGTCGGAAGCCTCATCCCCTGGGCAGTGACCCCAGCAGGAAGCTGGGATTGGAGGCAGAGCCAGGACTCAAACCCAGGCCCTCAGATACGAAGTGTGGGGGTCCCAAGTGGCACCTCAATTGCTGTGCCAAATGCCCACTCCCACGTTTATTTTCTGAGTGGGTTCGTGCGTGGAGGAACGAGCTCAATGCCAGCAGTTGAAATTGTTGACTGCGACCCCCTACCAAGTATGGAGCGTGTTCCTGGGTTCCGTGTCCTCTGGGCCCATCCAGGTCCTTCACCGAGACCCAGCGTGAGGTCCAGAGAGACAAGGCTGCGGAGTGGCCAGGCTGGAGCTGCCTGTGTTACTGTTTTAGCGAATGTTGATTCCGACTGAAATTTCAATCCCGGCAGCCGAGAGCCAGGCAGTTGTCAAACTCATGCAGGGCCTGTGCTAATCAGAGTCCCCGGGGGGGACTGCGCTCTCCACTCCCCCCACTCGCTCCGCCCCACACGGAGACGGGAGTCTCTAATCTCACCGGGAGCCCTGTCCCCACGCTCAGCTGCAACCGACTGCGTGGCCCGAGTCTGACAGGGACCTGGAACTGACTGTGACAGGGATGAATCAGCCTTAATGGGTTATTTCAACTCTATGGTGTAGTGTGTGTGCGTGTGTGTGTGTATGTGTGCACATGTGTGTGCGCACATGTGTGCATGTGTGTGCCAGGGGATGAATCAATCTGAACTGGGTTATTTTAACCCTATGGTATAGTATGTGTGAGTGTGTGTGCACATGTGTGCGTGTATGTGTGTACATGTGCATGTGTGTGTCAGGAGATGAATCATTCTCAACTGGGTGATTTAAAGCCTATAGTATAGTGTGGGCATGTGTGTGTACACGTATGTGTACATGTGTGTGTGCATGTGTGTGTCAGAGGATGAGCCAACCTGAACTGGGTTATTTCAACCCTATAATGTATTGTGTCTGCATGTGCATGTGTGTGCATATGTGTGTGTCAGGGCATGAATCCATCTGAACTGGGTCATTTTAAACCTACAACATAGTGTGTGAGTGTGTGCATGTGTGTGTGCATGCAAATGTGCGCATGTCTGTCAAGGGATGGATCAGCCTGAACTGGGTTATTTGAAACCTATGGTGTAGTGTGTGTGTGTGTGCATGCATGTGTGTGTGCATGTGTGTGTGTGTGTGTGATTTGCACACATGTCCAGGCTTCTCCTGGTTTCAGGTTTGGATTTCCAAGGGAGCCCCGGCAGACTCCCCGGTGGCCACTGCCGTCTCGGGACGTGGACTTGGCTGACGAGGACGGCCGGGCCGGACGCGCCTCTCCGCGGACCACAGCCTGCCTTTCGGCAGAGAGGCTCTGACGGGTGGACAGGCAGTGCGCGGTCCCTGCCTTGAAGAACTCTCTTCAGAAGCTCAGGAAATGGGTATTTGAGAAAATGGAATTTGAGACGTGAAAGTGGATTTTTTATGTAACTGGAGACAGCCGGGCTGATCCAAGCATGCAGCTTGTCAAACACTCCAGAGCCTTTGGGTAAACTGTGGACGCACTTCCAGCCTCCGCCGAGATGGAAGCCACTCGTCCGGCTGCCTCTCAGCGCGCACAGGAGCTGGGAGGGACGGCCACAGAGCTCTCCGTGGCTCAGTGGCGCCCAGGAGACGGCTGCTACGTGGACCAGGGCTGGAGCAGATCCACTGCTCACAGGCCGGGGAGCCCTGAGCCGAGCTGGACCCAGAGCCTGGGCCTGGCCGCTCATCTTCGTGCAGCTGGTCGGGGCTCGAGGGGGCCTCAGTGGCTGCTGGTGTCTAGCTGTGCTGCCCCCCGGTGCTGTGCAGAGCTGGGAGGGGCTGCTGGTGTTGGCCGGGGGTTCCAGTGTTGCTGAGGGAGGGTCCTGGAAATCTAATCGGCTTAATTACAGGATGGAAGGCAGGGAGTTGCGACGCACGTGCCGAGGGGGACCCAGATGTCACTTTGAATCCTTCTGCCTCCCAGTAAACTGCTTTCAAGTAGGAAGAAGGAAGTGTTTGAAGCTTAAACCAAAGCAGCTCAGCTGGAAACAGATGTGCTCTGCGACACTATGGCAACGTGAGTGCAGCGCCGAGGGCCGGGCCGCTCTCCTGAGTCCCGGGAGAGCTCGTGTGCAAGGTCAAGTTAGCCGTGCGCGGCGCTTCCTGACAGTGACAGGCAGCCGCGGGAGCGAGGGCACAGTCACACAAGGGGATCGTCGCGAGCCAGCTGCAGGGACCAGCGGGTGTGCAACGTGCTCCATCCACTTGTGCTGGGGGCGCCTGGCAGTGAGGGACGTGGGCACACATACGGACCTGCGTGTGGACCCAGGCATCTGTGCAGGGCGGCCAAAAAGGTCAGGAAATCAGCAAGTTCACCATTTGAGCAAAAGTAACAGGAAACCTTAAATCTTTCTTCTGAGCTGGAAGGCTCAACCCTTCTCTCGGTGACTGGTCCCAACAGAACATGACACCCTACGTGTACAAAGTTTATTCACTTATTTTTATCTACTTGCAAGGCAGAGAGAGAGAGAGCGAAATAGAGAGAGAGAGTGAGCTTCTATCTGCTGGTTTAGTCCCCAAATGCTCCCAATAGCCAGGACTTGTCCAGGCCAAAATCAGGAGCCTGGAACTCAACCCAGGTCTCCCGTGTGAGTGACAGGGGCTGCCTCCCGCGAAGCTGGGTTGGGAGTGGAGCAGCTGGGTGCAAACCCAGGCTCTCTGACGTGCGATGGGGGAGTCCCGGGCAGCAGCTTAGCCCTCTGCACCACAACACCCGCCCAGTGCTCCTGTGTCACAGGGGTGGTGGGCTCTGACCCCCAACACCTGGGGGCACACGGTGCCCCCCAGACTGCCCGTTGAATGGCACTAAGCCACGCAGTCAGTTAAAACAGTACAGTTTGCTAACACTTAATGTGGCGGCACTGAGAGGGCCGAGGCTGAGATGGCCTGGGTCTGCCCCCGGCATCCCGACGTGCGTGCACCTGGGCACAAGTGCGTCCCCTCTGGATGGGACAAGAGCACCTGACGGTGCTGGCCAGCTCTCCCCCAGGATGATGGCCGTGTCCTCTTTGTAAAGAAAGATGTGTTTGTTTATTTGAAAGGCAGAGTTACAGAGAGAGAGAGAGAAATCTTCCGTCTGTCGGGTCATTCCAAAGTCAGGAGCCAGGAGCTTCTTCCAGGTCTCCTGTGCAGGATGCAGGGGCCCAGGGACTTGGACCATCTTCCGCTGCTTTCCCAGGTGCATCAGCCTCGAGTTGGATCTGCAGAGGAGCAGTGGGACATGACCCAGCAGCCAGGGGGATGCTACGTCCCAGCGCCAGCCCCAGCCGGCCATGTTTTTGCTCGTCTTTGATTTCCCTGTGTCCGGCTAGGCCCTTG
Source organism: Oryctolagus cuniculus (assembly GCF_051225735.1). Classification (NCBI taxonomy): domain Eukaryota; kingdom Metazoa; phylum Chordata; class Mammalia; order Lagomorpha; family Leporidae; genus Oryctolagus; species Oryctolagus cuniculus. Next base: position 162,781,560 of record NC_142873.1, read on the forward strand.
GCTTATAATGGCTAATAAATAAATAAATAAAAGGCCAAGGAAGGTTCTAGTTTAATATTCAATCAGGCTCCTGAGGCTAACTCTCGCTATGCCCACTTTGTGCGCCCCCCAGGACGTTTGTAAACCTGGAATAACATGGAAGATGCAAGATAAGATACAGCCAGGTTTCCACCTGCCAAACCCAATCTTCATGTAAGTTGCAGGAGATAAGGCCGGGTCTTTATCTGGGAGGCTGCACGGGTTATCAGACCTGAAATACTGCTGGCTCTGTGGCTGCTGGGAGGAGAGACCTGTGCAGACCTCTGCAGAAGCAACAGGGCCCGGGGCTGCGTGCTGGGGCTGCGTGCTGGGGCTGTGGGGGAGGGATGGAGGGAGGGGCCTGGGCCCTGCGGGAACCCAGCCGCCCACTCCAACGGGTGCACTGTGCAGCCAAGGCCGCGGGACACAGCGGGGGCCGGGAGGAGCTCAGGCAGCGGTGGGGGGGGTCACCAGTACCCTCTGGAGGGAGGTGCTCTCTGGCTGCTCAGAAGGTGCTGAGGTGTGGCTCAGGAGTCTGGGGGACCCAGGAGGGAAATTCCTGAGCAGACGGAGCTGGGAATCCAGGGCAGGGAGGGGTAGGTGGCAAGGAAAATGTAGGAGCCCCTCTGCAGGCACGGGACTACCACTGAAGGCACGGGACCCCCACTGTGGGCACGGGACCCCACTGAGGGCAGAGCATGGGACCCGCACTGAGGGCATGGGACCCCCACTGAGGGCATGGGACCCCCCACTGCGGGCACAGGGCCCCCTCTGCAGGCATGGGACTACCACTGCGGGCACAGGACCCCCACCGCGGGCACGGAACCCCACTGTGGGCACGGGACCCCCCCACTGTGGGCACGGAACCCCACTGCGGGCATGGGACCCCCCCACTGCGGGCACGGGACCCCCACTGTGGGTGCAGGACCCCCTCTGCAGGCATGGGACCCCACTGTGGGCACAGGGACCCCACTGCAGGCACGGGGCCCCCACTGTGGGCATGGGACCCCCACTGCGGGCACGGGACCCCCACTGTGGGCATGGGACCCCCCACTGCGGGCACAGGACCCCCCACTGCGGGCATGGGGCCCCCACTGAGGGGACAGGGCCCCCATGGTGGGCACAGGGCCCCCACTGTGGGCACGGGACCCCCACTGTGGGCATGGGACCGGCACTGAGGGCATGGGACCCCCACGGCAGGCACGGGACCCCCACTGTGGGCACGGGGCCCCCACTGCAGGCACAGGGCCCCCACAGCAGGCACAGGGCCCCCACTGTGGGCACGGGACCCCCACTGTGGGCATGGGACCTGCACTGAGGGCACGGGACCCCACTGCAGGCACAGGGACCCCACTGAGGGCATGGGACCCGCACTGAGGGCACGGGGCCCCCACTGCAGGCACGGGACCCCCACATCGGGCACGGGACCGCCACTGCGGGCACAGGGACCCCACTGCAGGCACAGGACACCCTCTGCAGGCATGGGACCACCACTGCAGGCATGGGACCCCACTGTGGGCACAGGGTCCCCTCTGCAGGCACGGGACCACCACTGTGGGCACGGGACCCCCACTGTGGGCACGGGACCCCCACTGTGGGCATGGGACCTGCACTGAGGGCACGGGACCCCACTGCAGGCACAGGGACCCCACTGAGGGCATGGGACCCGCACTGAGGGCATGGGGCCCCCACTGCAGGCACGGGACCCCCACATCGGGCATGGGACCCCACTGTGGGCACAGGGACCACACTGCAGGCACAGGACACCCTCTGCAGGCATGGGACCACCACTGCAGGCATGGGACCCCACTGTGGGCACAGGGTCCCCTCTGCAGGCACGGGACCACCACTGTGGGCACGGGACCCCCACTGTGGGCACAGGACCCCCACTGCAGGCACAGGGCCCCACTGTGGGCACAGGACCTCCACTGTGGGCACGGGACCCCCACTGCGGGCATGGGACCTCCACTGTGGGCGCAGGACCCCCACTGCAGGCCTGGAGATGCCGGCCAGAGGCGTGGCCTCACGATGACAGGTCCTGTCCCATCTGAAAGCCAATGGACAACTGAGCGCTAAGCCAGGGGTGGCTGCAGACTGGGACATGGAGCTGAACTGAGCCAGTGGTGGGAACACAACATTGGGGCCCCGTGGGTGTGGCCGCCCTGAGCAGACGAGGAGAGGGGCTGAGGGTGGAGAGAGGCGTGGGCACGGAGCAGCCACGGGGCCCCAGGAGGCATGGACTCTCGTGGAGCTGACGGGAGTCCAGGGCCACAAGGATGGCGGTGGCGAGAGGAAGAGGGGCCCAGGCGGGGCTGGGCAGGGGGCCAGGTCAGGCTCTCACCAGGAGTGCAGCGCCTGTCACAGGGAGGGGGGGTCTGGGAGGAGAACGGGTTCATGTGGGTGCTGAAATGTCCACTGGGGGTGACGGTGGCAGGAAGTGACCTGTGGGGGCAGACGGAACAGCAGGGAAGCATTGGCAGAGTCTGGGTGAGCAAAAGAGGTGGCTTGGACTAGGCCGAGGTTGTCGCGAAGGTGACGTGGGGCAGAAGGATGAGTGACAGGTGGCCGGGCAGAGGGCACCCCAGGAGGGACAGCAGCCTTCGGGGGTGACTCTGGGCCTCTGGTTGAGAGTTTGACCAGGAGTCGGATCTCCAGGTGTGACGGAGAAGGCGGCATGCAGGTGAGGGGCGGGTGAGAGGCAGGCTGAGGACCCACGGCCCAGTCCTGGCTTCGAAGTGCCCAAGAGATGGCAAGCAAAACACACAGGGGGACTTCCACAGGTTCATGGGAAAGTGGGATTAAAATATAAGTTTGTTTTGGTGCCAGATAGTGAGATCTGGGGCCAGTGTCGTGGCATAGCAGGTAAAGCCGGCAAGGCACTGGGAGTCCATGTGGGCACTGGTTTGTGTTCCGACTGCTCCACTTCTGATCCAGCTCCCTGCTCATGGCCTGAGAAAGCAGCGGAAGATGGTCCAGGAGTTAGCAGGGAGCTGGATCAGAAGTGGAGCAGCCGGGACACAAACCAGTGCTCACGTGGGAGACCTGGATGAAGCTCCTGGCTCCCGACTCCAGCTTGGCCCAGACCTGGCCATGGAGGCCACCTGGGAAGTGGCCACCTGGGAACCAGCAGATGGAGGACCTCTCTCTTTCTGTGTAACTCCCACTTTCAAATAAAAAATAAATAAACCTTTAGAAAACAGTAGGGTCCGCGCAGATGGTCCTCGCGACGTGCACTGGGACTCCTCCTGTTTCCGGAGCCATGTGGAGAGAGGGGTTTTTGGTGGGGATTAAAATACGGATTTGTTGTAATCAGGATATTTTGCAAGGCCCTGGGGTGAGATTGTCACCAGGGTTATGGAGAAGGAACGAGACCCTGAGAAAGACCGGGGCCAGGAAACCAGGGGGCGCCCGTGGGCATGGCAGAGAAGGGGGAACACGAGAGACATCTGCTCCCCAAGGAGGAGCGGGGCTGGGCGGGGGGAGGGCTGTGTCCTGCACTGGGTAACTCTGCTAGGGGGCCACGTTCCCACTCCACGGAGAGAATCCGGGGAGAAGGTGGGAGACAGAGGGTGCCCACGCCACTCCCCAGGGTGTGGCCAGGAAGGAAGTGAGAGCCACAGGACAGGCACTATCACCATTGTTAGTAAGAAGCGGCTGCCAGAGCGCATTTTATGGGGAACGGTCAGATGGAGACCACTGAGGGGCGCAGAGAGGGACCTCCTGTGTGAAGACTCCCCAAGTTGGGGGAGGGGCACGCCCACTCTGTAAGGGAGGGGGAGGAGCAGCGGAGACCCCAGCTTGGCAGAAAGGGTGTGGGGGGCGCTGCCGGGGAGCAAGGCCGTCAGGAATGGGTGTGCGGTGGATGCCACGGAGCGTGGGGAACGGCAGCTGAGCACGGGGCTTCGTGGTCACTGAGCTAAGGGCCAGCCCTGCCTCCGCCAAGGTTTGCCGTCGGGGATCTTAGGGAGCCGGCTGTCCCCCAGCCCCGGCATGTGCCTGCCTCGTGGCCCAGGGTGGCGGGGCTGGTCATTCCCAAGCCGGATCCTGTCCCAGCCGTCGGGAAGGGAGGCATCTGTCGCGGGGCAGCCCGGGGTCCAGGCAGGAGTGGAGAGAGGGGCGGCTTCAGAGGAGGCGTGTCCAGGGCAGGGGCTGCTGTGGAGGAAAGCCCTTGGCGAGAGAATCTGAAGCCACACTTGGCAAACGGTCCTGATGACAGCCCAGCTGGGCCAGCCCCTCAAGGTCACCCCCAAATAAACACACAGCCCAAGTGCAAGCCGCCCCCCACGCCAGCCCCGCTGAGCCCCTTCTGGCCTGCACACACCTGGTGCCCTCCAGCCATCCTTGGGCTGCGCTGGCGGCCGTCCAGGGCTTCCGCGTCTGATTCATCCACAGACACCAGCCATGCCTCCCACACCTGGGAAACCGACACCACCTGAGACCCATCCCCAGCGCAGCTCTGCCAGCCAAGTCCTGTGGTCTCCGGCTCGGGTTCTTCCGCCAGCCCGGCTGTTAAAATCTGAAATCATCTTTATTGCCGTGCGCATTTTACCAGCTGCCTGAGACTGATCCTACCTCCACGCGATTAGCAGGTGATGAATGGGTCTCTTCTTCCCCCAGAGGATTATTGATGCCACAGAGAGGGGGAACATTCCAGAAGATATGGCATCCACAGCCACAGTGGAGTAGCCTTGTAAAGATCAATCCATAGCAGTAAAAACAAGGTCTATAAAAGCCACAGGCACAGGAGACGGAGTGGCGGGAGTTACGGCTGGAGGACCGGTCGGCTTCCCGACGGGGAGAGGCGCAGCTGGCCGTGCCCCTGAGCCCTGGTTGTGCCCTGGCAGCTTGCGCACGGAGCCGGTGTTAGCGCCGAGAGGGCCAGAGCCGGCGATCCGGGGGAAGCTGCCTGCCAAGCACGGCAGTGAGACGGGAACCCGCTCTTGGCAGCTATTGGATTGTGTCTGGCCAGGGGTCAACCGATTCTATGCAGGTTAAACAGAAGGTGGATTTAGGAGGGGCTCGGCAGGACCTCACAGCTGTGTGACCCAGATTCGGGGCAAGTCGGATGTGATGAACAGCGGTGTTTGTGCGGAGCGCGCCGAGGCTGGATCGAGCCTGGGTTGGCTCCGTTTGTTTATTTTTACTGTTTGGTTGTAAACATGCATAAAACCTTCAATCTAGTGGGAGTTTGGAGCAGAAGTGTGGAACGCGCCCTGCATGTGGCGCGGGCGGGGCCACGGCCACAGCTGCTCAGGTCCTTGGTGACTCCTTGCCGCCAGGCACCAGTGATGTGGGCAGGCACACAGGACAAAATTGATCAGGTTTGAGAGCCGGAAGACCACGCCTTCACCACGCCCCTGTGTGACCTCACGCCCCACCTGGCCACACCTGTGCGCCCGCCCACCTGCCAATCAGGCTAATTAACCACTCCCCTTCGGAAGTGGATTAAAGGCCTGGAACACGGTGTGCCCGGCCTTTGCTGCCTTTTGCCCTGGACCCGCTTGCTGCCCCTTTGCCTGCGGGCCACCCCCGGCCATGCATCCCGGCGTGCGTGCCCCTCCCGTGGCTGCCCCTGGTGCTCCGTGTGGATCCAGATTTCTCTCTCTCTCCTAGATAGAGTCCTCACTCTCCTGTGCATTTCCCCCACTGAATAAAAACCTTAAACCCTATCATGCTGCCTTGTTTATTTGTGCCAGGATTCAGAATTCTCTGAACGTTACACAAGAACCCACAGGCTTATTAATATTCCCAATTGGTACCATCAATGGCACGCCATACTCCGATATTATTTGTCACCCCAGAAGGGAATTCTAAGGGGTCTGTGTCCGATAACTCGGGGTCTGTCCTGCTTGGAGACCCCCTCACCCTGGACCCGGATGTGACTTCCCATCGCCCTGTGCACCCCCAGACCCCAGGGGACGGCACTTTGTCCTCCTCAAGTCCAGACGTCCCGACACCCTGTCCTTTGAAACGGCCTCTGCCCCGCCACTGTCGTGACTCAGATCTCCAGCTGCTCGTTCATTCCAGTGCCGCATACGATCCTGGGGCCGGATCTTTGCCTGGCTGATCTCTGGGATTCCCGGAGCATGATGTCCCGTGCCAAGCAGGCCCCAGGTGTTCACCCCGGGTTTGCTGAATGAGCAAGAAGACGATGGCCAGGCGGGGTTTCGGTTTGCTACGTCCTCCCAGGGACACGATGCTCCCGGGTCACCCCGGCTGCCCCTGTGAGCGTGGTAGGCGACCGACACATTGCGCAAACCCGGCCAGAGCAGCCGCCAGTCGGTCAGTCAGGTCTGCAGACATCCATCAGCGCAGTCACTCATCACCATTTAATACAACGCGAACACTCGAGAGGCCTGTGGGTAATGACAGGGCGAACATGCACAGGGTTCCCTCCCCACCCGTAATTCACTCTTGCGACGAATACTCTGCTTTTGTGATATTTTTCCTTCTCCCCATTCATCACCCGCCTTGCTGGGGAGCGATCATTGCCATGTGGTGTGGATTTGGTCTCCTGGCCCAGCACGGCCCCTGACGACTGTAAAAGGGGTAAACTGGGACGCTCCACACGGAGCTCAAACCAGGCCTCAGTTCTGCCACTCTTCCCGGAGGCTGTGACCTCGCCCATACCGCCACGCCCCGGAGGCTGTGACCTTGTCCCAGAGGCTGTGACCACGCCCATACCACCACGCCCCAGAGGCTGTGACCTTGCCCATACCGCCACGCCCCGGAGGCTGTGACCTTGTCCTGGAGGCTGTGACCACGCCCATACCGCCATGCCCCAGAGGCTGTGACCCCGCCCCCTGCTGCCACGCGGCAGACGCCTGGTGTTTGTTGATTGAGTAAGTGACGCTGTGTGTTCCTTCAGCCTAGAGTCAGGGTCTCCCCAGACCCTTCCCAGCGTGAGGCTGCCCGCCCCCAGCAGGAAGGGAGTTTCGGCTGAGTTTTTATTGTAACCCTGGCACAGCAAATTACACAGCGCTCTGTAGGTGCTTGATAAATTTGTGCTGAACAAAGAAATCAATAGACATATCCTTTAGGGAGGCAACCAACAAACTGTCCCAATATTAAGACTCAAAGAAATGAATGTTCTGCTGTTAAAGTGACAAGGGCCTCTGTGTCTCCATTAGCTGAAGGCGGCCGTCTCGGCGTCCGGAGAGCACGGAGTGGTGAGTAGCGAAGGGGGCTCTCACGGAAGGAAGCTTCCCTGGAGGCCACGGGGAGGCACCGCGGGGCAGGGGCGATGGGCGAGGCTCCCCGAGGCATGGAGGGGACACGGGGGCGGAGGTCACCTCCCCTCGGACTGCCCGGCACTCTGTGTCTCCCCCTAGGCACACCGCGTCGCGCTGAGAGCTCGTTTTCCATGATGGACGGAGAGTCCACTTCCTTGTTGTCCTTTGACGCACGTGGTTGCTTGGTGCTGTAGGAACCAACATCCTGCAAGTCCAATCTAGCGTCACGGAACCAGGGAGACTGGAGCCCACGGCCCGGCTCTCAGCCCCCAGGCAGGGCAACCGTCCAAGCAAGGCCTCCCTCCCACGGGACCACAACCCTATTTGCTCCCAGGTAAACCCCCGCTGAGCTTGAGAAACACCTGAGTGCTTTTGGAGGGTGCTCAGAGCGGGGCCGGCGCTGTGGCGTGGGTTCATCCTCCACCTGCAGTGCCGGCATCCCATATGGACGCCGGTTCGAGTCCCAGCTGCTCCACTTCCGATCCAGCTCTCTGCTGTGGCCTGGGAAAGCAGTGGAAGATGGCCCAAGTCCTTGGGCCCCTGCACCCACGTGGGAGACCCGCAAGAAGCTCCTGGCTCCTGGCTTTGGGTGGGCCCAGCTCCAGCCATTATGGCCATTTGGGGAGTGAATCAGCCATTTGTCGCTCCCTCTCTCTGCAACTCTGCCTCTCAGGTAAATAAATAAATCTTTAAAAAAAAAGAAGAGGAAGAAGAAGAAGAGGAGGAGGAGGAAGAAGACGAAGAGGAGGAATCAGAGCACCCAGCAGCGGGGGGAGCCGTGCCTCCTACCACGAGGCAGACCGGTGCCCTCTCCACTCCCAGGGAGCTGGGCGGTGCCAAAGCCTGGAGCCGTCTCTGACTACCTGTCCGTCACCCAGAGGGGAAAGCTGGCGGTGTTCAAAATTCAGTCACAAGAGACTGAGGAGTAGAACCTACGACGCACGGAGAAAGGACTGAAACGGACGGAAAGCTGTGTAGATGGCAGAATCTGCAGCCAAGTGCGGGAAACCAATTAGAAGCCCACAGGACGCTCAACAAGTAAGACGTGGGAGACACAAAGAGCGACGCATCGGGAACGTCCAGAGAGCAGACCTGCTGTGTCAGAGATAAAAAGTCCACCGGATGGAATAAACGTAAAATCCATTACAGGAGCGGAAGCTGGTGCACTTGAAGCCGGCGACACAAGCCGTCCAAAATGAGATTCGCAGAGAAGAAAGGAAGGAGAAGCAGAGGGCATCAGTGGACCACAAGTCAGCTGTAAGTGGCCCTGAGACATCTCCAGCTGGAAGCCCTGAAGATAGGAGAGAGACAGATGAAAAAGAAAACATTTGAAGAAACAGTTAAAAATGTTCTCCACACTTGATGAAAAATTTAAACTCAAAGAACCATGAAGCGCAACAAACTCAGGAAAATAGCAGCACAAGACGCGTACTGATGGGGCTGGCGCTGTGGTGTGGCGGGTCAGGCCGCCGCCTGCAGTGCTGGCATCCCACATGGGCACTGGTTCGAGTCCCGGCTGCTCCACTTCTGATCCAGCTCTTTGCTGTGACCTGGGAAAGCAGTGGAAGATGGGCCAAGTCCTTGGACCCCTGTGCCTGCGTGGCAGACCTGGAAGAAGCTCCTGGCTCCTGGCTTTGAATCAGTCCAGCTCCATCCACTGTGGCCATTTGGGGAGTGACCCAGCAGACAGAAGCCCTCTCTCTCTGTAACTTTGGAATAAATAAACAAATAAATCTTTTTTTTAAAAAAAGTATATAAACAAATAAATAACACATCTTTTTTTAAAAAAAAAAAGAAGTATATTGACTAAAGAAGCTAAGTTAAAGGATGCTGTACCAGAATCAAGTTGTTCAGAAAACGTGGTAAAGAAAAAATGAAAATCACTCAGAGAAAGAAGCAGATACACTGTGGGAGTCGGAGCCCCGAGCTTGCTAAATGCCGGTTTCGCTTCTGTACTCTGGCTGCTTGCTTGCCTGCTGTAGTGCCACAACAGGCCTCCTCCTGGACCAGGAAGGGGGCAGGCTCCTTGAGAACAAAGAAAGTGAGCTCCCCTGGGATTCATGACCTCCTGCCCCCCCCCCCCCGCTCCCCTGGGATTCATGACCTCCTGCCCCACCAGCTCCCCTGGGATTCATGACCTCCTGCCCCTCCAGCTCCCCTGGGATTCATGACCTCCTGCCCCCCCCCCAGCTCCCCTGGGATTCATGACCTCCTGCCCCACCAGCTCCCCTGGGATTCATGGCCTCCTGCCCCCCACCAGCTCCCCTGGGATTCATGACCTCCTGCCCCACCTGCTCCCCTGGGATTCATGGCCTCCTGCCCCCCACCAGCTCCCCTGGGATTCATGGCCTCCTGCCCCCCCAGCTCCCCTGGGATTCATGGCCTCCTGCCCCCCCCACCAGCTCCCCTGGGATTCATGGCCTCCTGCCCCCCACCAGCTCCCCTGGGATTCATGACCTCCTGCCCCACCTGCTCCCCTGGGATTCATGGCCTCCTGCCCCCCACCAGCTCCCCTGGGATTCATGACCTCCTGCCCCCCCAGCTCCCCTGGGATTCATGGCCTCCTGCCCCCCCCCACCAGCTCCCCTGGGATTCATGGCCTCCTGCCCCCTCCAGCTCCCCTGGGATTCATGACCTCCTGCCCCACCAGCTCCCCTGGGATTCATGGCCTCCTGCCCCCCCCCACCAGCTCCCCTGGGATTCATGGCCTCCTGCCCCCTCCAGCTCCCCTGGGATTCATGACCTCCTGCCCCACCAGCTCCCCTGGGATTCATGGCCTCCTGCCCCCACCAGCTCCCCTGGGATTCATGGCCCAAGGCTTCCCACCAGTGCCCCCCCGTGCCACCCCTTTGTGTGTTGTTCCCGCCACATAACGCATACAGCCTTTACGTTTAAATGAACCAATGAACATGTTAGTTCCCAATGCCTTGCCATATAGAGAACAAGAAGGTAACCTACCTAGGGGATGACCTGCACCCTTGTAAGTGTGAGGCTATGAAAACCTCTCTTACGCAAATGAGGGGCCTTTTGCCTGTGCCCTGCTAAAGGGCTGTGTGCGGGTGGGGGCTCCCAGCCGGCTGGTAACAAACCTCTGCTTCTGCATCCGCGACTGTGCCTTGTGCATTGACTGGGGAATTCGGACTCAACACACGTGGGCAGGAGTCAGGGAGTGATGACAGCGGAGTCCTGTCAATCACAGGAAAGCAAGGAGCCCGCGGAGCGGCATCATGGAAGGTCCCGCCCTGGAATGATTTGCCCCGTGAGACCCTGACCCTGAGCTCTGCACTCTGAAAGGGCTCATCCCCAGCAGACCCCCAGCAAAGAGGACATCTCAGGGCAGACGGAAGCCGGCGCTCGATGGAGGTCTGGATCCCCTCAGAGATGAAGAGCGAGGAAGGAAACCGCGTGAGTTAGCGTGCGCTTGTGTTACCCAAGAGAACTGCCCTAAACACCGTGGCCGTGTATTTTACAGTTACAGACTAAGATACACACATCAACAGCATCACGGCCAGGAGGGGGCGATGCGAGCAGTGTCTTACCTCGCACCTGGCACCCGGGGCTCAGAAACACACCCAAAGCAGACTACTTAAATGCTTGGGAGTGAAGTGTCACGGCTCATGGGATGACAGTACGCTGAGAAGAATTCATTCAAGACAAGGTAAACACAGAGGAAATGGGAAAGAACAGCACAAATACAAAAAAAAGGAAAACCAGCAAGTTGCTGGATTTGAACCCAAGCATTTCAATGATCCTATTAAATGTAAATGGCTTAAACACCCAAATTGAAAGGCAAGGATCGTCATGCTAAGGACGGAATGTCTGAGCCCCTCGCCAGCTCATGCTGAGGTCCCAGCTCTCAATGCAACGGTGCTGGGAGTTGGAGCGTTTAGGGGTCGTTTAGGGGTCGTTTGGGTCTGGAGGGTGGAGCTCCCCTGACTGGCGTTAATGCCCTTATAAAAGGGTCAGAGGAGCTCCCAGCCCTTCCTTCTATGTGCGGACACAGAGAGAACCAGAAGGGGCCCCACCCGGCCCCCACCATGCTGGCCCGGTCTCAAGGTTCTAGAACCATGAGGAATAGGTCTCTCTTGAGGCCTGTGCTGTGGCAGCTCAAACATGCTAAGGCGGCAAAGACCTAACAGTCAGCTGCCCGCGAGAGCCCCTGCGGCCGTCGAGACACGGACAGGCCGAAGGCCAGAGGGTGGAGGAGGACGTGCTCGGCTAACCCGGATCACAGCAGGACGCGCTGGGTGCTGTGTGAGCTCACGGAAAACGGAACTCAGAGATTCACTGACTTTGGTGTAAAAATTGTTGGAATCCGCGTGAGCCTCTACCTGCAGCACCGGCATCCCATACAGGCGCCAGTTCGAGTTCTGACTTCTCCTCTTCCGATCCAGCTCTGTGCTGTGGCCTGGGAAAGCAGTGGAAGATGCCCAAGTGCTTGGGTCCCTGCACCTGCATGGGAGACCTGGAAGAAGCTCTGGGCTCCTGGCTTCGGATCTGCCCAGCTCCGGCCATTGAGGCCACTGGGGAGTGAACCAGCGGATGGAAGACCTCTGTTCTCTCTCTCTCTCTCTCTCTCTCTCTGTAACTGCTTCTCAAATTAAAAAAAAAAAAAGTGAAGTCATTAGAACCCTACTGGTTCCCTACTCCTGCAGGTTCTAACTTAATTTGCCGGGGGTGGCGGTGGGGGTGGGGGGTGGGGGGTTGGGGTCAAAGTGTCCCCTTTAAAGATCCTCGGGCTGCAGCCCAGCTCCAAATCGACCGTGTCATCCCGCAGCCCCCAGCTCGCAAGGACGTCATCGGAGTCCAGCGCTGGCAGAAGAGCCCATCTCTGTGAGCAGAAGAGTCCAGGCTGCAAACGCACACACAGAGACGCAGCAGAGGGGGTCGCCTGCCAGCTGCAGAGACAGCCCTCGCCCAGCACCGCTCCTGCCGGCTCCTCTGTTTGGGGCTTGACCCCCAGCACTGGGAGAAAACACATTTCCAGTGTGTGGCATCCAATTACGGCAGGCAGGAGGGTTCTGGGCAGTCGTGTGTCTTGCAAGCTGTCCAGGAGGTTGTCACGAGTGGCCGGGGCTGTGACACGCGGCAGGAAGGTCCGTGTCTGGTCGGCGCTGCTGAAATGCAAGTGCTGACCCCGAAGCAAGACTCTCTGGACCCTCTCGGGATTTCCATCCTCCTGCTGTGGCCACACACACGGCCTCTAAGCAGAACGGTGCGGGCTGTGCCGGGCGGGTCGCTGGCCATAGCAGAGCCCGAGACGTATAGAAGGAGGAGAATGGTGGCTTCCTAGCCTGATTCCACAGCCTCGCACGACACGAAGGCGCGTGTCTCACCTGAGCGTGGGGCTGCAGCAGGCCACGTCTCTCCTGATGGGCTGCATTATAGCGAATTCTGGGGTGTTCTATTTATTTATCTTTTTATGCTTACAAAATAAAACCCAACCAGTAACTTCTAGGGGGACGGCTGAATTATTCTGAAAACATCCAGGCATCCAAAATGCTAGCAGCGAACGCGAGTCACAGAAGGAAGGCAGGTTCCACGCGAGCCTTCCAGCCAAGAGTAATAATTAGTTCATGCTCCATAAAACTGGGTTTTAATTAAATATGCCTTTGAATAGGAAAGAGCTTTATGAAGTGTAGTGGATATAGAACGTTTTCCAAATGGCGCTGGTTATAGCCAGAGAAATACCCCATCTACTCGAGAAGTTGAAAAAGCAGCCGAGGTTTTGAAGAATCCCACGCAATCTTGCACAGAGAATCCCACGGCAGAGTGTGCATTTGCCGAAGCGAGCCCTCTTTCTCCTGCTCCGTGGCCAGCGCTCAGCGCGTCTTGCGGGGAGCTGCTCCAGCGTCCGTCCACCCTGCGTCTTGTACCTTGTCGGTTCCACTTCGTCTCCAGCAAGCCTCTGACACGCGGCGAGCCCGCGGCGGGCGTCTGGCTCCGTGAACTTGGAGGGAGTGGAACTTTCCTACGCGGCCAAGCCCTTCAGTAGGAAGGGTCGGCTGGAGGGGCGTTAGTGGCTGCCGCTTTAATATTTCATGTACAAAAAGCACCGTTTGTCACCCAGGTGCCTGGTAGCTCAGACGGCTCCTGATGGCGAAGGCCCTAAATGAATTTTTAATGACAGAACATGGTGTCTCTGCAGAGCTGGAAGTGGCAAGTGGGGCCGGCCGCCTCCATCACGCGCATCTGTCGGCCTCCATATGTGTCTCCCGTGCGTGCGGAGAGGTGATCCTCCCTGGGCCCCGCAGCTGTGCCGCTCCATTTGGCGGCTCCGGCAGCACTGCTGCGAATCCTAATGGCAACCAAGCACGGGGCTCTGCAGCCGCACGAGGTTCGCTTCCTGTGGCTGCAGATTCCCATGCCAGGCGGCTGACGGTCTGTGGACGAGAGGCAGACGCGTGGAAGCAGCTCGGGTCTGGAGGCCAGCAGGATGTCCACCCCGTGGCTTCCGGTGGTGACCAGGGACCCTGAGAACCGGGTCCTGCTCTGGCATCTCAGCCGCTGGCCAGCTCAGGGCCACAGAACTCAAAGACAAAAGAGAAGTCGGACACCTAAGCGTCAGCAAGGAGTTTCTTTTAAAATTCAAAATTCATTTGTCAGTGCACTTCCTGCCTGGCAAATCGCTCAGGCCCATTCATACCACACACAATGCAGTCCTAAAAGCATCTATTTGCTGTGACAAAGCCCGAGATTCACCGCTTCAGCCCCTGAATAAACTGTAGCCTGCCCCCCCCCCCCCCAGGCAGTGCTCCCGCACTAACAGGCACTGCAGTTGCAGCCACAGGCTGAATGGACGGTTCTTATGGTAATTAGTTAAAGACCTGACGGAAACAACCAGAAACAATGTCTTCCGCGGGAATGCGTCACTCAGACCTCCGCCTTCATTAACACAGGAACGACCCATTCTTGGGGAAATGGTCTCTGTGATTTCTGCACCCGGTGGCGCTGGCAGCTGACGCCACTGCTCCCCTCGTGGGCACCCCGCCCCCCAGTGTTATCTGCTGGCCGCAGGCTTTCTCCTGAGACCCCCGAGGAGGCCCATGTCCTCGGGCCTCTCCTTGGCCTCCTTCCTGCACTGTGACGTCTCCATGACATCACACCGCAAGCGGTCCGTGCCTCGACTCCCCGGGCCCTCTTCCCCGCCCAGAGGCCCCGCGGGCTGCCCCTGCCCTCATTGCCCGCTGCTCTCCTGCCCGGTGGCCCAGCCTCCTCTCAGATCCTGGGCTCCGCTCAGTCTCCCTTCCCCCTCCTTTCCCGGCCAGCCCTGCCTCCTGGTCTTCTCCTGAGCTCGTGGGCTCGCTGGGCTCCCAGCACTTCTCTGACCCCCGTCTCATGTAGCTGGGACCCCAGAGGCAGCTCAGGCCCCGAGGCTCAGCGGAGAACGGCACAGCTCGTGAGGTCGGCCCGTGCAGGACGCGTGATGGTAGAAGACCCCCGGGTGCGAGAAGTTCCCGCAGGGCAGAGTTCCTGACCGCTGTCACCCTTTGGTGTCTGTGGGGAACTCGGGCTGGGACCCCCAACAGAAACCGAGGCCTGTGGGTGCTCGAGCCCTCCCCGAAACAGCGGGCTGTCTTCATACCACCACACACATCCTCCTGCACGCTTCGAATGCCTATGATAAAGTCAGTGCTGCTCAAACCGCCATCCTGCTGTGTGGCCCGTGGAGTAAGGACTAGGACACAAAGTCTGCACGTTGTGCACCCCCCCTTGGCTGAGCCTAAGGATGTCACCGGCCCACGGCACTCACCGGCGCGCCCCAGGGCCAGCAGCCTCAGGTGCAGCCTTGTAGCTTCTCGGCTCAGCCACTATTGCCCTCGGCAGGTGGGTGTGGTGGTCAGCGCAGGAGAGAAGGAAAACAAAGCGCAGTTCTGGAGCGGGTTCTGTCCCGTGTGGGAATGGAGAGGAGATTCCAGCAGCGGGGCCCACACCGAGAGGTGTTGTGAGCTCCTGAGCGGGGTGCAGACGGAGGGGGGCTCTTCAGCCTCACGCCGGGGCCAGCATGGCAGCGCCCAAGGAAGGAACTCTTCCTGTGGCCTTCAGAGAGTCCTCCCGACCCCCAGACCCGAGGGAAGGCGCCTGGCAGCTGTGAGCCCGAAGCAGGCAGGAGAGGACGCCCTTGAGCTAAGCCAGACACCTGCCTCGCTCCACTGGAACCATGCGAGGGCGCAGCGATCTCATTCGGATCCGAGTGGCTGCGAGGGCCGAGCCACACAATGCCGGTGATGAGCAGGGATGAGCGGCCGTGTGGTGCCCGGGCCACACGCAGGTGCAGGGGTGTGGGAACCCGTTCTCTCTCTCTCTCTGTGGACGTGGTGGCTTTGCGACTTGGGTACCGGCACTCCTGCCCCGCGATCACCCTTCTGTGTGCACATCTGCAGTGAGGCCGGGCTGTTAGTGAACTCAGGCTGCGACCCCACATGGCAGGCTTAGTGTTCGGGAAACACACGTATTAACTAACGACACGCGTGACGAGGGAAGATGGGTTAGTATCCTGCACGTCGGTCATCGTCCCAAACAGGAGCGTTCCTGCAATCGGTACAAATCGTGCAAATAACCCAACGAGTACACGGTTGGAAAATATGGTAGAAATTTCTATGAGCAAACTCAGAAAGCAAAACACGTAGGAAAACACTGCCTCGGTCTGTTTGGGCCACTGTAAGAAAACACCTTCCACCAGCGGCCCATGGGCTGCAGAAACCGATTCCTCACAGTTCTGCAGGCTGGAAGCCCAAGGTGGAGTCCGACCCGTGGCGAGACCCGTTTACTGGTCAATCGCTGGCGCCCTCCAGCTGGGTCCTCCAGGTTCCCAAGGGCCCAACCCTCAGGTCCTCCCAAAGACGCCATCTGGGAATAGCATCGCTTGGGGGCGGGGATCCAGTCTGCACGTGGCGTCGTGGACGTGCACACGTGGTGGAAGCTGGGCCTCGTCTGCAGCCTGGCACCGACTCGTCCCACACTGAGACGACGCCCTGCACCCGTCACAGGCTGGAGAGAGGAATAGCCCAGGCTTGACAAGAAAGAGTGCACGGTGGAGCTCTGCTTGGGCCTGATGGGGGGACCCCGTGAGCGCACGTCTCAAGCTGCTATGCTGGAGATCACTGGGGCCTCTTCACCCCCAGTTCCAGCAGAACTCAGTGAGGCTGGGGGACTGGGAACCACCGGACGGCCACCAGCACGACCAGGAGACCCTGCCGCGTGTGGCTCCGGGGCAGGATGGCATCTGGGAGCGTCCGCCGTACTGACGGCTAACACCAGACCCGAATCTCAGCAGGCGAGCAAGAACACGCGTGCGTGGAAGAGAAAAATCGAATGTCAAAGGGGGATTTAAATCACTATTAATCCCAGGTCCCAGGAATAATTGCGTTAACCTTTAGGTGCCATTTCTCTCTGTCTTTGTGTGTGTGTGTGTGTGTGCAGCTCGTATTTGTTTTCTCAAGATGAGGCTGAGGGGCTGGTGGGTGTCTACTCCGTGGAGGGTTCCCGTCACCCCCGTCTCCCTCCCAGCACGGTTGGTATCTGCAGGGGCAACCATGCGATGGCTGCTTGATGGACTCTGGGGTCCCAAGTCTTCATGTCTCAATTGAACTGTGTCTGCACCGGGAGTGATTTTCCACCATGGGGCAGTGGTCACCGTGAGTTCAGAGATAAGAAACCGCTGAATTAATTCCCTAAATCCCCACTCGCTTTTCGGCTAGATTAGAGGTGAATTAAAAGAGTGAAAGCAGAACAGCCGCGCGATGGAATCTGTGTGACTGATGTGGGGGCAGGGAGGGGAAGGAAGAAAGTTAATTGTGTCTAAAAATCCCGAGGCCGGGACGCGTTGTGACTGCAACGCGGAGCTTGGGTCCAGCTTCCTGGCAGGCGAGAGAACCTGGCTCACGGAGAGCTCGCTGCTTCCATCAGCTCCCCGGTGCAAAGATGCCCGGTACTAAGACTCCCGGTGCTAAGACGCCTCTTGGCAGCTGCCTGCAGGTGCACACGTTGTCAGGGGGCCGCCGCCGCCACCATGATCCGTCCTGCCAGCCCCGGTGTTCCAGATCAGAAGCGTGATTGTTCCTCTACTGACCTTGAGGCCCATCGAGGACAGAGTGAACCTTGTCATTTATTTGAAGCAGCTGGGACGTGCAGGAGAAGCAGGCGGGCTCCTGTGGGGCTGGGGCTCTGAGTAAGCAGCCGCGGCTTGCTGAGTCGCTGACTCGCATTCCTGTCAACAGAATGCCCCGGTGAGAGCTGCATGGGCTCCGACTTCAGACGGGAAGTCGCCCGGGGGCGCCCCAAGTGCTGCATCACTTGTCACACCCGCCTGTCGCATCCTACAAATCCCGCCTCAAGGTCCCCTCCCCAGGGAAGCCTCAGCTGGCCTGGATCCTGCTTCTCCCTCCGTGCAGCGGGCGTGATGGCTTCTCCCCGAAGCCCGCTGGTGCTCAGAGCGTCCTGCAGCCGTGGTCTCCTCCAGACCTCTCTCGGGATTCCTGACGCTGGGTAAATCCCTAGCAAGCCCCTGAGGGTGGAAGGAGGCCTTGGGCTCAGCGTGTGAGGCTGTGGAAGCTGGAGACGGACCTCGGGACCGCGAGCTCCCCCCACTGGCAGACTTCCCCCGGGGGCGGCCTTGGACGAAGCAGGTGATCTTGCAGGGCGGGGTTTATGCAGCCTCTGGTCTTGAAGCCACATTCACGACGAGAGCCACACACGTGGCCCCAAGCCACAGGGTGGGTGGACGTGGGCCACGCGGGGCTCTGCCAACTCTGGCATCATTCTCTGGGGGGAGCCACGGGGGTCCTGACGCCTGCCTGGGTGGCCCCCAGGACCACGTGGTGGAGCGGGGTGGGGGCTGCCCCGTTTCCTTTGGTGCAACCCCCTGTGGTTCAGTGCCTTCTCCTCCCACACCGAGGTTGCGAGTCACAGAAGAGGGGGACCCCAGGCACCAGCCGGGGCCGCGGCCCTGGAGAATGGAGTGGGCGCCCCTCCCCCACCGCTGCGAGTCTGCGGTGCCCGACAAGGGTCTGGAATCCACAGGGAGGATTCACAGCTTGGTTCCTCACTGCTTGAAGATGACAACAGACTGACAGGTGCCGTGAATCGGCTTCAACTCTCAGCCGACCCTCAGTTAGGTGGACGGGACTGCCCGAGTCCCCTGCAGGGCCCCCTGGGTTTCCTGAGGGCTGCTGATGGAGGGGGGTTGGGAGGGAGCTGGAGGGCACGGAGGGGGCGGGGCGACTCTCCCTGTGAGTGACAGCAGGGAGTCGGCTTCTCTCCCCCGCCCAAGTCACTGCCAGCTCTCCCTGGTGACAGCAGTGTCTTCTCTGCCTGCCCCTCCCCAGTCCTGCCTCCACATCTGCAGGGCCCCTTGGTGACCTCACAGCCCGCAGCTTCTGTGCCCAGGGCACTCCAGCAGAGACCTGTGCCACGGGGTCTGAGCTGTGCCCAGCAGTGGCCTGCGCCATGGGGTCTGAGCTGTGCCCGGCAGGGGCCTGCGCCACGGGGTCTGAGCTGTGCCCAGCAGGGGCCTGGAAGCCCTGGTGGGTTTCTCTTAGCCTCTATGCGTCATGGCCCTCAGTGAGCATCAGCCCCATCCTTAGCCCCTCAGGGTTTGGTCCTCCATTCCCATAAGCCCTCAGGATTCGCCCCCAGGGCCTCACACTGCAGGCTGCACTCCTCCCACACCTGCTGGGATTCTTTGCTCTGTTACCGGCCGGGACTTGTCCACACCACCTCTCTGGCCTCACCTGTCCTTATTCGTCTCCCACTCTCCGACTGTGGGCGCTGGCCTCTTTGTGGCGGCTCCTACCTCCGGCACTCCGCACTTGCTGCTGCGATGATCCTCCCCCCAAATCCACTTGCTCCCTCCAGCGGGTCAGGTGCTGACCAAATGTGCTCGCTGCCCCCTTGAATTGCCCCCAGCCCCAGCCCCAGCCCAGTCGGTCTTTCCTCCTAGAACTCACCTCTGCCATCCTGTGTGTCTTCCCACTTGTCCCGTCCTTGCCGCTTCCTGGACAGCTTGCTCTAGGGGGCACAGCTGTTGTCTGCCTGTTCTTGGCTGTGCCCCGTCACCCCACAGGGCCAGGTACACAGCCGGCACTCAGTAAATGCTCACCAGCCAATGGCTCTGCGGATGTAGCCGCAGTTCCCCCCATGTTCTTTTGTTAAGCACTCATTCATTTGAAAGGCAGAGTGACCGAGAGAAAGAGGAAAGAGAGGAAGAGATACAGAGAGAGAGAGACAGATCTTCCATCTGCCACGGTGGTCAGGGCTGGGCCAGGAGCCTGGAACTCCATCTGGGTCTCCTGTGTAGGTGGCAGAGGCCCAAGCACTCGGGCCATCATTTGATGCCTTCCCAGGCACATTAGCAGGGAGTTGGATCAGAACTGGAGCAGCCGGGACCTGAACCAGCTCCAGTATGCGATCCTGCCGTTGGAAGCAGCGTGCTAACCTGCTGTGCCACAAGCCCAGCCCCTCCCCCCACCACATGCTCTGTGTCTGTCGCAGCAGCTTGGTGAAGTAGCAGTGGAGGTTAGCAGTAAGTCCCCAGAGTCCTGGGTGCAAATGCTGATGAGCTTCTGAGTGACACAACACTTCCCCTCTGAGGACCCAACAGGGAGCAGCTGGGTGTCGGTGCTCCCGAATCCGCAGGTGCCCTGAGCCACCCATGGGACCAGCAGCCCAGGGAGCCCACTTCCGGGGCACGCGGGAGGGGGTCCTCAGAGCCTCTGCAGCGTGAGGGGAATCCTCGGAGGAGCTTGGCCCACAGCTGCGAGGGTCCTGGCCTTGCCTGATGGAGGCCCTGCGGCCCCACGGCGCTGCCGTCCAGCGAGGGCGAGCTCGGCCCCAGCAGCACCCGAGCAGCAGCTGGAGCGGCGCCTGCGCCCGCCCGAGCCCCAGGGAGGCTGCCTGGGGCTGCAGCAGGTGCCCGCGGCCCTCTGCCCAGCCCCACCTAACCAGGCAGACACAGAACTTCCTGCAGAAACCTGGTTCCAGCAGGGGGGGTTGGGGACCTGCTGAGCCCCTTCCTGGGAGTTCCGGCCGTCGACTCCCCAGCCCCTCTTCTGCACGGGGCAGCCGACAGCCCAGGTGAAGGCGGCTGGCCAGATGGCAGAACCAGGAAACGGGGCCACGGGGCCCCAGCTGGACAGGGCTCGTCCCTGGCGGTGCTCAGAGCGGCCCAGCTGGCAGCTGTTCGCCTGTCGACCTCCTCTTTGCACCGCACGAGGCAGATCCACTGCAGAACAGACCCTCCCTCGCTGAAGCAGAAGTGTGCGCCCCCGCCCAGCGGCGACCCCAGCCCGTCCTTTGGCCGCTTCCTGCTCCTTCCCTCCCCAAGGCCACGTGAACCTGTGGATTTGCTCACAGCGCAGCCCGGTGCGACGCCTTTTCCCCTTGGGTGACACGGCCGTGGGGGATGGGCTCCAGATGTGGCCCCAGCACAGCCCTGCTACAGCTGACCCCCATGTAGCCCCCTCCACTCGAGTGCGGATAGAACCCAGGACTTGGCCCCAACCAGCAACGCGGCGAGTGAAACAGGATGACTGTGCCCTGTGGGAGACCGGAAGGTGCCTCTCACCCATCTGCCGGCTTTGAGGACCAGCTGGCAGAGACAAAACTCTGCCGGGAATGCCAGTGCTGGGAGGCGGCCTGCCCCAGCCCAGCCTCAGAGGCGGGCTCAGCCCCACGTGCCCGGGGCCTCGCTGGCTGCCTGGGCTCCCACCCACAGCGACTGCAATACCAGCGGTGTGTGTTGTGTGAACACTGAGCTGTCACAGGGAGACAGGAAGCTGGGTAACATGTCCTCCGTGGGGGCTAGCTCCGTGGTGGTTAGAGCCCTGGCCTGCAGTGCTGGCATCCCATATGGGCGCTGGTTCAAGTCCTGGCTGCTCCACTTCCGATCCAGCTCTATGCTGTGGCCTGGGAAAGCAGTGGAAGATGGCACAAGTCATCTTGGGCCCCTGCACCCACGTGGGAGACCTGGAAGAAGCTCTTGGCTCCTGGCTTTGGATCGGCACAGCTCCGGCCATCGCGGCCATCTGGGGAGTGAACCAGCGAATGGAAGGCCTCTCTCTCTCTCTGTCTCTACCTCTCTCTGTAAATCTGTCATTCAAATAAATAAAGTAAATCTTTTTTCTTTTTTTAAAGAAGTTGATCCTCTTCCTGAGGGCCCCGGACTGGGCAGCCAGACCCAGGCCGAGCTCTCGGGACCCTGCCCTGGACTGCCTCGCAGAGCTAAGCCCTCAGGGCCAGAAAGCAAAGTCAGAGCTGCGCGCCCCCCACTCCTACGCATTTCCCTCTGAATGTCGCTGCCCCCTTCCTGGCAGTGAGGAGCGGCACGGCCAGGACGCCCGAGGCCTCTGCGGCGGGGACTTAGCCACGGCTGCAATCCTCTCCCGACAGACTTCGCCTGCACAACCTGGAGAAATCATTTCTCTCCCTTTCCCCTTTGCTGTTTGGTTTTTTCCATCCTTAGAATCGAGGGGCCGGGCGGGAGCACCGGGGGTCACCCAGCCAGCTGCCTTGGTCTCTGGCCACTGTCTCACGCTGGTGCCAACGGCCCTGCTTGTGGGACGCTCTGGGGCTGGAGACAGACGGACAGTGCAGAGGGAGCACGCACGGTTCTGAACACCACGACGCCGGCCAGCTCCGGGGAAATTAACTCCGGATCCCATGCTGCAAAGTCCCGCCTCCCACTGTCAGACTTGTCTCGTGGGAGGGTAATTTGTCCTTTATGAGTCTGGCTGAGTTACACTGTTTCCTGTTCCGAGAAGTCCAAGTGCATCTTTAATACCAGAACAGCGCATCTGTGCAGCTCGAAGCGGCCATCTGCCTCGGGAGCACTGGCTCTTTGCAGAGCTGTGTGTCAGGCGCCGGGGGAGCCAGCCGGGCAGGGTCTCTGCAGCTGGGCTGCACAGCTGGAGGAAGCCGCTCGGGGTGGGGTGGGGGTGGGGCAGACATCTGCAGGAGTCCCCAGGACCTCTGGGGACACGAGGCCTCAAAGTTAGGGACCCGGATGTTCTTCTCGGCGTCGCTGAGACCAAATCTCTGTCACCCCTGCCAGGACGCTGGCCCGGGCCCCTGAGCTCCTGGCCTTCACCCTTCCCCTCGTGGCAGAGGGCTCGGGGCCCACTGACCCCTGTACCGGCACCCGTGCCTCTGCAGCCCTGAGCCACACTCAGCTCCTGGCAGAACGCGGCATGGGCAGAGCCGTGGCGCTCTCGTCACGGCTTCTCTTGGTCCACCCTGCTTTCCCGGAATGACAAAGCCGTGCGAGCAATGCCACGCTCAGGACAGAGGGAGGATTCTCACATGGACAGAGGAGCACGGGTAGGGGCCCTGGCACGAGCAGAGACCCGGCCAGTTCCTGCTCTGGTCTGTGTGTCCTCGCAAGTCAAACAGAAGTGAGGACGCCTGCTCTGCTGCCCACAGGGTATCCAGGAGCCACGCGAGAGCTGCAGAAGCCCTGACACGCCCAGGAGCTCTGCAGGTGCACGGTGGAATCTCAGCCTTGTCACTAATTCAGTGTCCTCATCAGGGCCCGAGGCTCGCAGGGCCGGGCCCAGAGAGGCCGCCCGCATGCCCAGGAAGCCAGGAAGCCGCATAGCCGCGGTGCTTGGCAAGGAGAGGCAGACGGCGGGCTCCAGGGTGATGGCTAACAGAATGGTGTGGCGTCCCCCGGCTGGGGCCCGGCACTCACACTTGGGAAAGCGGTCACCGCATCCCATTTCCTGCACCTGAGACGAAACTCGCCTTCTGCCCAGGGCGCTCTGGGCTGTGTTCCACCTGCACCTGTAGCGGTGGAGTTCATGGAGGTGATGAGGTGACGGGGGTGGGGGCACACAATATGGCCAATGCCTCGGAGAGGAGAGGGATTCCTCGCTCTTCACGACGGAAGTGAGCACGCCATGCCCCCCACGGGGCTCCCCGGGAAGCACCAGGCTCGTGCGAGGAGGGAGGGAAATGCTGAGACCCGAGAATTTCATGGGCAGGGCAGGGCAGTGCAGCCAGCAGTCTGGGGTTGGCTCTGAGCTACAGGAGAGGTTTCCACCATCTGATCCTTGGCCTGGGTGAGTGATCGGCTGGGCATGTGAGGGTCAGAGAAAGGGCGTGGTCAGGGGCACAGCCGGGGATTGGTTGGTTCCACGTGCAGAGCTGTTGCTGTCGCTAAGAACTGGCTGGCCGGGGGGGGGGGGGGGGGGCAGGGGAACAGCCCTCGCGCAGCCAGCAGGGCAGCGAAGCCGCGAACACCGTGAGGTACAGAGATCAGGAAGCAGCACTAGCATGGCCCTCGGCCAGCGAAGTCTACACAAAGGAGGAGGCCGCCGCCCTGCTTCTGAGATGTCCCCGCCCTTTCACAGCACCTGAGCCAATCACTCGCTCTAAGTAACACACAGCAAAGCTGTGCAGTGAGAGAGCGTGAGATCTCGGACTGGAGTCCACTTGAACCTGTTGCAGCTTCAAAACCTCAGCTTTAGGGGCCGGCGCTGTGGCCCAGAGGGTAAAGCCGCTGCCTGCGACACCAGCACCCCTTATGTGCACCGGTTCGAGTCTTGGCTGCTCCACTTCCGATCCAGCTCCCTGCTGTGGCCTGGGAAAGCAGTAGAAGACGGCCCTGCGAAAGAAGCTCCTGGCTCCTGGCCTCAGCCGTTGAGGCCATCTCGGGGGTGAACTGTGGATGGATGATCTCTCTGTATCTCTCCTCCTCTCTGTACCTTTTACTTCAATAAATAGATAAGTCTTTTTAAAAAAAATCCACTTCATTGAGGCCCATTTGCCCAGAGTTTCATGAGCCCTTTTTAAGGACACAGGTGTGTTTGCTACACTACCTGTCTACCTGGCACACCCCTCACCCCAAACAGGTCTCCTCCTTGTGGGACTTGAATTTCAGAGGGGAACTGTTCACAGCTGGAGCCAGGGAAGTCCCCTGGGACATGGGGGCAGGCGGGCACTTGGAGACGCACCTGCTGCCCCCTGGGACGCTACACCTACCCTGCCTTACCTGCCTGGGACCCTCTAGTGAGCAGTGCAGCCCTGCCCAGGCGCCCCGGCTGCCCTCCCCCTACTCGCGGGTTCCCCCATCAGGGCTGAGAGCCCAGCTGCTCCCAGCCCGGGGCCCCTCCAGCTCCCCACACACTGCCCCAGCCTTGTCCACAGTATCTTGGCCACAGTGTCCCCGAATCCCCAGTGTGAGTGCCTTTGTCCAGGGCACCGGTCCTCCTGTGGACGGCGCAGGCCCACGTCACCAGCAGGAAACCGGCAGCCTGGGTTAGGAAGATGCCACACGGCCTCCTGGGAACCCCGTCTCCGTGCCCCTCGACCCCACTCCAGGTTGCTGTGGCCGGGCAGACCAGGGTCTCCCACGGCAGGGGAGCCCCCGAGAGGCCCCTGGGAGGGGAGGCGGAAGGAGGTTTCCTGAATGGATGTGGTCTCAGCAGGTGCATCTCTTCCCGGAGAAGCTGCCTGATGACCAACTGCTTCAGGGAAGACAGACAGAGTGACGGCACCGAGCTCCCGTCGGGGCGCCCGTCACTTCTGCCTGGGTCAGGAGGCTCCAGCTCGGCTTCCCTCTCCCCTGCACAAGCGGGGCAGGGGTGTGGCCCAGTCCTTCCCACAGGATCCAGCAGGTGATGGCCATAGCCCTCTCCCTGACCCCTGTTGGGGGCCCAGCGGAGGGTGCCGCTCCCCCGCTGTGGGTTCTGTAAGCTCCGGCTCATTAGTGCGTCACCCACACCGTGTTCTCCCTAACTGAGCGCCGTGCACGGCCGAGGGGACTGCGAGGAAGCCCAGAAAGAAGCTGCTGGGGCATTCTGACGCTGCTCCTGTCCCACTGAGCCCCCACTGGGGTCGGCAGTGACCCCCCCGGCCCAAACATTCCTGGATGTGGAAAACAGGTGTCGCATTTTGGCTCAGTCTTTAAATAGCCAATGCCTCTAAAAAATCAGATTATCCGAAGAGGACGAACCACAAGGAGCCTGGAGATGTGGGGGTGGGGAGGAGGCTCGGGGCAGCCGCCTGGCGCGGGGTGCGGGGAGCCCGCCAGGGACTGGAACTCTCGGTCAATCACTCCTAATGCACGCAGGCCACGTGCAAGGAGACTCTCTTTTTTAAGTGAAATCCGAAAGCCCATTTAAAAAATATTAGTGGAAGCCATCAACTCAGAACTGCGGCTCTCCGTGTAAGCGGATCCCGCCGGCTTCCGCGTGATCATGGCGCCCAGATTGTGTCCGCTGGAGCCCGGTGGAGCATCCAGCTCTTAATGTGGCAGGAGAACAGTGGGCGATGTCCACACCGCAGCGTCACGGGAGGACAAGGCCCATTTCCTGGCCGGAACACAGACAGCACCATGATCTGTGACCCTCCCAGGATGTCGGCCCGCCCCCTCCATGGGCTCTGGACCTCGGGCAGCAGGTTGGCCCTGGCAGCCTCGTCCTGGCCCCCCTGTGCAGGGCAGGGGTGGGTTGCACCTGCCGCTGCTGCCTCCCTGGCACTGTGGGAGTTTGAACAGCCTGAGCCTGAGCACAGGCCGCCGTGGCCCTGTCGCCCCCAGAACAGAGACCTGCAGACCAGGCCCGGACGGTGAGGACGGCTCCTGCTGGGCCAGGGCAGGTCCTGCCTGTGACGGGCACAGCCCTGCCCGCGGCTGAGTCGGCCAAGTGTCAGTGTCACCACCTTGGTGCCCCCAGACAGGCTTCTGACACGTGTGTGCCCCTGGGTGTGCCCATGACATGGGCTGTGTGTGTGTGTGTCTGTGTGCATGGGTGCCTCTGTGTGTGTGGTGTGAGTGTCTATGTGCGTCTGTATGTGTGTCCATGTGTATGTATCTATGTGTGTCTATGTATGTCTGTGTGTATCTATGTGTGTGTGTGTATGGAGTGTGTGTCTATGTGTGTCCGTGTGTGCGTGTCTATGTGTGTGTGTCTGTGTGCGTGGGTGCCTCTGTGTGTGTGATGTGTGTGTCTATGTGTGTCTGTGTGTGTCTCTATGTGTGTGTGTGTGATGTGCATGTCTATGTGTGTGTGTGTGGTGTGCATGTCTATGTTTATGTCTGTATGCGCCCACGTGTGTATCTATGTGTGTCTATGTGTATCTATGTATGTCTGTGTGTATCTATGTGTGTCTGTGTGTGTGGTGTGCATGTCTATGTGTGTGTCTGTGTGTGTCCATGTGTGTCTTTATCTCTGTGTGTCTGTATTTTGTCTGTGTGTCTGTCTGACTCTGTGTATCTGTGTGCGTGTCTCTGTATCTGTGTGTCTGTGTGTGTGTTTGTGCGTCCTGGAGGGGGCTGGGTGCAGGTCATCACGGGGATTCAGGGGCTGGACTGGATGCATCCGGCGCCACGCGGGCCCTGCACGCTGAGTGGACCTGACTCTCCACATCAGTGCGGCTTCCGGGAGGGCCTGCGGCGCTGGAGAGCGAGGCCGCCAGCAGGTCCTCACACCACTCCAGGTGCAGGCAGAGCCGCTGCTCCAGCTGGAGCCCCTGCCGAGTGTTTACCCTGCCCGGAAAGCTCTCGTCCGGCCCTCGGGAGCCGCTGCTCCTCACTTGATCCCTGCGCACCGAACCGCCGCCTCCCGCCCTCCCCGCTCCTCTCCCTCGCTCTCTCTCTGCTTCTCTCCCACCCACCGCTGTGTGAAATGAAACAGGGGTGGATCTGCAGAGGGCGCCCTCCGTCCCTGTCAGGTCTGGGGGAGGCACCTCTAACAGCCCTGACATCAGCAGGGCCCAGGGCTCCTGTCCCGCGGCTCCGCCTCCAAATGACCGTCCCTCGCCCTCCCCCGTCTGCGCCCTAAGAGCACTTGTCCTGAAGGTGATGGCGTCACTAAAAATATCAAGTGGGGCTTCGTGCATCTGCAGTCGCTGTGCCATCGCAAGGAGCGACAATGCTGACCGCAGAAGGGGGCAGCCAGGTCTCGCCTCGTGCCAGGAGGGCGTCCTGCCCTCCCTGGCCTGTGGGGCCCTCTTGGGGCTCACGCACTCCCTGGAAGCTTGCAGCAGCTGAGACCTGCGACAGTGACCTGCTCGGGCCTGAGTGCAGGAGCCCCCCTGAGAGCCACCTGGGGTGGGTCAGCGGCCGCCCGTGTGAGGTGCTGGCCACTCCCAGCAGGCACCGCCCACCCGTGCTTGCTCGCCCTGGGGAGCTGTGCTTTCCCACCATCATGGGGAGAGTGGGGGGGGGGGCTTTCGGAGAACAAGCAAACTCCGTGTGACCTTCTGGGCGTGGCCAAGGAGCGCCCACCCCCTGTGGGCCTCCAGGAGTGTGGGACCCAGCTGGAGCTGTGGCGGCCCCTCCAAAGTTGAAGCCGCGCCCCCAGGGCAGAGGCGGTGAGAGCTGTGTCCTTGGCAAGGTCCCTGCCTCCACCAGCGGGATCGGCACCCTTGGGCTTGAGGGGGAGGAAGCGCCCTTTCCCTCCGTGGTTTTTGCTCTGTGCAGTCAGTCTTTCTCCCCGTCTGGGTCACTGTCCGTGGCTGTGCCTCTGCGGGGGCGTTGATAAAGCACGGGGGTTTGTTTGGCTCAGGGTTCTGGGCGCTGGAGTTCAGGGGCACGGTGTCGGTATCTGCTGCTCCGGGCACCCCAGCGGAGACAGAGCAGGTGCACCGGTTAGCCCTCTCTTCCTCTCCCCACTCCGTCACCTCATCCAACCCTCATCACCCCCAGAGGCCCCAAACATGTGGCTCTGTGTGCTTGGGGGTGCAGTTGCCCACAGGCGATCTCTGTGAAGGGGGCACAGCCTCCCTCAGAGCCCGCAGTGGCCCTGAGGCACGGTCCTGGGAGCACCTAGGGGCGCCCGCTGGTGCCGTCACCCCCAACATCCCTGCCTCCAGGACCACGGGGAATAAACTTCTGCCGTTTGTGAATTACCCACTCCCCCGTTTCTGCTCATGGCGGATGCCCGGGCAGGGCCACCTGTGCCCTCCGTACAGCCCCTTCCGGCTTCCGAAGCGCTCTGCTCTCTGGAAACCCTGACGTCCACCAGGCGCAGTTTAGGGAAGAACCAACCCTGGGGCCTTGCACTAGAACGGCTGCTGCCTCTATTGCTGGGGCAGTGGGCGGGGCAGGGGGGGCCTGAAGGCCTCTCTGTGGGGAAGAGCGAGGGGGAGCCCCGCATGCCCAGGACCGCCTGGGTGACTGTCCGGCAGCTAAGAGAGAGTCCTTGCAGGTTTGGAGTGAGCAGTGGCCTCAGAGGGTGGTCTGCTCCAGGGAGGCTGGGCGTGGGGCACGAAGAAGCCAGTGCAGGGCAGGTGCTGGCCCCGAGGTTGCAGCACAGGGCTGGGCACGAGAGCAGAGGCCAAGGGAAGGTATGTGAATGAGAACTCGGGAGCGGTAGAAGGCACAGCCCCCAGAAGAGGCCGGGGGTCTCCTCGGTGTGCCAGTGAGGAGCTGGGGCTCGGTGTCGGCGCAGCAGGGGAGGTCTCTGAAGGTCACCTTCGGGCTGACGGGGCACAGACTCTGCCCTCCCCTCTCTCTCTAGAAAGGGATTCCGAGGCCCAAGAGCTACAGCAAACGGATGCTGTGCGTCACTCATGCACCGGGCGGTGCCCCTGCCCCGCCCCCACACACCTGCGCACGCCTGGACCGGCCGGAGCTGGGGATCTCGCGGGGCCGAATGCAGGCGCTCGGCTCTCCGATTCTCTCCGCATGAACTTGGCCGCATGCAAATGTTGATGACACAGGCAGATTCGGCTCTGGGAAGAGCCGGCGTGCACGTGTCAGGCGGAGAGGGGTACACGCAGAGGGTGTGGGGGAGCAGATGTTCCCCGGAAAGGGAAGCGCGACGCAGGAAGCCACGCCGGCTGCAGCTGCTCCCCTGGCACGCGCCTCCCGAGACACTCAGGCCAAGGCCGCGTGATTGCACGCACTCCAGCCCTGCTCACCCAGATGAAACAAGTATGGAACGACTCTTGTGCCTAATGAGGATTAAATTTTCAACTTTGTTAGAGACGGAGCCTGCAGACGCCGCGTGAGGCACAGCAGGAGCAGCTCCAGGTCCCGGCTCTGCAGCTCCCTCCCAGGTCCCAGCACAGCAGGACGAGAGCCAAGCACAGCTCACCCGGAGGTTGCGGATGGCACCCTGGCCGCGACAGCCGCCTGGCTCAGAGCCCAGCTGGCCTCGCTGGGGACGGCAGC
The DNA here is from genome assembly GCF_051225735.1 of Oryctolagus cuniculus. Classification (NCBI taxonomy): domain Eukaryota; kingdom Metazoa; phylum Chordata; class Mammalia; order Lagomorpha; family Leporidae; genus Oryctolagus; species Oryctolagus cuniculus. The sequence goes on from NC_142873.1 coordinate 162,810,924, forward strand.
ATTTACGGAGCCTCTTCTCTGTGCAAAGACACGGATGCCACGGGAGGCAGACCCCGGAAGGAGCATGACCTTCTACTGTGCAGGACCCACAGGCTCGGGGCCGCTCACTGTCAGCTGGGAGCCCTGAGTCTGCCGCCGCTGAGCCCACTGAACCCACGTTGCGTCTGTGACGTGAGACTCCTGTAGGGGCTCTAGGAGCGAGGCGTGGACAGCACGTGGCCCTGGCCTGCCATGTAGCGAGCCCTCCTGACTTGGCCGCCACTGACAGCGGCACACTCGTGCCCGAAGTAGGAGTGACGTGTGCAGGGTGCAGGCATCCGCTGTGGAAACAGCTTTGGAGAGCGTTCCCGAGCAATTTCAAAGCTCTTTTCCACGTCTTTGCTCTGAGTCCTCTGATTCTTATGTTTTATTAGTGCAAACCTCTTGGAATCATTTTGCAAAGGAGGTTTATACATCTCCAGGGGTCCTGAAGGTCTCTGTGTTCACAGGCTGGAGGCAGAGGGCTCTCGGAGAGGGAGCCGGCGGTGCAGGTGGGCGGGCTGGAGAGGAGGGGAGGAGGGAGCCGGTGGGTGTGCAGGGCCGGGGGCCGTGCCCGTGTCCTGAGTGCCGCGTGGCCCTGCAGGGTTGATGTCCTGGCCCTACCTCTTGTTTCTTGCTGGGTCTTTGCTCTGTGGGCCCCACCCTGTCTTCTCACTGCCTGGGTGTGGGAGAGCAGGGTTGTGGGGTGGCTGGGGGGGTGGTTTGCTCTGCGTGGAGCTGGGTATGCAGCAAGATGTGCCTTTTAAAAAATTTTATTTATTTGAAAGGCAGAGTTACAGAGAGGCAAAAGTAGAGAGAGACAGAGAGACAGAGAGAGAGAGAGGTCTTCCATCCGACGATTCACTCCCCAAATGACCACAACTGTGCCAATCTGAAGCCCGGAGCCAGGAGCTTCCTCTGGGTCTCCCATGTGGGTACAGGGTTCCAAGGACTTGGGCCATCTTCTCCTGCTTCCCCAGGCCATAGCAGTGAGCTGGATCGGAAGTGGAGCAGCCAGGACTGGAACCAGCTTCCATGTGGGATGCCAGCACTGCCGTCAGTGGCTTTACCCACTATGCCACAGCGCCAGCCCCAAGACGTGCCTTTTGCAGACTCTGTGAGGTCCCTGCTGGCTGTACTGGGATCAGGAAGACGGACGACGCTCCCAGCACAGACGAGCGCTTGTGCCCAGCCTCTTGCTTTACCCTCACGACAACGAGGAGCTGTTGGGATCCAGGCTGGATGTGAGGGGGCGGGCAGTGAGCGTCCCGCTGGGGAATAGGAGACATTACACTGGCCCGGCTGCTGTGACTCCCTGGCCATGTTGTCCCACTCCAGGCTCAGCAAGGCGTCCCAGGTGCTCGCCAGATGTGCCCTTGTTTCAAGGGGTCTGAAATGTGTTGCTGGGTGTCCCCACTCCTGGTCCCTCAGACATAGACCCTGCACCTGGACGCCATCGTCGTGACCATGGAAACCTGCTCAGGGCCAACCTGGACACCCTCAGCGACTTGTAGACTCAACCCTTCCACTTGGGCGTCTGTAACCACCTGGGTGTGGTTCACCGGGTGGGGCTGCACCTGCGGCAGACAGCATCGACCCTCGGCCGCACACGCCGCCGTGACCCCACCCAGGCACTGGTGGGCAGCGTGTCTGCTGATACGGGGATGGGCATTGCTCGCGAGTCAGGATGCTCAGCGCAGGGCGCTGTGGCGCTTGGTGGAGCGGCTCCAGCCCCTGACCCGAGGACCTCCTCGCCAAGGAGTTTTGGAAGGAGGCACACGGTGATGCTAAGTCTCCTGCCTGTGCCCTTGGTCTCCCTCTTGCCCTCCAAGTTGCCTTCCGAGTATTCGGGATGTACAGGCTGCAGCCTGCTTAAATGATTGTCGTGAAACAAACATAATAGCTGCAAAAAGGGCGAACAGCACGCCCACAGACCTGAGATTCAGCTGCTTCCTCTCGGTGTGACGTCTTACCTGAGCGTAGTGCAATCGCCTGGACCGGGAGCATCCACGTCGGCCCAGCACGGGCAGCCCCAACCTCCCCACAGAGGTGCCTCCCAGCTCAGGATCCGGCACTGCCTGCGCAGATGCAGGGGCAGGTGTGGCAGCTCCATGTGGTGGGAGCCATGTGATGGGGCAGGTGTGGCGGCTCCATGTGGTGGGAGCCACGTGATGGGGCAGGTGTGGCAGCTCCATGTGGTGGGAGCCACGTGATGGGGTCAGGTGTGGCGGCTCCATGTGGTGGGAGCCACGTGATATGGCAGGTGTGGCAGCTCCATGTGGTGGGAGCCACATGATGGGGTCAGGTGGGGCAACTCTGTGTGGTGGGAGCCACGTGATGGGGTCAGGTGTGGTGGCTCCGTGTGGTGGGAGCCACGTGATGGGGCAGGTGTGGCGGCTCCGTGTGGTAGCAGCCACATGATGGGGCAGGTGTGGCGGCTCCGTGTGGTGGGAGCCACGTGATGGGGCAGGTGTGGCGGCTCTGTGTGGTGGGAGCCACGTGATGGGGCAGGTGTGGCAGCTCCATATGGGACTCATGTGATTCCGGCTGCCGGCTGGTGCAGATCTCCGTGTGGGGATTTCTGATACCTCCCTGAGTGGCCTCTCATTGGGCGTTCTGAGCCTAGAATTTTAAACGGGGGCTTTAGCTTAGCACTGGAGGGGAAAAATTAGATTTCTGGAGGTCATGGACTCCCTGGAATCTGCAAGATGGCCTCTCCAGGAAGCGTTCTTCAGCTCCGTCTGACACCTCTGTTATTTTCCAAACAACCTTGAGCGTCCTGTCCTGCTGCCTTGGTGGCGAAGCGTGACAGCGGGTCCTTCCTAGCAGACCAGTAAGTGGTGGTTCCCCCGGATAAACACAGCCCTGCTCCACAGTGACCGCCTCCCGTGCTGCCCGAGGAGCACTTAGGCTCCCGGGAGAGACAGCTGCAGGAGAGAGCCACGGCAGCACCACGGACAGCACACTCCCCGACCGGCTGGAGAGGATAAAAAGGAAAAAGATATATAGAAAGAGATGCATTTTTTTTTCTTAAAGAAAATGAATTATTCTTTGAAAGTTAGTCAATCTCTTGGGGGCACAGTGTGGAAAATTAGATTTTAATGGCTTTGAAATTGAGGTTCCGTGGGTCAACAGGAGTGGGTGCTTGAAATAAAATGACAAATCCATTAGAAGAAAATCAAACGTTTGTTACCCATCAGCAAGGCGGGCAGAAGGCGGTGAGGGTTACCTGGCGCCCCGCTCTCACACGTGATTCATCAGAAACGCGCGGCTTTGCCTGGGCTTTCTGAAGCCCTCGTGGAGGGGGGGGGGGCTCTGGAATTCCTGGGATCCTCGGAGCCAAGGGAGCGTCCTGGCTTCCAGCCCGCGTCGGCGGACGGCCAGGCTCTCAGCCGCCTCCCGCCCTGGAGAGAAGGAATTGCGTTATTTCTCAGTGGACCTTCCGCAAGGACTCCTGGCCTGCCTTGCTTTGGCCGAGTTATCCACATCGGATGCACGCGGCTCTTCTGCTTCTCGTGGGCTACGAGGTTGGCAGAGCTGCCGTGGGCAGAAGCCAAGTCTGCTTTCCATCTCGCGTTCGTGACTCAGAGGCTTTGTAAAATATTTGACAGGAAGCCGCACACAAACTGTGCCGGGCTCGGTGATGTTGGTGCCACCTGCCGCCCCTGGAGGGGGGGGGTGCACGCACTCGGGCAGGCACGGGAGAAACGCACACAACTCGCTGAGGCACCCCAGGCGGAGTCCAGGCTGCACAGGAAACGGGGTGCACAGTAAAAGCACCAAGTCAGCTGACAATGACGGGGGGGCAGGGAAGAAGTATAGCAGGTGCACAGGGTTTTCACGGGAGACTTCCTGTGCTTGCTTCCTCTGGTTCTGACAACCCTGGGTGAATAAGTTGCTATCTCGCCCTGTAATTAAAGAGTTTTTATGTATTGATTTTCGTTATATTTCAAAGACACAGAGACAGAAGAGAGAGAGAGAGAGAGAGACAGAGAGAGAGAGAGAGAAGAGAGAGAGTTCTTGTACCTGCTGGTTCACTCGCCAAATGCCAGGAGCCCAGAACTCAGTGCAGGTCTCCCAGGCTGTGAACCAGGGTGCACGTCAGCAGGAATCTGGATCCGAAGCGGAGGTGGCTGACCTCAGACGAGGCACTTGGACGTGGGACGTGGGCGCCTCCAGCAGACCTCAATGCTGTGCAAACACTCACCCCACCTTATATTCTAGAAGAGCAGAGGGCGGAAGGCAGGCACCAGCTGGCCGGCACCGGACACTCAGCAGACTGGGGACCAGGTCGGCGACCCCCCCATGTGTGCCTCCCGGTCAGGAACAGGTTGATAAGCTGCCCTCCTGGGAGACGCGCTTGGGAAGAGGCCCGGGATCCTGCACAGCCGCTGGACCCGGACCCTCGGGCAACTTGGGAGAGGAGCTGTCAGCCCTCAAGGGGCGTCCCCCGGCTGTGTCTGCAGCGCTTCTGTCCATGGCTGTGCTGAGGCTGGGGGCCCTCCCCGTGACCTCGTCACAGCACAGGGGGCTGTGGCCAGGGAGGGGCGCCGAGTCAGTCAGCGGCAGGGTCACGACCCTGAGCTGCACGATGTCACGGGACCACAGCCACCCCCGCTCAAGGCGGGAGGGCCAGCGCCCTGACACCTGCTCCAGCCTCAGCGCCCCTCTGCCCGGCATCTGCCAAGTGAAAGATGGACCCTTTGCCAGGTGGAAGTGGCGGAAGCAGGTGCGTCCTTTGAGGGTAGTGGATGAGATCCCCGCTCTGCCCTGTGGGTGTGGAGGCTGCGCCCTGGAAGGCTCAGTTCACGGCGAGGAGCACAGAGGTCGGTCCACGCACAGCCTGGACGAGCTGCTCTGGGCTGGCTGCATGCCAGGACCCTGGCGGGAAAGGGCACCGTCACCAGGGCAGGCAGCTCGCTCGCTCTCGCGCTCTCTCGGTCACACACACACACACACACAAACACAGCATCTCCACGCTGCAGCGGGTGTGGGGAGCCCCAAGCAGCTTCTCAGAGACCCTCGCGATGGAGAAGGCGGAGTCCGTGCCCGAAGCACACCCCTTCTACAGGGTCTTCAGGGTCAGCTGTGGCCTCGGGTGCCCGGGGGCCTTGGAGCTGACCTCACGTGACCAAGCACCAACCCCAGAGGCTTCTCGGTCATGACCTTGCCCAAGACACCAGGTCGGTTGTCCTGGAGCCCCGCCCATTCCGCATCGCCTGCCCTCGGCTCCCCTGTCCCGGCCAGGGTCCCGTGACTTCTGAGGCCTTGGTTCTGGCCCTGGCAGCCCAGGCCACGCCATCAGCTCCTCTCTCAGCCCCGGGGGGCACCTGGCTGTCCTTCCTCCATTGTTTCTGTCTCCCATACTCCTGCCAAGAGGAGCCCTACCAGAGCTAGGCTGGTGCTGACCGCAGGTGCTGCTCCAGGACCCCCAACACCGACCCCCCCACTCACGCCCCGGGCCTCAGCCCCAGCCCCCACTTTCTTCCTCTGCCCCACTGTGGGTGCCCTGGGGCTGCGGTAGCCAGATCGCCTCATACTGCAGGGCCTCCCACAGCTGCCCTGCCTCCCTCACGGTCCCAGGGACAGGGCCGCAGCACGGAGGCACTGCCGGGGCCACGGTCACCCCAGAGCACAGGACAGGGCCCCCCCCCGCTTGTCCCAGCTGCCGGTGCCAGCTGTGTCGCCCCAGCCCTACCTCTGACGTCTCTCACAAGGACGCCTGCATGTAGGTTTTGCCCCAACAGTTAAGAGCAATCTTCCATTTCTGGACCCCCCATCTGCTCAGACTGCATCTGGAAAGACCCCGTCCCTGTAGGGGGCAGCATGGGGAGCTACAGGGGTGGGGGCGCCATCATGCGGCCACCGCGCCTCCATCCAAGCCCTCAGCCCCTCACTCCCGGGGGGTTGGGACCCTCACCTTGCCACGCAGTCCTACAATTTTCTCTCCAACTGGAAGGCCTGCCCTCGTTCCTACTCTTAAATCCAACCCGACAGCCCCCTCCCATGACTCCCAGCTCCAAGTCTCCCTTCCCTAAACTCCTAAGGGGTGGGGAGGCTTGGAAGTAACTCCCCAGCTCCAGCTGTCGTGGGGCCCTGGGGGTGAGGGGAGGGCAGGAGGTGCCCAGGAGGCCGAGTCTCTGCAGTGGGGCGCAGTGCAGCAGGAACCCCGGGCCCAGATGCCTGATTTACGTTTGGAAACTGGAAAAGCAGCGGTGTGGATCCCGTGGAGACGGCAGCTGGGGGAGGGGAGGCCGGGCTGGAGGCGGGCGGCTCAGCTGGGTCTCGGGCACCATCCTGGGGCAGAGAAGAGCCAGACTCGGGGTCCTCATGGGCGACTCCAGCCTGCTCTCCGTGAGGCTCGGCGCTGGCCCCTGGCCTGGAGGCTCAGCAAACGCTGAGATCCGTGCTCAGCGGGAGGCAGGGGCAGATCCACCCGGATGTGGTCTCCTCGCCAATGACAATTATGCAATGTGGACTTGGGAGCTCCGGGGGCTTTTGTCTTTTTTTTTTTTAAACACACACACTGTCCTTTCGTGGTTGAAAACACATTTCAACAATGCTGGGTTAGCTCCCAGCTGCACCACGCAGCTCCCCCCATTTCCCACCCCTCGCCCAGGGTTTCGGGGTCACGTTCTGTCCGACCACAGCAGTGCAAAGATCCTTTTACTGGAACATTCTTGCTGCGACTCATCTGCGAGCCTTGTGCTCACCACCGCCTGTGGGTCCCGCCGGGTCTCGGCGTGGTGGACGGCCTGGCGCTCAGGCCCTCAGTGCCACCCCTTTCCTCTCCCGGGTACCTGTTCAGGGCAGGAGCAGCAGCTCCGGGGTTCTGCTCCAGGGCCTCACCTGCGGGAGCACGTGCAGCCCACCTGGGCGTGGAGGGAGGGGCCAGCGGGGGACGCGGGCAGCTGTGGGGAGCCCAGGCCGTTGGGCATCCGGAGCAGACACCGTGATGGCTGCGCTGCCCCCTCGGGACCTTGACCTGAGTCAGCGCCCAACCGGATCCGACACTCGGGGAGAACGAGTGGAGACGCTGCTCCCCCTCCCCCGCCAGCATCGCTCCTTCCGTTCTGAGCGCTCATGAAGGGGTGGCTTGTGCTGGGCTGCGCTGGCCGCCTGGCCCTCAGTGACCAGTGGGGCAGAACCGGGCGATGATCTGCCCGGGGGCTGGTTGCAGACGTCACCTGCGTCTTTCTCACTCTCGCTGGGCTTGGACTCAGCGTTCCGCCGCTGTCGCCGTCTCCATCTCTCCCCTCGGAGCCGTCATTCCGTTCGCTGCTCTGGGATCATCCCACGTGAGTGGAGGGCGTGACCGCGCCGAGTGCCCTCACTAAGCCTCTGTTCCCTGGACAGCAGCTGCCCGGGAGCTCCAGGGAAAGGGGTTTGAAGCAATGTGGTCCACGGGCCTCATTTCTTGTCTCTGAGAGCTGCAGGTTGACCAGATGGCAGCTGTAATCTTGGACTGATGTAGACCATGGGGTCAGGTGTGGCACCAGTCTTTGAAGATGTCAAATCATTTAATCCTGGTATGGCCAGCACCCTTGTCAGGGTGCTTGTCCCTGTGAGGAGACTCAGGACACTCAGCCAGTCCCTTAGGGACTGGAGGCGCCACTCGGTGCCCCCCACGCCTCCGCGTGAACGGGGCCTTCCAGGGGGAGCTGCACTCGGCCGTCCAGCCCCGTTCATGCATGGAGTCTGCGTTTCTCTTTGAAGCAGAGTGGAGAGACCGGGAAGATGCGCAGGAGGCGACTGCACTGAGGGCCTCACACCCAGAGAGCAGAGGAGCCTGATCCTGGATCACAGAGAGGAGGAGCCTGAGCCTGGATTACAGAGCAGAGGAGCCTGTTCCTGGATCCAGAGCAGAGGAGCCTGAGCCTGGCTCACAGAGCAGAGGAGCCTGAGCCTGGATCACAGAGCAGAGGAGACTGAGCCTGGATCACAGAGCAGAGGAGCCTGAGCCTGGATTACAGAGCAGAGGAGCCTGTTCCTGGATCCAGAGCAGAGGAGACTGAGCCTGGATCGCTGAGTGGAGGAGCCTGATCCTGGATCCAGAGCAGAGGAATCTGAGCCTGGATCGCAGAGTGGAGGAGCCTGATCCTGGATCCAGAGCAGAGGAATCTGAGCCTGGATCACAGAGTGGAGGAGCCTGAGCCTGGATCGCAGAGAGGAGGAGCCTGATCCTGGATCACAGAGAGGAGGAGCCTGAGCCTGGATTACAGAGCAGAGGAGCCTGTTCCTGGATCCAGAGCAGAGGAGCCTGAGCCTGGCTCACAGAGCAGAGGAGCCTGAGCCTGGATCACAGAGCAGAGGAGACTGAGCCTGGATCACAGAGCAGAGGAGCCTGAGCCTGGATTACAGAGCAGAGGAGCCTGTTCCTGGATCCAGAGCAGAGGAGACTGAGCCTGGATCGCTGAGTGGAGGAGCCTGATCCTGGATCCAGAGCAGAGGAATCTGAGCCTGGATCGCAGAGTGGAGGAGCCTGATCCTGGATCCAGAGCAGAGGAATCTGAGCCTGGATCACAGAGTGGAGGAGCCTGAGCCTGGATCGCAGAGCAGAGGAATCTGATCCTGGATCCAGAGCAGAGGAGCCTGATCCTGGATCACAGAGTGGAGGAGCCTGAGCCTGGATCGCTCACAGAGCAGAGGAGCCTGAGCCTGGATCACAGAGCAGAGGAGCCTGATCCTGGATCACAGAGCAGAGGAGACTGAGCCTGGATCGCAGAGTGGAGGAGCCTGATCCTGGATCCAGAGCAGAGGAGCCTGAGCCTGGATCACAGAGAGAAGGAGCCTGATCCTGGATCACAGAGCAGAGGAGACTGAGCCTGGATCGCAGAGTGGAGGAGCCTGATCCTGGATCCAGAGCAGAGGAGCCTGATCCTGGATCACAGAGCAGAGGAGACTGAGCCTGGATCCAGAGCAGAGGAGCCTGAGCCTGGATCGCAGTCAGTCCAGGCCTGTGCATCAGCGGCTGTGCACTTACCACAAGAGTTGGGAAACGACGTGGAAGGTGGGCAAGATTGGAGCTGCACCCTGAAAACCTGTGTGTGGGGGAACGAGCGTGGGAGTGACAGGGACGAGTGTGTGAGGGTGGGTGGTGGTGCACAGGCTCCACTCAGGGTGGTTCATCTTTGGCCCCACGTCCCCCAGCTCCTGCCTCCCCCTGCTGCCCCCGAATCCTCCTGCTGGGCCGCGGTGAGGGGAGAGCCACGCACTTACCCATGCATCACGCCAGGCGTGCGCCGCCTTGATTTATGGGGATGTCAGTGAGCTGTAACTACCATCCTCAACTTCTGTCCTCCAATAAATGGCTTAATTTCCCCGCGAGGAGAAAGCACTCCAGTATTTTCGGCTGACCAATTCGGCTCAGGGCACGCGCGTGTTTTCCGTCTTCTTGGAGGACACATACTTCACCAGATGACTCCCGGGTAATGGCACCCAAGGCCCATTCCTAACGACTGTCACGGGCCCAGCAAAACGCATCCCATATATTCTGGCTGATGCGTCTCGCCGGGCCAGTGCATCCTCTGGGGGATAAATGACCTTATCTCCGGAGCTCTCCTCGGCTGTGACTCGGGGAGAAATATGTCCTCGTGCAGTGCCAGGGTCGGGAACAGCCCTGGGGTGAGGGACACGGCCTTGCTCCCGCCGCAGTGGACACGCCCAGCTAAGCGGGTCTGTGTGCAGACTCGGCCGTGGGCTGTGAGGGATCTAAGCCCCGGGCTGTGAGGGATCTAACCCTGGGCTGTGAGGGATCTTACCCCCGGGCTGTGAGGGATCTATCCCGGGCTGTGAGGGATCTAACCCCCGAGCTGTGAGGGATCTAAGCCCCGAGCTGTGAGGGATCTAAGCCCCGGGCTGTGAGGGATCTAACCCGCGGGCTGTGAGGGATCTAACCCGCGGGCTGTGAGGGATCTAACCCCCGGGCTGTGAGGGATCTAACCCTGGGCTGTGAGGGATCTAACCCGCGGGCTGTGAGGGATCTAAGCCCCGGGCTGTGAGGGATCTAACCCCCAGGCTGTGAGGGATCTAAGCCCCAGGATGTGAAGGATCTCTCCCACCCAGCAGCAGCAGATCCACGAGGCCCCATTCAACCGGATCCAGCCTGGGGAGATGAAGGTTGGGTGGGTGTGGAGTGTGGAACACGGCAGTGGGAGACACAGGGAGTGGGTGAGTCGGCCCCCACGACTCCGAGCTCCTCAGGAAAGATGGCAAAACTTGACAGCAAACACTTGCACCTGTTGCAGTCAGACCAAAGCCAGCCTCTCCCCTCCCCCCTCCCCACCCAGTCTCCTGGGAAGACCCTCAGGGTCCTCCCAGGCAAACCCCCGTCAGAGACCAAGAAGATTCCAGTGCCTGGAGCTGGGGAACCCAGTGCCCAGCACCACACATGGGGGTCTCCTCCCTCCAGGGTGGCAGAATCTTCTGGAACATCCTAAATGCAGATGCCTGAGTCTGGGTCGCTCTCCCAGGCACCCCGGTGATTCTGGGGAGCACCGGCATTGTGGCTTGTTGGCCACTTGAACATGAGCCGGGTGGGTGGGCTGTGCCGGAGGGCGGCCAGAAGTGGAGTGAGGGCATCCATCATGGAGGTCCTCCTGATGGAGGAGGCCAGGCGGCTCCCGAAGGGACTGACGGGCCTGGCTGAGGCAGGACCAAGGAGCTTTCTGCCTGGCCAGCGGGGGCTGCTCCAATAAACTGGCTGGAATGTGTGTTTTGCAGGAAAACCAAGTGCTCTTTACACAAGGCTGTGACAAACTCTGCAGGCAGCAGACACCATGACTGTCACTGGGGACAGCAGCAGCTGTGGGGTGGAGGCCGTGGACGGGGCAGGGAGTGGACAGTGGGGCTCCCCCTGTCGAGCTGGAGTTTGACAGCTGCAGGCGTGGACGGATGCGTGCCCACACATGTGACGGCCACACCGTCTGGACACCCTTCCTCCAGTCCTCGCGTGGGAGCTGTGTGGAGAAGGGACCCGGAGCTCAGGCAGTGCACACGGGAAGTGCCAGGAGGTGCAGACCGTGACTTTGAGGTTTGCCGGCCAGGAAGAGGTGGCAGAGAGCGACCTGGCCGGCAGCCTCAGCCTGGTCTTCGGGACCCTGGAAAATCATGGTCGGTGAATAGGCTTTGCCCACGACGCCACAGCTCTGGCCCTGGTTGCTGGCTTTTGATGGAACAAATGGAACATAATAAAAACAGGAAAAGCAGTCAGAGTGACTTCTTGATGGCGAGTGTTTCGAGGACGGGTGGGACCCTTTGCCAGTGTGGACGCGGACCTGCGTGGGGGAGGGTTCTGTAGAGTAACAGGAGAGCGGATCACCGGCTGACACTGCGGAGAGGGACGCCAGGAAATCGGGCTGGTTCTCTGGGGGAGGTTTCCCACCCTCACCCCCGTTTCCTCCTACAGAAATCTGGAAGCTTTAGGGTAACACTGCCGTAACAGTAATGACTAAATCAGCAGCGCTGGTACAGTAATGGGCGAGAAATGGCTCCCGTCTCGTGATGAACCCTCTCTCGGGTTTGATGGAGAGGTGCTGGGAGCGGCCATTGTTGTAGGAAACTAAGGACGAGCCCGTTCGCTGCGCCATTTACGCCATTCCCGCCCGATTATGGCTTCCAGGACCTGGGGCCTCACGTGCTGGCTGCCTCATTTCTCCCGATCCTTACGTGGTCTTAATAAAAACGCTCGGATGTGACTTATGGTGCGGGCGCCGTGATCGGGAACGATTTTCTCACCGCTGGTAAATGAATGCGGCCTGCAAGAAAAATGCTCTGGGTCATGTTTGCTGGGGGAGATAAATCTCTTCCCGCGCACATCTCTCCGGCTGGCCCGGCCTGAGAACTCACTCCACTCCTCCGCTGCCGCCCGCTCCTGCAGCCCAGGGCTGGGAGGGACTGAGAAGTGGACGCCCAGGCTTTGGCTTAACCCACTCCCGCCTGGTTTTGTCATTTGGGAGAGGAAGCCAAGATCTGCCTGGGGAGGGGCATGTCCCTGGAGGGGCCTGGGTCCCAGAGGCCTGTGGGGGAGGGGCACTGGGGAAGGCTCTTAGTAGAAATTCTCCAGGAGTCTAGCTGCAGTCTCTTGTAGCACCGTTGGCACCCCCCATGGGTTCAGCCCAAAGCCCAGACCCTGTGCAGACTTCTGGTCAACCCAGACTGGCGGCGCCGCCCCCTGCGGCTAGCAGCCACTGTCACCGTCATGTTGCTCCCACAGCACCGACTTCCCCAAACCATGTGGAATGTGCAGTCCGACAGCGATCACCGCTTCCTGGGGCCACTTTGCCAGGCGGGGAAGGGTGCGGCCCAGGTGTCCAGCGTCACGGGAAGCTCCTCTGGTTCAGAAGCAGAAGCCGGCTGCCCGTGGAAGTCTTTCATCCGTGGAACCACAAGGAAGGACAATGGAGTGACCCGAGCCAAGCCACACCGCTGACCTGGGGGAGGCACGGTCAGCCCGGTTCCCACGCCCGAGGTCCCCGTAGCAGCTACTGCCCAAATGCCTCCCCTGCCCCTCGGTGATCCACTGCCTCCTCCCAAGAATGCATCCTTTTCAGGAAGAGGGTTTGGAGCTGCCCGCGACGACCCCCTCCCCCGCAGGAAGTGGTACCGCCAGGAGAAGCCGCCACGTCTCTGCCTGGGGCCCAGGGACCTGCATCCCCGTCCTCCCGATGTGATCCAAGGTCAAGGCGCCTTTCCTGGAGCCCTCTCAGCTGCCCGCGAGGCTCTGCGTGTCCGGTCCCTTCACGTGGAGCCTGGGAGCTGCTGGTGCCTTTGGCCCATTTCCAGAACTTTCTGCCTGAAATATAGACTGCGTTCTGTCTAGAAATTGCTCACCTGGGGCGTCCGCTGTTTTCAGAGAGATCATCTGTGTTAGCCGCTCATTCTTCTAGGTTTTCACGGCTTGTCCAGGGAGAAGCCGAACGACAAGAAAACATTTTACTTGGAGACTGTGACCCCATTTGTAGCTTGCGTGACACGGCCTTGTGTGGGCGTCACGCAACACGGAGGACGCTCATGGGAGGGAGACAGGAGAAGCCAGCCTTGGGAAGATGCTGCCGTCCCCTCCCACGGCGGCGGCCAGGCGGCACCTGTCCTATTAACCCGGGCCTCCCGTGGCAGGATTTACGCGGCTGCCTCTGCGTGGCAGCTCCGCCAATCTCACAGCAGAGCCGTTTCTGTGTCGTCTCTGTGTCGTCCTTGCTACGATCTAGGTGATACCCACCAGACTCGGCCCCGTGCGAGCGCTCGGCTCAGAGGCAGCCTCATTCCGGCTGCCAGGGACGGACACATCTGCCCCTGCTTTCTGAAAAAACAAGACGTGAAAGCCCCGAGTCCTGTTCATTAACAACAAAGGCGTGGAGCCTGTGCCGTGGCGCAGCAGGCAAAGCCCTCACCTGTGATGCCGGCATCCCACAGCACGCTGGTTCGAGTCCCAGCTGCTCCACTTCCCATCCAGCCCTGCCTGGGAAAGCAGCAGAGGATGGCCCAGGTGTTTGGACCCCTGCACCCACATGGGAGACCTGGAAGAAGCTCCTGGCTTCAGCCTAGCCAGCCCTGGGCATTGCAGTCACTTAGGGAGAGAACCAGCAAATGGAAGATCTCTCTCTCTCTCTCTCTCTCTCTCTCTCTCTCTCTCTGTAACGTTACCTTCCAAGTAAATAAACTTGCCCACTTCGTCATCCTGTGATCCCCACACCTTGGTGACAGGGAGCTCCCTTTCCTGTCACCAGAGTCCCCTGCCCACACCCTCCGTCCCTTTGTTGCCTGCTCCTGGCTGCTCCCGGAGCCACCGTGAGCCCCTCTCATATCCCGGGCCTTCCTTCTCCACTGCTGGCCACTTCTCCTGGACGTCAGTCCCTTGTTAACCTCACGCCCGTGTGTTTTTCAACACGCACTTCCTGCCAGCATGAGAATCTCTGTTGTAAAAAGATTTATTTATATTTTATTTGAAAGGCACAGTTACTAAGAGAGAGAGAGAGAGAGAGAGAGAGAGAGATCTTCCATCCAGGAGCCAGGAGCTTCTTCCAGGTCTCCCATGTGGGTGCAGGAGCCCAAGCACTGGGCCACCTTCCACTGCTTTCCCAGACCATAGCAGGGAGCTGGATCAGAAGAAGAACAGCTGGGACTCGAACCGGAGCCCATGTGGGATGCCGGCACTGCAGGCGGAGGCTTAACCCGCTGCACCACAGCGCCGGCCCCCAGCCTGAGAACCTGAACCTTAACAAAACCCCAGTGCTGCTGCTTCTCCCGCGTCAGCTGCACGCCTCCCCTCCGTCTGCCGAGATTCCCCTCGGCCCCAGGGGCAGAGCTCACGCCTCTGAAACCCGGCTCCGGCTCTTGTCTTGGCACAGGAAGTGCCCTGACTCCTGCTGCCTTCCCAAAGCCCCTTCCCCTCACTCTGGGCCAGTGCCCCTCAGCCGGGCGACTGCCCCTTCTCTCAGCTCTGATCTCCCTCCGGGTCGCTGAGGATCCCAGACCCATGTGTCCATCCCAGGCTGCCCCTGAGCGCCAGCTGTGTCCACTGCCCGGGGTAGGCCAGGTGAGGCTGCAGAAGCAGACAGATTGGCAGCGGGGGTCACCCGCGGAGATCACGGCACACACAGCCAGCCATGCGCCGGCCTCTCCTCCGTCCACAGCAGCCCCATCTGTTACCAGGGCGCCCAGGAGTGGGCCACAGCACTGGATGGGGACAGAAGGGGGCCGACCTGGGGGCGAATTGGAGTCCACCTCCAGCACCCTGGGAGGCCATGGGCGCGGACCCCAGCCCAGAGGAGAGCAGGACGCAGTCCCGCACAGAGGGACGACCTGTCCGCCATGCGCAAGCCAAGGAGAGACCTCGCGGGACCCAACGCCGCCGTCACCTTCATGGTGGGTCCCAGCCCTGGAAGCCATGGGCAAGCGGGTTCCAGCCCCAGCCCAGGGGGCTGCCTCGGGGCTTCCCCTAGTCCTCGGATGCAAGCTCCCTGCTGGGGAAGCTGTCTCCCAGGAAGACCAATCATGTGATGGCCCCCGCTTTGTCTCTGCCCCTGTGTGCGCCCAGCTACGGGGCATGGCCACGGGGAAGATCCACGTGTGTCTCAAGCTCTGTGGTCCGGGAGGGAAGCCATCTCCTCCGAGCGCAGGCTCCTACCCAGGTGCCTTCTCCCGGTGCACACCACACGGCGCTCTCTGCCTGGCCCCTGTCGCCAGTGTCACCATCCTGGGGTGGGGGGGGCACTTCAGAGCAGAAGCCCCGGCGTCCCCCTGCTGACTCACTCACAGCCCAGCCCGGTGCAGCTGGGACCTCCCTGGGCAGTGCATTTTGGGGAAGGAGCTGGACATGGCCAGTGCCCCCCTCCTGCTCTCTCTTTCTCTGGATTCCCCCCCCACACACACACCCCGGCTCCCACCGTCTCCTGACAGCCACAGGAGAGCAGCACCAGTGGCAGACACCTGATGTCCTTTCCGGGAGCTGGAAGCCCGAGGCCAGGTGGCAGCTGGGCCGGTTCCTGGCAAGAAGCCTCCGCCCGGCTGTGCTGACGACCGCCTCCTCGTGTGGCCGTTCCTCTGTGTCCAGGTGCCACCGTCTCCTCTGCTGTGACAGGCACTGGCCATGGCCACGGTGAACTTCAGTGGCTCTGTGTGCAGACACAGCCACCCTGGGGCTCTGTTTCCCACCTGAGCATCTGGGCCGGACATGATGCTGTCCCTAACCCTGTGCCCACTGCGCACCACGTGCTGTCCTGGGCTGTCACTCACTGCAGACTCCCGATGACCCACGTGCACCTGGCTCTGGCACGTTTTGCCTGGTCCCCACGTTAACTTCCCGTGGGTGCCCTGTGGCTGCTCTGGGCTGTCCCCGTGGAGGCTGAAGCAGCCGCCCCAGGCTGTCCATCACGTCTTGGGTGTGGAACAGTCCGAAGAGGAAAGCCAGGGCCAGGGGAGAGGCCTCCGAGCTCTGCCTGTGATTACCTGTGTCAATCAATCTGTGATTGGCATCGGAGGGCCGAGCCTGGCAGGGGTGGGGCAGGGCGGTCTCCCTGCCTCGTCTCCACCGAGGTGTCTGTGGAGAGGGCTCACAAGCACATTGGACAAATGGCTGAAGCTGCCACAGCCCTACAGATGGAGTCCCAGAAACCTGAGCCCAGAAACGTTGCCAGGGAAAACAGGCACCCAGCAAAAACCAGCCCTGATGGACAGGAGCCAGAGGACCCCCACACGGGCTCCCAAGGGCTCAACTGTGCAACCACGCATCAGAGAAATAATGAACAAATAAGTAATGAAGCTCTCAAACTTCCTCTGCACAGCGGCAAATGTGCCTTAAATTCCTAGTGACGATAAAAATGCCCTCGAACCCAGTGCAGCCGGGGGCAGAGGTCCGGACAGATGCGGGGGAGGGTGGGGCCAGCTGGTGAGGGCAACCGGGGGGAGGCTGGAGCTCAGGGGGGCTGATGCCGAAGTGGCCCAGCTCGCACAGGGTCTGAGGGTCAGCGCTGGTGGCCGCCGCCCGCCGTGCTGGGCTCCTTTCTGGAACTTGGATTAGAATACGTCTCGTAGCATGTCCACGTGGGCTGGGTCCGCACCAAAGCAGCCCCCGGGAGACAGGCGGTGTGACGGGCGTCCTGGTGCCTCCCGGGCACGCCTCCTTCCGGAGCTGCTCCTGGCGGGTGGCGGAGGACCCTGAGCCTCAGGAGGGAGGTTTCCATATTCTCTCATTTTCGTTAGGAAGACACAGGAGCAAGGACAACAGCGCTGGGGGCCTGTGTCGTGGCTCCGTGGGCCAAGCCGCCCGTGACACTGGCACCCACATCACAGGGCCGACTCTGGTCTCGGCTGCTTCGCTTCCTATCCAGCTCCCTGCCTGTGTGCCTGGGACGGCGGCAGATGATGGCTCGAAGTGCCTGGGCCGCTGTCACCCACATAGGAGACGCAGGCGGACTTCCGGGCTCCTGGCTTTGACCTGCACCCGCCTCAGATGTTGCAGCCAAGTGGGGAGTGAACAAGATGATGGAAGCTCGCTCACTCCCTCTCTACCTCTCTCTCTTTCTCTCTCTCTATCTCTCCCTCTCTCTGTCACTTTGACGTTCACGTAAATAAATCTTTTTAAAAGGGAGTAAATAACTTTGAATTTTACCTCCCAAGAAACTAATAGGAGGGAAATGGAGGCCAACACAGGGCATCGCGTGGTTCTCTTCAGCTCAGAAGACACGAACGTCTTAACCCCCGACCTGTGACCTTGCTGGGTCAGGGGGCCCTGCAGCGTCCCCTGGAAATACAGGCTTCCTGCTGGGCTATGTGGGGTGGGGGTGAGGGTCTGAGGGGACAACGGGCAGAGACTGGGCAAGGCGTAGGCTGCAAGGAGGAGGTGGAGCCTGAGACCCAGGCCCGCAGGAAGGGCCCTGGAGAGGCCCCAAGAGCTGGCGGTGGCCCCAGCGGTGGCCGCGGGGAGCTGGGTGCCTGGCTCTGCAGCAGCAAGGAGCAGACTCCATTGGCAGCGGGACGAGCGTGGGGGCAGGGCCTCCCCGAGTGGCATGGCGGCCTCCCAGCCCCGAGCGGAGAAGGCGCTGGGCCAGCCTGGGCTTCCGCCCCTCACAGGACCAGAGCGGGGGCCTGGGTGGCCTGATGTGGCTGTGACCTTGGTGACAGCGGCAGAAGGATCCTAGGACGGCTGCCTCGGGAAAGTTCTGGAAACTTCCCCAAGTCTGGCTTGTGTCACTCGCCCCTGGGAAGGAGAGCGGCTTCCTCGATGTGTGGGGGTCCGGAGAGGAAGCAGGCAAGCCCCTTGGAGCCCTCTCCCCTCTCCCTCTGCCCTCTGGGGATTCTGTCCACTGGACGCCCAATCGCCTGCCTGCGGCAGCCTCCAGCAGTGAGTAATCAGTAAGCTCCTGCCGTTACTGACCCGAGATCCTGGCCCCGAACCCGCTCCAAGCAGGAGCAGAGCAAGCAGGTTTATTTCCGTCTGTCCGACTTCTGCCGCTGACTCTCCCGGGATTCAGAACGCAGGAAAACAGGAGAAGGGTGTCAGAGCTCCGACACCCTGACACAGCCACTGATCGCCTCGTTCCTGCCCGGTCTGTGCGACGTCCCAACTCCTCGGGGCGGCTGTTGGGGCCGGCGGGACCCAGCGCTGAAAGCTGTCCCTGGAACGATCCCACGGAATGGCCACAGGTGCCATTTTGAGTTTTCCAGTCGTCACAGTGAAAGGGGCAAAAAAAGAAATAGACGCAGTTAGTTTTAACGACATGTTTTATTTAACCCGACATATCCAAAAAATGTCATTTCAACACGTGACCAGCGTAGAAGTGCCCGCGAGGCACCTGTGCTCCACGTGTTCTCGCTCCGTCTGTGCGATCGAGTCTGCTGTGACGGCCACGACCCAGCTCACGCCGGGGCAGCCACGCTGCAGGGGCGGCAGCCACACGGCCGGGCTCCCATCCGGGGCAGGGCAGCCCTGGCCTCCTGCACCCTCTGCTGGCCTTGCTCTCGCACCCCTGCGGCGCCGACCACTCCCCCAACTCCTTTCCCTTGCTCTGTGCCCCTCTTTGCATTTGGGCACTTCCTGCTGGACGTTTCTGCCTGGGAGCCCCCACCCCCGCCCCTGCTACCACCCCCATCTCTGGGTTCCAAGAGCTTCCTGCAGCCCCGCCCCTCCCCTCCCCTCCCCTCTCCTTCTCTCCTCTCTTCTTCTCTCTGATTTATATGAAAGGCAGGGAGAGAGAGAGAGAGAGAGAGAGAGAGAGAGAGAGAGAGAGATTCCATCCACCGGTTCACTTCCCAAATGCCTGCAACAGCGCGCTGAAGCCAGGAGCTGGGAACTCCATCCAGGTCTCCCACGTGGGGGGCAGGGACTCAGGGACTTGAGCCGTCACCCACTGCCTCCTGGGATGCACTTGCAGGAGGCTGGATTGTAGCGGAGCAGCCGGGACTCCGATTGGTGTCTGTTATGGGATGACCACGGCATGGCAGTGGCTTAACCCGCTGTGCCGCAATGCTGCCCCCAACCACAGCTGGAGCAAATGCCCTAACTCAATGCCTGAAGTCAGTGCCACAGGCAGTCCCAAGGACTCTCACAGCTGTCACTAGCAGGAGTGTGAAACCGCAGCTCCACTGTGGCTAAAGCCGTCCTCGACACAGCAGTGCCACCCCGAGTACTGAGGAGACACGAACGCCCGTGTCCCCACGCTGGCACCTGCCGACGTCTGGGGCAGCTCAGTTCTCAATCACTCAACCAGGAGATCAGCCCCACATCCGTCAACAGAGCAGGCTTTTCTCAAAACAGCAGTGCGGGGTAGTCACCCCAGGGACCATGACTCAGCACTCAGAGGGAACCCACGACCTGCAGGGTACTCACACCATGGACCATGACTCAGCACTCAGAGTGAACCCACGACCTATAGGGTACACACACCAGGGACCATGACTCAGCACTCAGTGTGAACCCAGGACCTGCAGGGTAGTTACACCATGGACCATGACTCAGCACTCAGTGTGAACCCAGGACCTGCAGGGTACTCACACCGTGGACCATGACTCAGCACTCATTTGGACACGTGTCACTGTACAGATGGATCTCAAATGCCTGAGGTTGAAGAGGCAGTCAAGTACCAAAGAGAACCATGCGAGCGGGAGACTGAGCGCTGGGAACCCTGAGACGCGGCTGCTGGTGGGGGGGGTACAGGAGCCCAGCAGGGGGGCGTGCGTGGGTGTTTCTGGGAACACAGGCAGCACGAAGGTTTTATTTCTGGATGGAGCGCTATCTGAGGGTGACGTCCGACGGCCCCACCACTGCTTTCCCACCCGATTCCCCCAAACTCCACACCCCCCGATATTTCCCCATTCTGTCTGTTCCATCGTGGGCCTTTCCCAGTGGGTCTCCACGGCCATTTTAAACATTTTTTCTTTACTATTTTATCCAAGAGGTAGAGAGGCAGACGCACAGAGCCACTGGTTTGCTCCCCAAACGTCCACGGTGGCCAGGGCTGGGAGCGCAGTCCAGGCCTCCCACGTGGGGTTGGGGACACAAGTACTTGAGCCATCACGGTTGTCACCGTCGCCCGCCGGCATCTGCTTTGACCAGAGCCTGGCGTCAGAAGCCCAAGCTGGGACCCTAACTCTGACATGGGACGCGGGCGTCTAACCGAGAGGCCAAACCCGGGTCCCTGCACTTCTCTCTTTAGTCGCTGCCTTTACAGAGTCCGGTGGCTCTCACACAGGTAGCACCCAGAGCAGAGAGCTACCCACCGGGTGGTGCAGGCGTGCGCAACAGAAGGGAAATCCGACTTCAGAACCAAGGAGCCCACGGGGCTGGGTCAGCACCTCCCTGCTGCTGCACACAGGCGCAGAACACACAGGTGCCGAGAGGCCGAGTCCCTCCGTCCCTCAGCCACGACCAGCCAGGTGCTCACCAGGACGCCGCGTGGCACAGGCGCTCACCAGGACGCCGCGTGGCACAGGTGCTCACCAGGACGCCGCGTGGCACAGGCGCTCACCAGGACGCCGCGTGGCACAGGTGCTCACCAGGACACTGTGTGGCACAGGTGCTCACCAGGACACTGTGTGGCACAGGTGCTCACCAGGACGCCGCGTGGCACAGGTGCTCACCAGGACACTGTGTGGCACAGGCGCTCACCAGGACACCGTGTGGCACAGGTGCTCACCAGGACGCCGCGTGGCACAGGTGCTCACCAGGACACTGTGTGGCACAGGCGCTCACCAGGACACCGTGTGGCACAGGTGCTCACCAGGACACCGTGTGGCACAGGCCCTCACCAGGACGCCGCGTGGCACAGGCGCTCACCAGGACGCCGCGTGGCACAGGTGCTCACCAGGACACCGCGTGGCTGGTGGAAATGCTGCCCGCGGTCCTGCTCCAGCAACTGGGCAGGAGGGAGTCTGGTTCCGTTTCGCTTTGCAAAGCGAGCACACTGGACCGTGCCCGACCGTGAAATCCTACAGACACAAGGGCAAGTTTGCAAAAGCGCGTGGCTGCAGATCAGCCTGCTTGGAGCAGAAGCACTCGCAGCGTGTGATCCGAACCCTCGGGGCGGAGTCCGCCCTGCCGCTGCCCCCTGCGGTGAGCGTGGCTGCCAGCACAGCGCCGTGTCCCCACGGGGCAGCCGGCACAGGCCACAGCTGCGGAATACCACGACTTTCCTCCAAGGTGGCCCTCACGGTCACGCTGAGGCCAGGATCCTGACTCATGGTCTGCCTCCTCCGCACACCAGGACGCCGCTCTGCCTGCGGTCAGAGTCCGCCCTGTCCCCCACCTTCCAGCTCTGCGGTCAGAGTCCGCCCTGTCCCCACCTTCCAGCTCTGTGGTCAGAGTCCGCCCTGTCCCCCACTTTCCAGCTCTGCGGTCAGAGTCCGCCCTGTCCCCACCTTCCAGCTCTGCGGTCAGAGTCCGCCCTGTCCCCACCTTCCAGCTCTGTGGTCAGAGTCCGCCCTGTCCCCCACTTTCCAGCTCTGCGGTCAGAGTCCGCCCTGTCCCCCACTTTCCAGCTCTGCGGTCAGAGTCCGCCCTGTCCCCACCTTCCAGCTCTGTGGTCAGAGTCCGCCCTGTCCCCACCTTCCAGCTCTGTGGTCAGAGTCCGCCCTGTCCCCCACCTTCCAGCTCTGCGGTCAGAGTCCGCCCTGTCCCCCACCTTCCAGCTCTGCGGTCAGAGTCCACCCTGTCCCCCACCTTCCAGCTCTGCGGTCAGAGTCCGCCCTGTCCCCCACTTTCCAGCTCTGCGGTCAGAGTCCGCCCTGTCCCCCACTTTCCAGCTCTGCGGTCAGAGTCCGCCCTGTCCCCCACCTTCCAGCTCTGCGGAGACTTTGGGAGGTGGAGGAAGCTGACCGCTGCCCTGGCTGGTCGTGGCTTACGTCCACCTCCCTCGCCTTTGAAGACCACGGTTTTGTTCCACTTGCACCTCGTGCTGGTGCTCTCGCACAGGGATGCCTTGTCCTGTTTCGACTCCTCCTTTGACCTGGTCGGAGCATCTGCCTGCCTCCTCACATCGCAGGAGTGAAATACACCCTGGGACGAGCGAGCGTTCATTTCCACGTCCATCTGCCGGTCACGGCTCAGCCTCTCAGCACCTTCCACGAATGTGTGTTGAGCTGCTGTTACACACGCAGGGCTGTGCCGGGCACCTCCGGGCCTGCCCAGAGGCAGAGACAGCTGAGGGCACGGCGAACTCCTCCCCCACCGTCTGCAGCCCCCCAGCCGCTGGCCCAGCTCCCAGGGCCCCCTTACGCTCCGCCTTGCTGCCCCCACAGTTGTCCCAAGCTGTTTTGTGTGTGGTTGCGGTCATGTGGACTACGCCTGGGCAGGTGGCCACTCTGCCCAGCACCCCTGAGCCCTCTGTGCTTAGGGGGGTGCTCTTTGTCCTGCCTCTTCCGTCGCATGTTCAGCCCCTTGTTCCCGCCATCCTCGGCAGGCTCACTCTCTCCACCCAGCGGCTCAGGGCTGTGCTCCTCAAAGCTCAGCCTGACCCGCCCTCCTCTCCCCCTCCCCCAGCCCCTCTGTCTCTCCCCTGTTCCCTGGGCAGTGCCTCAGACCCCTAGGATGAATCGGGCCCATTCTCCATGGGGTGCAGGTCTGTGCCTCTGACGACAGCTGCCTGGCCCGTGAGGCTCCGGCTGTGTGCCAGACGTGTTTCTAGGCTCTTCCTGTATGTGATTCCGTGTGGTTCCCACGACTGCCCCATGAGGCTGGCACAGGTACAGGCACAGAGAGCCTGAGGCACTCCATAACCGGTCCAAGGCGACAGAGCAGACAAGTGGTGAACTCAAGGTTCTTTCTTTTTTAAAGGTTTATTTATTTATTTATTTGAAAGTCAGAGTTACACAGAGAGAGGAGAGGCAGAGAGAGAGAGACAGAGAGAGAGAGAGAGAAAGAGAGAGAGGTCTTCCATCTGCTGGTTCACTCTCCATTTGGCCACAATGGCTAGAGCTGCACAAATCAGAAGCCAGGAGCTTCCTCCAGGTCTCCCATGTGGCTGCAGGGGCCCAGGGACTTGGGCCATCCTCTACTGCTTTCCCAGGCCATAGCAGAGAGCTGGATCGGAAGTAGAGCAGCTGGGACTTGAACTCAAGGTTCTAAAGTGGTGCAGCTGACCCCAAAACTTGCAATACGAGGCTGAGACGCGTTGACTCCCCGCAGATACCCAGCCGGGCATCCTACAGCACCTCCACCCCCGCGTCTCCTCCTTGGTCCGGCTGCTGGCCTTGCTTTGTACCCCAGTGAGTGGCGTCACCATCGAGGGGAGGCACCCACGTCCCCGACAGCCACCTCGCGAGTGCCGCTGCTGCCACCCACGAACAGGTTGGTGGCTCCCCTCGTCTGAATCGCAGGGGACGCTGCTCCTGGCCCCGGCCCTCGCACCTGCTCTGCTGAAACACCTCTGAGGCTCTCGCGGCGCTAAGGTAGCGGGATAGACACCAGCAGCCTGTGCGAGTAAGGGGCCGGAGAAAACGAGAATTTGGGAAGACAGTGAGTTTGTCCTGGGAGACAGCAGATGATGACCCCTGCCAGACACGTGGGGGACCCCAACGGGGTCTGGGTTCCTGGCCTCGGCTTGCTCCAGCTCCAGCTATTGTGGGCATCTGGGAAGTGACCAACCCCTGGAAGACCTGCCTCTCTGGCTCTGTCCATCACTCACCTTTCGAGTAAGAGACACACACATTTCAGAAGGTAAAGCAAGCAGCGGCCCACGTGGCTGCCGGGCGAGTGAGCGTCCCTCTGGGGTGCGACTCCATGTGTTCTCAGGCTCAGGCCGCGGGCGCTGGGGCCCGGACCCCTGCACACGGTCCCAGCCCCTTTCACACGGCGGCTGCAGCGGAGGCCGTGCTGTCACTGAGGCTGCATGGAGCCACACGGCGGGGGAGCAGACTCAGCGCACAGGAGCCGCAGGCGCTGCAGCTATAGCCCCAAGGAAAGCCAGGACTCTGGGTATTTATTTCGAGATTTAAATTTGCAGAAAATGGGGCTGGTGCTGCGGTGTGGCGGGTGAAGCCTCCACCCACAATGCTGACATGCCCTGTGGACACTGGCTCGTGTCCCGGCTGCTCCATTTCTGGTCCAGCTCCCTGCTTATGTGCCTGGGAAAGCAACAGCAAACGGCTCACATCCTAGGGTCCCTGCACCAACGTGGGAGACCCAGAAGAAGCTCCTGGCTCCTGCCTTCAGCTTGGCCCAACCTAGGCCATTGTGACCATTTAGGGAGTGAACCAGGGGATGGAAGACCTCTTTCTGTGTGTGTGATTCTCTCTGTGTCTCTTCCTCTCTCTCTCTGTAATTCTACCTTTCAAGTAAATAAATAAAACTTTCAAAAATAAATTATAAAAAGTCTCTTGTCATGCTTCCCCAGTGCCAGTGGGTGCCTCGTTTTTCGGTCTCTGAACAGGCTCAGGATGCACGAGCTGGCCCCTGAGCGGCCCACTGGTGGGCAGCAGCTCACCAGTGTCCACAGCGCTGTGGGTGGGTGTGGACGTGAGAATTCCCACATTTCCAGGGGCTCCCTGCGCGGACAGCCTGACCGTCCACGGCACATTTAGAAGCCGAGATGAGTGGGAGCTGGGTGGAGGGCGCATGAGCCTCAGCTTGCCTGGAGGTCATTCCCCAAGGTCACGCACCTGAGCAGAGACCGGGTGGCTGCCCGGGTGCCACACCGCTGTCCTAGGAATCCAGTTGATAAATGAAAACAACGGAAGGGATTTAGCTGTCGGTTTGCAAACACAGGCACAGACAGGACAGGTGTTTTTGCTTTTCTGTTTATGTGTCTTCTGAGCGTTGTCAGACTGTGCGAGGGAGCCCATCTGTCTCGTCTGTGAGGCGCCCTAGAGGAGAGCATTTCCAGGTAATGCAGAAGTGTGGCCGGCGCTTGCAAAAGCAAAGTCAAGAAGAGAGAGTTCTTCATTGAATTTTTCTTTCTCCAATTGACTTGAAATGCAGAGAGAGAATGAAAGAGAGAGAGAGCCCTTCCGTCCACTGGTTCATCCCCAGATACCTGCAGTAGCTGGGGTTGGTCCAGACCGAAGGCAGGAACTGGGAACTCAGCCCAGGCCTCCCCCATGGACGGCTGGGACCCAGGTCTCCCAGCTGTCTCGTGCCGTCTCCTGGGCTCTGCGTTCGCAGGGGGCTGGAATTGAGAGGGGAGCCAGGACTTGAAGCCGGGCACCCCAGGAGGGAAGGAGGTTCCCCAAGTGGCATTGCACCCCACACCAGGTGGCTGCCTCATCAGAGTTCTTCACAGGACCCTTTGTTGGGTTCTCCACGGGGTCACGTGGCCAGGCTGACGGCAGACACCAAATATGAAGAATGCATTTCCTGAACGCATAAATCTCACAGCCTCTCAGCTACCTGCCACTGCTGAGAGTTTGCTCAGGCAAAAATTGTTTTAAAGAATATTTTGTGGCCGGCGCCGTGGCTCAATAGGCTAATCCTCCAACTAGCGGCGCCGGCACACCAGGTTCTAGTCCCGGTCGGGGCGCCGGATTCTGTCCCGGTTGCCCCTCTTCCAGGCCAGCTCTCTGCTGTGGCCCGGGAGTGCAGTGGAGGATGGCCCAGGTCCTTGGGCCCTGCACCCCATGGGAGACCAGGAGGAAGCACCTGGCTCCTGGCTTCGGATCAGCATGGCGCACCAGCCGCAGCGGCCATTGCGGGGTGAACCAATGGAAGCAAGACCTTTCTCTCTGTCGCTCTCTCTCTCACTGTCCACTCTGCCTGTCAAAAAAAAATTTTTTTTAATTTGCCCTGCAATACTCGTTTTTACTTGGGAGCATAGCGTCTGCCATCAGTCCTGTCGCGTGCTGAGTCCTGGATGGCCGTGTTGGGGGTCTGGTGTGGCCATGTTCTCCAGGCGCCACATGCTGTGTGCTCAGAAGATCATGTTTCTGGGATCAGCTCTCTGAAGGAGGCTGCACCTGCACCATTGTCTGTGGGCTCCCAACCTCACCGTGCTTGGTCTCTCAGTGTGATTTGTGTTTGTTTCTTCCCCTCCTGGCCAGAATGTGCTTTGTGTGTTAGGGCCTGTGTTATCAAGGGCGTATGTGTTTATGCCCTCCTGGTCCATTGACCCCATGTCTCCGGAGGGACTCCTGTCTCGGATAATGGGTTCCGTTACCAAGTCTATTTTTCTGGGTATGGAGACAGTGGCACCATTGTGGATGTGTTAGCATTTCTCAAGTGTTGCTTCTGCCTGTTTACTTTCAATCTCACTGAAATTTTTATTTCAAGCATGTCCCTTGTGAATACCAAAGTGGACAATATTTCCATCATGCCAATTTTCATTATTAGCACATTTACGCTACTTTACACCATGTGTTTTGTTCTTCCTGTTTTCTGACATGTCTGTGTATCTTCTTGCCTTGCTTCTTATCACAGTTTAATCAATTTGTTTCCTCAACTTTCATTTTTTTCTCCTCTTACTTTGGAAACTGCATGATTTAAAGTTATTATTTTAGCGATTCTTACAGAAATTATAGCATACGTGGTTCAATTTCCAAGTTATAAAGTAATCAATAACTTTCCTGTCGTCTTTTAAATCGATTGGTTGATTTAGGCTTTGAAAGGTGGAGAGGCAGAGTGAGACAGACGGACAGAGAGACAGATGGACGGAGACAGAGGTCTTCTCCCTGGTCCTGATTTGCTCCTGCGATTCACATATTTGCACATGTGTGTTTAGGTATATGTACAGACATGAGTACATATATGTGCACGTGTGCTTGGGTATATGTGTAAACATGTGTTTATGTGTATACATACGTGTATATGTGTTTATGCACGTGTTTAGGTGTGCATATTTGTGTGTGCGTGTTTGCATCCTTTAAGGTTTTTGTTAGTAAGTTCACTTCCTCTGAGTTTTCTGGCTCCCACTCTGCCCTGAAGTCCCCGTGCTTTCGTCATGTTCTGCTCCGCACGTTCCGCTTCTGATAATCACCACGCGAAGGTCTTGCTCCCGGTTGTTGGCTTCAGTCGCTGCTGGGGACCATTCTGCAACCGGAGCGTCCACGAGGTGCTGCGTCTTCCCCATCCGGCTGGCTGGGGTCTGGCCGGGGCTCCTGCCTCTGGCTGGCTAGGGTCTTGCCGGTGCTCCAGCTGTCTTGCCAGTGCTCATGCCTCCGGCTGGCTGGGGTCTGGCCAGGGCTCCTGCCTCCGGCTGGCTGGGGTCTGGCCAGGGCTCCTGCCTCCAGCTCTGTCTTGTCAAACAGTAAAGCCCTGATCCCTTCGTGGTTGCCTGCTGACATTTCTCCTGCCTCGGTTTCTCCACGCTTGAGACAGACGGGGTTCTCCGGCTAACGGCCACCTTCGCCACCAGTGACTTCCAACAAGGTTCTCTCTCACGCTGCCCACCTGTGGCACTACATCGTCCAGGGCTCTGCTTTCTGTCGCTCTTACCCCAGGGCTCCGGCTAACAGGGCGGGTCTCCCCTGGAGCAGCCTTGACCGTCACGCTGGCTGTGGTGACGTGGACGACACAGCGGGTAAACACGCTCACCCCTGAAGCTTTCAACCAAAGGTGGCGCAGGGCACAGGGCTCAGCATCCATTGGCCAGTGCAGGTCATGTGACCTGCCTCAGTGCAACGCGGTCCAGTGGCCAGAGGAGCCCGAGAACATCTGGAAGCTACTGTCCCCCCTCAGCGTCCACAGGCGGTCGGTTCCAGAACCCCCCAACAGCATCAGGACACACGGGCACTGGAGACTCACGTTCGAGGCTGCAGCACGTGTGTCTCCCCGTGTGCCCCAGAGCACGGGCAGTCGCCGGCAGGACCTGGCCGTGTTGTTCGGGACTGGTGACGAGGAAGTCAGAGCCCTGCGTGTTCAGCTTTCCCACAAACCTCCAAACTGCCCTTGGTGAACTCTAAGAATGCGGAGCCCGCTGCGCCGCCGGCAGAGCCGCACCCGGCATCGAAACCTGTTGCCTACTTGTGTGCCGCCTCACCAGTGAGAAGAGCTGTCCCCAGCCCGGCCGGCCCGTGCGAGCCGTGGATTCCTCCCATCCACGTCTCTGACTCGAGGGGCGTTTGGAGTTCACCCTAAGGCGCAGGCGCAGGCAGCCTTGCTCTCCAGCCGTCTCCCTGCCTCGCGCTCGCGCTGTCATCTGGAATTCGTCCTGAGAAGCGCAGAGGGAAGGCAGGGAAACGGGCGCGGATCGTAGTCAAGTCTCCAGGGTCTCTGCTGGGAAGAGCTCTCCAGCCTGAGATGCTGCACTGGGCACCTGCCAGGACCCTGGAGGCCAGCAGGGCAGCCCCTGCCTCCCACCCTCTCTCCCTGATGTCCCTGCGCTGCAGGGGGAGGAGCAGTGCCTGCTGGGGAGGGAACACCCCCCCCCCCCAGCAAGCAGACAGCCGCCCCATTTTCGAGATGGTAAAGCAGAAAGCAGAAAGCGTGTAGGAGAGCCGGCCAGCCAGGTCCCGCCAGGCAGGCTCGCTCCTCAGCAAGGCTGATACATTGTAGCGCTGGTCCACCTACAGCTCTCTGCCAGCCCCACCATCAGCCTTGACATTGGAGGAATTCCCACCCTGGGTTCTAGCAAAACACCGACCGTCAGAGCCCACCCTTGGCTGGCTGGCGGCGTGAATTTTCGTTCTCCGTGCCGGAAGCTCCTTGCTGGATGCCCTGGTCAGCCTACTTAAGGCAAACGCGCTCGGGCGACTCCGCCTGGGTGGGGCAGCCAAGATGCCGGCAAGGGGACCGTCTCAGGAGCCAGCGCTTCCTGGGAAATGGCTGGTGCTTGCAGCAGACACGAAGGGCCCCCAGCCCAGCGCAAACCCCCGGGGCCGCGGTGGGGGCCGCGGCTCACCCACAGGGAGGGACCTCACTGCCAGTGTGTGGTGTGTCACGTGGTGGCGGCAGTGTCACGAGGGAGATGGCGATGGCCGTGCACCCAGCACAGCTGTCGCAGGTGGGAACTTCTCCAGGCTCAGTGATCCCCCACGAGCGAGCATCAGACGAGTCCTCGCAACGCACGTCCCTTAATTACAAGGAGATGCTGATCTTCCGGTTTTCCTGCCTGTGAGAACCCCTGCTGGAACTAATGGCTGCTACCAACATGCAGTGTTTACAAGAGACGCCTGGAGGCCCCGACAGGAGGTGGTGGAGGACGAGGGGCGCTGGCTGAGGAGATCAGGGAGTGGGCATGTGGGCTGCAGCCTCAGCCTCCCGCCTTGCCGACCGTGCCTGGACAGCAGAGGTAGCAGGAAGAAGCCATCGCGGGCCGTTCCCATCCCTTTTCCACTCCCCCTGGCCATGCAACCCCAGAGCCCTCCTGGTCCAGCGCCCCTGACCCCCGGCCAGGTGACTCTAGAGCCCTCCTGGTCCAGCACCCCTGACCCCTGGCCATGCGACCCCAGAGCCCTCCTGGTCCAGTGCCCCTAACCCCCGGCCAGGTGACCCCAAGGCCCTCCTGGTCCAGCACCCCTGACCCCGACCACGTGACCCCAGGGCCCGGCCAGTGCCCCTGACTGCAGCCACGTGACTCCAGGGCCCTCCTGTCTAGCACCCCTGACAAGGTGACCCCAGGGCCCTCCTGGCCCAGTGTCCCTCACCCCTGCCACACAACCCCAGGGCCCTCCTGGCCCAGTGCCCCTCAGCCCGGCCATGCGACCCCAGGGCCCTCCTGTCCAGCACCCCTGACCCTGACCACGTGACCCCAGGGCCCGGCTGCTCGAGTGCCCTATACCCCTCCGTGGGAGCAGGCACTCCCTGCTCCGAGCACTGCCTGTGGCGCTGTCCCTGTGAGCCAGCTGTCGGGGGCTGTGACAAAGTTCCTCCAGACTGCTTCTCTTCCGAAATGCAGAAACGAGATTCCGTTGATTTAAAACGGGGAATCACGGCTCCTCTCTCGGGGGTCTTTGTACCTTGAACTTGGTGCCCATCTCCCTGTTTTATAGCTGACGGTAAAGGTGATGTCTTGTTAAGCGGCCCCCAGACGTGGGTACTCAGAGAGGGATGACAAACCCCAGACCTATTCTCCTCTCTTCCTTTTGTTTTTAAATATTGATTTATTTATTGAAAAGGCAGAATTACAGAGAGAGACAGAGATCTTCTCACCCTCTGGTTCACTCCCCCAAATGGCAGCAACGAGCCAGGCGCGTCCTCCAGGTCTCCCACGTGGGTGCAGGGGCCCAAGGACTTGGGCCGTCTTTGGCTGCTTTTCCCAAGCGCATTAGCAGGGAGCTGGATCGGAAGTGGAGCAGCCAGGACTCAAACCCGTGCCCTTACACGATGCTGGCACTGCAGGCGGCAGCCTTACCCGCTACGCCACAGCGCCGGCCCCTTCCCTGTGACTCTTAATCCACCTTTCAGCTCCTGCACTGCTGGGCCACCGCCTTCCAGTCGGCGCCAGACCCTGGGCGAGGGACTCCGGCGCCAGGCTGACCCCCGGGACTCAGCCGCAGCAACTCCTCGCTGCGTTATTAGCGCAAAACGTTCTGCCAATGTCTCCCCAGCTCTCCCGGGGCTTTCAGGAGGGAAACCCGGTTCTGGTGACAGAAGGATCTCTGTTCAACTTCCTGTAAGCCAGCGTCAACCACGCAGGCTTTAGGACGGACGCACTCGGCCCGGGGAGTTTCCCTGACTTCTCCAAGACTGAAATTGGGGAAAGCGCTCATGTAACTCAGCTGGCAGTGGAGGAAGACTTCTGGGTGGCGTTTGGGATAAAAATGATTCCAAAAATGTCGCATTCGCCACTTGACTTTTGGAGGGAGCACTAAACATTAAAACAGCGCTGATTTGTTTTCCTCAGTGAACCAAGGGCGTGATGAGTTCTGTACTGCTACTCAGATTATAATAACTATTCGTACTGATACTTTCACTCGTCACGGCTGGGTCACGCTTCCTTCCCATCCGCCTGTTGAGAGACTCCTGATGTTATTCCTCAGGGGCAGCCGGGTTGTGAGCACTGGCGTCAGCTCTCGCAGTTCTAGGGCAGCCCTGCTTCCTGGCCGCGCGGCAGCTGTTTGTGGGCAGGCACCTCAGGGCGGGGCGGGCGCCGGGCTCGCAGTGGAGACGGTGTGTGAGTGCCTGCTCTGGGCCCGCGAGGGCTCCTGACTGTGGCTCCTGGCCAGCGGGGACCCCAGGCAGCAGCTGTGAGGGCTCAAGGAGCTGGGTCCCGGCCACGCACCTGGGGGACCTGGATGGATCCCAGCCCCTGGATTCGGCCCGGCCCGGCCCCAGCTGCTGCAGGCATTTGGGGAACGAGCCCTGAGTGGGAGATCTCTGACCCTGCAGCTCTGTCTCTTGAAACACAGCGTGTCGTTCGTGGAAAGTGCATTTTATGACAGATTGCATCCAGTTCCATTTGTTTTTACACCAAAAATAAACTTGCTTCTACGTTCCTTTAGAAGTTCTGTACGCAGCCCAGGCCCTGGGCTAAGGGCTTGGCTCTCACTGTCTGACCCTGGCAAACACCCAGTCTTCAGACAGGGCGGGCAGCACCCCAGGAGTTGTCCCTGCACCCCAGGCCCTCCCCCTCAGCTCAGGCCCACACTCGGGCTGTCACAGACACAGTGCTGGGGGCGTCTGGCCCAGAACCCACCACGCGTGGGTTTTGAACGATGGGTTTTCATCGTCCCACCTTGGGTGTTTCCGGTGGATTTCGGGAAGGCAGGCACTCACATGCTTGCACAGGGGGGCGCCCGGGGGCAGGGAGGCCCCGCCTTCCAAGCTGCTGCCGGTGCACCTGCGTCGGCTGCTCTGAGGGACTGTTTTGTTCTGGTTTCGCTCACTTCCTCGTTTTCTTACTCTAACAATTGTTATGGTGATTGCCTTAGAAAGCAGGAGATTGGGTTTTTGTTCTTTTGTCTCTTTGTCTGCAGCATCCGCTAGGCTACGTATTATCCAGAGCCGCTCCCTTTTGAAAGAAAAGAGACTCCCAGGGAAAGATGCTGATGAAGAGGCAGGTTCAGGAACACAGTCTCACGGACGCCCCGACTGCAGCTCGGTACCGGCTTCAGCCGGCCTGCTGGGGCCGGTCCAGGATTGATTCCCAGGAGCGGGTTGGGTGGGGAGGAAGGGGGCACAGAGGGGCTGGGAGGGGCTCTTTCCAGACACCCAAGGTCCTTGTGCACCACAGAGTGAGTGTGGCCGGGGACCAGGTCCGTGTGCACAGCTGAGAGTGAGTGTGGACGGGACCAG
Organism: Oryctolagus cuniculus; assembly: GCF_051225735.1. Taxonomy (NCBI): domain Eukaryota; kingdom Metazoa; phylum Chordata; class Mammalia; order Lagomorpha; family Leporidae; genus Oryctolagus; species Oryctolagus cuniculus. The sequence continues at coordinate 162,843,037 of NC_142873.1, forward strand.
GACCGTGTGCACAGCTGACAGTGAGTGTGGATGGCACCAGGACCGTGTGCACAGCTGAGTGTGGGTGTGGGTGGGGACCAGGTCCGTGTGCACAGCTGAGTGTGGGTGTGGGTGGGGACCAGGTCCGTGTGCACAGCTGAGTGTGGGTGTGGGTGGGGACCATGTCCGTGTGCACAGCTGAGTGTGGGTGTGGGTGGGGACCAGGTCCGTGTGCACAGCTGAGTGTGGGTGTGGGTGGGGACCAGGTCTGTGTGCACAGCTGACAGTGAGTGTGGACGGGACCAGGACCGTGTGCACAGCTGAGTGTGGGTGTGGGTGTTTACTGGGCCGGGCTCAGGGGCAGGCAGTGCAGAAATACAGTGGAACCATTTGTCCTGGTTCAGTGGTGGGACACAGGGGGCAGGTGTCCGTGGCAGCTCACCCAGCCCGGGGGTGAAGACGTAAAATACAGAACAGAAGCACCAGGGGGCGCTGCCCTGTGTTCAGGGCCACAGAGGCAGGTGGTTGGACATGCAGGTCAGTGTTGTCACCAAGCTGTGTCACCCTGAATGGTGCTGCAGAATGGAATCTGGAAGCCCAAATGCTCAGCGTACACAGTGTGCGCACGTGGTGTGCAAAGCTACTCCAGGGCTGTGTGGAAAACGGAGCTATAGAGCTTGTTTCAGGGCAACAATGTTTTGTAGTCGAGGCTTGGGGGAGTGAGCACAAAGTTCACTGGAAGTGCACGTCACGGAGAAGCTGCACAGTCCCATGGCTCAGGGCCCGACCTCTGACCTCAGCTAACGTTACTGACCTGCTGGTAGGGTCCCATCTCCTGAGGCAGCCGCCAGGGGCTTGCACACAGCTCAGCCCATGGAGCAGAGCAAACCGGAGCGCACTCGGAGCGGAACCTGCGCCCTGGGCCGAGGCTTCGGAGGGCAGGGCAGGGCGGGAGGAAGGGAGTGGGAGGGGAAGGCTGACGGCATCTCCGGGAAATGACACAGACGGGAGACGGCCTCACTGGGAGCCCAGCCCTGCAGGCTCATGTGCACGTGGCCCAGCCCTTCAGGCTCCTTGTGCATGTGGCCCAGCCCTGCAGGCTCCATGTGCACGTGGCCCAGCCCTGCAGGCTCATGTGCACGTGGCCCAGCCCTGCAGGCTCCTTGTGCACGTGGCCCAGCCCTGCAGGCTCATGTGCACGTGGCCGCGCGGCTCTCTGATGATCAGAGAAGCAGCTCCTGCAAGAGCCATGGCAAGTGCCCAGCGCCTGAGATTCAAAACCAGGTGTGGCAGGCAGGGGCGTGGTCTTGGTGGGCAGGGGCGGGGTCTTGATGGGCAGGGGCAGGGCGTTGGCGGGCAAGGGTGGGGTCTTGGTGGGCAGGGGTGGGGTCTTGGTGGGCAGGGGCGGGGTCTTGGTGGGCAGGGGTGGGGTCGTGGGCAGGGGTGGGGTCTTGGTGGGCAGGGGTGAGGTCTTGGCAGGCAGGGGCGGGGTCTTGGTGGGCAGGGGTGGGGTCTTGGTGGGCAGGGGCGGGGTCTTGGTGGGCAGGGCGGGGTTGTGGGCAGGGGTGGGGCCTTGGCGAGCAGGTGCAGGCAGAGGAGGAAGCTCGCTCTTACCCATCTGCTGAGACCCCAGGGTCTCTCATTCCTTCTAGGGCCTTCCGGAAGGCATCTGTCTTCAACTGGGTACTTTTTAGGCTCTGTCACCATAGTTTATGAGAGTAATTATGTTTATCCTTTATTTGGCTAAAACTAATGAACCCACGATAAACAACTCAGCATTTTCTCCCCTGTTGAATAATGAATATTAATTAACCTGTCATAAGGACTGGCACTCATTACCAAATGCAGCGCTGACTCATCGCACGTCAAGGCGTCACCGGGCGGCCACAGCCCCGGAACGGGAGCGCGTGCACATGTTCCCACGGAGCTGAAACTGCCCGTGGCTCCGAGGGTAGGGGCTCATCCGCGCGAGCCACCAGGGACTCGGCGGCGGCCTCAGGTGTCCGAGTGGGGCGTGACCTGTCCCACGGCATCGGCACTTCTCACCCAGCTTCCCAGCAGCTGAGTTGGAAATGCGTGGGCTTGGGAAACACAGGCCCTGCCAGCACCAGGCGCGGGTCCAAGGGCAGCTGGGGTGCCCTCGCCGCTGACATATGGTGGCATCTGCATTTCTGATGGAGCCAGCATACGGATGCTGGGCTGCTCTTCAGAGGGGGGGCCCAGCCCGTGTGAGGAGCTGCCGGCGGCGGACGCGAGAGCCCGTGCACGGAGCCTCGTGCGGGCCGCAGCTGCCCCTCCCCCAGGATGAGCGAGGGCGGCCTGGCGCAGGCCCAGAGCAGAGCCCCTTCTGCATTGTTGTAGGATTTCATAGGAGACCTGCTTCGAAACAAAAGAGCGTGCGCTTGCAGGGGATAATGGGAAATTAAACGGTTTCGTGTTAGGAGGCAGAATTGTTTCAACTAAGTGAAGCTGGAGTCCATGAGAACGAGACAGGAAGATAATAAAATGTGAAATTTCTGCCATCACGAGGCCCCCTTCCTCCGTGCTCGGCTCAGCCGTGGCATCAGAGGACCCAGGGAGCAGAGCAAGGTCGGTGGACCCCTCCTGCCTGTCTCGGAAGCCACGACGGACAGGGTCACGGCTGAGAACCCGCGCCCAGGGCCGGGCTCCCTCCCACCAAAGGGAAAGCCAAGGCCGCCACGCATCTGAGACCCAGGCCTGGCACCGCCCTCGTCCCTCTGCCCTAGTGCGCGCCCCACCCGCCTTGGAGTGTGAACGGGACCGCACTGAGAACGTGGGCAGGGGCAGCAGGGGGCCCGCGCAGGGGTGGGGCCCGGGCAGCTTCTGTGAACATGGAGCTGGCGCAGAGTTGGCGGAACTCGGCTGCTGCTGAGCCCGATGACCCCTGCACCCACATTGGAGACCAGGAGGAGGCTCTGGCTCTTGGCATGGGATCGGCACAGCTCCGGTTGTAGCCAATTGGAAAGTGAACCAGTGGATGGAAGACCAGTACAGAGAGGGAGACGCTCGCCCCAGCAGGAACGCCTGCCACGGACGTGAATTCTTAGGGCAGCGCAGCTCCCCAGGCAGGGCTCTCCAGCACACACGTGCCGTCATGGGCAGTGCGAGGGCAGGCACTGGAAGGGACGCGCTGGCTGCTGCTCTGTCACCCTTCGGGGAAGCACACGCTATCTTAACAGATGACGGGGGCAGAGTGGAGAAGGAATTTGTACAACGTGAACCACACTGGAAGTCCTCCTTACTGGGACTGGAGCGCTCCTCTGTCTGGACCAAGCCCCTTTGTAAATGAAACACATCTGGTGGTTTTGGGCAAGAATGAGCCATGGAGGATCTTCAGAGACAACTGGGGAGACAGGGGTAGAACTGTAGAGACAGCTGGGAGAGAGGGGCAGAGCTCAGAGACTCCTGGGAGACAGGGGCGGAGCTGCAGAAACTCCTGGGAGACAGGGGCGGAGCTGCAGAAACTCCTGGGAGACAGGGGTGGAGCTCAGAGACTCCTGGGGGAGAGGGGCGGAGCTACAGAGACTCCTGGGAGATGGGGAGGAGCTACAGAGTCTCCTGGGAGACAGGGGCGGAGCTGCAGAGACTCCTGGGACACAGGGGCGGAGCTGCAGAGACTCCTGGGAGACAGGGGTGGAGCTCAGAGACTCCTGGGAGACAGGGGCGGAGCTCAGAGACTCCTGGGAGACAGGGGTGGAGCTACAGAGATTCCTGGGAGACAGGGGCGGAGCTCAGAGACCTGGGAGACAGGGGCGGAGCTGCAGAGACTCCTGGGAGACAGGGGCGGAGCTCAGAGACTCCTGGGAGACAGGGGCGGAGCTCAGAGACTCCTGGGAGACAGGGGCACAGCTGCAGAGACTCCTGGGGGACAGGGGCGGAGCTCAGAGACTCCTGGGAGACAGGGGCGGAGCTGCAGAGACTCCTGGGAGACAGAGGTGGAGCTATAGAGATTCCTGGGAGACAGGGGCAGAGCTCAGAGACTCCTGGGAGAGAGGGGCGGAGCTCAGAGACTCCTGGGAGACAGAGGTACAGGCTGGGTTCTGAGACTCCTGGGAGACAGGGGCGCAGGCTGGGCTCAGAGAATAACACACAGGGTACGGAGCCTGGCATGCGGAGCATTTGGCCCACAGAAGTGTCCCCAAGGTCTCTCTGACACCCCAACCCTGCCCCTTGATCCTCTTTCTCTCGCGAGGCCCAGGGCGGGGCTGTCTCTGAGGCTCCCCAGCCTGAGCTGGGAAGATGAGCTCAGAGATGAGATTGGCGGGCCACACCCAGAGCCAGGCCGGCGTCCCAGGCTGCCGTCTGTCCTTCACGGCCATCACGAGCCTTGATTTAAACAATCACTCCCAGCTTCCCCCAGCATGCAACCTCTCTGCCTTCACTGTAACCCTGATGACTCCTGGTGGCACCGGGAAGTGACAGTCACCCTTGGAAGTGACCTCCATCTCCCCAAGCATTGTTTACCAAAGCGGCCTCCAGCCCCAGCGTCCCTCTGCCCTGTGAAGAAAGATGTCCAGGTGCCCAAATGCATGGGAGGAAGGCAGGGGTCTTCTCTCCCGTTGGCCTGTCTGCCCTCAGACGGCTCCAGCAGGTGCATTCTGGAAGCTTCCAAGGGCTAAAGGGAGGTCCCCCTCCCCCAAACACGCTGTGTTCCAAACACTACCCATAAACACCTCCTTGCCTACAAGGCACGTGGCAAACCTCTAGGGAGGCGGGGGCAGAGTGGGGAGGCACGCACCAGCTCTGAGTCAGCAAAGCCATTGTGAAATCATCGAGACGGAAACTATTCCATGAGCACTGTGGCTACAGCCCGGCGAGGCCGGGAGGACCAGGAAGAAAGTCTGCTTGCATCTCCAGGAGCAGAACGCGGGGCATGACTCAAGCGAGTGGCTCGCGGAGACATACCTGGGTCCCTGTGAGACAGAGGCACCCTGAAAGGTGGCTTCTCCAGGGATGCTGCCCCAGCGAGGGGTGACCTGGAGGCGCAGCTGCGGCAGCTCCCAGGGTCACTGTCACCTCTCCACCCAGCGGGAGTCATCGCAGGCATAATTAAGGTACAGAAGATGCACCGTGTGGGAAGCTTGACTGATTATTTAAATGAAGACTCATAAAACAGGTTAAGGAAGAGGGTGTTCTAAAAATAAGTGAGCCAAATTATCCGTCAAGTTCAATTGATTAGGTGCTAATAGAAGGCAAGAGTCCCCCGCGAGGAAGGGGGGTTTGTGTGCCGGGCGATTGTCTTGGTCTCCGGTTAGGTCCCACGTCAGGGAGCACCTGTGACCTGTGTCACCCTCTGGCTGAATTGCCTTTGGCCGGAGTGGGCACCTGGCCATTGGTGACCCTTTGTCACACCGGGGACGATGCTGGAGGCACCCATTTCTCCTCCTCACTCCGCTGCCTCTGGGACATCACTGGGGGAGGGCTTCTGGGGCCTGGGATCATGAAATTCCTCCAGGGACTTCACCTGCCCCTGGCACAGAGAGGGGAAGACCCCTCCCCCCCAGGAGAGCACTGGGAGCCACCTCACAGGTCGTAGGAATCTTCTGGACAAATACGACCTCTGGGTCAAGCAACCAGACCCGCCGTGCAGGGTCAGGGCTTGTAGCAGTTCCCCAGGACACTGGAGAAGGGCAGCGCACACTGGGTGATGGCAGCCGCAGGGGGTGTTCCCTCAGTCCCTGGCTCGCAGAAGCGCCACCAACCTCCGCCTTGCCCTTGCGTGGCCGTCTGCTCCTCGCATCTCTCCACATCCTCTTCCCTACACCGCACCTGTCTCCCTCAGAGTTCCCCTCTGCAAACGGAGTTCCAGCCTGGCTCAGAGCCTGCATTGCAGCCTAATTATGACTGCAAATACCCTACTTCCAAAGAAGGGTCACTCTGGAATGTTCTGGAATGTTCTCTCGGAGGACACAACTCAGCCCACACCAGGCGTGTGTTACATTTCCATGACATTCGACTCCTTTCCCAGGACACCTGAATCCTGGGTGACTGCATTTTCCAGGAAGCAGTGTGCGATCCACGTGGAAACCACAGACCTTCCACGAGCACACGTGGCGTGACGTGGGCAGGGCGGTGACCGGCAGGAGGAGCCAGGTAGGGGGCTGGACGTTAGCCTGTGAGTGACATGGGCTGAAGAACACAAGCGCCAAGAAGGAGCCTTGGAAGCAGAGCAGCATTCGCACACCAAGCCCTGCCCGAGTCCAGCTGCCTGCGAGGTGGGTCCCAGCCCTCTTCTGGGGCAGCTGGGGGAGGGCAGTCTTCCCCACCCTGTGCCAGGGACTGCCAGGGCTGACAATCTGGTACGGGTGGAGTCCCCGGAGGAATTTCATGAACCCCAGGCCCTGGAATCCCTCCCTCAGTGATGCCCCAGAAGCAGAGCGGGTGGGAGGGACCTGGGCCCCACATCTGTATGTCCTCCGGTCTGAACGCACGCTGGGCTCCCGGTTCTCTGCAGAGCAGCCCTCCTGGGCTCCCGGTTCTCTACAGGGCAGCCCTCCTGGGCTCCCGGTTCTCTACAGGGCAGCCCTCCTGGGCTCTCTGTCCCCGTATTCTCATCATTAAACGTCAGGACCTCACTGCCTGCTACTCTCCCACGCCTGAAATTCTTTCCTTGTGCGAAGACAAGGACCTTCGGTAACAGGACTGGGGATGGCAGCCCCGCGTGTGCTGCAGCCTGGTGTGCACCTGCCCTCGTGTGCACGACCAGGGGACACTCCTGAGATTTCCAAGAGGGTGCAGAAATGCGTGGCACTCAAGCCCCGCCCCAAACTCCACCTCCTCTGAATAATCAATCAAGCCCCGCCTTGGACTCCACCCCCTGGGGCTCCCAATCCTATAAAAGGACGGCTCCAACGCTGGGCAAAGCCTAGCCAGGGGCCGTCCCACAGAGCTGGGCGGCCTCCGGGACTCACCTCTGTCCTGCGTGGTCATTCCTCGGCTCCTCCAGCCTCGTGCACCGAGTTACGCAGAGGGAGAGCCGTAGGAAGAGAAGAGGGAGCTGAGAAAGCTCGCCCGCCGGGCTGGTGCCGTTCCTTCCTCCTCCCGTGGACTCAGGGGAGTCAGGGTTCTAAGCCGTGCTCCGCCATGTTGTCCAGGGAGTTATAGATTTTGCATATAGCGGCAGAGAACCATCCAAAAGCAATAATTATAATTATAGTGCCTTCCAAGTTGATTTCCTGGCACTAAATGGACTGTGACTGATGTATTTCTGGAGAACACTGCCCCACATCTTCTAGGTGGAGCGCACAGATAACGATGTTTTGTCCCAATTGAATGCAGCAAATTGGGTGCAGTGGAGCAAGCACTGGGCAGCTCCACAAGGCCGCTGCGGCTCTGGAGGGAGAGGAGGCTTGGGAAGAACAACAGGGACTGAGTGCGGAGCAATAACCCTGGGAAACGAAGCCGCCCAGCTGGGGCTGCTGATGGGGCTGCCGACGGGGCTGTGTAGGACATAGAGAACCCACGCAGCTCTGCCCAGGACGGAGCCGAGGGCCGTGCCCTGCCCAGGGTCTGCTCCAAGTGCCCCTGTGGGCTCCTGAACCTCCAGCTGCAGGGTTTACCTACACTGTACAAGTTCTACTTATTTATTTGAGAGGCAGAGTGCTCAGAGGAAGAAAGAGGGAGCCCACCGTCCCAATGCTGACAATGGCAGGGGCTGGGCTGAGACCGAAGCCGGGCGCTGGGACCTCACTCCGGGTCTCAGATGTGAGTGGCAGGAACCTGCCTACCCGAGCCATCACCCACTGCCTCCCAGGGCACATGGTAGCTGGAGGCTGGGATAGAGAGCAGAGCCGGGTCTCAAACCCAGGCACTCCAACATGGGGCATGGCCATGTCAGACCACTCGGCCAACGCCTGCCCCTGTGGGGAGCGTCCAGACCACCACTGAGCAGCGCTGACTCGGGTAACAGCCTGGGTTACCCCGTCAGGATCTGACGGCAGATCGGACGCTTCCTGGCTGTGTGTGCGACTCTGCACAAACATCTCATTTTCCTTCTCTTAAATGGAAATGCAAAGGCTGCTCTCAGAGAATTGGGAATAAAGCTAATGGCAGTAGCAATGTGAACAGCACATGGCACCGGGGACAGTGAAGTGGCCGTGTGTTAGCCACTGCTCCCCTGGCAGGTCCACGCTGGCCTGTAGACCACGGCTGGAGGACCAGTGTGGGGAGCAATCCGGACTAGACTGAGTTACTGGAATTAAGACTTATTCTATGCATCTGCTCTCCCACAATATGGCGCTGGGAGAGAAGAAAACAGCCTTTACACAGCTGCCTCCAGTTCAACCAATAAACTGTAGGACTTGCTCCTGATTGGAGAGCAGCGTACTCGGCGTGTGGGCAGCCGAGTTGGGATTGGCAGAGGAGGACTATAAAGGAGGAGAGAGACAGCATGCACCAGGAACATCTAAGGGGAACATCTGAAGGAACACCTGTGCAGCCCCCGAGAGAGCCGGCCGGCGGTGTGCCGCTCCCCTGTGGAAGTGGGGAATGTGGCAGGGGGAACCGCCCTTCCACGGAGGTGGAAGGGACAGTAGCCAACCCGGGAAGAACCAGCAGCAAACCCAGGGAGGGCCGAGCAGACGAAAGAACAGCGCAGGGTCCTGTGTCGTTCCTCCATGAAGAGGGGGAGCGACATAATGGTGCCGTGACTCGGATATGAAGCCTAGGCAGGGTTTAGTGTCATTCCTCCACGAAGACGGGGAGCGACATAATGGTGCTGTGACTCGGATATGAAGCCTAGGCAGGGTTTAGTGTCGTTCCTCCACGAAGACGGGGAGCGACATAATGGTGCCGTGACTCGGATAGGAAACCTAGGACGGATATGAAACTTAGGAGGGAAGAAACGGGAAGAACTGGGAAAATATCGGAGAGAGAGACTAGCAAACAGCCTAGGGAAAATATCAGAGAGAGAGACTAGCAAACAGCCTAGGGAAAAGCCGGACGAAAAAGGTGCCGGAAGAAGTTATTGAAAGCCTAGGCATAGACTCAGATACGGACTACGGGGGGAAGCTGGGAGAAATCTCTAAGGTCGAAAGCGAAAGTGAAAGCTAGAACAAACAGACTCGGATGCGGACTGTGGGGAGAGGCCAGGAGAAATGAGGGAGGAATATTGTTGGAAGAAAGCTTGGGGAAACATACCGGGTAGAGAAAAATGTTAGGGAAATTGAAGCCGCGGGGGGCAGGCCGAGGCGGAGACGAAAGCCACTTTGGGATTCTCAAGTTAGCCCGGGAATAGGGGGCAAAAAGTTGAAACCAGAAGCGGAAACGTAAGCCGGATTGGGATCCGTCTGATTAGCCCGGGGAGCAAAGGACGGGAAGCCAAATCGTGGGGCGGAGACGTGAGCTGGGTTGAATTCGCCAGGCTAGCCCGGGGAACTTAGATTGAATGCTAATGGCGGAGACGTAAGCTACGCTGTGTGATTCGCGGAGGCTGCCGCGCGCAGAGAGAGCGTGCGGGGCACAAGTAGATAGGGAACGCGGGGCTAGCGCGGAGACCGCGGAGTGTGCGCGCGAAGCCGAGCTGCGCAGAGCCGGGAGCCTGCCGGCGGGGCGAGGCGCCGGGAAGCCGCGCGGAGCCGTGAAGCTGCCGCGGGGCGAGGTGCCGAGAAGCAGCCTCGGGGCGGGCGCCGCCGGGAAGCCGCGGGGATAAGAGAAACAGAAGTTTAGAAGTAAAATGAGAGAAATAGGAATGTTGGCAGACAGAAGTAAAATGGGAGAAATAGGAATGCCCGGAGATAGAGAAATAGAGAAATAGCAAGGCCTCCCCACAATACTGCAATTAGAAGGCTTGGATTTGGTCTGCCTGATTAGGGAGGCGGTGAGCACCTGCGGGCGGCTAGCAGCTTATGCGCTGCAGGTCACCGAAGACAGGCACGAATTAACATCAATAAGGCCTCCCCACAACATGGCAATGAGAGAGCTTGGATTCGGTCTGCCTGATTAAGGCGGTAAGCACCAGCAGGCAGCTCGACCAGAGTGTGAGCTGCAGGTCACCGAAGATAGGCACGAATTAACACCAATAAGTCACCCCACAACATGGCAATGAGAGAGCTTGGATTCGGTCTGCCTGATTAAGGCGGTAAGCACCAGCAGGCGGCTCGACCAGAGTATGAGCCGCAGGTCACCGAACACAGGCACGCATCAGCGCCTAAAAACCTCCTCACAACATGGCGAAGAGAGGACCCGGATTCGGTTTGCCTGATTGATAGGACTTGTAAGAACCTGTGGCAACTCTAGCAAGCAGAGCAGAGTGTGTGCCGCGGGACACTGAAGACAGGCGCGTATCAACGCCAAAAAATAAAAAGAAAGGGGGATCTGTGGGGAGCAATCCGGACTAGACTGAGTTACTGGAATTAAGACTTATTCTATGCATCTGCTCTCCCACAATATGGCGCTGGGAGAGAAGAAAACTGCCTTTACACAGCTGCCTCTAGTTCAACCAATAAACTGTAGGACTTGCTCCTGATTGGAGAGCAGCGTACTCGGCGTGTGGGCAGCCGAGTTAGGATTGGCGGAGGAGGACTATAAAGGAGGAGAGAGACGGCATGCACCAGGAACATCTAAGGGGAACATCTGAAGGAACACCTGTGCAGCCCCCGAGAGAGCCGGCCGGCGGTGTGCCGCTCCCCTGCGGAAGTGGGGAATGTGGCAGGGGGAACCACCCTTCCACGGAGGTGGAAGGGACAGTAGCCAACCCGGGAAGAACCAGCAGCAAACCCGGGGAGGGCCGAGCAGACGAAAGAACAGCGCAGGGTCCTGTGTCGTTCCTCCATGAAGAGGGGGAGCGACAGACCAGGAGTTGGCCCCAGGAACCGTTCGGTCACAGCAAAGCCTGGGGGAACCCAGGAGGTCTCGGCTGTACTGTCGTGACCTGGGGGGGAAGCTCAGAGTAGCAACAGCACAAGCCACAGAGCACCGTCTGTACTGTTCTCCCATAAGGCTTGCAAAGAGTCCCGCTGCATCCTCAAACTAGATGGGGCGTTTTCGTCTCAGATCAGCTCCCCCAGAAGCCCATCAGTCTTTGGAACATATGAGATTTCCGTGTAAATCAAGGTACCTGGGAGTGAGGGATCAGAATTAATTGAGATTTTGGTATGTAAGGCGACGTGGCCATGTGCTTGGAATGTGCATGGCTAATGTCCTGTCACTGTGAGTTAGGGCACGAATTGCTGCAAGAATATGGATGGGCCATGAATTCTGGAGTTGTCAGAGAGGGAGCTGGAGTTGCACTGCACACAGGACCCTGACGGGAAAGGCACGGGCTGGGTTTCTGTCCCCCTCACACCCCTGGGCAAGCGTGGGTCAGAGAGCCCCCTGGCAGCTGGGTTTCCCAAGGGTGCTGACCTCAGGGCTCAACCCAGAGACTTCAGAAGCCCCAAGCCTTAAAAATGCTGTGTTCAGGGGCCAGTGCTGTGGCACAGTGGGCTAAAGTCCCAGCCTGCAGCACCAGTATCCCACATGGGTGCCAGTTCCAGTCCTGGCTGCTCCACTTCTGATCCAGCTCCCTGCTAATGGCCTGGGAAGTCAGCGGAGGATGGCCTAAGTCCTCGGTTCCCTGCACCTGTAAGGGAGACCCTGAAGAAGCTCCTGGCTCTTGGATTAGGATTGGCTTAGCTCTGGCCATTGTGGCCATCAGTGGAGTGAATCAGCAGATGGAAGATCTCTGTCTCTGTCTGTCTCTGTCTCTCTCTGTAACTCTTTCAAATAAAAATAAATCTTAAAAATAAAAAAGAGATGCTGTGGGCACTTCCCATCATGCGGTTGATGCCTACATGTCCGTCTGCTGGCTGCTGAATTTTCGCTTTTCTCATTTGCACAAAAATTAAATATCAAAGAAACACGTGGAAGATTTTATTCTACTCGTTAGCTACTGCGGAGACCAAGACGACAGCCGTGTTAATTCAGACAGCATTTACAGAGCAGAGACTTTACGGGCTAATAAGAGAAGTCAGACATAAAACCAGCTAACGTGCCGTGGAGCAGTGAAGCCACTGCCTGTGGGCTTGGAGACGCAGCCTGGAGGCCGCAGCCTCACCCGTGGCTCTTGGAGACCCGGCGAAGGCAGGCACAATGCATGTGCGACCGGCGCCACCCCGGAGTGCTTCCTGTCCTGCCGGAAAAGTTCTGTCCCCGTGGCACGTGACACGGCTGCCCCAAGTCCTGTCTCCGTGACGTGTGACACGGCTGCCCCGAGTCCTGATCCGTGGTGCATGACATGGCTGCCCCGAATCACGGAGCCCACGGGGCACTGGAAACGTGGCTAGTCTGATTGGCAAATTGAATTGTGATCACATGGGCTCCATTAGTTGTTAAGCTCATTGCTGTGTTTAATTAATTAGCTCCATTAATTAGAATTTAATTTTGAGCAGCCCACGTGTCTGGTGGCCACACTAGTGGGCCTGATGAGATATCTTGGGAAGAATCCTGCTTGCACATGGTGGTCATGCAGGTTTGCTTTGGGCACAGGGGCTGTTCCTGTCTCCCTGGCCACACTCCGGGGACCAGGGCCTGCGGAGCTGTCCACGCTTCCATGGCCACACGGCCAGCTGAGACAGCCGGGCAGCGAGGCCGCAGACGGGCTTGGGGCCTCCGAGTCCTGACGGTGCGATTCCTGCTGTCTCTGGGTTCCCCGGCTGTGTGCATCTTTCCCCCCTCCCTCCAGGTGAAGTGCGCATCAAAGCGGGATTGACAGCCTGACAAGCCACATTGTATCTGTACTTGAGCAGCTCAAGGCGTCTCCGATGTTGAAGAGCTCTCGGTGAGGGCAGCTGGATAAACACGCTAATTGACACAACATATTGATCCACATTAGCAGCTCCGCTCTTAAGAGCCGGGATTTGACGGACACCTTCGATGCACCTGCCTTGCAGAGCGCACGGGGCTTTCTCAAGTGCAGATCGACGTGGGGGCCCCGGGAGGCCCCAGTCTAGACAGAGAGAAACCTTAATCCTGACAGCGGTAACAGAAACATCGAGGTGCCTGATCCCGACTTTGAAAGAGGGAGGGGCGTCTCTCCCTGGGGAGACCTCGCTGGCTGAGCCTTCCACGATGCGGCGGATCCGAGTGCTCGCGTGGGGACCCGCTGTGGGCGCGCCGGGCTGGATCAGCGGGCCTGCTGCCAGCTCTGGGTTCCGGCAGTGTGTCACTGTCTCCCTATTGGCGCGGAGTTGACAAGCGAGTGAGGGGGCACCTGCCGTGCGTTACCATTTTCCCCGCAGTGGCCCGGGTCTGCAGCTGGGACACCTACAAGAGAAGACAGCTTAACGAGAGGCACACCAGCAGGTTGACAGATGCGCACAGTGCGCACCACGAGGGAGAAACCTCGCTGACGGCTAACTCGGAGCCGGGGCTTCGAACTGGGCCTTGTACAAGACTGCCAGCAAAACCGACCCGTTAGAGAAACGGTGGGACAGGGGGACGCGCGTCCAGGCTCCCGGGCTGGGGACTGCGGGGAGGCAGACGCGGCTGGGCATCGTAAGGAGGAGCTGCACTCACGGCTGCAGGTCCTGGACGACCAGGACGGAGCCGAACAGCCCCTCTGCCCTGGGGAGGGCTCAGCTGCAGAAGAGGCAAAGAGAGGGACCGGGAGCAGCGTCGCCGTGGACGCTGGCCGGGAAGGACAGGCACGGTGCACGAAGCTCCCTGAACAGGTTGAGAACCCGAACGGCAGCGCTGATCGGCGTCCATGGACAGCGCGCGGGGACCGTGGTGCACGCTCTGCTTGCCTGGAAGTCTGCAGAGAAAAGACCAAGAAACCAAGCCAATGGGCATGGGCGCGCTCCCGAAACGAGGGGCCCCTCCTCGGACAAGGCCGTGGGCAGACCCTTCAGGGGTAACCCCGGAGAGGGCTGGGTCACCGTGCATCACCGCCCCTGAAGACCTACCAGGGAGACAGGGGCAGTGGGAGACGGTGACCTTGACCATCTGACGCGTGGGGCTAGGCTAATGAGTGCGCTTGAACAGAAAGGGGTTTAAGAGGTAAAAACAGGATTACAAATAAGGCACAGCTTACAGAATAAGGGTACGAAGGAAGAAGACTCCGTCCATATCCGGGCTATTAGCCTGGTGGGGGGAAGTGGCCGCGTGCGGGCTCTGCGGTGCCGCCGGCTCTCCCCACCCTGTTGACCGTTTCCCTCGCTGGGCAGAAACTCCTTGCCCAAAAGAAGAAACAAACGGCCAATGCGTCTCAGAAAACTCGCCATGCCAGCAGCCATCAGGGAACGCAGCTCCAAGCCAGAGTGAGATGTGATTCCACTCCAGCAGAACGGCCGGCGCGGGCCTTGGCTCTGATGCAATGGGTGGAGCTCAGTCTGCGGTGCCAGCATCCCACGTGGGCGCCGGTTCGAGTCCCGGCTGCTCCACTTCCCCTCCAGCTCCTTGCTAATGCACCTGGGAAGCAGTGGAGGATGGCCCAGTGCTTGGGCCCCTGCACCCACATGGGAGACCCAGAAGAAGCTCCTGGCTCCTGGCTTTGGCCTGGCCCAGCCCTGGTTGTTGTGGCCATTTGGGAGTGAACCAGCAGATCGAAGATTCTCTCTCTCTCTGTCACTCTTTCTCTCTCTGTAACTCGGACTTTCAAATAAATAAATAAATCTTTTAAAAAAATAAAGAAAGAAAACAGTCTGGAGTTTCCTCAGAAAACTAAAGCGAGGTCTGCCGCAGCACCCAGCCGCCCCACAATCGGTCTATATTTAAAACAATGAAGCCGGGGCCGGCGCATGGCTCACTTGGTTAATCCTCCACCTGTAGTGCCGGCATCCCATATGGGCACCAGATTCTGTCCCGGTTGCTCCTCTTCCAGGCCAGCTCTCTGCTGTGGCCCGGGAGGGCAGTGGAGGATGGCCCAAGTGCTTGGGCCCTGCACCCCATGGGAGACCAGGAGAAGCACCTGGCTCCTGCCTTTGGATCGGCACAGTGCGCCAGCCATAGCAGCCATTTGGGGGGTGACCCAATGGAAGGAAGACCTTTCTCTCTGTCTTTCTCACTGTCCAATTCTACCTGTCAAATAATAAAATAAAAAATAAATAAAGCGATGAAGCTGGCATGTGCTGGAGACACCTGGCTCTCCTAACTCCTGCATCAGGGCTCACAGTGTCCCAGCTGCCAGCGGAAGGGTGAACGGATAAAGCAAACATGGGAGAGGCACAGCCTGGGGTGTCACTCAGCCCCGAATAGGCATCGAATCCTGTGAAGTCCGGCAAAACGGATGGAGCTGGAAGTCACTCTGTGAGGTGAAATAGGCCAGCCCCAGAGAGACAATCACCGTATGTCCTCTCTCCTGGGAGGAGAGGACGCGGTGGGCAGGCCCCTGCGATCCTGGGCTATGGGGAGGCAGGCTGGGGAGGGCGGGAGAGGGCGGACAAGGTCCGGAGCTGCACTGCGGAGCAGGTGACTCCAGCCCCGGGACGCTGATCCGTGCCCTGCGTGGGGGCTCGAGACACGGAGACGGAGGTGCTGCCCAGGCTCGTTACCCGGCTCCGTTCCTTAGCTCTGTGCACGTGCGTCAAGACACCACGCTGTAGCCATAGAGACACAACTATGTTAACAGAGAGTTTTTTAAAAAAACTTTGCCTTTTGAATAAAATAAACCTTAAACTATTTTTGTATGTTGTATAACAGCCTTTTAAAAAAGATTTATTTAATAGAAAGAGTTAGACAGAGAGGAGGAGAGACAGACAGAGACGGAAAGAGGTCTTCCATCAGCTGGTTCACTCCCCAAATGGCCGCAATGGCCAGGGCTGGGCCAGGCCAAAGCCAGGAGCCTGGAACTCCATCCAGGTCTCCCATGGGGTGCAGGGGCCCAAGTTCTTGGACCATCTACCACTGCTTTCCCAGGCCATAGCAGGGAGCTGGACCGGTAGTGGAGCAGCCGGGACTTGCATCAGCACTCATACGACATACTGGTGTCACAGGTGGAGGCTTAACCAGCTGCACCACCACGCTGGCCCCTTTATATAACACGCACTTTAAGCTAAGTGTTAGTGCCCAAGACTTGTAAAGATACATTATGTCTATAGAGTGAGCGTTAGAGCAAGCTCAGGTTAGTCCTGGGTTTGTCTGATTCCGTCAGCGTGGACAGGGCTGCTGTGCAGTGCCCTTGGCGGTGGTCGGCACTGCTGGGTCTTTCGGTTTAGCCGGGCTGGCGGGCGTCTGCCTGTGCCTTTCACTGCGGATGAGTGAAGTTCAGCACCTTTGAAACGCGTGTCAGCCGTGGGGACGTTCTCCTTGGGACGTGCCTGCCGATGCCTGTTGCTCTGTTGGGTGTCTGTTCTTTCTGGGTGATGTGTAAGTGTTCGTTATATATCCTGGGCTTCAGTCCTTTGGAAGACACTTGTAACTGTCTTCTCCCATTCTGAAGTTTTTTGTTTTTGTTTTTTTAATCAACATGATGTCTTCCAACGAACAGGTGCTCTTTTAATCTTAGTGCTATATAACTTCTTACATTTCCCCTAAGTTTAGTGTGTGTTTTCTCCTTTTAAAGGTATCTTGGAATGTTTCAAGTTCATAAAGATATTATTTTATGGGGCTGGCGCTGTGGCATAGTGGGCTAAGCCTCTACCTGCAGCGCTGGCATCTCACATGGACTCCGGTTTGAGTCCCGGCTGCTCCTCTTCCGATCCAGCTCTCTGCTATGACCTGGGAAAGCAGTGGAAGATGCCCAAGTGCTTGAGCCCATGCACTCCCATGGGAGACAGGGAGGAAGCTCCTGGCTTCGGATCGGCTCAGCTCTGGCAGTTGCGGCCATCTGGGGAGTGAACCAGCGGATGGACGACCTCCCTCTCTTTCTCTCTCTCTCTCTCTCTCTCTCTCTCTGTCACTCTACCTTTCAAATAAATAAATAAATAAATCTTTAAAGAAAGTAGTATTTTATGTTTTCCTTTAAATGCTTTAGTGTTTTGCCTGTGACTTTTTGGTCTCTTCTACACTCGGAATTCACTTTTGCGCATGGAGTCGGGTGGGGGTTGCAATCCATGCTGTCCCACGTAACCTCAACTGGACTCTGCCTGCGCCGTAGCCGTGCCAATGAAGGAAACTGAACACATCACTGGTCGCTGCCCTCAGAGAATCCTTCCCACCACTGACTTCGCTGGTGCAGGCTGCCAAATGCTTAAGGAAAAAATAATACTAACTTTGTGCAAAGTCTTCCAAACAATAACGAAGGAACACGGACTTGTTCTTTTTATGAAGGCAGCACGACTTTGACAGCAGATGTGAAAAAAAAATTTAAAAAAGGAAAATACATAGACAGAAAAACTCAAAACTAAACAAGACCAGATTGACTTCAGAAATATGTAAGAAAGGATAAAGCATCACCTCCCACTGGGTTGTATGCCATGAATAGAACATTTCAAAAACCCCTAAAACGCACTGCATTTACAGATAAAGGGCAACATTCAAATCCAGATTCAACAGATACAAAAAGGCTCCTGATGAACGCGGCACCCGTTGATAAGACGGCGCTCAGCAGAGCAGGGACGGAAAGCAAGTCCTCTACGCGGTAGACATCACCTCCTGCGGACATCAAACCCCGTGGTGAGACAGTGAGCGCGCCCGCACACGGCAGGGACACGGCAGGGACACGGCAGGGACACGGCTGCAATGCCGTGGCCCCGAGCGCCCCAGGAGGCCTTGCAGCTCTGAGTCCTGAAGCTGTGTGCCTGGACACGGGCGGAGGCGAGCTGTCCGCGTGCGCCTGCAAGTCGCCCGCTGATCTCCACGCCGCGCCGGGCTTGCTCCTGCATGGTGTCTCCTCCGGGAGCCTGGCTGGCTGACACTAGCACGGCCACTCTGCGTTCTGATCACTGCATGCAGGGGCTCTGTTTTCTATCACTTTTCTTTGTCATTTTTGTAGTGAATTTGTAGAAATACAATGCACATGGCACAGAGCGTGCCCACTTACTGGGCGTGACGCCGTGGTTTTTGGTGTATTCCCGAGTTGTGCAAGGAGCACCATAATCCACCGTCGGCATTTGCCTCAGGGCAGAGGGGGGCCCTGTACCCACAGTGCTGCTCCATCCCCCTCCCTGCCCCACTCGGCCCACCCCCGCCTCAGCTCCAGGCAGCCTCAGGTCCTCAGGTCGCTGTGGACTGCCTTTTCAAACGGAATCCGAGGACGCGCGGTCGCCATGACTGGCGTCTCTCCTTCACCACAGCGCGATGTCCTCCGGGTGGCCTGCGTAGTTGTGTATCCACTCCTCATCTGCTTTTACTGGCGTGCAGTATCCCATCGTGGCCACAGCTTAAGATCCCATGAAATCCATGTTTAATTTATACATTCACCAAGGGATGGACATTCGGCTTGGTTCTACTTTTTTAAAAAAGATTTATTTATTTATTTGAAAGTCCGAGTTATACAGAGAGAGAAGGAGAGGCGGGGTGGGGGTTTCCATCCGCTGGTTCACTCCCCAATTGACTGCAACAGCCAGAGCCAGGAGCCAGGAGCTTCTTCTGGGTCTCCCATGTGGGTGCAGGGCCCAAGCACTTGGGCATCTTCTACTGCTTTCCAGGCCACAGCAGGGAGCTGGGTTGGAAGTGGAGCAGCGGGGACTCAAACTGGTGCCCATATGGGATGCTGGCACTGGAGGGGGCGGCTTTGCCCACTACACCACAGCGCCGGCCCCTCTGCTTTCTAGTTATTGTAAGTAATGCTGCCATAAGCGCAGGTACTTTCATGCAGTCACGCCTCCATACACAGGAGTGGCACCTACACGTTCAGCCCTGCACAACTACGGGACCGTTTCCCAGCTGGCTGTGCCATTGTCACTCCCACCACCAGGGGGTTTGGGTTTGGAGCTCCTCACCCACGCTTGTTCTCTGGGTCTACCCTCGGGGGGCTGTGGGTGTCGTCTCTGCGTGCTCCTGGTTTGCATTTCACTGAGGATTTGCAGCACCTGCTCCTGTCCTTATTGGCCACTGTGTCTCCTCTGTGGAGAACGTCTTCCTGGACTCTGCCCAGTTTTCTTGATTGATTATTTTGGTCTTTTTATTACTGAGTTGTGTAATTCTTTGTATATTCTAATGTGACTATCTGTCTAAAACAATGCCAAGTCTAGGTGCTGGAAGGAGTGACTATTAATCTTGCTATTACAATGGGAAAATGCTCTACCCACAGAATACGAAAGTATCTTAGGCAGAGAGAAATCGTCTTTTATAGAGATGATGATCAAGGGGCAGAGGAAGAGGTGTGGGGGGTGGGGCCAGCAGGTGGTATGATTGAGCAGGTGCCTGTGGTCAACCTCACCTTGGGAGGTATGTCCTGTGTTCCGATGACTGTTTGGGCTCACGGGGTAACTTGGGATGCAGAGAATCTTAACTAAAATGGAGCCCAGTCTGGTGGTAACCAGTGCGTCCCCAGTGGTACATGGGGACAGACAGCACGCAATTCACTCGTGAGACAAGGCAGGGGCGCGCTGGGGGCCGTGTCTGACCTGCCACAGGTAAGCAAGGGAGTTACACTCAAGTCTTCCCCAAACCCTATGGGGGAGATGGCTCTGGGCAGTAAGACATCTCCCAGGCCGCAGAAGCGTGCTGGGATCCTAACCATCGCTATTTCCGGAGAATACAGGGCTGAGGTGAAAGTCAGCATCTTCTCTTACCAGATATTCTGATTTGTAAAATTGCCTTCCAATCCATCGGTTGCTTTAATCATATTGATTGTGTTTTTCAAAAGGCTTCTAATGGTGATAAAGTGCATTTTGCCTGTTTCTTCTTTTGTTGTTGCTTCTGGGAACGTATCAAAGGAATCATCGCCTAATCCAAGATTATGAAGATGTGGACGTATATTTTCATCTGAGAGTTTCATGGTTTTAACTCTTACACTTTGGGCTTTGATCTGTTTTGAGTGAACTGCTACATGTGGCGTGAAGGAGCAACCCGACACCCACCTTTTAAATGTGATTGTTCATTTTCCAACAGGATTTGTTGTAGAGGTATTTTCCCTCCATCTGTCTGTCTTGGTTCCCTGTTGAGAGTCAGTCGACTGGGGGCCGGCGCCGCGGCTCACTCGGTGAATCCTCCACCTGCAGTGCCGGCATCCCATATGGGCGCCGGGTTCTGTCCCGGTTGCCCCTCTTCCAGGCCAGCTCTCTGCTGTGGCCCGGGAGTGCAGTGGAGGATGGCCCGAGTGCTTGGGCCCTGCACCCCATGGGAGACCAGGAGAAGCACCTGGCTCCTGCCTTCGGATCAGCGCGGTGCGCTGGCCGCGGCGGCCATTGAAGGGTGAACCAATGGCAAAAGGAAAAGGAAGACCTTTCTCTCTGTCTCTCTCTCTCTCACTGTCAACTCTGCCTGTCAAAAAAAAAAAAAAAAGACATTCTTAGATACCAAAAACCTGAAAATTTGCTGTTACCAATAGCTCCATACATGAAGTGTTAAAGTTTTCTAGGATGATTGCTGAAAGTAGTGCAAATCTGGAAAGAAATCCACCACTAAAAGTACTTGTGCAACTACAGTATCACACCTCTCTCTTAAGTGATTTTATTTTATTTTATTTATTAATTTTTTTGACAGGCAGTGTGCACAGTGAGAGAGAGACAGAGAGAAAGGTCTTCCTTTTCCATTGGTTCACCCCCCAAAATGGCTGCTGTGGCCAGCGCGCTGCGCTGATCCGAAGCCAGGAGCCAGGTGCTTCTCCTGGTCTCCCATGGGGTGCAGGGCCCAAGCACTTGGGCCATCCTCCACTGCACTCCCGGGCCACAGCAGAGAGCTGCCCTGGAAGAGGGGCAACCGGGACAGAATCCGGCGCCCCGACCGGGACTAGAACCCGGTGTGCCGGCGCCGCAGGCAGAAGATTAGCCTAGTGAGCCATGGCGCTGGCCGGGAATGTCTTAATTTCTTTGGTTGAACGATTGTTTTTCTTCCAGTATTCTGAATGTGTCATCCTAATGCCATGTGACCTCCACGGTCCCTGATGAGAAATTAACTGTTGATATTGCTAAGGAAAATTTCTACACATAAGATTCAAAACATTCACGGAAAATTCACATTTAATTCCATTTCTTCCATGAAGTTTTGAAGCCCCCTCATACGTGAAAGTTTGCTTCTTTCTTACGGATGTCTGGATTCTCTTTGTTGTGTGTGTGTGTGTGTGTGTGTTTATTTGACAGGCAGAGTTAGACAGTGAGAGAGAGAGACAGAGAAAAAGGTCTTCCTTCCGTTGGTTCACCCCCCAAATGGCTGCCACAGCCAGCGCGCTGTGCCGATCTGAAGCCAGGAGCCAGGTGCTTCTCCTGGTCTCCCATGGGGTGCAGGACCCAAGCACTTGGGCCATCCTCCCTGCACTCCCGGGCCACAGCAGAGAGCTGGCCTGGAAGAGGAGCAACCGGGATAGAACTGGCGTCCCAACCAGAACTAGAACCCAGGGTGCCGGCACCACAGGTGGAGGATTAGCCAAGTGAGCCGCGGCGCCAGCCTAGACCATACTTTTTATTTATTTTCAAGCTAACTGTTTTTGTTGTAAATGGAACGTTCCTAACATTGTAAGAGGGAAGCTCTGGAGTCAGACTTCCTCGCGCCCCACGGCTCCAGGGCTACCTGTGTCGGCAGCGTCTGTTACTTCTTTAGCGACTTTCATGACCTAGCTCCGCAAAGTCTGTTCTTCGTCATCTGGGTGCACGGAAGTCTGTTTTCCATTCGCTTCAAGATGAGCTAATGATGGAGCAGATACCACAAATGCTTGGGACAAACCCATTCTGATTCACTGCAGATGGGTCTGGCTACGTGCTGGGGCGGGCGCACAGCCCATGGGAAGCTTTTACGACCCTCCCTTTCCATTCACATCTGCACAGCGCAGGATCTGAAGGCCAGCGTAGGTGGAACGGGTGCAGTCTCGGGCTTTCTCAGGTCTTTTCTGAGCAGGTGCCCAGTCCCGGGTGTGTGCAGCTGCCTCCCCCGTTTGTGCCCAGCTCTTCAATGGCCTCATTCCCCCAAAGCCCCTCACTCTCCAGCTTTTCTCCCCGTTTCACTGTTTCCTGCTCCAGCTGTCATTCATCAGCCTACAGAGCAGCAGCCAATACCTTTGCGTCTACACATCTCAACAGATGTCCTCGGAGAGCAGTTTCTGCACTGGGAGAGCGCCGGGAGGCCGAGACAGAGGCAGGTCCTTGGAGCCCCGGATGGTGAAGCAGCCCACCAAGGGTCTTTGTGGATGAGATGCGTTCTGCGCCCCCTGGAGCTCGTTTGGTGCTGGGGTTGTGAACTGTTTTCTTCAAGGTCAACGTCAACTAAGGAGCAGGCGAGGGGACAGCAGAGGCGAGAACACGGGGTTTGCTGTTCTTGGTGAAACCCATGAGGACCCTTGTGATTGACAATTCCCCCAACTGCTGCAACCTTTGATTCGTTTCCGGAATTCTCAAGAAATTGCTGGTGAGCTTTGGGCAGCATTTCCCCCGCCTGCGTGGGGCAGTGGGCTCTGCGGCTTCCCTGTCACTTTCTCTGGCATCCCATAATCAAGTTCTGATGGCCTTAATTTGCTGTATTTTATATTAATATATATTAAATATATGTATTAAATATATTTATATTTCAATTCCCCCTAGCTTATGGATTTCAGTTCTTACCATTCTTATTCCATTTCTTATACTTTTCTTGGATTTGATTTTTTTAAAAAAAGTTATTTATTTTCATTTGATGTGAAGGGCGGAGGGACAGAAAGAGACTGAAACACAGAACTCACACTTACTGGTTCACTCCCCAAATATCTGCAACAGCCAGGGGTGGGCAAGGCTGACGGCAGAAGCCTGGACCTAGCTCTGGGCTTCCCACAAGGTGGCGGGGCCCAAGGACTTTGTCATCACCCGCTGCCTCCCAGGTGCAGCAGCAGGGAGCTGGGCTGGAAGTGGAGACGCCAGGGCTCCCACAGGCTCTCCAGAGTGGGATGAGGCTGTCCCGAGTGGGGACAGAAGCTCCGTGACCTCCCTGCTCCCAATCTTCTCTTTTATATTCTTCATCTGAAATTTTGATTTCTGACTTCTTAATCTTTCCTGGTACATCTAAGAATAGAAATTCCCTCTCCGTGGTATTTTGGGAGCCCCGATGTGTCGCATCATTCATTATTAACTAACAGTGCTTTAGGGAGAACTCACAGTGTCTGGTTCATCTTAAAAAACACCGAGGACAAACAAGGACTCGAACCATCGGATCAAGGAGGGCGTGAATCCTGAGACGGAAGAATCAGACAGCTGGGCCGGAGACTACGTAAGATTTACATGGATTCAGTGCCTCGGATCTGCAAAGATTACGATCACCAAACTGGAGACAGCGCCGTGAGACGCTCGCGGGGGAGAGCGGCTCCGCGGCACACATTAGCCAACGTGGTGACAGCAACATTATACAAAGTAAATGGTAAGGTGACAAACGTCTCCACAAAGACAGTCAAAAACGCTCCACTGGCCAATCCATCAGAGAGAGGCCACGTCCTAGAGACGAGCGCGTCCCAAACAGCAGGCGTACATCAGCGACTGACAAAACAGGAAAAGCAAAGCAGTCTGCAATCCACGGGGGACTTGAACGAACCCAGTAACGATACAGCAAGAGGCGTAAAAAAATCACAAAAGACAATGATCTGAACAGGACAACTAATGCAAGACCTAACTGATTTCTGGGAAACCGCGCACTCGGAACAGCAGAACACACGTTTCCTTTTCAAGTGCCCAGGGTCATTTTCCAAGACTGGCCATCTGCTGGCCGTAGATGAGCCTCTCCAATTCTGTAGGATTAAAGGGATCGACCCTCTGATTGCAGTGGCAGAGTGGAGCTAGGAATCAGCAGAAAACCCCACTGTCGGCCGGCGCCGCGCTCACTAGGCTAATCCTCCGCCTTGCGGCACTGGCACACCGGGTTCTAGTCCCGGTCGGGGCGCCGGATTCTGTCCCGGTTGCCCCTCTTCCAGGCCAGCTCTCTGCTGTGGCCAGGGAGGGCAGTGGAGGATGGCCCAAGTGCTTGGGCCCTGCACTCATGGGAGACCAGGAGGAAGCACCTGGCTCCTGGCTTCAGAACAGCGCGGTGCGCCGGCCACGGCGGCCATTGGAGGGTGAACCAACGGCAAAGGAAGACCTTTCTCTCTGTCTCTCTCTCTCACTGTCCACTCTGCCTGTCAAAAAAATAAAAAAAAAGAAAAGAAAACCCCCTGCTGCCTAGAAATTGATCAACAGCCCTCTAACTAGTCCCCGGGTCACGAAGAAGCCACATCTGAACTACCAATGCCTTTGAACTTGATGGTGAAACGTGGCTCACGCATCCGGCATGCACACACTTTGCCCCGGCCCGCCAACTGTTCTCATTCCAGCTTGAAGGACCCTGAATGTGCCCAGCCTTTGCCAATGTTAACCATGGCAACTGCTTAAAAAGCCCTCCCCCGCCCCTCGCACACAGTGACCATGACCTCGAAGCTTGCACAGACTGGCACACTGCTCTGACTCCGTGTGTACTGGGTGAGTCTGCACTGCCTGTGAAATCCCTCCTACTGACCACCTGGTCCTCCTTGACAGACAGCTCGTGGGAACGCAGGCAGCCAGGGGAGGAGCGAGGTCTGACGGTTTCCTGCCCACCACGGACTGGTGACTGACAGCTGTTTTGACTGTGGAGGCTGACCCGCCGCGGACAGCTGCAGCCAGCCCATGTGACAGCCTGGCCTGGTCCGAACCACAAGTTTTTCTGTGCACCAAGCTCCCGCCCCTTTCTGAGCAGTACAAACCACCGAGTTCCAGTGTTGTGGATGGCAACCAGCGCCAACTGAAAATGTCCAACGTGGCTACGGATGAGTGCCCCGATGACCCCGAGGTCATTCCAGCAAAATCACCATGGGGCCGCCCACTGCCGTCATGCCCCTGGTGCCAGGACCCCTCAAATGGCCCCACCCCCAACCCCACCCCCTTCTGAGTATTCCACTGGGCTCCACCCTGGCCATCACTCCTACACCTTGGCAGGGTATAAAGGGAGGCCCACAGGGCTGGCACTGTGGCACAGTGGGTAAAGCACCGCCTGCAGTGCCGGCAGCCCATATGGGCGCTGGTTCAAGATCCGACTACTCCACTTCTGATCCAGCTCTCTGCTATGGCCTGGAAGAGCACTGGAGGATGGCCCGAGTCCTTGGGCCCCTGCACCAGTGTGAGAGACCCGGAAGAAGCTCCTGGCTCCTGGCTTCAGCTTGGTCCAGCTCCAGCCATTGCAGCCGTCTGGGGAGTGAACTATTGGATGGAAGACCTCTCTCTCTCTCTCTCTCTGCCTCTCCTTCTCTCTTTGTGTAGCTCTGACTTTCAAATAAATAAATAAATCTTTTTTAAGGATTTATTTATTTATTATTTGACAGAGTTACAGAGAGAGAGAGAGAAAGGTTTTCCTTCCATTGGTTCACCCCTCAAATGGCTGCCACAGCCGGCGCTGTGCCGATCTGAAGCCAGGAGCCAGGTGCTTCCTCCTGGTCTCCCATGTGCGTGCAGGCGCCCAAGCACTTGGGCCATCCTCCACTGCCTTCCCGGGCCACAGCAGAGAGCTGGGCTGGAAGAGGAGCAACTGGGACTAGAACCTGGTGCCCATATGGGATGCTGGTGCCGCAGGCGGAGGATTAACCAAGTGTGCCATGGCGTTGGGCCCAATAAATAAATCTTAAAAAAAAAAAAAAAGGAGGTGGGCCTGCCATTTTCCAGGGGGCCTTTTCCTTCGTGGAGGACTTGTTCACATTTTTATTTAGCTTGAGTTTGTTCTGCCCACGCCTTGCCTGGCTCCTGAGCTTGCGCGTTGCTCCCCTGTGTGTCTTCGCCTCCACCTCTGGATTCCTGCCGGGAGGAAGCATCTGCAGCGAGCCCGGCCCACAGCACGCAAGCCCGTTCCACGAGGGGAAAATTCTTCTATGCTAAGGAGAAAGCAGTTGGAAGCTGTGCGAGCTGCCGCCGCCCAGAGAACTGACGCACGCGATTATTCGTCTTTTGCTGCCCTTTCATAACCAGCGCCTCGGAGACGCTCGGGTACCCTGAGCTCCGAACAGCGCACTCCTTGCAATCCCGAGTTTAATTTCCATGACGGTATCCAGGGTCCTCATCAGCCAGACACTTCACACGAAAGCTCTTTAATTGCCAGCAAACAGCGGAATCGCCCTTCAGACAATGTAGCAAACATAATTAATGGAAATAATCTCAATTGTAACAAGCACTCCTGTCGGCTTAACGGCGGAGAGGGGAGGCCAGGAGAGAGGCAGAACGCACCTCAAGCGTCAGCCCCGTGGTAAACCCTTCCCTCAAGTCCCTCGCCAGCAATTCTGGTTTCTGGTGTGGTTTTTTCTCAGCTAAATGAAATAATGATTTAGTGCCTTATAAGCTGTCGCGGGACTGAATAATCGACAGCGTGCTTATCCCATGCTCTGAACTGAAGGCGGAAGGCAATTGTGTAGAGGAAGGTTTTCTCCCACAAGAACTGGAAAGCCACGGGGGCAGCCACTCATTCACCTGTTCAGGCCACACCTAGAGCTGCCAGATGACCCCGCACAGAGGGACCGGTTCTGCTCTAGTCTGCCCCAGAGTCGGCCGAGCCTGGAGTCTACACTGCGGGTGACAATCGCAAGAAGTGGGTGCTTCGTGGCCGGCCATCTCCAACTCTCTCTCTCTCTCTCTTTCACACACACACACACACACACACACTCACCACCACCTTGGCCCTGAAGGGAGCCCAGGCTCTGGGTGGGGACACACCCACTGGACCCACGGTGTGCACCAGGCGAGGCCAGGGACATGGACACACCGCACCCTCCCAGCCCAGCACCCAGCCCGCCACCCCAGGAGGAGGCCAGCGCAGGAACCCAGGGCAGCCAGGAGGCAGAGGGCACTGCAGGTGCACCCAGGGCCTCGCCCAGGGCCGAGGGAGGACACAGAAGAGCAGGGGCCGTGGCTTCCCCCATCCCGGAGGCAGAGTCTCAGGACCGTGGGTTTTCCTCCCTGGTCATCCCCGGGCGTGTGGGCCACTCAGGCTCCCACACTCGCCTTGAGGTCACGCTGCTCCCCTTTGCGCTGGCTGAAGGAGAGCTCTCAGCACCGCCATGCCCGCCTTCCCTCCGCCACAGTGCAGGAGTTTGGATGGTGTCATCTCACGTTCACTGCCGGATTCCTGTGTAACCTTACTCTCATTGTTTCTTCTCGCTTTTTCTTTTTTACCATGGGTTTAAATTTCTGATTTGTTGCTGTATTTTCTGCATCTTTAAAAGACGCCTTGGATCTTTTCTTGAACAGAATTCATGTGTTAGGGTTCTCAGTGGTGAGTCTGGGACATCTGACTCAGAGCAGGTTAAACAAGAAAAATGAGAGCGTTTTGGCTTACGTAAGTGGGAAAACATCTTTCTCCGGGCATATTTGGATCCAGGAACTCGAATAACGTTGCTAATATTCTCCCTGTGCCTCCCGCCTCCCTCCCTGCCTGGCTCCGTTATCTCTCCCTCTCTCTCCACCTGTCAGCTCTCCCTGTCTTGGCTTTATTCACTGGCAGGTTGTCCCGTTCCGCGGCCTGTAATGGCCGCCAGAGCTCCAGGCTCGCCAGCGTTACGGTGAAGAACCCAGAGCCCCAGAGCAGACAGCGGCAGTCGCCTCTTCCCGGTAGTTCTAGCAAAACCCCTCTGTGGACTGATGGGCTCCGAGTCCGTTTCGTGTCGCCGTCACATAACAGTGGGTCTTGGTGACTGATAAGGAGGTGTCAGGCTCTCAGTCCTGGTGGCCGGAGGGTCCAAACAGCATAGCCCTGGCCCCTGAGGAGGGCCCCCGGTTGTCACACATGGCAGAGTAGAAGGGAGTGGCCTGGGTGCAGAGTGGGCCACACACACGGGTGTCTTCCCTTCTAACGAGCCATTCTTGGGAGCACACGCTCAACTCCTGCAAAACCCAGCCTGCCCGCAAGACCCGCATTGACCCACACACTGGGGCGGAGACCAGAACCCAACAGCCCTCCACTTGGCCCCGCCTCTTAAAGGTCCCAGCGCGTCAGCGGCCCCACCCTGGGGCTGATGTTCCATTTTCTTGGTTCCACCGCGGTCACCTTCCCACCTGTGGGGGGGTCCTCAGCGCCAAGACCCCTGAATGGGTGCCCCGGCAGAGGAAAGAGCTGCAGGGACACAGAGGGGCCGCCCCAGCCCACGGTCCTAGGAGACGCGTGGGCAGACACTGGGAGGCCCCCGAGTGGGCTCTGAGTCAAAGGACCCGGCGAGCACGCAGCCCCTTCCAGTGGCTTCTGGAAAAAATGGGCAGTGCCAGGCAGGCTGTGTGGTCGTGGAAGGAGAAGGTGACGAGTCAGAGATCTGCGGGCTCACGCCGAGTGGGAAGCTCCTGGAGGAGCCCCCATTCTGTTCCTTTCCAGAAACCCACATCTCGCCCCGGAGAAGGCCAAGCAGCAGCCGACATCCTAAACGCTTTGTCCCCCTGAGGGAAGCAGGGGTCCGCCCAGGCCTGCCGCGGGAAATGCTCCACTGAGTGGGAGACGTCCTGTGCTTGCCAGCCAGATCAGAGGCCCTGGGTCACGTCACAGGGGCCGGAAGAAGGGACCCCTCTGCCTAGCCCCAGAAGCCTTGGGGAGAGTAGTCCGAGTGACTGCACAGGGAGAGAAGTGGAGGAGCTGCCCGATGGGCTGTGCAGGGTCGGGCGGTGAGTGGGCTGCAGGTGCTGTGAGCTCTGGGTTCCGGTGTCGTGGGAAGGGCAGGGACTTTGGTCAGAGCGGGGACTGGGGACAGTGCAGTTGGCAGTGCGGGGTGATGCGCACAGGACAGCAGGGCCAAGAGTGGCCAACAGGCAGAGAAAGCCAGGCGGGCTTGGGCCACACAAGGAAGGTGGCTTAGTCCACCCACGGCTGCCACGGCCGCTGCACAGAGTGGACGGCTTCCAGCGTGGACGCTTAGTTCTCACCGTCCTGGGGGTCGCAAGCCCAGGTCGAGGTTCCGTCGGCGCCGGCTTTGGACGAGGGCTCTCTAGGCCTGCAGGAGGCCGCCTTCCTGCTGTGCCGTCGCCTGGCCGTGCCTTTGTGTATGCATGGAGAGCGGCGTGTCTGGGCTCTCTTCCTGTCTCGCGGGGACACCAGTGCAGCCACGTTAGGGGCCACCCTGGGGTTGTTTCCCCTTAATTCCCTCCCTGAAAGGCCCATGTCCAGTTACACTGGGGGCAGGGCTTCAGCTTGTGGGGAGAAGGTAGGGGCCCGGAGGCCGGGTCTCCTTGTGAATGATAAAATCAGGGAGTGGTCAGGAGGCAAGGACTCGGCTCCGTCACCATGGCTGGCCGGGACTTTGGAGAGAAAGAACATTTAGCAGGACGGAAGGGGCTTGCTGGGCCGGAAGTTCTTACAGGACCAGAGCTGTCTGGCATCTGTGGTGGTGTGGTGGACGAGGCCAAGTACATCCCAATCTGAGATCCCCCTGTCCGTGTGAGAATCAACCACCTCCACCAGAGGTGGCAGCTGGGGTGGCCATGAGCGAGTCCACCTGGGGAGTCCACCTGGGCGGTGCCCTCTGCCCTGCTGGAGTGCTCAGTCATGTCCCAGGGGTCAGCAGGGTCTAAAGTACCAAGCCCAGCTTGCCAGGACCTTCTTCCAGGTCTCCCACGTGGGTGCAGGGGCCCAAGGACCTGGGCCATCTTCTGCTGCTTTCCCAGGCTGCAGCAGAGAGCTGGATCGGAAGTGGAGCAGCCGGGACATGAACCGGCGCCCACATGGGATGCCAGCACTGCAGGCGAGCTCTCGAGGTTGGCGGCTGGGTTCCCGGATGAGACATGGACAGAGAACCCACACCCTCCAAGCCTCCCTCGTCCTCACTCGGTGTTCTCTCCCGAGTGCTGCTGATATTTGGAAGTCTGGGCCGTGTTTTCTGTAGCAATTACGTGAATTTAGTTAAGCGGCCTCACTGTTTACAGATGCTGGTCCAAGCACAAAGGTGTCAGGAGCCATCTCCTCATCATACCGCAGCAGGTCAACTGCGGGGAGCCGCGAGGGACAACCTGGACTCCTGGCCCCTCCCTTCTGACTTGGGCGCTGTCTTTCAGGAAGGCACACAAGCCACTTCCGTGTCGATGAAGCACCTTCAAGCATTAATTACCTTCATTATTAGCGTCACTGTATTGCAATCACTCATCGCGCTAATTTTTTTTGAAGTAGGAGAGTGAAATTTCAAATTGGGTGTTCAAGTTCTTTTAATTGCACTCGAAGGAAAAATTAGCTATGGGGTCTGTGTTTGGAAGGCTGGTGGGGGGGAGCTGGAGTCTGCTGTCACACAAGATAAATCAAAATCCAGGCAACTCTGGGCCTTTTCCAGCGAAACGCCAAGGAAGAGAATGGGGGAGACAAATGACAAATCAACACAATTAAATCTGGAATTGCTGGCTTCCAAAATAAATTCATTCTCTGAGTCAACATTGTTTTGATTTTTAGATTAGGTTTGTTTTTCAAATCCGTGTTTTCCCCAAACTGATTATTGCTGGTATTTTGTACACACTTGCAAATTTCCAGCAGAATGTTCATTGCCCTGACCCATTTTGTGTCAGTCTGTATTGTCACGGAGCCACATCAGCGCCTGGGATCGCAGCAGATGGTGACGGGAAGAGCCCGCCTCAGTTTCCAGACGTCTCTGCCGCTCCGGCTCTACACTGGCAACACCGAGATTCAACGGGCAGCGCACTGAGGGTGGCCAGCCCGGGGAGCTTGTGGTGCAGAGGAGATGGCGAGGACTCTGGTGTGAGTCCAGGAAGGGGGTGTGGAGGGGAGGCGGCACCCAGCCTCAGCCAGGGCCGCGGCACAGCAGAGTGGCCCTCGGAGCCCCCTCTGCGGGGATGCAAAGGGCTTGGCTGCCGGCCGGGCCTTCTCCCAGTTGCCGACTGGGGTTGTGCCACACGGTGGATGGACTGTCTCCCTCCTATGTCTTTATTGTTAAACATTTTATTTATTTATCTGTGAGACAGAGTTACAGACAGAGAGAGGACACACCCAGAGAGAGAAAGGTCTTCTATCCCCTGGTTCACTCCCCAAATGGCTGCAATGGCTAGAGCTGGGCTGATCCAAAGCCTGGAGCCAGGAGCTTCTTTCTGGTCTCCCACGTGGATGCAGGGCGCAAGGACCTGGGACGTCTTCCACTGCTTTCCCAGGCCACAGCAGAGAGCTGGATCAGAAGTGGAGCAGCCAGGACATGAACCGGCACCCATATGGGATGTGGGCACCTCAGGCAGAGGCTTAGCCTACTAAGCCACAGCACCGGCCCCATCCCTCCTACCTCCTACATCTTTAAAGACCCTCATCTGTCTTGTGGAAGGGTTTTTGTCTTCCCCAGTGAGTGGGCACAGCCTGGGCGGTGATGGATGGAACTCTCTCCCAGTGTCTAGAGCGCCTGACACCGTCCCCTGAAAGCTGGAACTTAATAATCATCAAAAATGAATGTGGGACTCGGGGGCCTTTGTGGCACAGTGGGATCAGCTCAGCTCATTTCCGATTAATTACAGCTCACGTAGGCGAGAGAGGGTGGAAGATGCAGCAAAATGGATGACTTCCTCGACAAAAATAGGCACACTCAGGAGCCCAGGACGGCAATGCTCCCTTCTGATAGAGAAAGTAAAATACGACAGCGCCTGTGCCCAGCCGTGGGCTACACTGCGCTGTGCATGTATGCTCCGTAGTACTAGGGCGACGCCCGCTGCCCCCCGTGCCGAGACGGCCGCCTGCCTTTCCCTGGCCCTCTGGCTCACAAAACTCTTCCACAAGAGGAAGATGAGGGTCTTTAAAGATGTAGGAGGTAGGAGGGATGGGGCCGGTGCTGTGGCTTAGTAAGCTAAGCCTCTGCCTGAGGTGCCCACATCCCATATGGGTGCCGGTTCATGTCCCGGCTGCTCCACTTCTGATCCAGCTCTCTGCTGTGGCCTGGGAAAGCAGTGGAAGACGTCCCAGGTCCTTGGGCCCCTGCATCCACGTGCAAAGAATGTCCTGTGGTTCTGTCTTTGTCCCTGGTCCCTAGCATAGGCTGGGGGTTCCCGAGTGATACCAAGCCCCTTTTGGTCACAGCTGAGTTCACGCCAGTGAAGTGGCTCTCATTGGGTTCCTGGAGTCAACTCACTGGTTTCCCCAGACACCGGCCACGTACTTGAAGTGATTAGAGCTCTCACCCTGCCCAAGCCCCGACCTCCAAAGGCGAGTTCCGTGGTCCCTGGCCTGTGACGGATCTCCCAGAACAACTCTCACTGGTTGTGTTTACAGAGCTCCGGCTTGGAGAAAGCACGCAGGTGTTGGGGTTGGCACCCAGGAGGTCAGGGCAGCTCGGGTCCCCAGGCCCTGCCCTGCATGGCTCGCCCATTCTGCTGAGGGGATGTGTCCCACTTGTTCCTGAGCTGTGTCGTTCATCAGCATCTGTGGGAACTTCCCTGAGTTCTGGGAGTTGCTCTTGCAATCCGCGAAGCCCTGGGGGAGGGGTCACGGTGGCCTTGAATTTGGAGTCGCCTGGGGAACAGCGTGGGGAGCCCGGGACACAACACTTGTGCTTGGTGTCCACAGTGGGGGCCTCTCCTGAGCCTCAGCCTGTACTGGTGGGGTCTGTGCCACCTGGAGGTAGTTAGTGTTGGGACAGAACTGAAGGGTCAGCATTGTGGCAAACAAGTCAGCAGCCGCTTGCCACGCCAGCAACCCACATGGGTGTGCCAGTTAAAGCTCTGGCCACTCTGCTTCCTGGCCACCGCTGTGCCAATGTGCCTGGGAGGGCAGACGACGGTTGCCCAAGTACTTGGGTCCCTGCCACTGATGTGGGAGACCAGGATGGCACTGCTGGCTCCCGGCTTCCGCCTGGCCCTGCCCTGGCCATTGCAGCCATTTGGGGAGTGACCAGTAGATGGAAGCTCTCCGCTCTCTCCCCATCTCGGTCTCTCCCTGTCTCTGTCACTCTGCTGTTCAAGTAAATAAAATCAATATTTCTTTATTAAACAAATTGAACTTAGGACGTTCATGGGCATCAGAGCAAAAATTACACAAAACGCCCACCTACTACCGGCTAAGTGCACGAGGTCATTTCCAGGAAGTGCTAAGCCCAGGACTCCACTCGAGCTGTTAGCCAGAAGCAACCCTGTGTAGGCTGTCGTTATTCGTCACAGCCAGACCCAGCCTCTGACACCGCGTCTCCTTCGACGTTGCTTGTTTTTCGAGACAGGGATTAGCAAATCTAGAATTTGGAGACGCGTCTCTCAGTTAGCTCCACCCCAGAATAGCCAAGGGGTCAGTGGCGATGGCGCCTTCCAGGTGAAAATTAGTCAAACGAGAGACTTGAACTGGTTTTAAGGTCCTCGGAAGGAGGCCTGGACTTCAGTTGGTCCAGCGTTCCGAGGGCTGCTCTGGTCCCGGGACAGCCGCGGTCACACCCAGGACACTGGAGGTGGGGACCAAGTGCCTCTGCGCACACTCGCTCGGCTGCCCCGAAGGGAGCGCTTGCGGGGCTGTGACGGAGCCTCCGAGGGAGACGTTCTGATTCTTGCTAACTTCTTTCTCTCCGCTCACGGGGGACAGCGCTCTCTTTCCCTTGTGGGTCAGCTCACGAACCTGGAAACCTGAAAAGCTCTGAGCCGCACCCCGGCAGGGAGATGTTTGCTTTGCTGCAGGCCCACCTGAGTGGGCCTTGTTACCACAGCCCTCGTCGCCGCTACGTCCACAAAGCAGACATCAGACCCAGCACATGTCATGCTCTATAAAAATTTAATGGAAAATAAAATGCACTGTTCAGAAGATCAATACTGTTATTCTCCCCCAGCAAACTGTGAATTATTGTTTTCATAAAATAATAATAATGCCAGCATATTGATATTGAATGGGGACTGGGTCTGTTGTCTGAAAAATAAAGTCATATTTAATCTTTTAATGCCTCCCTGCATAAACGCCCATGACTGCAGGCCAGGCATCTGTCACTCTCTAAAGACAGCAGCAGCTGGGGGGAGGGGGGGGCTTGCTGCCAACCTCTGTGATGTTTCAGCTCCGGCGGGCGGTGCCTCTCTTCTGAGTGGCAGAAGGTAGAGCCCCGTGCTGGCCGCCCGGCCCTACACAGGCTCCCGGGTGTGTTTGTTCAGAAGCGCCAGGGGGCTGGGGCTGATTGGCTGATGGTGCCCCTGGCCCCTCCCCACCCTCACACCATGACCCTGTGATAAAGGAAGCATCCGGAGGTGTCTTGACCCTAGTGACAGAGGCCGACATCAGTGAGCAGTTTGGGGCCCAAACAATGAAAACTGCGTCCCCTGCCCGCATGTGAGCAACAAGACCCTGCCTCTAAGTGTAGGCGCCAAGCCTCAGGGTGTCAGCACCTTCCGCTCGCAGTCTGAGCGCCCCCCCCCCCCAGCAGGTGCCTCTCCTCCTCGCCTGTCCTCCTGCACCAACTCTGCCCACTTCCCCTGCCCCTGCCCCGCTTCTGCTGCAGCCGATATAAAATCCATGAGAGGCCGGCGCCGCGGCTCACTAGGCTAATCCTCTGCCTGCGGCGCTGGCACCCCAGGTTCTAGTCCTGGTTGGGGTGCCGGATTCTGTCCCGGTTGCTCCTCTTCCAGGCCAGCTCTCTGCTGTGGCCCGGGAGTGCAGTGGAGGATGGCCCAAGTGCTTGGGCCCTGCACCCCATGGGAGACCAGGAGAAGCACCTGGCTCCTGGCTTCGGATGGGTGCAGCACTGGCTGTGGCAGCCATTTGGGGGGTGAACCAATGGAAGGAAGACCTTTCTCTTTCTCTCTCTCTCACTGTCTAACTCCACCTGTCCAAAAAAAAAAAAAAAATCCATGAGAACAACATTTGCCCCAAAGTTTCGTCATAAAACAGTGGCGTTTTGATCTGGAGGGTCTTTCCTCTTGCCAGCTGTCGCCTGGTGGTGGGGGCTGTGATGGCTGTGGGGACTCGGCCCAGGGCCCGGCCGTTCTGGCTGCGTGGCAAAGGGCACAAAGCTTTGGACGTCAGATCTTGCTCAGTTTCACGGTTCTGCGTTCACGCTGTGCTGTCCTGACCTGGGCTGGGTCCTTTTATCAAAAGACCGTGGCAGCCACGCAGCCTGAACCCGGTCCCACGGCACAGCAGGTAAGTGGCACCTCTGGCTCAAACCTTCGCGTGGGAACGTTCTGCTCCCAGACTCACTCTCGCCAAAGTGTCCGTTCCTGTCGCCTCTGTAGACCCGTGTCCAGGGCCAGCGCTTGGATCACGCATATGCACCTGCTCACCACCTCTCTCGTTTGCTGTGTCTTCTCGCCGATGTCCCAACACGCAGCTCTGGGAAGCGTGGCTGCCATGGGGCTGAAGATGCGTGGTGTTTGGACAGTTTCACTTCCTGGTTTATTTACCGTAATGGAAGGTTCTTACATCCCGCCTGGGTTGCACCGCTGAACATTAACAGGTAATAGCCATACGTATGTACAGGGTGTAACGTGGGGTCTCCAGACACGCCTGTGGCATGGACCGACCGAGTCTCGGGAATTAGCTTTTGAGCCTCATGGTTCTTTCTCTGCTTTCGAGTCTCTGCGCCCCCCTCTTGCAGCTCTTGATGAAACAGCTAACAGGCTGCGTGCTGGAGCCCCCCACCCCGCCGTTCTGCAGAGCAAGAAAGCCCCTCGCCTCTGGGGCGCTGTGTTTTGGCGCTGTCATCTCGCCTCCTATGCCTTTGCCAGTCACCGTGTTCAGAACAGCCCACCCTCTAAAGCGTCTTCGTAGGCAGGAAGACACGTGGCACCCGCCGTCCTGTGTCTGGTTTCATTCACGTCACCTGATGTCCCCCAGTCCTGTCCACGTGGCTGCAGCCTCCAACTTCCTTCCACTTGAGGACAGTGGCGCTCCGCTGCATGTCTAAGCCACGTTTTCTTTCTGCATTCATCCCCCAGTGGGTGCCTGGGCTCTGTCGTCTGTCACGGTGAGCACGGCAGTGCGGGTCTGTTGGGGCTGCTGATTTCACTTCCGGGTGACACACACCTGCTAGGCGCATGGTCAATGCGGTTCCGGTTATTTGAGGCACCTGCAGGCTGGTCCCCCTAAGGGCTGTATCCAGTGGCTGTATTCAGTGGCTGTACCCAGTGGCTGTATTCAGTGGCTGTATTCAGTGGCCGAGAGTGTGGAAGCGTTCTCTCTTCTCCACACCCTCCACCGCCCCTTATGCTTTCCTAGTATCTGCTCTCACTTCAGTGCGACGCCGTCTCACCGCGGTTCTGATATGCGCCTCCTGGATGGCTGATAAATGCGACCATTTTCCGTGTACTTCTGGCCATTTGTATTTCTTCTTTTGAAAGATGTCTATTTAGGTCACTGGCCTGTTTAGAACGTGGATCGTTTGTTTTCTAAGCACTTTTGCATTCTTTGTGATTGTTTCCTTTGGTGTTTAGAATCTTCTTAGTTTGATAAAAATCCACTTGTCCATTTTTGCTTTTGTTGCCTGTGATTTTGGGGTCTTGTCCATAAAATCTTTGCCTGTGTCAATGTCTTTTTTTTTTACAGGCAGAGTGGACAGTGAGAGAGAGAGACAGAGAGAAAGGTCTTCCTTTGCCATTGGTTCACCCTCCAATGGCCGCCATGGCCGGCGCGCTGCGGCGGCGCACTGTGCTGATCCGATGGCAGGAGCCAGGTGCTTCTCCTGGTCTCCCATGGGGTGCAGGGCCCAAGCACTTGGGCCATCCTCCACTGCCTTCCTGGGCCACAGCAGAGAGCTGGCCTGGAAGAGGGGCAACCAGGACAGAATCTGGAGCCCCGACTGGGACTAGAACCCGGTGTGCCGGCGCCACAAGGTGGAGGATTAGCCTAGTGAGCCGCGGCGCCGGCATCAATGTCTTGAAGTGATGTCCTCAGGATTCTTCCAGTGCTCCCATAGTTTCAGATCTCGCATTTAGGTCTTTGATCCATGTCAAGTTGATTGTTACATAGGGCGCAGAGGGGTTAAGTTTGTCTTCTGCGCATGGATAATCGAAGGGACTGTCCTTTCTCCTTCATATGTTTTTGGCAGCTTCGTCAAAAATCATTTGGCTAGAGCTGTGTGAGTTTCTATGTGAGATGTCTATTTTATTTTATAGATGTATGTGTCTTTTTAAAGATTTATTTATTTATTTGTAAGGCAAAGTTACAGAGAGAGAAGGAGAGAGAGCGAGAGAGAGAGAGAATCTTCTATCTGCTGATTCACTCTCCAAATGGCCACAACCACCCGGGCTGGGCTGGGCCAGGTCAAAGACAGGAACCAGGAGCTTCATTTGGGTCTCCCACGTGGGTGCAGGGATCCAAACACGTGGGCCATCTTCTTCCCAGGCACATTAGCAGGGAGCTGGACCAGAAGCCGAGCAGCCGGGACTCAGATGGGCCCCTGTGTGGGATGCCAGTGCTATGGGCACTGTTGTGCCCATTGCCAGCCCCTGTGCTTCTGTTTTTCCGACACAACCATGCTGTTTTGATTACTACAGCTCGGTAGCACGTATTCAAACCAGGCATTGCGATACCTCCAGCTTTGTTCTTTTTGTTCAAAACCGCTGTGGCTATTCAAGGTCTTTTGTGCCTCCATATGAATGTTGGGATTGCTCCTTCTAGCTCTGTGCAAGGGTGTCACTGGTGTTTTATGGTGATTGCCTTGAATCTGTAAATTATTTTAATAATTTCCAATGTGTGACTGTGCTAAGATATTCCATTTTTGTGTCAATGTCTTTCATCAGTGTTCTGTAATTCTCATCATGGAGGGATCTCACGTCCTTGTTAAATTGACTCCGATGTGCTTTCTTCTGGTAACTATTGTGAAGGGGTTCTATGATGGCTTTCTCAGCAAGTTTATTATCGGTGTGTGAAAATGCTACCGCATTTTGTGTGTTGATTTTGCATCCTGCAACTTTACTGAATTTGTTTCAGTCCTCATAGGTTTGCGGTGGAGTCTTTAGGTTTTCCTGTTTGTGCAATCATATCATCTCAGCAAGGACAATTTAACTGCCTGCTTTTCCATCTGTATGTCTTTTACTTCTTTCCCTTGCTGCGTTTCTCTAAAGCTTCTGACAGCATATTAAACGAGAGAGGTGACAGCGGATTTCCTTGACTTGTTCCAGGTCACCTTTTCCCCATTCCGAATGGCGTTGGCCGTGGGTTCTCACACAGCCTGTGTTAGGTTGCGGTGTGTTCCTTCTCTACCTAACTCGTTCAGGACTTTCACCATGAAAGGATCAAACGCTTTTCCTGCATCTATTGAGATGATCTTACGCTTTTTGCTCTGTTTTGTGGGTGCAATGCACTACATTTTTCGCTTGCTTATGTTCAGTGTTCAGCCCTAAGATAAATCCCACCCGACCGTGGAAGGCGATCTTGGTGCTTTGTTGGACTCGTTTTGCTAGTGTTTAACTGAGCATTTTTGCGTCTGTGTCCAGCAGGGAAACTGGTCTGCAGTCTCCTTTTTTGGCTGTGGCCTGGCCAGGTTTTGGGATGGGGGTAAAACTGGTCTCACAACGGGATTAGAAGGGTTCAATCCCTTTCGATACTTTGTAACGACGTCAGAAGTGTCAGGTTAGTTCTTCCTTTGAGTTTGGTGGAGTTCAGCATTGACGTCCCTCGGTTCTGGGCTTTTTGCTGGGAGATGTTTTGTTGCTGATTCATTCTCATCCTTGTTATCTGGTCAGGCTTTCCGTCTTCCTGGTTCAGTTCGGGGAGCTTACATGGCTCCAGTGGCTTAATTATTTCTTCTAGGTTTTCCAGGCTGTTGGCACAGATCTTCAAAGTAGTCTCGAATGATTCTTTGTATTTCTCTGGTATCAGCAGTAACACCTCCCTTTTCATCTCTGATGGTATTTGTTTGAATCTTCTTTTTCTTGGTTAATCTGCTGAAGTTTTATCAATTTTGTTAATTTTTTTTTCAAAAACCAACCTCTTCGTTTGGTTGATCTTTTGCATTGTTTATTTCTGCTCTGATCCTTGTCATTTGTTTCTATTAATCTTGGGTTTGCTTTGTTCTTGCTTTTCTAAGTCCTTGAAATGCATCATTAGGCTGCTTGTTTAAGATCTTTCTAATTTGTTAACATAGCTGCTTATCACCATAAACTTCCCTCTCACTACTGCTTTTTCTGTATCTCAGAAGTTTTGTCATGTTGCATTTCTTTTTTTTTCTTTTTAAAGATTTTTTTTTATTTATTTGAAAGGCAGAGTTACAGAGAGAGGAGAGGGAGAGAGAGAGAGAGAGAGAGAGAGGTCTTCCATCCACTGGTTCACTCCTAATGTGGCCGCAATGGCCGGAGCTGCACTGATCTGAAGCCAGGAGCCAGGAGCTTCCTTCAAGTCCCCCACATGGGTGCAGGGGCCCAAGGACCTGGGCCATCTTCTACTGCTTTCCCAGGCCATAGCAGAGAGCTGGATCAGAAGTGGAGCAGCCGGGACTTGAACCAGTGCCCATATGGGATGCTGGCACTGCAGGTGGTGGCTTTACCTGCTACGCCACAGCACCGGCCCCAGCATGTTGTATTTCTATTTTCATTTGTTTCATGGAATTTTTGGATTTCCCTTTTGATATCTTCAGTGACACATTGTTCAGTCTCCGTGTAGTCGTGCAATTGCTTAATCTTCCTTTGTTATTGATTTCTAGTTGTATCTCATGTGGCCAGAAAAGATAAGTCATGTTTGATTTCTCTGGATTTTCTGAGATTTGTGTGGGGGACTAACCTGTGGCGTGTTCCTGGGGAATGTTCCATGTGCTAATGAGAAGAATGTTTGTGGCTGGCACTGCAGCTCACTAGGCTGATCCTCTGCCGGCGACGCTGGCACCCCAGGTTCTAGTCCCGGTCGGGGCGCCGGATTCTGTCCCGGTTGCCCCTCTTCCAGGCCAGCTCTCTGCTGTGGCCCGGGAGTGCAGTGGAGGATGCCAAGTGCTTGGGCCCTGCACCCCATGGGAGACCAAGAGGAAGCACCTGGCTCCTGGCTTCAGATTGGCGCAGTGCACTGGCCATAATGGCCATTTGGGGCATGAACCAGCAGAAGGAAGACCTTTCTCTTTGTCTCTCTCTCTGTGTCTAACTCTGCCAGTCAAAAAAAAAAAAAAAGAATATTTGTTCTGCAGGTGTTGGACAAAATGCCCTCCAAGGCCAGCGTTGCGACGTAGGGGTAAAGCCTTGGCCTGCAGCAGCGGCATCCCATATGGCCACCGGTCCTGTCTCAGCTGCCTCACTTCCGATCCAGCTCTCTGCTGATGGTCAGGGAAAAGCAGCAGAAAGTGGTCCAAGTCCTTGGGCCCCTGCTACACATGTGGAGACCTGGAGGAAGCTCCTGGCTTTGGCCTGGCCCAGCCCTGGCCATTGCGGCCATCTGGGGAGTGAACCAGCAGATGGAAGACCTCTCTCTCTCTCTCTCTCTCTCTTTCTCTCTGTAACTCTGACTTTCAAGTAAATAAATAAATATTTTTTAAAGAAGAATCTGAATCTACACATGTCTGTGCTACAAAGCCGTATGCGTGTAATTTGCAGCAGTGATGTTGAATTGATCCCTTGGCTTCATACAGTGGCCTTCTTGGTCTCTACGATTTTCTTCTCAAGATCTATTCTGTCTGATGCAGCTACGTGCGCTCACGTTTGCCTGCGTGGGGTTGTGTTCTTCCTCTTTCCCCTCTCAGTCTGTGTCTTCCAGGAGGGGCTTCCAGGAGGCAGCTTTTCACTGGGTGCTGTTTTGCTTTTTTTTTTTTCTTTGTAATGCATTTAGGCAGTATGCATCTTTTAATTGGGAAATTTGGTTCATTTAAATTCAAAGTTGTTATTGTTAAGTAAAGATTTAGCCCTGTCATTTAAAAAATGCTAGTGTTTGTTTGAACAGCCTTTGTCTCTGCCTCCTCCTTTGTTGCTCATCTTTGTGGTGTGGGGCTTTCTGGACTGATAAGGTTTGATGCTTTTTGTTTCTCCATTGTGCACCTGCTCTAGCCGCGGGTTCATTCTCGTGTTCCCACGATGGGCGTTATCTTTCTCCTCCTTCTGGATGAAGGAGGCTGATGTGCGCGTGAGCAGGTGAATCCCCCTGGTCCTGGCGCATCCTGCAAAGTCCTCATTTCCCCTCCAGAGTTCCTCCCGGCCAGCTGCGCTTTCTCAGAACCTGAACCGCGTCCTCCCAGTCCCCCCTGTAGAAGCCTGCCCTGGGCCGTGTGGGCCTTCCTGCACGTGACCTGGCATCCTTCTCATGTAGTTGTCAGAAATCCGTGTTGCGGGAGGGGCTTCAAAAAGTTCATGGAAAGTGGGACTCGCAGACAATGCGATGTTCCAGGAGCTTGTTTAAGCCCTGGTGCTTCAGACGTTTGTCTGCGACGTGTCACCGTGAGAAGTCTCTGGTCGGGCTAAGTGTGGTCCTGTGGGCCCTCCATACGTGGGTGCCCACGCCTGTGCCCCTGTGGGGGAAGATTTCAGCCGGTATTTCATGGACTCGCCTTGCTATGCCTCTCCCACCTTCTTCACCTTCAGGGGCCAACAAAATGCAAATATTTACTCATTTAACGGTGTTCCCAAGGTCTTTATTCCCCACCTATTTTTTCTTCTAAAGAAAGCCTGGAATATTCCAAAAGACCTGACTTTCAAGTTCATGTGTCCTGTTCTGGTTGACTTAGTGTTTTGTTGATGCTTTCAACTGTATTTTTCTTTTAATTTGACTACCTGCTGAGTGATTCATTCCTGGGACTTCCAGCTGGTTCTTTTGAAAGATCTCTGTGTCTTCCCCAGCCTCGCACGCTGTCTCAGGAGGCGCCTGGGCTGCCCAGATCTCTGAGGGGCACAGACAGGGGCAGTGGACAGGGAGGCCGCTCTGGTCCAAGACGGCTGGCTGGAGGGAGGCTCTGTCTCTGCACCTGGTTCCCAGGCATCACCTGCTGCCCCTCTGCAGAGGCTGCGGAATCCCACCCCCCAAGCTCCCCTGCCGGGACCTAAGGATCGCGGTGCACCCCAAGGGCCTGCCCCCAGCATGGAGGAGAAACGGAACATTCTGGGTCAGCTGAGCAAAGCCAAGAGCAGCGGCACCCTAAGCAGACCTGCACACCACAGGTTTTCCAGAATGTGTGCTCTTAACTGAAAGAATGAGCAGACGAACTCTGGGTAGGAACAAGTTCCCGATAGGACCCAAGGACACAGATCACAGCTCACGGCCAACTCCCGCACACTCCCTGTTCCTGCAGGTGGGGTTGTGTCGGACACGGGCATGCCAGCACGCACGGGCTGTCTGTGTCCGTTTCTGCGTGGCGTCCCGGGACAGACCACACAGCCGCCGCGCCCGAAGCAATCGCGACCTGGTCCTTGGCAGGAGGGGTTTGCTGAGCTGTGGCCAAAGAAAAAGTGAGTTCCCAAGGCCCAGGCAGAAAGCCAGGCCTGGGCAAACGAAGAACAGTGGGCAGCTTGGAGGAGGCACCCAGAGCTCCCCCAAGAAAGAGAACGGTCGGATGTGGAAGGAGATTTCGGCTTCTGAATGGGTGTTCCGTGGCAGCTCAGCTCCAGGGCGCGGGGCTTCCAAATGGGCGTTCTGTTGCAGCTTAGCCCCGTGGCGTGGGGCTTTGCGTGGCTGGCAGCTCTGCCTCTCCCTGGGGACAAACAGGCCGGGGGAAGCACCCAGAGGTGTCTGCTGCACTGGGTTCCTCCTGCTCCAGCCCCTGGCCCAGCCTTCTTCACCGGTTTTCCTCCCCAGGGGCCGACCTGAGCCACCTGAATATTTAGGCTCCTGTCCTCCCACTTCCTTTTACGTTCTCCCAAGTGTTTCATTTCTTTCTTTTCTTTTCTTTTTTTTTTTTTAGATTTATTTATTTACTTGAAAGTTGGAGTTACACAGAGAGAGAGAGAGAAAAAAAAAAAGTCTTCCGTCTACTGGTTCACTCCCCAACTGGCCGTAGCAGATGGAGCTGAGTTGATCCAAAGCCAGGAGCCAGGAGCTTCCTCCAGGTCTCCCATGCAGGTGCAAGGGCACAGGGCTTGGGCCACCTTCCTCTGCTTTCCCAGGCCGCAACAGAGAGCTGGATGGGAAGTGGAGCAGCCAGGACTTGAACCAGCATTCATATGGATGCCAGTGTCTCAGGTGGTGGCTCACCTGCTGTGCTGAATTGAGCCCTTGAAAACTCCTGCTAGAGAAATAACAGGAACCAGAAAAAAAAAGAAAAAAAAAAAAGACACGTGCACAGACACGTCGCACACGCATGCAGAGAAAGAAAGTAAACAGTGGCGAAGGCGGTTGCTATGAATGCTGATTAAACGCACACATCCGCGACAGGATTAATGAGGAGAAAGTCTAATTTGTCAAGATCAGACCGGGAGAGGAGGCAGCCAGCGTCCTGCAGCACTGAGAATAGAACAAGAGAAGCCTTCCAGCAGCCTTGGGCCAGGGCGTTGGAGACGGCAGACAGACAGAGGGGTTCCTTTAAGAGTATGAGCAGTTCTTCGGAAGCTCCTGGCCGACGTGTGTTATAAGAATTCCTCGCATGGATTTTAAATTTTAAATTTTTCGCACCAAAATAAATTTATCTTCTAATTCCACTTTCCACCGACCTTTTGAAGTCCCCAAGATTATGATTTCTTCTCGCACAAAGCCAGCCCAGGAGCCCGAGCTTCTTAGAGCTCCTGCTGTGAAATCAGCCAGAGAGGCCAGCCAGGCCACCGGTCCCGCCCCACCGCCCGCCGCAGCCCTGCACTGCCTTCTGCCCCTCCCCTCCTCCCCTCCGAGTTACCTCCCCGCTTAGAGGCAGGGCGGAGGGGAACGCGCTTGGCCTTAGGCTCCTCAGGCACCGAGGAGCAAAGATGAGGGACAGAGGCTGAGGGAGGGGCCCCTGGAACCAGAGAGCCTCCCCTGGCAGGTGCAGGGGGTCCCAGAGAAGGTGTCTGGGATGATGCAGCCCTGAGCTCAACAATGAAACAGCAGGTGGTCAGAAGAGACACTGGTGTGGGAAATGAGGGGAGGGACCTCTCTCTCTCTCTCTCTCTCTCTCTCTCTCTCTCTCTCTCCATATGGGGGATCTCTCTCTCCTCTCTTTCTGCCCCCGCATACCGGGGCTAGAGAATTAAAAAGAGATGTTTATTTTGGCACAAAACATTTTTGAAAGCCATGTATGGTTTTTCCCATAATGCACGTTTGCCATGAATTTCTGAAGACCCCTTATAGGCTTGGATTTCCAAGTTAATTTGCATGAACACAAACTTATCTTTGAATTCCATTTCTGTGTGCGTGTGTGTGTGTGCTCTTGAACACTACATGAGCCTTGAACATGCATGCGCACAGAGTTACCTGTGAATGGGGAAGGGTAAGGCGAGAGAACAGAAGTCACTGCCGAAGAGGAGCCCGGCAGCAGGTGCACTTGCCGTGATGACGGGAGGCCCCGTGG
Source organism: Oryctolagus cuniculus (assembly GCF_051225735.1). Classification (NCBI taxonomy): domain Eukaryota; kingdom Metazoa; phylum Chordata; class Mammalia; order Lagomorpha; family Leporidae; genus Oryctolagus; species Oryctolagus cuniculus. The sequence goes on from NC_142873.1 coordinate 162,887,297, forward strand.
TGAACGTCACTCCGCACCGTGGTGCAGGAGAGGCGCTGCTGTAAGAATCAAACCATCCAGGCACACGCGGGGAACGGGGGCGGGACGCTAACTCTGCTTGGCTTTGGCTGCTGATAGGATGCCCTGGTCAGAAAACCCAAGGGAGCTGCATAGCAACTGAACAGACTTGAGAGAGAAATACAGGGGCAGGCGCTGGGCAGGCGGTGAGGGTGCCCACCAGAACCCCTGCCTCCCCAGGCTGAGCCCTGGGTTCGAGTCCTGGCTCCACTTCCAACGCCAGCTTCCTGCTAATGAGCACGCACCTGGGTCCCTCCAGCCTCAGCCTGGCCTGCCCAGCCACCGCGAGACCTGGGGCATGAACCCGCGGATGGGAGCCTGGTCTGTCTGTCTGTCTCTCTCTCTGTGCCTCCCTCCCTCCTTCTCTCTTCTTCTCAAAATAAATAAATAAAGATAGAAAAAGAAAGATGATAGGGTGGGCGGCTGAAGGAGCCATGTGCAAACCTTAGTGGCTTTTTTCCGTTTTAGCGGGAAAGACCTTGAAGCAAGTAGGTGACAAAGAAGAGAGAGCGTTTACATGATGTGGGCGGGGGAGACCGGGGCTGTTCTGTGTGGCTTGTCTAGGGGAACGCTGCGGGGGGCAGCGGGTATTTTGGAAATTAGAAAAAAAGTAAGCTTCAGGCATGTGAGGAGGAAGCAGCACCAGGAAGAGCCAAGAACGGCGTGACCTTGAAATTGACAGACACCAGCCAGGAACCCCAGAAACCAGGTGCCTGCCGCCCCTCCCGGCAGGGGACAGAATGACAGGCCATAATCCCGGGAGAAAGCAAAGCTGGCCTCTTGTCTTTCAGCACCAAAACCTGACTTCCAAATGTACTCTAGACAGCGGCACCAGCATCAGACATCTCCAGGACAGAAGTTCTTCAAGACGCTCCGAGCCCAGACGCCGCGAGAGAAGTCTCCCTGTTGGATTAAATCGCAAGAAGAGCTGCTGAGGGCCAGGGCCCCCAGAGAAAGGAGAGACCCCCCAGACCCTGCCGTCCGTGTGCTGGGCAGAGGGTCAGCAGCGGTGAGCTGGAGCCTCCAAGAGACGCTGAGCAGGAATGGGCCAGCTCTGTGTGCAGGCGGCAGTGGGGAAATCGCGGCTCAGGCTTCGCATGTGGAGGGAGGCCCCGGACCCCCCGCAGCCAGGGAGCTGCGACTTTAAATGAGAACGAGACCTCTCTGGGCAACAACCAGACCATGAAATTCAGGAGAACCTGGCAGCCAGCGCTGGCCAGACGCCCGCAGAGAAAGTACAGCCCAAAGTTTCTGGCGGAAGTGAACATATTATAGCCGTTTGGAAAGCATCTGACAACATTCATTAAAATTAAAACTATGTATTCCACCGTGTCACATAAAAACACAGATGCCAGTACCCAAGGTTATGCATATAATGACAGATGCCGCAGCTGAGGTTCAAGTTGCCAAAAAGCAGGAAGCAAAATGTTACGCCTCCCACAAAGAAGGAAGAGGGCTTGGAGGGGGGTGCAGCTGCATCGCGAGGCAGGGAGCGCCCTGGGGAGCTGCGAGGAACCCGCGAGCCGTGCAAAGCCCCCGTGCAGCGGACAATGGCGGCGTCCTTGGTGTGCAGGAAACACCCGGGTGTTTGCACAGAGCTCTGGGTGGGGAAAGCCAGGAAGGACAGGTGCCCACACGCAGGTACAGGGGCTTGTGGGCGGGGAGCCGTGATTTTGGGAGATGGGAGAGGGGGATGGGAATGCCGAGGGAGAGGCACTTAAAAACCTGCCACAGTCATGAACACATTCCATGCAATTCCATGTATGTAAGAGAGTGTGCATGTGTGTGTATGTATGTGTGTGCATGTTTGTGTGTGTAGTGTGTGCATGTGTGCTTGTGTGTATGTGTGTGCATGTGTGTACACGTGTGTGCATGCCCATGTGTGTGGCAGGCATGAAGATGGCAAGAGAAAAAGCTGTGGGGCCCAGCACAGAGATCCTCTCTGCCCCCATTGCAGCTCCTGTTCCTACCCTGAGTTGTGAGGCAACAGACGCAGGTGGGAGGGGCCGGTGCTGTGGCACAGGAGGTTAAGGCTTTGCGGGCAGGAATCCCATAACCTGTGGACAAATCAGAACACACGTGGCATAGAGCAAGCCCGGTTTTCTCGTGTTAGCCTTCCTCACCAGGCAGGGGGAAGCTACTCCCGTCGTGAGAAGCACGGATTCCTGGGGGAGGGAGGGAGCCGCCCTGGGCCAGAGAGCAGAGAACACCCCGCTCCATCCGATGCCTTAGGCGGCCACGGCGCCAGTCTCTCCAGGCGGCCGCGGCCATTCCGCAGCCACCACAGCCAGGAGCCTCCCAGGTTCTGAACTCACAGTGAGGCCGGGGGATTCCAAACCCTGCAGCGCCTCCACGCCGGCCCCCGCCTGACTGCACCCGGTACCAGCCTGGTCTGCTTCTTCTTCTCCCTGCTTTATGCCAACCCCCAAAAGGCATGGGAAGCATTAGACGACGCCGAGTGGGGGCTCCCCACTTCTGAACGATTCTCCCGTGTTCCTGGAACACCCTACTCTCGGCGAGCCCTGCAGTGGCCTGAACCTCTGCATGTCCCCAAGTGCACAGGCTGGATTGCCCAGCTCCACGGTGAGGGGTGGGCCGGCTGGAATGCGGCCAGTGCCCACACAGAGACGCCTGAGAGTACCCTCGCCCCGCCCACCCTGGGAGGGCAGAGCCAGGAAGTGGGTCCTCTCTGGCTCAGAGCCTGCAGGTTTGCAACCTCCAGGACTTGGAGAGCTGAACTCATGCCGAGGCCCGGGCCGTGTGGGCTGCCCAGTAGCCCAGGAGACCGACACACGCTCAACCCTCGCCCCCGTGAAAACCCGAGGGGCAATGAGTGGATTTCTCCCTAGACCGGGTGGGGACGCCCACCTGCCTGTCCACCTCCCAGGGGTCCTGATCTCTCCGATTATTCCCATTATTTCACTCTGCATGTGATTTTATTTTAAGATGCATTTATTTGAAAGGCAAAGAGAGAGGCAGAGAGAGAGAGAGAGAGAGAGAGAGAGAGAGAGATTCATTTTCCATTAGCTGGTTCACTCCCCAAATGGCCGATGATGCAGGCTGGGCCAGGTGGAAGCCAGGTGAAGGAGCTTCATCCGGGAGCCTCTGGGGGCTGTGTTTACTTCACGCTCAGCCACGCCCCAGTCCGAGGGCAATGGCCCCTGGCCTCCGGGTGAGGTCAGGCTCTGGCTTCAGCTGCCTGCCCCCTGCCCTGGCCCCAAGCCGGCAGCATCCCTGGGGGTTTCCTCTCTGCAACACAGCAGGCAACAGCGACCTGGCTGCGGGGTCTCCCAGGGTTGAGTGGGCTGATACTCGAAGCACAGGACGAGCAGGTGACGGCCACTCCTCCCCACGTCCCCCATGCTGTCGCCCATCATTGAGTCTGTGCCCTGGCCACCCCTTCCTCTACAGGCCCCATTCGCATTGGTCAGGGCCAGCCTGTAGCCCTCAATTTGACTTGGTTGTGTCTGCCTTTTTAAAAAAGATTTCTTTATTTTGAAAGGCAGAATTACAGAGAGAAAGAGACAGAGAGACAGAGAGACAGAGATCTTTCCCTCTGCTGGTTTACTCCCCAGATGGCCACAGTGGCCAGGGCTGGGCCAGGCTGACGCCAGGAGCCAGGAGTGGGTGCAGAGGTCCAAGGACTCAGGTCTTCCACGCTTTCTTAGGCCGTCAGGGAGCTGCATGGGAAGTGGAGCAGCTGGGACAGGAACCAGTGCCTTTGTGGGATGCCACCCAGCCAGGGTCTCGGGTCCTGGGGTTGGGGGGTTCTAGGGATGAATTTCGGCAGTGGAGGGAGGATGGGGCGCCTGGGTTTGAGGCAGCTTCCCGAATGCCTACGGATGGTCCCTTCTTCCCCCTGGAAACCATTATGCATATTTCTTCTTAATTCTTTTAGAGAAAGAAAGAAATTAAAAAGAGGGAGAACTCCCCCTCCTCATGCAAATATAATTTACTTTCAGATGTGAGTGAAATGATAGGAAATGGGATCTGGGCTGTTGGAGATAGAAATGCTAATGAGCTTTAATCGCTCTTTGTGGTTTTCCCATTGAGAGGAGCTGGGGAGGAGGAGGCACCGGCACCAGCACCGGCTCCCAGCTCCTGTCATTGTCCTGCTGGTCACACAGCGGCCAGCTGGGGAGCTTCCGCGACAACCAGGACCCCTCACCAAAACAGTGAGCCCCGCGCCGAGCTAGGTGCCCGCCCCGCGGGGCAGCTCCTAGGCCTGAAGTGAGCTGAGCCTGGTGATTGGTTATTGATCGCGAGCAGGAGTGCGCAGATGAAAGCATACCTCGGGCTATTCATCTCAGAAAAAGTGGAGTCTGGCCCGGCCAGGTCGGAGCCGGGAGGCTGTGGGGGAGCTGTCCCGTGTCCGGGTTCTGAGGAGGGACTTGGTCTTGGCAGCTGCAGCAGCCGGTGGGGCACAGGAGCCTGCATTCGGCGACGGGAGGTTCCGGGACTGGCCTGGGAAGGGCCCCCGCCCCTGGTGCCTTTGCTTAATGAGCCAGGAAAGACACCCTCCTCGGGTGGAGCCCCGGGCAGGGATCTTGACCGATACATTGAATTTATTTGCACAAATTTGAAACTTCTCATTGATTTTCATTATAAGACGGAGTATATGTTTCTCCAAGGAAGAAAAATGGCTCAAGAAGTGAAATCATTGCAGCCATAACCGTGGTAAATCCTTTCAGATCATCATAAATAGACATTGTGCTCAGTCTGCCCAACAGAAACTGAGTTATGAGTACAAAGCCTCGCCCAGACGGCCCGAGCTGGATAAAACAGCTTTCTCCCTCCGGCACGGGGTGGGGCGGGGGGGGGGGGGCATTGAGCTGCTGCTTCCAGCGTCAGCACCCAGCTGTTCCCACCCACGCCCCCCACTAACCCCCACCCACCCAGACTCCTCCCTCTGAAGCAGGCAGGCACACAGGTTAAAACTGATCAGGTTTGAGAGCTGGAAAACCACGTCTTCGCCACGCCCCTGTGTGACCTCACACCCCTACCTGGCCACACCTGTGCACCCACCAGCCAATCAGGTTAATTAGCCACGCCCCTCTGGAAGTGGGTTAAAAGCCTGGGCCAGGGTGTGTCCGGTCTTGTTTTCCTTCCTCCCTCGTCCTGGCCTCTGGCCAGGAGGGGGCTGGCTGCAGCCCTGGGCCTCCTGGGCAAGGGGCCTTCGGGCCAACCTGCCCCATGCTTCCTGGCCTGGATGCTCCTCCACATGGCTGGTTCCTGGTGCTCCATGTGAACCCAGATCTGCCCCTCTCTCTTAGATAAGCCGTCACTCTCCTATGCATCTCTCGCGCACTAAATAAAAGCTTAAAATGTCCCATGCTGCCTCGTTCATTTATGCCGTATTTAGAATTCTTCTCTAAATAGTAGGCAAGAACCCACTTGGCTTATAAATATTGGAGATTTATTAATAAGCATATGGTGACATCGTATGGCACCCCAAATCCCAATAACGGATGTGGCACCCAGATGGGACTTCTGGGGAACTTAGGGACCACGTGTTGTACACAGTTTAGGGACCAAATTCCAACATCACCTCTTCTGGGAAGCCTGCGCCGGCCGGCTGCGTCCTGGCCGTATTTCCCCAGCTCCTTCACAGCCGACGTCAGCAGGTCCCTGTACCTGCCGGGAGCTCACCTGCACCCGCCACCTCCTCCCCGGCCCTGTCCGGCGGATTGGAGAGAAAGCAGAGTGGGTCTTTGAGGCTGGTGCCCGAGAGGCATGGGGATCGCAGGCAGGGGTGGTGTCGAATGCTCTGGGGGTGTCCCTGTGTGCAGAGCGCCCAGGAGAACAGGCCCTGAGCCCCATCAGCTGCCCCCCACCCTGGGTGTGTGCACTCCGGCTGCTCCAGCTGTTTCCTGATGGAAGGTTCCAGACTGTCAATAGTGAATAGACTTGGGGTGGGGTTGGGGTCTCCGTAGGGAAATAGTGCCTGTGGGGCTGCCATTGTGAGCAGGGGTTAAGCCGCCACCAACAATGCCGGAATCTGATGTGAGCATGGGTTCGAGTCCTGGCTGCTCTGCTTCCAATGTGGCTTCCTGCCGAAGTGCCTGGGAGGCAGCGGAGGATGGCACAGTGCCTGAGCCCCTGCACCCACGGGCAGGCCCAGGTGCAGTTCCAGTCCCCCGGCTTTGGCCTGGCCCAGCCCTGACCGTCATGACCATTTGGGGAGTGAAGCTTAGGGTAGAAGATTCTCTCTCTCTCTCTCCTCTCTCTCTCTCTCTCTCTCTCTCCCCCTCTCACCCCCAGATGCCATGGTGAGCTAAGCCTCCACCCTCAGCGCATGGACCGTCAGCATTGACTCACTGGTCGTTAACAGCAGACTTTGCGCTCCAGGGCCCGCGCGGGTTTGGGGGGCCCTGTCCTGTTCAAATCATGGCTGCTAGTGTGCATGTGTTTACGAGTACATATGTGTGCTTTATTGTCTATCCAGCCATCCACACGTATGCACACACAAGTCTGTCTACACACACACTCACACGTCCGTCCATCCCCGCATCCTCTCCTTGTGCGCACGCACATCCACAAGTGCCCATCTGTGCAGCCGTCTCTCTGGATGCACACCCGCAGCTGTGTCTACCCATGCACACTCACCTCTGCGGCTGACGGAATCCCACCTGGCGCCGGGCTCGGCCAGCAGGCCCTGGGCCGAGAGGGAAGGCAGCTCTGTGAAGCCTTGGAGACTTCTCGCTGGAGGGCTGGCGGCCTGAGTCTCCATGAGAAGCCGAGGCCCCTGCTCACGGCCGCCGTGACCCTGCCACCCTGTGTGGGGTTGAATTGCACAGCAGGAACCTGCGGCTCCCTCTGCGTCATTCCCCGCGGGGGAAGGGGCCTTAGAAGGTCCTGGGGTTTGGGGGCTCCTGCCGCAACAGTTTCTCCTTCTTTACTTCTAAAACAGAGCGGGGAATCCCGCCTTGACGACTGGAGTGAGCTGGCTGCACAGACTCGGCAAGGGAGCGATGGGGTTTGAGACGCACCTGTGGTTAAACCTGTGCCAAGGAAGCCGCGCGGGGATTACTGTTCCCCACCTTGGTGCTCCCCTCAACGTGTGAAACAACCCCAAGTGCCTTGGAACCAACTGGAAGCCACTGGCGTCTGCTAATCACGCCGGCTCCTGGAGAGCCTGAAATTGAAGTCAATTTCCCTTAATAAAGCCGTTTAGCGTTAATTCAAGGTGGACTTGGGCCAGGTTTAAGCAAATTAAGGCAAGCATAGAGGCGGCGCCGCGGCTCACTAGGCTAATCCTCCGCCTTGCGGTGCCGGCACACCGGGTTCTAGTCCCAGTCGGGGCGCCGGATTCTGTCCTGGTTGCCCCTCTTCCAGGCCAGCTCTTTGCTGTGGCCAGGGAGTGCAGTGGAGGATGGCCCAGGTGCTTGGACCCTGCACCCCATGGGAGACCAGGAGAGGCACCTGGCTCCTGCCATTGGATCAGCGCGGTGCGCCGGCCGCGGCGGCCATTGGAGGGTGAACCAACGGCAAAGGAAGACCTTTCTCTCTGTCTCTCTCTCTCCCTGTCCACTCTGCCTGTCAAAAAAAAAAAAAAAAAAAAAAAGGCAGCGTAGTAGATGAGAGGCACACGCTGGAGCTTCCTCCTGGGTGAGGGCGGAAGGGCCCAGCTGCCTCCACACCGCATCGGGCACCGTCCTGGACGCCCGGGGGCCGGAGCCCGCACGCCCCACGCCCGAGACGCCCACTCCTCCGACGGCTTCTGCTCTCCACGGCTGCTTCGTGGCGGTCGCTGTTTGGAGGACCTTGTCTCCTAACAGTGCTTTAACGGTGCTCAGACTCCGTGACCCTTCTCGGATCTTCCCACTCACGGAAGTCACATCTCCATCAACCATGTGATGGCTGTCAGTGCAGTCGCTGGGGAGGGAGGAGGGGCGGCAGGAGACCGGGCTCCCCCAGCCCCCACTGTCCCTGCACCTGAGGCTGCCAGGAAGCTCCCCCGACCCCGTTAAGCTTTTGAAAGTTGTCAGGACTCAGAAGCTGCTCTGTCCAATTTCCTGACGCAGAAAAGGCGCCTTAACTAAAAGCCCCTTCTTCCGCATGTTCGCTCTGAAATCCAACCCCGCTATTAAGCGTGCACTAAATCTCCAGATGGATAGAGAGGAGCCCGGGGCGTGATGTGAGCACTCGCCGGCTGAGGGTGGAACATTCTAGATGACGCCCCTGAGCGTCCAAGGCCACCATCACGGCCAGCTTAGTGCCCCATCACGTGACAAGCCCCCAGCCCATCTAGAAGTGAACACGTCTTAGCAGGGGACAGACGGCGGGGCGGGGGGGTCAGGTCGCTCCTCTGTGCCATATGGTCACACAGAACAGAATCCCTCTTCGTCTCCTGCAGATAACGGCTTTTTGCTGATGACTGGGTTTGTCCTGCACGCTAGGCACTGGGCTGGACGCTCCGCAGTCCATGGAACAATGCCTCCCTCCTAACGGTCAGGCGCGGTGCTGCGATTGCCCTGTTTGTCATGCGAGGACAATGATTTTGGAGGGGGCTTGTACCATGGCCAAGGGCGGAGAGCTGGCAGGCAGCGGAGCAGGAATTTGCATCCACAGAAAGGCCCCTTGCTCACCGCCGGGACCATTGTCTCAGCCACCAGCAGTGTCCATTCTCCTGTGTGACGAGGAGCAGAGAATCGCTTCCTGCAAGCTGTGCCCTGGCTGGGGGCAGCGTCATCATAGCAGCACCGGCGGCGGCTGCCAGAGCAGGCTCCGCTCCCGGCACGAGAGCGGAGGCTCAGCCTGGGGCGCCGTGGAGGCAGAATCGAGAGCGGTCCCCTCCCTCACACCCACACTGCACAGGGGACTGAGGACCCCCCGTGCCCCGGGGCACGCGGGCAAGGCCAGGGCGGGGTCAGGACCCCCACACCCGTCCCACTCACAGGTCCATCAGCGCTGACAGTCGGGGTGCTGTGCACTGACCCCCAGGGCCCCACTCTTGTGGGGTCACCGTGCCGTGGGGGCAGCCGAAGAGAGCAAGCGCATAGAACATTGCTCCAGCTCTGTGGGCAGAGAGACATGGGAAGGGCTGACTGAGGGGGCGTGGCTGTTGGGGCTGAGAAACGACACTCCACACTGTGGCCCCTGCTGTCCAGGGCCATGAGTGACCACATCCCCACACTGTGGCCCATGGTGTCCAGGGCTGTGAGGGACTACAACCCCACACTGTGGCCCTGCGTGTCCAGGGCTGTGAGTGACCACAGCCCCACACTGTGGCCCTGCGTGTCCAGGGGCCATGAGTGACCACAGCCCACACTGTGGCCCTGTGTGTCCAGGGCTGTGAGTGACCACAGCCCACACTGTGGCCCTGTGTGTCCAGGGCTGTGAGTGACCACAGCCCACACAGCGGCCCCTGCGTGCCCAGTGGCCTGAGTGACCACAAAGCCAAGGTCTCCCTGGCCTGTCCTCCTTCCTTCCTGCCCTTTTGCTCCCCGCAAAGCTCCCTTCTCCACCTAACTAGTGATTTTCCAAAGGAGCCACTCCGGGGAATCTCGAGGACGGGGAATAGAGACAAAGTCGCACGCACACTGTGTCACCAGCTGTCACCTGTCCCCTGAGAGCTGACGGCTTTCATTCACCCTGGAGACTTTGCTCACCCTGTGCTCAGACCTGTGCTCACCCAATCCGCCCCTCCCTATCCGGGATCTTGTTCTCTCCCCTCCCCCAGACAAGACCCAGTTCCGTTCACACCAAAGCTCAGGACATCTCGTGAGCTTGAGTCACCGGGCGCCTGTTGGAGTTTCAGCTTCTGTGGGACTCTGGTGCATAGGCGGGTAACTAACACGCGTGTCCCTCCTGCTAAACTTTCCGTTTATTTCATGGATTCAATGAACAAACCTTCAAGGGGTAGGGAGAGACCGCCCTCCCCTCCACGGTCTCCGTGGACAAGGAGCTCCAAGCATCTCTGTGAGAGTGAGACCTAAGAAAGAGAAACCTCTGGGAGGTGTGCGCCGTGGCCAGGGTGGGAGAGGGTGGCAGGCGCGAGGCCCCGGGGCAGGAGAAGGCTTCGTGTGTGTGTGTGTGTGTGTGTGTGTGTGTGGTGGGGGCAGCAAGCAGGGTGTGAGGTGTGGCAAGGGTGAGCAAGGGCAGCGCGTATTTCTTGAAGCCAGGACGGTGGCCAGGGATGCCTTCACGGGGGAGGTGAGGACCCTGAGCTCGGCTGCACCTGACAGGTGCCAGGGAGCGTTCTGAGCAGTGGACGCCCTGGCTGAGAAGAGGGAGCAGGGAGACAGGCACGGACTCCCGGTCCGCTTGGGAGGCCATCTGCCCAGGTGAGGAGCAGCGAGCAGGGGCGGGGTCGGGCTCAGGGTCCAGGCACGGTGGGGTCAAGGTAGGGTCCATGGTGGGGTTTGCTGATGATCCGTGGGCTGTAGCAGCCAGTCACGTTTTGTGCCTGAGACTCCGGGAGAAGGTGCTGCCATCAGAAGAGACGGGCGGCCATGGGAGAGGCTGACTTTCAGGTTGACATTGCACATGTTTGCAGCCTAACCATGACTCTGCGGCTCCTCGTGGAGACCTCTGGCCGGCGTGGTGTGTCGCAGTATTTGGAACCTGGTTGTTGGGCCTCAGCTGGTGTTCAGGTTTGGGAGCTGTGGGGGAATTTGAAGCCAAGGAGAGGCAGACCCTCAGGTCACCCTTGAAGCCCCACATCCGGGCACTCACAGCCCCATGGGGCTGGCTCCCCTGCTGAGAGCAGAACACTTGACAGCCTGTGTCCAAGGGGACAAGGACCTGTGACTGCCTGAGACCAAGGGGTCAAGGACCTGTGACTGCCTGTGACCAAGGAGATGTGGACCTATGACAGCCTGTGACAAAGGGGATGTGGAGCTGTACTGCCTGTGACCCAGGGGACATGGGCCTGTGACTGCCTGTGACCAAAGAGACGAGAACCTATGACCACCTGTGACCAAAAGGACGTGGACCTGTGACCGCCTGTGACCAAGGGGATGTGGACCTATGACAGCCTGTGACAAAGGGGACATAGAGCTGTGACTGCCTGTGACCAAGGGGACGTGGAACTGTGACCAAGGGGATGTGGAGCTGTGACCAAGGGGATGTGGAGCTGTGACCTCCTGTGAACCAAGGGGACGTGCAGTTGTGACTGCCTGTGACCAAAGGGATGAGAACTTGTGACCACCTGTGACCCAGAGGATGTGGACCTGTGACCACCTGTGACCAAAGGGACGTGGACCTGTGACCGCCTGTGACCAAGGGGATGTGGAGCTGTGACCTCCTGTGACCAAGAGGACATGGAGTTGTGACCACCAGTGACCAAGGGGACGTGGACCTGTGACTGCCTGTGACCAAAGAGACGAGAACCTATGACCACCTGTGACCAAAAGGACGTGGACCTGTGACCGCCTGTGACTGCCTGTGACCAAGGGGACATGGACCTGTGACGCCTGTGACCAAGGGGACAGGAACTGTGACCACTATAACCAAGGGGACATGGACCTGTGACAGCCTGTGACCAAGGGGACAGGAACTGTGACTGCCTGTGACCAAGGGGACAAGGACATGTGACTGCCTGTGACCAGAGGGACGAGAACATGTGACCAAGGGGAAGAACACCTGTGACCACCTGTGACCAAGAGCAGGAGGACCTGGAACCAAGGGCACAAGGACCTGCTACCACCTATGACCAAGGGGATGAGGACCTGTGACCACCTGTGACCAAGGGGATGAGGACCTGTGACCACCTGTGACCAAGGGCACGAGGACCTGTGACTGCCTGTGACCAAGGGGAAGAAGACCTGTGACCACCTATGACCAAGGGCACGAGGATCTGGGACCAAGGGCACAAGGACCTGTGACCCCCTTGACCAAGGGGATGAGGTCTGGGACCTCCTGTGACCAGGGGGAAGAGTACCTATGACCACCTGTGACCAAGGGGATGTGGCAAAGGGGAAGCCACGCAGCCAACTGTGCTGCCTTGGGTTTGGGGAGCGTGAAGCACCCCTCACGTTTGCGCATCTTCCTGCCAGGGCCTCCTTCAGACGGACGGCAGATGTCTGCAGACACAGGCGGGGCAAGGAAGCGAGCACACGGCAGGCGCAGCACAGGTGCCGAGCCCTCTGCCTGCGCAGGTGAGAGCGTTTCTCAGAAACCGGGTCCCGTGTGCAGGTCCACACCGGCCCAGCAGAGGTGGCTGCTACCTGGAGGCTCAGCTGCTGAGCAGGACCGGCTCCGGTGCACCTCCTCCGACCGCCTGCCCTGCCCAGGGAGCCCGAGCCCTGGCCCTTTAAGCTCCATATAAGGTCGCCTGTCTTGCTCCTCTCTGTGTCCCCCTCCCTCGCCGTGGCGTGTAATAACACGCGTGCGTTCTTCCTCCTGTTATCTCTCGGTCGTCAGCTCCCTTCATAGACTGAGATTCTTCTTCCAGTTGCAACTTTGCTTCAGCCCACAGTCTTGCAGAGCCTCCCCGGCTGTGCTGGGCGCTCCCATCCGGGGACAGCCAAGGGGCCAGGAGCTGACGCCCCAGCAAGCAGGGGCCCCACGCCCGTCGGGCAGGCTCCACGCCGCCAGCGACCACAAGAGCTCCCCGACCCTCCCCCAGTCGAGCCTCAGAAGACCCCGCAGCCCCGGCCACGCCTGGACTGCAGCACGCAGCTGGGCCACGCCAGGCCGCTGACCCAGAGAACCCGCGGGATGGTCAGAGGGCGTTGTCAGAAGCCACTGCTTTTGTGGCGATTTCTCATGATGCAACGGACAACTGATGCACGACTTTTTTGAAAGGTTCATGGAAAATGGAATTCAAAGGTAAACTTGCTTTCTTGCATTAAACAATTTAAAAATACTTGCAAATTTTTTTTCTGTGAAATTTTGAGGGCCCCTCATATGGATGGATTCCACATTTCTTTGTACGAACATAAACATTTTTTAAAAAAGACTTATTTTTAAAAGGCAGAGTTATACAGAGAAGACACACACACACACACACACACAGAGAGAGAGAGAGAGAGAGAGAGAGAGAGGTCTTCTATCTGCTGATTCATTCCCCACATGGCTGCACAGCCAGGATTGGGCCAGGCCAAAAGCCAGGAGTCAGGAGCTTCTTCTGGGTCTCCCACATGGGTGCAGGGTCCCAAGCACTTGGGCCATATTTTGCTGCTTTCCCAGGCCATTAGCAGGAAGCTGGATTGGAACCGGAGCAGCTGGAACTTCAACCGGCGCTCATATGGGACGCCGGCATTGGAGGTGGCAACCGGCGCTCATATGGGACGCCGGCATTGGAGGTGGCAACTTAACTTGCTGTGCCACAGCACCACCCCATAAACTTATCTTTTAATTCCATTTTCCATAAACTTTTTGGAGTTCCCTCATATGGGAGAGAAGATGGACAGCAAGGGAGTGGACACAGCACAGGCTGGGCCCTCTCTTCAGAGGAGACCCGGGGCTGGACAGACCTGTGAGGATGAGACCTGGGGTGCACAGCCGGCAACCACCCCCCTGGGCATCCACAGCACTCAGCCCGTCTGTGTGCTTTGGGGATTTTCAGCTGAGTGCTGATATGGGCACCAGGGACCCGGCAGCTGGTGCCTGAGACGAGCCTCGCCCTCCGGGCTGCACAGAGCACATGGCAGTGAATTAGCTCTCAGTAGGAAGCAGGGCACGTGGGTTAGGAGGGGCCTTCCCTCTGCAGGCCCGGGGGCCTCTTCCTCACCCTCCCGCCCTGTGCCATCCTGTCCTCCCCACCTGAGGCTGGGACAGCCCTCCCGCTCCGGGCAGTGTCCTTGGCAGATACTTGCAGTAGCGTTTTTGTTGTGCACCCTTGGAGTTCTTCCTGTTTGTCTTCCAAGTGGTAAAGGGCAGGCGCTCGCAGACAACTCATTCGGTGTCTGTGCAAGTGGCTTCTGGCTTCTCTCCTGGAATCCAGAAAGGGCTGCTTGGTTGCCATGCCAACCCACTTGCCCGCTCCTGCGGCTGCGTCTCTTCTCTGTGACGGGATATTTACAAGCAGCCGAGGAGGTGATGGCCTCTCCAACCTCAACCTCATGTTGAGGGTCCTCCTGGGTCATTCACCCAGCTCTCCCTGAGCCCCCGCTGGAGGTCAGACTCCGCCCTCAGCCTGGGTGCAGAGGACTAGGAGGCTTTGGTCTCCACCAAGGGCACAGCCATCGCCACCTGAAGATGTGCTTTGCAGATCACGTCCACGACCCGAGCACTGCTGTCCATGAGGCCACGCCCAGGCCCTTTGCCCCTTTGCCTTTCTTCCTCTGGATCACGAGGAGCTTCTGCCCTGCCAGCAGACAGACAAGGAAATGAACAGGGACCCACGGCAGCCGAGCCTGTCTCACCATCAGAGCACAGACCTCATTTACGACGATTGCTGTGCCAGGAACGCAGGGTGATGAAATAACGGGATGTTGGCTGCTCCGGTGGTAGGTGGGGGAAACCACCGAACTGAGCACCGAGTGAGCAGCTCTGTGCCTTCCAGAGGCAAGGTTACTTCCTGGGTTTGTGCCATGCGTAAAGATTATCCACACAGCAGTAGGGTTAAGAGATGATAAAACGGGAACCCGGCTTCAAACTACTGCACGCAAGGTAGCGTGCGTCTCCCAGCCCAGATTTGACACAGGAAGTCAGGAATGGGGATCAGGAGGCCCGTGCAGGGGTCTCATTGGGTACAAGAGCAGGAGATGCTACTTCATGTTTCAGAAAGTTCAAGCTTGCATTCAAGAAGTCAATCATTGCTGACGGAGACCGGCCGTGCTGCTGGCGCTGTCCAGGGTGCTGAGATGTGGCAGCGCGGTGCTGCTCCAACAGCCCTCCCTGTGGGTGCGCACCCTCGTCCCGCGAGTCTCCTATTACCCTGGGATCTGCTTAAAATGAGGTTCAGGATTGGCCTTCGTTGCTGCTGACCCATTTTCTGGGCTTTGGGGAGCGAGTCTGTCTATTTTGTGTCTTGTCTGATGAGAATCTGGTAGGCGGGAACTGGAGTTGAAGAGACACTAACTTTGCCTGTAAGGGGAGGACTCCATCCCTTTTATGTTAAAAGCATGAGCCGCTTTCCAAGGGTGAGTGGGTCTTTGGTGTGCAGACCTGCAGGCAGGAATCCAGGAAGCCACCACCTCTGCTCCAGAGCTGAACTTCAGCAACACCATTTGGGTGGAACGTGCGGTTCTACCCGGCGTCGTGTACCTGTCTGGTGTGCGACCAGCTGGAGCCTCAGCTTCCTGGGATCTATTTTTATGCCATTTAAAAAAATGCATGGGGATGGCATTCTTCAGCAAGCATGGCAAGTGTTTTGGACACACTTTAAATGAGATTATTATACACTGTGAAAATGTTCCTGCCTTAATTAGAAAAATCTTGGCGCCCATACTGGGAAGCTAATTGGCACCACTAAAGCCCTGAATGAGTCCTAATTTTGCTACTTAGAGGCACACCTGGTGACTCGCCTCCCAGTGACACCCGAAGGCTCGGGCAAGGAGGCTATAAAAAGTAACAGCTGCCGTGATGCAGACGCTGCAGACGCACGCAGTGCCGAGAGCTCACTCCCGGGGCCCCGTCCTCCAGCGGGGACTCTGCCGGCAGCCGTGACGGGCGACACGAGGGAGCTGCAGGCACAGGAGCAGAGGCTGAGGTGAGGCACCCCACGGGGCAGCACGTCCTTGACCTGGGCTGGCCCTGGTGTCCTTAGGAGGGAACTGTGACAGGACAGAGTCCCTGGAAGCCCCTCAGGCCTTCCCCGCAAGGCAGTAAGCTGAGGAGTGCGAGGAACCAGGCCCTGAGCCTCTGTGGCTCTCAGAGAGAGGAGCAGGCAGGCAGCTTAGAGAACGGTGGTGTGCACACGCCTTCCTGGGGAGTTCTGTGGACGTGGAGTCCCGGGCTCCTCCCTCGGGAGGTCTGGCCCAGGGGCTCAGTGGACACAGGAGGCTGATACAGCCATTGCCTGGACGTGGAGTCCTGGGCTCCTCCCTCGGGAGGTCTGGTCCAGGGGCTCAGTGGACACAGGAGGCTGATACAGCCATTGCCTGGTCTGCCCAAAGGCTCCCAGTGGACAAGCACGTGTCCAGTGAGGGAAGAGCAACGCCCCTGTGTCCGACAGCCCTGCAAGCTGAGGTGCCGTCTGGTCCCCCCGAGACTTCAGCAGGTGTATGACACCATGGACCCAAGACTGCTTTGAGGCTGGTGAGACGGAAGACTCCCCCCCAAGACGATGAATGCAGAGCAGAGCTTCGGGCCCTACCAGGTCTAGAAACCACACGTTGGCGCCGAAGCACGTGCGCTACGAGGTTGACTCTCGTGTTCCTGATGGGAAGGCCTGACTCCTTCGTGGCCTCAGCTGATGGCGTGGAAGAATCCCTCTCACCACCCTCCCTGATGCTCCCACCCCGGGAACGCTGTGCAGGCAGATTCCACGTCTGGAGACAGGTGTCTGAAGGCCAACCCTTCTCCCAGGGGATATTGGGGATGGGTTTACTTCTCCACGGGGGGCTGTTGAGTCACCAGTGCATTCCCCGAGCACACAGGGGCCCAGCCCTGTGAGTTCAGTTCTCATAGCCAGAAGCAGCTGGTGGGGACACAGTGCTTGCTTCCCCCCACCCATCCCCCCACCGCCATGGGGCTGTCACCGCATTTTGAGAGAGAGGTTTGCTGTCGCCAAGCTGAAGGCTTCAGAAGCGACCAAGTAGGGCACAGGTGACTTAGCAGGGAGGGGAGGGACTTCTGAGTGCGGTCATCTCGGTCAGCGACTTCAAAGGGTGGGAAAAAGCACTGGGATGGAAACGGAGAGGACGTGGGTGGGGAGGGTGGGGCCCCTGTGCGGCTCAGTCCCCAGATCAGCGGCAGTGGAGAGAGCTGCGTATCTGGGTTAAAGAGGGTTTTCTTAGCTTTAGGATCAGTGGACTTTGCTTAAGTCTTCCTCCTTTTGAAGACGCCGAGAGAACGCCTTTGCCCGAAAGATGCTTCCAACTCAGACCAGAATCCAGAACTTGCCTTCCCCACGTCAGCTCGAGAAACCCAACCTCTTCCCCAGAGCCAGCCCTAAATCCTGGAACTGCTGCTCGTGTAGGGCTGGCTGGGAAGACGTCCTGGGTCCTACCCTGCTCCAGTGTCCAGAGGGACCCCCGGCCCTCGGCAGGAGGGAGGGACACTGCCCAGAGAGGCCAAGAGGCACCTGGACAGGCCGGCCTGGCTGGGTCTCTCCCCCACTCTGTGACTGTTGGATTCTGCCCTGCTGTGGATCACGTGTCCACCCTGCTGTCCCCCACACGTGTGCCCTCCCTGACCTCTGGGGGGCGCTGCTGAGCTTTGTGCGCCTTGGCTTGTGGGTGCAGCGCCCGTCTCTGTGCCGTCTCCGTGTGGCCTCCTCCTGCGTCCTCTTCCCTTAGTGGTGTCTGCTTCTGTGCCCGAGTTCCCTGCTCGTGAGGACGTCGGTCACGCTGGATGCCAGCGACTGCGCTTTTAACTTGGTCGCTTCAGTAACGAGCCTGCTTCCACATCAGGTCACCATCGGAGGCGCTGAGTTAGGGTTCAGCATGTTTTGGGGAGGGGAGCAAAATTCAGCCCCTCGCTCGCCACCTGTGGAAAGTCAGTGTCTTCCGTGACCCTTGGACAGAGATCAGCCGGGGGAATTCGTGTGGGGCTATCGCGGGCTCTCTGTTCGGCCCCGGGTCGACCCCGGACAATTCCACACAATCGCAGCTGGGTGGTGTCTCACAACTGCCCAGACTGAATCCCCTTCCTTTCTCCTCTCTGTTGAAAATGCGTTAGTTAGCGAGGGGCTGGCTTGCTGCACAGGCGAAGGCTGCTCTGCTCCTGTCCAGCTCCCTGCTAACGCACCTTGGACAGCAGCAGAAGACGAGCCAAGTGCTGGGGCCCCCGCCCCCACATGGGAGACCCAGGGGAAGCCCTGGCTCCTGGCTCTGGCCGGCCCAGCCCTGTTGTTGCCATCAGTGAACCAGCAGATGGAAGATCTCTCTGTCTCTCCCTTTCTCTGTCACTCTGTCCTCCAAACAACTAAACACGTCTTCTAACAAGTGCCTTGGGCTGTCCTGCCCTCTCCCCGACTTTCAGAATTGCCTACGTCTGCAAGGGCTTTCTGAGATTTTGGGGCCGTCTGTGCTCGACGTGAAATCAATGAAGTGGCAATCGTGGTGTGTGTTTCCCTTTATTGAGATCTTTTGTCAACACTTGCGGGTTTCAGCCGACAGATCCTGTATGTTTTGTAAAACTACACCTGCTTATTTCATTCGTGATTGTAAATCGCACGGCGTTTTACAGCTCCCTGGGCATCTGTTCTTGCCGCCGTGTGAGAGCGCAGAGGGCTGGGGTGTTCCCGAGGATCTCACGGCTTCTTCGGGAGACTCCTGGGGTTTCTCCGCAGACGACGCCGGCACCTGCTCATGGGGCGGTTTTATTTCTTCCGTTCTCATCTCCTTTATGAGCCTTGCTGCCCTGGAGCGCGGCTTGAATGTGTCTCTCAAGAGTGCACGTGTAGGAGACTTAACCCTGACTTCCCAGGTGCGTGGTTTCCGAGGGAGAGCCTCGGGGTTGGGGGCAGGACTGGGCGGGGCCTGGCGGGGGCCCTGTGACGGTGTCCGCGGCAAGGAGGGGAGGAACTGGAGCCTGAGCCGCACACCTGCCCCATTCCCGCACGGCATGGCCGCCCCGCCGTGTTGTGGTTCAGCAGAGGCCAGGGGTGCTGGCACCAGGCTCCTGTCCCTCCCAGAAGGGTGAGCCACAGAAACTCGTGTGCGTCTCCCAGCCTCGAGTGTGTCCCACAGCAACAGCCATCAGACCTGGCGCCAGCTGGAGCCCCAGCGCCCGTGTGCCGGAGACGGGAGCAGCAGACTCCCCTCCTGGCCTCCTCCGGGGGGCAGCGAGCAGGCCCCCACCACCAGGCTTGGTGTTGGTTGCAGTTTTGTTTGAAATCCGACTGGGGAAGTTCCCGTGTATTTCTATTTTTCGCAGAATTCTCACCACGGGTGTGCGTGAGATTTGTCACTTGCATTTTCTGCGCTGGCGACGCAGGTTGTGCAGTTTCTCTCCTTGAACCCACGGATAGGGTGGACCACACTGGCAAAGCGTCAAAGCGGCTGTGCTTGGTCAGCGGTCTGCAAGTCTCGCACTAGTGAATTTGCTGAATTCTATTGGTCAAGTTTGTTGAGGACTCTTGGAAGCCGTGTTCATGAGGAATATTGGGCTATGGCCGTTGCTGCTTTGTTTCCGTATTGTCATTGTCTGGGTTTTGGTGCCAGAGTCAATCTGACTTCATAAAGTGAGTTGGGAAGGTCCTCCTACCTCTTCCCCTCTCAGGAAGAGTTGTGTGTAACCGATGCAGAATCGGGGCAGTAACCATTTATTAAAAGATTTATTTTATGTGTGTGAAATGTGGGTATGGAGAGAGGAAGAGGAGGAGAATCTTTGACCTGCTGGTTCACTCTCCAAATGGCTGCAACAGCCAGGGCTGGGCCAGGACAAAGCCAGGAGCCAGGACTCCTCTGGGTCTCCCACGTGACGGGCAGGGGACCAGGAATCTGGGCCAACTTCTGTGGCCTTCTCAGGTGCATTGGCTGGGAGCTGGATTGGGAGCCGCCTCGCTGATGGAAGCTTAATCCAGGGCGCCGCCACGCCGATCCCCAGAGCTCTGTGTTTAATCCGTGGGTTTTGGGAGTTTGGGAAGCAAGATGGCGGAACGATGTGGAGTCGGGGGTGCCCCCGCCTCTCTCAGGCACAGGAACACTGGCTGACGGGCAATGCGCAGACATGGATGAGGGGGCAGCAAGGGAAAACGCTAGAACCTGCTGGCAGCGTTAGAAAGGGTGGAAGACGGGAAAACATAGCCGAATAGAAACCTGAGGACATTGTAGGGGAATTATCTGGAGGCAGAGGCGGCTCTGCGAGCAGGGAGGGACGTCAGAGCGCCTCGGGGTTGCCAGCCTGTTCCCTGGGCTCCTCGTGGGCCCTGGGCACACACGGAAGGTGGGCTTCTCTGTGGGACGTGGCCAGTTTTCACCAAGCTAAGCGATGGGAACGCTGAAACCAAAGAGCCGAGGAAAGCAGCCAGAACCTCTCGTGAGAGAAAGAACTGGACACCTGGATGAGGAAGGTAACTGGGCCCGGAACTCTAAGAAGGAGACATTAACATCTTACGTGAAACAGAATATAAACCAAATCCACACCCAGCACAGACGCGCAGAAAGCTGGGGGCAATGGGAAGGGATTTTAATGCTTTCAGAAGGAAAATGAAATTCAGGACGCAGGAGCGATGGTTAGAACGCCGGCGCGGTGGACGTCCGGAGTCGGGGGAAAGAGTCCCGACACCCAGCAAAGCAGCCGTGGCTCTGGGGACTCACACCGGCTCCGTCACTGAGGGCAAGCCCGGGGGAAACTGCCCAGGTTCAGACGCACGGACTCGGAGATTTTACGTTCGCAGGCCCCTGCCGAAGGAACCTCACAGGGAAGCTCCTTTCAGGAAGAAAACGCGAGTGTGCACAGCGTCCCGTGTGGGCGAAGGCGCGGCACACAGGGGGCCTCTCGTGTCGTCGGCAGGTGCGTGACGAGCGCCAGGTTTTGGGGACATTTGGTGTTGCCTAGTTAAGTTAACCCTGACCAAGAGGTCCCGCCTCTGCCCGAGCCCCAGAGGATCCCCGTGGGAGGCCCAGGGGTGCCACCGAGGGTGCCACAGAGGGTACCCTCTCAGCGCCGTCGGCAAGAGGGGGAGTGGAGAACCCCGACTCCCGACTGCAAAGTGTAGACACAGCGAGGTGCAGCACTGGGCGGGAAGCCACTCAGCGTGAGAAATAATGTTGTTTCGTTTGTGTCAGCCTGGAAAAAGTGAAGTTGAATTGTAAAAAACGAACAGAATTCTATATCCAGAAATGCGTGCTTATGGGAAAAAATTCACACATAACCCACTACATACAACACACACTACACATAGCACGCGACTACAACATATCATAACACACACTGCTGACGTGTAACGGCAACACAATCATGTCGTGTAGTAGCACTGTGCATGTGTGTGTGTGTGTGTGCGTGCGTGTGTGCACGTGTGTGCGCGTGTCTGCTGTGGCCTGGGAAAGCAGTGGAAGATGGCCCAAGTCCTTGGGTCCTTGCACCTGTGTGGGAGACCCGGAAGAGGCTTCTGGCTCCTGGCTTTGGATCAGTTCAGCTCTGGCCGTTGCGGCCATCTGGGGAGTGAACCAGCAGATGGAAGACCTGTCTCTCTCTCTCTTCCTCTCTCTGTAACTCTCTCAAATAAATAGATAAATCTTAAAAAAGAAAAAAAAAGCAAGAGAATTACTGTCCACTGGGATCCGGGACAGCTGCGCCCTCTGAGGAGGGAGCGGTGGTTTGGAGATGCGAGAGTGACCCTCTGAGACTCCGCTGTCTGGACCACGTGGTGGTTCCATGGCGACCTTTCACAGTTACAGCTGCTCCCAGGGAGCGAGAGGCGGGAGGGGCACCGCCAAGGGGCCGTGGCACTGGAGGCAGAGGCGGCTCTGCGAGCAGGGAGGGGCGTCCGAGCGCCTCGGGGTTGCCAGCCTGTTCCCTGGGCTCCTCGTGGGCCCTGGGCACACACGGAAGGCGGGCTTCTCTGTGGGACGTGGCCAGTTTTCACCACGCTGACCTGGGGATGCGTTTGAGGCGTTTCGCCAAGTGGGACGCGGGCTGTAAGGTTTTGGTGCCCACAGGATGTCCGGGTGGAGACACAGGTCCCGGGGCACCCGTGTGCTGAACAAGGTCGCAGGCATGGATGTGGGTGGCTGGGGGGGGCGGGGGGAGTGAAGGCCTGGGACCCTGCGCCGAGCAGAGCCAGAGCCCGTGGCAGCTGGAGGCACCTCAGGATCCAGGGAGGGGTTTGGTGGTTTTTTTTTTTGCTTTAAACATTTATGTATTTATTTGCATGGCAGCATCATATATGGGGAGGTGGGAATCTTCCAGTCGCTGGTTCACTCCCCAAACGGCAGTGACAGCCGGGGCTGGGCCAGGCCCACGCCAGGAGCCTGGAGCTCCACCCGGGTCTCCCACGTGGGTGCTGGGTTTGTGATCTGGCGGGGGGGGGTGAGTTCCCTTCCGGCCTCACTCCGTCACCAGCAGACGTGGGCATTGCAGGGCCAGGGCGGTGGCCCATGCTCTGTGCCTTTTCTCTGCCCCACCCCCACCTCTGCTGTGCCGGGGGCGGTGGCCCTGACCCACAGCTGGTGCGCAGACCCCGAGGCCTCCCTCACCCGGGAGGATGCCATCCCTGCTGCTCCCACACAGCTGCCTTTACGCACGCATCCCCACGCAGACACGCACAGGGGCTCCCTGCTGTCTGCGCGTTGTCCAAGCAGCCCTGTAATCAGACACGTGACAGTGGACGGAACTCATTGCTCCGGTGGCGTCGGTAACAGAGAGAATCCTGGGCCCCTCTCACTCACGAGGGCTGCACACCAGGGAGACCCTCCTGAGCCGGTGTCAGAGGAGGGAGGCCATGGCTCACGGGACCTGAGTGTCAGAGGAGGGAGGCCGTGGGCTCGGAGGACCTGAGTGTCAGAGGAGGGAGGCCGTGGCCTCATGGGACCTGAGTGTCAGAGGAGGGAGGCCATGGGCTCACGGGACCTGAGTGTCAGTGGAGGGAGGCCATGGGCTCACGGGACCTGAGTGTCAGAGGAGGGAGGCCGTGGGCTCGGAGGACCTGAGTGTCAGAGGAGGGAGGCCATGGGCTCACGGGACCTGAGTGTCAGTGGAGGGAGGCCATGGGCTCACGGGACCTGAGTGTCAGAGGAGGGAGGCCGTGGGCTCGGAGGACCTGAGTGTCAGAGGAGGGAGGCCGTGGGCTCGGAGGACCTGAGTGTCAGAGGAGGGAGGCCGCGGGCTCGGAGGACCTGAGTGTCAGAGGAGGGAGGCCGTGGGCTCGGAGGACCTGAGTGTCAGAGGAGGGAGGCCGTGGGCTCGGAGGACCTGAGTGTCAGAGGAGGGAGGCCGTGGGCTCATGGGACCTGAGTGTCAGAGGAGGGAGGCTGTGGCTCACAGGACCTGAGTGTCAGAGGAGGGAGGCCGTGGGCTCGGAGGACCTGAGTGTCAGAGGAGGGAGGCCGTGGCTCACAGGACCTGAGAGTCAGAGGAGGGAGGCGGTGGGCTCACGGGATCTGAGAGTCAGAGGAGGGAGGCCATGGCTCACAGGACCTGAGAGTCAGAGGAGGGAGGCCGTGGCTCACAGGACCTGAGAGTCAGAGGAGGGAGGCCGTGGGCGCGGAGGACCTGAGAGTCAGAGGAGGGAGGCCGTGGGCGCGGAGGACCTGAGAGTCAGAGGAGGGAGGCCATGGGCTCACAGGACCTGAGAGTCAGAGGAGGGAGGCCGTGGGCTCAGAGGAGCTGCTCTGCAGTCCCCACGCTCTGTCCCACTTCAGACTCACCCGCATCCCCTGCAGCAAGGGGGGGCTCCTCCCAGGACCCCGTAGCTGGTAAAGGGGGAGGTGGGGTGACAACCGCCTAAGTTCAAAGTCTGTCCACCAAGACCCACCACCTTCCAGAACCATCCGTAGTCTCAGGGGTGGGGGTGGTGCCACTGGCAGCCGGTCGTGTGGGGGAGGCAGCTGCCACCGACACCCGCCCAGGGGTGCGAGAGCCGGGTGCATCGGGGCTGCTTCTCCCTGGGCGCTTGCATTTCCAGTTCTTGCTTCAGAAGGAGCCCCCAGAACAAGTCCCCCGGGGCCCCCGGGGAGGGGCTGGCTGGTCCACGGCAGTGTCGGCACCACTAGGCGAGCAGGACAGCACAGGTGAGGAAACACCCGCGGGTGCACGAGGCCCCCCACCAGGAGCTCTCCTGGACGCCCGCCCACATCTCCACGTTGTGTGTTCCCTCATCAGCGGAGTGCCAGTGTCCCCTGTGGCTTGCTGTGTCTCCGTTGATTCAAGGACCTTGGCGACTCAGCCGAAGCCGGGGGTTGCCAGAGGGCTGGGGTTGGGGGGCACAGCCTCAGAGCTCCCAACCCCCCAAGCAGACCAGGAGCCTGGAGCCAGGAGCTCCACGTGGCGGCAGGGACCCGACCACTACGCCGTCACCGCTGTCTCCCGGCGTTGGCCCTGGCAGGAAGCGGGGGTCAGGAGCAGAGCCGGGATTGGTAGAGCACGGCGTCGGAACCACGAGCTACGCACCTGCCCTGCGCAGTTTTCTTAATTTTTATTTAGTTGTTAGAGAGAGAGAGAGAGAGAGAGAGAGAGAGAGAGAGAGAGAGAAAGCTTCCATTCACGGGTTTGCTCTCCAAAAGCCTAAAGCTGCACACCAAGTTCTGAGTTCCAGGCTCGCTGCTTCCTGCAGGCACTAAAGAAGGGCAGGGAGCAGCGTCTGGTGACACAGCGGGTGGAGGGGGCCGGGTCTCAGATCTGCCAGGAGCGGCCCCCGACCCCCGGCCCCTGGCCCTCCCTTCCCCACTCCTCCTCTCCTGCTCAGGCCCAGTGCCCGGACGCTTGCACTGCCAGGCTTTGTGGAGTCACTCCGTGAACCGAGGCAGAGCTCAGACTCCGAGGGCCGGCTCTGGCCAGCGTCCCTCCACTCTGCAAAGACACGAGGAGGACGGAGGCAGCAGCACAGACCGCGGCGGTGCCCTGGCCAAGGTCAAGTTCACGGCGCAGGTGACTGTGCCCGACACACATCTGGGCAGGAAGGAGGTGGGGGCGGCCCTGGACGCAGACCCACCTTCCAGACACGCGAGAGAGTCCACTGCAGGAGACAGACGTCCCGGGTAAGACGGGGCGGTGGCTGGGGTCTTGGGGCCCCGCTCTCAGGACACCCCGCTTCCAGGGAGCGAGGAGCCTGCTGGTCTCTGCTCCGGCGCAGCGACCTGGAGACCAGTCTAGGCCCCGCAGTGGATGTGAGAGGCAGGAGGGGGGCCCGCATCATTGAGCTGGGCTGAGCACATCCCCAAGCGCCTGCCCAGGACCCTCCTCCCCGCGGGCCTCTGCGTCACGCCGCGCCCTGACACGGAGCCGTCTCTCGCCAGCCTTCATCGTGTCCCCCTGGGTTCCTAAACCCTCGCTCTGCAGAGCTCCCATCTAACAGGAGTCCTGTCTGCTTCGTTCAATCAGTTTAGCAAGAATCCCACCCTCGGGGGTCCAGTCTGGTTCTGCTCAGTAATTTTCCACCCAAGGCCCCTGCTTCCCCCGGATCCCCCCACCACAGATCCCAGCAAGCTTCCCTGGGCCTCCCCTGCTGTGGTGACCTTTTTTTTTCTTTTAAATTTTATTTGAAAGACAGAGAGAGAGAGAGAGAGACAGGACAGGAGGGCAAGATCTTCTATCCACGGGTTGATTCCCCAAATGGCCACCCTGACTGGGGCTGGGCCAGACTGAAGCCAGGAGCCAGGAGTCTCATCTGGGTCTCCCACGTGGATGCAGAGGCCCAAGCACTTGGGCCATCGTCCACTGCTTTCCCAGGCCATTAGCAGGGAGCGAGTTTAGAAGTGGAACAGCCAGGACTTGAACAGAACCCACAGGGGACGCTGGCACTGCAGGTGGAGGTTTAACCCACTGCGTCACAGCACTGGCCCCTGGGGTGGCCTTGACCCTGGGGTGACCTTGACCCTGGGGTGACCTTGCCCCCTGGGGTGGCCTGGACCCCTGCTGCATGGCCTTGGCCCTCTTGCACTCACGTGGACGCTGTCTTCCTTGCCTGGTGGGGTCCGCTCACTCTAGGTTTTCCCTGACGACATGCATGAGGGCCACCGTCCACACAGTAGGCGGAGGCCAGTGGCTGGCCGAGTCGGAAGCCAGCGTGCTCCAGGGCCTGACACACGACAACCTGCAGTTGCGGGAACAGCCACGGCCTGCGTCCCCGCTGCCCCTGGTGGAGCTGGGAGGGGGGAGGGTGTATTCTCCCTGTCTGCCTGGCCGCAAAACACGGCCCAGCTCCTGGCCTCTCCCGGCCTCTGCGAAGCCCTCACTCCACAAGGGTGCCAGGGAGAGTGATAAGCTAGACTCGAAATACGTGATTCCAGAAGCCGGACACGCACCCTTGTTTTGTGCCAGTGTTGGCTTGTTCGAGCGGCGTTATCTGATAATTATTTTCTAATGATCTGTCTCCGCCCGTGTCGCCCCACACAGTAATTAGCCATGGCCTGTTTAAAACCCCGAGGGAATGTTTCAAGACTTGAAGGACCGGAAGGGAAGTTGGCGGGGATCAATTGTGAAGGCACCGGGCGTGCTGGCTGGGGAACCTGGAGCAGGAGACGTGGGCCCAAGCATCTTCCCTGGCCGCGGGCAGGGGGCCTGGGAGCGCGGGATTGCAGCTGCTGTTGCGGCCCTTGGCACGCTCGCCTGCCACGGAAAGCCTTAGGATATTGTGTAGGGCAGCGCGAATGTTCAGAAATGCCATCCACGGGGCCGGCACTGTGGCGTTGTAGGCTAAGCCTCTGCCTGTGGCTCCGGCATCCCAGAGGGGCACTGGTTCATGTCCCAGCTGCTCCTCTTCCGATCCAACTCTCTGCTAATGGCCTTGGAGAAAAGTAGAAGATGGCCCAGGTGCTTGGGCCCCTGCACCCGCGTGGGAGACCCAGAGGAAGCTCCTGGCTCCCGGCTTCAGATCGGCTCAGCTCCAGCCATTGCAGCCTTCTGGGGACTGAACCAGCGGATGGAAGACCTCTCTCTCTCCCTCTCTCTCTCTCTCTCTGCCTCTCTCTGTCTGTAACTGCCTCCCAAGTAAATAAATAAAATCTTTAAAAAATGCTGTCTTCTCTCTCTGGATTCCCTCTGCTTCCTGCAAACACTGGGCGCTGGCTGACCGCGCGGCGCTGGACGCAGGAATCCTCGCTCCCAGGGGGCTGTGGGAGCAGCCGGGGCTGTGTCCGAAGCTCCCGGGCTCGACTCAGCCCAGGGCCCACACAAAGTTCTTTCCGGGCCTTCGGTTTTCCGTGTCATTTCTCTTCACAAATACATGTTTGGTGAAGAAGCAATTAAAATCCTGCCTAAGTTGTTTGTGTGAGGAAAATGAATTGGTGCTTTTTTACTTCAATGTAAATAAAATGAGCTGTAATAACCCCCAATTAGCACATTAAAATAAGTCGAAGATTTGTTTTATCATTTCATTGTGGAGGGAGAGGAGGCAGTAACTGGAACCTTCTATTAGTGACAAACACAGAGCCAGCTGTTTGCCTTGAAGAGCAGAGAAAATCTAATTCAAACTCTGCGAATCTTTGATAATTAATTTCACCCCAAACACGCCATTAGGAGGTCCATAAAACATCTGATAATGCCAAAGAAGCCGCACCGATGATCCCCCCAACGTCAACCGTGAGACTTCCTGTGCACGGCCAAGCCGGGGCCGGAGCCCCGCGAGGTTTCCTCTGCCGCTTCCTCCCTCAAAGTCGGGGACTTCAGGGTGAACTGGCATGTTCTTCAGCAGAGGGAGTGATTGTGGGGTTCACGTGCACGCGTGTGACTGCCTGTGTGTGAGAGACCATCATGTGGTGACGTGTGCACGTGTCTCTGAGTGATGAGACATGTGCACGCGTGTGGATGTGTGTCATGCGCACACACGTGGGTGCATGTGTGTGAGACCGATGTGGTGCCATGCACACACATGTGAGTGTATCATGTGCTGCCATGTGTACGTGTATGAATCATGTGGTGTCGTGTGCATGTGTGCACGTGAGTGCCATGTGCACACCATGTGAGCATGCTGTGTGGTGTCATGTGCACACGTGTGACTGCGTGTGAGACTGTGACGTGCCGTGTGCAGACAGGAATAAGCAGCAGAGTGTAAGACAGATAATGCTGTAAGTGTGCGGGAAATGTGCGGGAATTGATGACGTCAGATGTCAGGCACTGGTCAGCACCGCTGGGTCAGGGCCCGGCTGGGCTGTGACGCCGAGTCGCCCTGACCTGCAGACCAGTGTGGCGAGCACCGAGCTAGGCTCACTTCCCAAATGCCCACCACACCTGGGGCGGGGCCAGACTGAAGCCACAAACAGGGAACTCCACCCAGGCCTCCTGTGTGTGTGTGTGTGTGTGTGTGTGTACCCCACTCAGCTGTGCCACCCCCTGCTGCCTCCCAGGGCCTGTGTCAGCCAAGAGCTGGGAGCAGAAACCCAAGGTAGGCACAGACCCAGGCCCTGCGCTGGGGGTCCCTCCCCCACGTCTCCCCACTGGGCCAAGCCCCTGCCCCTCCCCTGCGTCTCCCCAGGCCAAGCCCCTGCCCCTCCCCCGCACCTCCCCAGGCCAGGCACCTGCAGCTGGCTCACTCTCTGCTGCTCCCAGGATCCCCCGCTGAGCGGTGATTGCCAGGAGTGCGGGCTCTGCACCCTGCTGTAGGCTTTGTTTGCCATTCTATCCTCAAAGAACAGAACAATCAAACTGAGAATATCTTAGAATAATGTGCCTTAAAAACCTGTTGCATAAATGAATAAACTTGTTGGGATAATTAATAATCTGTCTTGGGGTAGATTAGCATATTTGCAGGCACAGGGCAACCAAACATCTCATTTATTTAATCAACAAAGGGGAGAGACAAGTGGTGACTCTCACTTGACTGATGCCAAAATCCCCCTCCCCGGGGAGGCTTCCTGTGCGGTCAGCGCCTTCTAACAGGTGGACACGGGCCAGTGAGACCAGAGCCTGGATGATCCTCGCCACCTGGCCGCTCTCGAGTCCTCCAGCTCGTCCCGTGTCCCACAGCTCCAAGGGCAAATTACCCACCACTTGGCGGCTTTAAAAACTGAAATGTGGGGGCCCGGGGCTGGCGCTATGGCATAGCAGGTAAAGCCGCTGCCTGCAGCGCCAGCATCCCATATGGGCGCCGGGTTCTAGTCCCGGTTGCTCCTCTTCCAGGCCAGCTCTCTGCTGTGGCCCGGGAGTGCAGTGGGGGATGGCCCAAGTGCTTGGGCCCTGCACTCGCATGGGAGACCTGGAGGAAGCTTCTGGCTCCTGGCTTCTGATCGGCGCAGCTATGGTCATTGCAGCCACCTGGGAATGAACCAGTGGATGGAAGACCTCTCTCTCTCTCTCTGCCTCTGCCTCTCTGTAACTCTGTCTTTCAAATAAACAAATAACATTTTTTAAAAAGATTTTATTTATTTATTTGACAGGTAGAGTCACAGACCGTGAGAGAGAGAGAGAAAGGTCTTCCTTCTGTTGGTTCACTCCCCAAATGGCCGTGATGGCCGGCGCTGCGCTGATCCGAAGCCAGGAGCCAGGTGCTTCCTCCTGGTCTCCCATGAGTGCAGGGCCCAAGCACTTGGGCCATCCCCCACTGCCTTCCAGGGCCACAGCAGAGAGCTGGGTCAGAAATGGAGTAACCTGGACGTGAACCAGTGCCCATATGGGATGCCCGGCACTGCAGGCAGATGATTAACCCAGTGTGCCACGGTGTCAGCCCCACAAATAAAATTTTCTTAAAAAATGTGGGGCTGGCTTTAGAGCGCCATGGACTAAGACATTGCTTGTGACACCAACATCCCAGATCCGATGGTTTGAGATCTGGCTGCTCTGCTTCCGATCCAGCTCCCTGCTAACATGCCTGAGAAAGCAGTGTAGGATGGTCCAAGTGCCTGGTCCCTGTCACTCACACAGGGACCCACAAGGAGCTTCTGCCTAACCCTGGCTATTGCAGCCGTATGGGGAGTAAACCAGAGATGGAAGACTCTCTCTCTTTCAAATGAATAACCAAACACTTGAAACAACACACACAGACACAAATTTTGGGCAAGCATTTGATGCGTCAGTTAAGACACCACTTGGGACACCCACATCCCATCTTGGAGTGTTTGGGTTCGAGTCCTGGCTCCACTTCCAATTCCAGCTTCCTGCTCACGTGCGCCCTAGGGGGCAGCTGGTGCTGGCCCAAGTACTTGGGTCCCTGCCAGCCACGAGGGAGACCTGAAGGAAGCCCCCAGCTCCTGGCTTCAGGCTGGCCCAGCCCTGGCTGTCGTGGGCACTTGAGGCGTGACCCAGCAGATGGGAACACCCAGTCTCTCAGATAAATAAGTAAAAATTTGGAAAACGAGCACAAATCCGTCGCCTCAGATCCAGATGTCCACGGTCAAGGGCCCAGCAGAGGGCCTCAGATCCAGATGTTCATGGTCAAGGGCCCAGCAGAGGGCTTGGGAAGCTCCCTCCTTGCTGCTTCTGGCTTCTGGAGGCTCCAGCCGCCCTCGCCGGGGGCTGCACAGCCTGGCCCAGGCCTCTGTCCACAGGGCCGCCTGTGTCACCGCATGCAGGGCCCAGCGGGGCCATGCAGCGATTGTGTCTGGACCCCAAGCCTACCTGCATTTCCAGGGACTCTTTCCCACCCTGGCTCGCAGGACTTTGGACTTCACAACCCCGACCAAGGCCACGGCTTCCTGCACTGGGAAACTGAGTCTTGGAGAAGATATGAGACCCAAGGCACCCAGCCAGTGAGAGAGACAGAACCAGCGTCAGCCCTCATGCTCTGCCCGGGCCCACATGCCCTGGCCGCCATCCCCACAGTCACCAGCGGTCGTGGGCGGTCCCGTGGGGAGGTCCACTCCCCAATCTTCACGTTGAGCCCCTCTCTTACTGACAGCACTGAGACCTCCCCAACGCTGTGCAGAACCCCATGGCCAGGTAAACTGGCAGCCTGCGTGGCTGTGCACCGGCCCCGGCCCCAGGCCCTCAGTGGGGGAAGCGCCGTG
The DNA here is from genome assembly GCF_051225735.1 of Oryctolagus cuniculus. Taxonomy (NCBI): domain Eukaryota; kingdom Metazoa; phylum Chordata; class Mammalia; order Lagomorpha; family Leporidae; genus Oryctolagus; species Oryctolagus cuniculus. Next base: position 162,917,953 of record NC_142873.1, read on the forward strand.
CCCCTCGGAGCAGGGCAGCCACCCTGAAAACAGGCGGCGGTGCCCGCAGACCAGGGTCTCCCTCTGTGCTGCAGGAGGCGCCCACAGCCCGTGCCCGGCTGCTGCCCAGCGGAAACTGGGATCCTCGGGAACAAGTTCACGGCCTCGCTGGCTGTGGTCAGCCCGTCTACAAAGGCCGCCCAGTTCCCCCGGCCGCACAGAGGGCACTCATGAAAGATCATCTTATTTTAGAACTGGACAGGATGCAGACACACTAAGGCCCTCATTGAGAAAAGGAGCCATAGGGGCACGGCCTGCCCTAGCGACCCCCGGGGGGCTCCAGTGACTCATCCAACCCGCAATTATGTGTCCCGAGGCCCCGGCCACTTCCTGCCCCCCTCCCCTGCACTGCCCGGATCATTCTTTCTGCCCAGCGCAGGAGAAAGCACTGGGCGTAGCCCGGCTGGGGTGCGCCTCCCTCGCACCGCACAGGAAGCGCCGGGCCCCACTCTGCTCGCTCACAGCTGGCTGCTTCTCCAGGGATCCTGCCATCTTCATCAGTGGTCATGAGAAGTGACCCTCTGCAGGGGCACCTTTGGGGGATCCCCCACCCCGCTGGGGCCCACGGTCCCAGCAGCAGGAACGCTGCCCCGGGGACTCTCCCTGTGAACGGCAGCCACGGTCTCCAAAGAGAAAGAAGGGTGTCTATCCGTCTGTCCATCCATCCGTCTGTCCATCCTCCGTCTGTCCAGACAGTGCTGAGCAGCACCCAGGCCAGGAGGCGTGGGGCAGAGAGAGCCCCGGGCTGGAGGATGAGCGCGTGTAGGGCCGCTCTGCTGGACCGGGGGCCGGTGGGTGCTGGGAGCCTAGGGGAGCAGCACAGAGCAGGAGCTGCAGGTCAGGAAGGCTTTGTGGAGGAGGTGTCGGGGGTGGGGCATGGGCCTTGGGGGTCACCTAGAGGCGGGAAAACCGGAAGGGTGTCCAGGTAGAAGTCCGCAACAGGATCAAGGGCTGGGGAGAGCCACGGGCAGTTTCCTGCGGCCATCGGCAAACATAACCCATCACCACCACCTGGGCCTAAAGCAGCTCCTCCCCTCCCCTCCCTCCTGTGGCTGGAGGTGGAGGCTGCCCTGCCTGCAGGGGCTCATGGAGAGGTCCTGGTGCCCACTTCATGCAGCTCTGGGCAGCTGCTGCTGCTGCTGGTCCACAGCTTGGGGCTGCGTCGCTCCAGGCTCGGACCCCTGGTCCCGTCTCTGTGTCTGCGTCCAATCTCCCTCTGCCTCCCCCGTGAGAGGACGCAGCCCCCAAAGATCCGACCGCCCTCGTCAGCCTGTCTGCACTCAGGGTTACGCCCGAGCAGGTGCAGGCCAGAGGGCCGAGCGCAGTCCCCAGCCCCAGCCCGCCTGTGGGGAAGGGAGGCTGTGGTTTTCAACCTGAAGGTAACTTCCTCCGGCCCCCTTGGGTCAACTACACTGGGGAGGAACCCCAGCTGGCACTGGGCACTTAGCACTGGGCACCATTCACTCAGGCCCCCTCCCCCAGTCCCCCCGACGCGTGCAGGGCACTGGTCACTCGGGCCCCTGATGTGTGGTGTAGACTGGAGATATGTGCGGGGCACCGGTCACCCAGGCCTGGCCTGGCACGTGGTATGGACCGGTCACCAGGTTTTATTGCTTCTTTCTCTGGAGCCCCAACCACTTTCTCCCAGAACATTTTTGGAAGTCTTTTGCGGAAACTCTACCTGCTGCCACCTTTGGGGCGACTCCGGCTGGGGGTTTGCTCTCGGCTGGGGGTTCACTCATGCACGGCCTGCAGCAGCGGCACGGGCTGGGTGAGCCGCTTCCAGGAGGACTGAGGGGCTGGTGGGAGGCCGGACCCGGGGTCTCTGCGCCTAACCACCCGGTTCTCAGGCCCCGGGGGATGTGGACGCAGGGTGGTGTTGCCCGGCAGGTCTGAAGGCATCCGGGGTCGGCACACACGGGACCCGTAGCTGGGCGCGAGGCTGTAGGACGGCTGCTCTATGTGGGTGAAGCAGAGTTAGCGGGTGAAGGAGAGGCAGGTGCATGCTGGGAAATGTCACAGGTCCCCTGAATGGAATCCGAGGGTCGCCAGCCGCCTCCCCTGCCCCGGCACACTCCACGCGTGAGACTCTCTGTTCAAAAGTGGCAGTGGGGGGGGGGGGCAGGACAAGTGCCTCTCCGAGCTCCTGGGCCCCTCCTGTAACAGGGAGCAGGGCCCCCGGCTGGGAATTAGAAGAACGGGCCCCCCCCCCATTTAATTGCATGTCTGCCAGCAACTCCGCAGCCATTCTCTGCACACCCGTTTCTGAAAGCGTTTTCGAAGAATTGAAGCCCACCATTAAAAACTCTCATTACGGCAGGAAACGGTCCCGGGGGGCTCGGCAGCCTTCTCTTTGGTCTCGTGGTCCCCGGAGGCACAGATTTCAATTCCAGGCTTTCCACGGGAGCTGCCGAGGAGCTCGGAGTGGCAGGTGCCTCCCCCTCCCCTGCCCTGGGCAGGCACTCTCGGGCTGCAAACTCCCAGCACGGCACGGCACTGCCGGCTACCAGGACCTGGGATGACGGCTGCTGCGTGGTTTTTGGCCACTCTCTGTCCACGCAAGGTCTTTAGCACAACCGGCCTCGAACCTCCCGCGGGTTTTTCGGGTGCAAAAGAGGAAGCCCCGCCCCCTCCAGCCGCTGATTGCGATGCTTAGCGGAATCTCATTTTCAAATGATCTTGTTGGATCTTGTTAGAAATGGAGACATTTGCATAGCATGAATGTTAAAACCCACAAACTACTCCACCTCCGACCAGGGCCCTCGAGTCTTTCCCTAATTAACCAGTCACGACAGCAGTGCCAGGTGCTCCGCTGGGTTGGGCTGGGCTGGGCGCAGCCTTGGTGCTAATGGACCCTGAGGACCTGCCCGCCAGCACAGCCTGCGCCGAGTTCTGCGGGGACTCGGGGCCGCCCTCACCTTGTGGGCCCTCGGGCGCCTGCGCAGAAGACCCCGGCCGGCACTGCACCCTTCTCCCGACCCGGGGCCGCTGAGGTTCCGGAACCGCCTCGTGCTGTGTTTTGAGAACACTTTAGGGGGCCGGCACTGTGGCGCAGCGGGTTAACGCCCTGGCCTGCAGCACCAGCATCCCGTATGGGCGCCGGTTTGAGTCCCGGCTGCTCCACTTCCAATCCAGCTCTCTGCTGTGGCCTGGGAAAGCAGTAGAAGATGCCCCAAGTCCTTGGACCCCTGCACCCACATGGGAAACCTGGAGGAAGCTCCTGGCTTCAGATCGGCACGGCTCTGGCCATTGCGGCCAACTGGGGAGTGAACCAATGGATGGAAGACCTTTCTCTCTCTGCCTCTCCTCTCTCTGAAACTCTGACTTTCAAATAAATAAATAAATCTTTTTTTACAAAAGAAGAACCCTTCGAGGGGATCTCACTCGCAGGCCAGGTCTGGAGCGGAGCCCCCTCCCCAGAACAGAGTGGACAAAGGCCCGTGGACACTCTGCTGGGCGAGCGCAGCAAGAGACGAGCCTCCCCACAGACAAGAGGCGGGACAAAGTCTTGCTCTGAGTCTGCAGGAAACGAAGCTGGGAAAGAGGAGACGTTGAGGCTGCGTCCGCACACTTGATGCCCTCGTGTCCACGGCCGGGACAGGCTGTGCTCCAGGAAGCAAGGGAGCTGGTTCTGCAGCAGTGCCAACCCCTGCACCCAGGAGGGCTCCCTGACGTGGACACCTGCCTCAGCCTGCGGCCTCCGTGCACCTGCAGTGAGACCCTGACAAGAAGCCGGCCCTTCTGCAATAAGGAACCTCGGACCTTCCTCCTCCCTCCTCCTCCTTCCTCCCCCTTCCCCTCCCTCTGCCCCTGACCTCCCTCCTGCCCAGGAACCCCCGGTAAGGACCCATTTTCAGACCTCCTTTTGCACCTGGAGGCTCAGTAGGGCAGCCTGGCCTCGCAGCCGCGTCTAGTGCTTGGGACCTCGTCCCAGGCCTGCACAGCTGTTTGGGGAAGAGGAGCGTGGAACAGATGGACAAGCTGGTCACTGCTTCGCCAACACTCGGGTGACGGGTGTGCCGTGCCACAGCTGCGCACGGGGCCACAGTGTCGCACACTCAGTGACTCCAGCCCAGAGCCACTTGGCAGAGTTCAAGTTCATTAAGAGTTTAAATAAACCCATTCATTCGGGTTTACCTTAAAGAGTTTTCTGTAATCACCTTCATTACGTTTTCAAACAGGGTTGGGGAGGGTGGTGATTAGGGAAGAGTTGCTGTGTCTCAGGGCACAGTGCAGCCATGCGCAAGTGCGTCACCTGTCACAGCCCCTCGGCCGGAAGTGACTCAGGCCCCCCCCCCCCCCCCCGGCCTGGTTGTGAATCACAACCGGAGCCTGACGCTGTCACCTCCAGAGAGCTCTGGAAGGGAGGAGGGAGGAGGGAGGAGGGAGGAGGGAGGAGGGAGGAGGGAGGAGAGGGAGGAAAGGCTAGGGAAGAGGAACAAGGGAGGGAAGAAGGGAGACGGGAAGGGAGGAGGGGTGGGGAGAGCCCTGGCTGGAGTTTGGAGGAGACTGCCCTGGCTTTGTCCGCTTCCTGGTGCGGGTCTTCGTGTCCAAAGCTTGATGTGGGGGCAATGACCGTACATCTTGGCCTCGTCCAGGTCAGGGTGGTTTTGCCCAGGTCACAGGGCAGGTAGATGGCCAGGGCAGCCTGGACACTCTGCTGCACGTCCGGACTCCATACACCCTCGGCATCGTCGTCTGGGCTTGTCCAGCACCTGACTGCCCCCGGGACGGTGCCTCCCCAGGGCAGTGAGGAGAGCTCCGCTCGCCGGAGCTGCTGGTGCCGGCCCCGCCCGCCAAGGCTCCGCTTGCAGGAGTGCCGTAGCACCTGACGAGGATGCGGCGGGGGAGCCGGGAGCTGCGGGCCCTCCCACAGCTGGCCTGGAGTTCACGGGCAGGATGCCTGGAATGCGCAGAATGAGATTAATAAAATCCTTTCTAAAAATCAAGCTCTTGTTTCTGTGCTGGTCCAAGAGTTCTGATGTTTCTGTCTACGCTGTGACCTGTGACCCGGGTACCCCTAACCCAGACGCCACCTATGGAGGTTTGGACACCGACTCCGAAGCTTCCATTAGGGATTCCGGGGACAGATGCAGCCGGCGGGCGGCTGCCAGTGCTGGGCCAGTCGTGGGAAAGCCCTGCCCATACGTTGTTGGCACGTGGCCGGCTCAGGCATCTCATGAAGCCAGGTGTCGGCCGTGGGGTTCTGCCGAGGACCGACGTGGGCAAGGCTGGGTTCTGAACGTGGGCGGCAAATGCCTGCATCGTGAATTTCACCCTGAAGACGGGTTCTGAGCTTCTCTTCCCGGTTTTCACACGGGCTTTGCACGGCTGTGTCACATCCACACACGACATTCCAACAGGGATGCCCTTCACCCGCAGTGGACGCCCCGGGCCTCGGGTCTTGGGCTCTTGAGTGGAGAATTTGGTCTCCTTCCCTCCCCAACGGGGCGCCCCTGGGCTCTGGGCCTGGGGGAGAGACCTCAGCCCTGGCTTCATGACCCCTGTCCCAAGGTGGGGCTCCTTCAGGTGAGCCCAGATCCCACGGATTTTAAACACCTGCCAGGGCGCCCATCACCCTGCCTAGGTCTGAGTCAACCAGCTGTCACTCATGAAACCCACGTCTGCACCCACGCGGTCGCACAAAGCCTGGGCCTGGGCCTCCCCCGGGACCCCCACACAGACTCCCAGACCCCTGCAAAGCTGCCCTCTCCCCCAGCACCTGCGGCACCTGGGAGTGCCGGGGTCTCCCAAGCGGCGCCCGACAAGCCTCTTCCCGGCCGCGTCTTCTGGGGGAGTCCCGGTGCAGGGTGCGGCCAGGACCCTGCTTCCCGACCTCACGGCCTCTCGCCGCACTGGGGGCCGGGACACTGCCCTGTGCTGCTCAGCAGCCCCTCCCTGCCTCACTCCTACCTGCACTGCAGGCACCGACTTCACAGTTGCAGGGGTGGAGACCGAGGGTGACCAGGAGAGGAAGGCGGGCTCCTTGCGGAGCTGAGCCTGATACGGGGGCCTGGGCCAGCCACGGAGCAGCACAGCGCCCACCAGGAAGGGCTCTGGGTGGGCACTGGGGCAGATGAGCGTGGCTCACGCCTGCTGGGGCTGCGGGGAGCCTGAACACGGGTGTGGAGTCCAGGGCCTCTGGGGCGTCTGACTGACAGACACTGCGGGCACGGGGCAGAGAAGGGCCCGCCCCTCCCCTGCTGTGAGATCATCCCCGCATCCCTGTGTGCACACGGCCCTCCTCCTCGGGCTGGACGGGTGCAGACGGCGCAGAGGCTGGAGAGAGGTAGCTGGGCCTGGCCGGTGCCCTCTGGAGTCGCGTGGAGGACGAGGCTGCTAACAACCTGGGATGGGTTTGGTAAATTTTTTACAGATTTAAAAATAACATATGCCTCCCCGAACCCCCTCCCCCTTCCATGAATTTCGATTTCGATTCCTGCCTTGGCATCGCCGTGGCGGTCAGGTGACAGATGGCAGCCCGTGCCAAGGAGACCCGCGGTTTCCCGGGGCCCGTGACAGCGGTGGTGGCGGGCGGCTGTAACGAATGCACATTAAAAGCCTCCTTCGGCGCCTGCAGAACACTGGATTCATAAACACATTACTGTGTGGCTGCTGCGCAGCAGAAAGAAATAGCAGCTAATTTAACCGGAGAATCACGGCAGCATAGCAGCGCGTAGCTCCTGCGATTGGCAGTGTGATGGAGAGAGCAGGTGCAGCCCGGGGACAGGGCCGGCCCCGCAGAGGCTCCGCCCCAGCCTGCGGTGTGGCCTCTCAGATGCCAGGAAACACCGGCGGTGCTGGTGGGGGGTGCTGAGGAGACGCTGGCTGGCACCACCTGGCAGAACCTCAGGCCACATGCGCCGGTGGTCCCAGGGGAGTGGACGGGCGGACGCGTGGAGCCAGGCTCCTGTGGTTACCCTGGGCTGAGGACGGATGATCGGCACTTTTGGGTGTCAGCTTCGAGCTGGAAACTGGGCAGCAGGGACCAGCGGGCTGGGTGAGGACCGAGTACAGCACGGTGGTGAGGGGGGTGGTCCCAGGAAGCCCCCTGCAGAACGACCCAAGCATCTGCTGGCTGTACCCTGGGTGTCCAGGCCTGCTCCAGCTCCAGCTCCCATGGAAGCCACCCCCAATCTCATTGCCTTCACCCCTGGAATCCTGCCCTGGCCCAGGTGGGGGGCAATGTGTTCTTCCTGAGAGGGTCCCCTCTCCCACCCAGCACTGTTGGGTCTCCACCTCCATCCCCACCCCTGCCCCCAGACTCTGCTCCCCAGGCTTAGCCCAGCACCAGGCCTCCACGGCCGTGTGCAGGGTCAGGGCTGCTCCCCAGGGCACCCCCGGTTGCCCACACATGGTCACGTGGCCACTTCGCTTCCCGGAGTTTCCCTCAATGAGAGAGTGAGCAAGGTGAGCTCGGGTGGATCTTCTGTGGCACCTTAACCAGGTGACTTGGGGGAGCTCCTGCATCACCTGCCATCACAGAGCGGCACGCTCCAGCTCCTGTGTGCATCTGTGCCTCTCCTGTGCAGTTCTCACCTGTGCAGTTCTCTCCTGTGCAGTGTCTCTCCTGTGCAGTGTCTCACCTGTGCAGTGTCTCTCCTGTGCAGTGTCTCTCCTGTGCAGTGTCTCTCCTGTGCAGTTCTCTCCTGTGCAGTGTCTCACCTGTGCAGTGTCTCTCCTGTGCAGTGTCTCTCCTGTGCAGTTCTCTCCTGTGCAGTGTCTCTCCTGTGCAGTGTCTCTCCTGTGCAGTTCTCTCCTGTGCAGTTCTCTCCTGTGCAGTTCTCACCTGTGCAGTGTCTCTCCTGTGCAGTGTCTCTCCTGTGCAGTGTCTCTCCTGTGCAGTGTCTCTCCTGTGCAGTTCTCTCCTGTGCAGTGTCTCTCCTGTGCAGTGTCTCTCCTGTGCAGTGTCTCTCCTGTGCAGTTCTCTCCTGTGCAGTGTCTCACCTGTGCAGTGTCTCTCCTGTGCAGTTCTCTCCTGTGCAGTTCTCTCCTGTGCAGTGTCTCTCCTGTGCAGTTCTCTCCTGTGCAGTGTCTCACCTGTGCAGTGTCTCACCTGTGCAGTGTCTCTCCTGTGCAGTGTCTCTCCTGTGCAGTTCTCTCCTGTGCAGTTCTCACCTGTGCAGTGTCTCTCCTGTGCAGTTCTCTCCTGTGCAGTGTCTCTCCTGTGCAGTTCTCTCCTGTGCAGTGTCTCTCCTGTGCAGTTCTCACCTGTGCAGTTCTCTCCTGTGCAGTGTCTCTCCTGTGCAGTGTCTCTCCTGTGCAGTTCTCACCTGTGCAGTTCTCTCCTGTGCAGTGTCTCTCCTGTGCAGTGTCTCTCCTGTGCAGTTCTCTCCTGTGCAGTTCTCACCTGTGCAGTGTCTCTCCTGTGCAGTGTCTCTCCTGTGAAGTTCACACCTGTGCAGTGTCTCTCCTGTGCAGTTCTCACCTGTGCAGTTCTCACCTGTGCAGTTCTCACCTGTGCAGTTCTCACCTGTGCAGTGTCTCACCTGTGCAGTGTCTCACCTGTGCAGTGTCTCTCCTGTGCAGTTCTCACCTGTGCAGTTCTCTCCTGTGCAGTTCTCTCCTGTGCAGTGTCTCTCCTGTGCAGTGTCTCACCTGTGCAGTGTCTCACCTGTGCAGTGTCTCACCTGTGCAGTGTCTCTCCTGTGAAGTTCACACCTGTGCAGTGTCTCTCCTGTGCAGTTCTCACCTGTGCAGTTCTCACCTGTGCAGTGTCTCTCCTGTGCAGTGTCTCACCTGTGCAGTGTCTCACCTGTGCAGTGTCTCACCTGTGCAGTGTCTCACCTGTGCAGTTCTCTCCTGTGCAGTTCTCACCTGTGCAGTGTCTCACCTGTGCAGTGTCTCTCCTGTGCAGTGTCTCTCCTGTGCAGTGTCTCTCCTGTGCAGTTCTCACCTGTGCAGTTCTCACCTGTGCAGTTCTCTCCTGTGCAGTGTCTCACCTGTGCAGTGTTTCACCTGTGCAGTTCTCTCCTGTGCAGTTCTCACCTGTGCAGTGTCTCTCCTGTGCAGTGTCTCTCCTGTGCAGTGTCTCACCTGTGCAGTGTCTCTCCTGTGCAGTGTCTCTCCTGTGCAGTGTCTCTCCTGTGCAGTTCACACCTGTGCAGTGTCTCTCCTGTGCAGTGTCTCTCCTGTGCAGTGTCTCTCCTGTGCAGTTCTCACCTGTGCAGTTCTCACCTGTGCAGTTCTCTCCTGTGCAGTGTCTCACCTGTGCAGTGTCTCACCTGTGCAGTTCTCTCCTGTGCAGTTCTCACCTGTGCAGTGTCTCACCTGTGCAGTGTCTCTCCTGTGCAGTGTCTCTCCTGTGCAGTGTCTCACCTGTGCAGTGTCTCTCCTGTGCAGTGTCTCTCCTGTGCAGTGTCTCTCCTGTGCAGTTCACACCTGTGCAGTGTCTCACCTGTGCAGTTCTCACCTGTGCAGTGTCTCACCTGTGCAGTTCTCACCTGTGCAGTTCTCTCCTGTGCAGTTCTCTCCTGTGCAGTGTCTCTCCTGTGCAGTGTCTCACCTGTGCAGTGTCTCTCCTGTGCAGTGTCTCTCCTGTGCAGTGTCTCTCCTGTGCAGTTCTCTCCTGTGCAGTTCTCTCCTGTGCAGTGTCTCTCCTGTGCAGTTCTCACCTGTGCAGTTCTCACCTGTGCAGTGTCTCTCCTGTGCAGTGTCTCTCCTGTGCAGTTCTCTCCTGTGCAGTGTCTCTCCTGTGCAGTGTCTCACCTGTGCAGTGTCTCTCCTGTGCAGTTCTCTCCTGTGCAGTGTCTCTCCTGTGCAGTTCTCTCCTGTGCAGTTCTCTCCTGTGCAGATCTCACCTGTGCAGTTCTCTCCTGTGCAGTTCTCACCTGTGCAGTGTCTCTCCTGTGCAGTGTCTCTCCTGTGCAGTTCTCACCTGTGCAGTGTCTCACCTGTGCAGTGTCTCTCCTGTGTAGTTCTCTCCTGTGCAGTTCTCACCTGTGCAGTGTCTCTCCTGTGCAGTGTCTCTCCTGTGCAGTGTCTCTCCTGTGCAGTGTCTCTCCTGTGCAGTTCTCTCCTGTGCAGTGTCTCTCCTGTGCAGTTCTCACCTGTGCAGTGTCTCACCTGTGCAGTTCTCTCCTGTGCAGTGTCTCTCCTGTGCAGTTCTCTCCTGTGCAGTGTCTCTCCTGTGCAGTGTCTCTCCTGTGCAGTGTCTCTCCTGTGCAGTTCTCTCCTGTGCAGTGTCTCTCCTGTGCAGTTCTCTCCTGTGCAGTGTCTCTCCTGTGCAGTTCTCACCTGTGCAGTGTCTCACCTGTGCAGTTCTCTCCTGTGCAGTTCTCTCCTGTGCAGTGTCTCTCCTGTGCAGTGTCTCTCCTGTGCAGTTCTCTCCTGTGCAGTTCTCTCCTGTGCAGTTCTCTCCTGTGCAGTGTCTCTCCTGTGCAGTTCTCTCCTGTGCAGTTCTCTCCTGTGCAGTGTCTCACCTGTGCAGTTCTCTCCTGTGCAGTTCTCTCCTGTGCAGTGTCTCTCCTGTGCAGTTCTCTCCTGTGCAGTGTCTCACCTGTGCAGTTCTCTCCTGTGCAGTTCTCTCCTGTGCAGTGTCTCTCCTGTGCAGTTCTCTCTTGTGCAGTGTCTCTCCTGTGCAGTTCTCTCCTGTGCAGTGTCTCTCCTGTGCAGTGTCTCACCTGTGCAGTTCTCTCCTGTGCAGTTCTCTCCTGTGCAGTGTCTCTCCTGTGCAGTTCTCTCCTGTGCAGTGTCTCTCCTGTGCAGTGTCTCACCTGTGCAGTTCTCTCCTGTGCAGTTCTCTCCTGTGCAGTGTCTCACCTGTGCAGTGTCTCTCCTGTGCAGTTCTCACCTGTGCAGTGTCTCACCTGTGCAGTTCTCTCCTGTGCAGTGTCTCACCTGTGCAGTGTCTCTCCTGTGCAGTGTCTCTCCTGTGCAGTGTCTCTCCTGTGCAGTTCTCACCTGTGCAGTGTCTCACCTGTGCAGTTCTCTCCTGTGCAGTTCTCTCCTGTGCAGTGTCTCTCCTGTGCAGTGTCTCTCCTGTGCAGTTCTCTCCTGTGCAGTTCTCTCCTGTGCAGTTCTCTCCTGTGCAGTGTCTCTCCTGTGCAGTTCTCACCTGTGCAGTGTCTCTCCTGTGCAGTGTCTCTCCTGTGCAGTGTCTCTCCTGTGCAGTGTCTCTCCTGTGCAGTTCTCTCCTGTGCAGGGTCTCACCTGTGCAGTGTCTCTCCTGTGCAGTGTCTCACCTGTGCAGTGTCTCACGTGTGCAGTGTCTCTCCTGTGCAGTGTCTCTCCTGTGCAGTGTCTCTCCTGTGCAGTTCTCACCTGTGCAGTTCTCACCTGTGCAGTGTCTCTCCTGTGCAGTGTCTCTCCTGTGCAGTGTCTCTCCTGTGCAGTTCTCTCCTGTGCAGTGTCTCACCTGTGCAGTTCTCTCCTGTGCAGTGTCTCTCCTGTGCAGTGTCTCACCTGTGCAGTGTCTCACCTGTGCAGTTCTCTCCTGTGCAGTGTCTCTCCTGTGCAGTGTCTCTCCTGTGCAGTGTCTCACCTGTGCAGTTCTCTCCTGTGCAGTTCTCTCCTGTGCAGTGTCTCACCTGTGCAGTTCTCACCTGTGCAGTGTCTCACCTGTGCAGTGTCTCACCTGTGCAGTGTCTCTCCTGTGCAGTTCTCACCTGTGCAGTTCTCACCTGTGCAGTGTCTCTCCTGTGCAGTGTCTCTCCTGTGCAGTTCTCTCCTGTGCAGTGTCTCTCCTGTGCAGTGTCTCTCCTGTGCAGTTCTCTCCTGTGCAGTGTCTCTCCTGTGCAGTGTCTCTCCTGTGCAGTGTCTCACCTGTGCAGTGTCTCTCCTGTGCAGTTCTCTCCTGTGCAGTTCTGACCTGTACAGTTCTCACCTGTGCAGTTCTCTCCTGTGCAGTTCTCACCTGTGCAGTGTCTCTCCTGTGCAGTTCTCACCTGTGCAGTGTCTCTCCTGTGCAGTGTCTCTCCTGTGCAGTGTCTCACCTGTGCAGTGTCTCTCCTGTGCAGTTCTCACCTGTGCAGTGTCTCTCCTGTGCAGTGTCTCTCCTGTGCAGTGTCTCTCCTGTGCAGTTCTCACCTGTGCAGTGTCTCTCCTGTGCAGTTCTCACCTGTGCAGTGTCTCTCCTGTGCAGTGTCTCTCCTGTGCAGTGTCTCTCCTGTGCAGTTCTCACCTGTGCAGTGTCTCTCCTGTGCAGTTCTCTCCTGTGCAGTGTCTCTCCTGTGCAGTTCTCTCCTGTGCAGTGTCTCTCCTGTGCAGTGTCTCACCTGTGCAGTTCTCACCTGTGCAGTTCTCTCCTGTGCAGTGTCTCTCCTGTGCAGTTCTCACCTGTGCAGTTCTCACCTGTGCAGTGTCTCTCCTGTGCAGTTCTCTCCTGTGCAGTGTCTCTCCTGTGCAGTGTCTCTCCTGTGCAGTTCTCTCCTGTGCAGTTCTCTCCTGTGCAGTGTCTCACCTGTGCAGTGTCTCTCCTGTGAAGTTCACACCTGTGCAGTGTCTCTCCTGTGCAGTTCTCACCTGTGCAGTTCTCACCTGTGCAGTTCTCTCCTGTGCAGTGTCTCACCTGTGCAGTGTCTCTCCTGTGCAGTGTCTCTCCTGTGCAGTGTCTCACCTGTGCAGTGTCTCACCTGTGCAGTTCTCACCTGTGCAGTGCTCTGGCACCACCTGACCCAGTCCCTTGCATCTGCGCACTACCTCGACTTGGGAGGCGTGGCCAGCCCGTGTACCCAGAGACTCATCACTTCCTCCCATTTCAGAAGAGGAGGGAGAGCCCATAAACCCTTCTGGAAATGTGCCAACGCCAACCAGTCTGCCCCGCTCTGAGCACGTGTGTCCACCACACTCGCTAAGCCTCTAAATCAAACTTTACGATGCTGGAGACTTTGCCCGGTCACCAGTCTGGTGATTTTTATGAGATTCATTTTTCTGAATGCAAAGAGGGAGGTGAACCAGGAGCCGTGAGCCGTGCAGTTCCGGAGATAAACACAGCTCCAAGGAGGAAACGCGGCTCGCTCAGAGGGGCGGCAGCACCCACGGAAGCCATCGTGTGGGAGCCATGGGGCCCGGCCACTCTCCTTGGTGTCCAGCGTGTCTGTACTGCAGGCTCTGGGGAGGCAGCCTCGGGGCGGGGGGACTTGCTGGGTTGCAGGATCACTGTTCCAAGAGGAGGTGCTTGAGGGAGCGTGGGTGGCGGGGACCCCTGAGACACAGAACAGGCCAAGGGCACACTCCCCCCACCTGATGGAGGTGCCAGGCCAGGGGCAGCGCCTGCTGTCCTGCGTCTCCCTGGGTGCTGAGTCCCCGCACCCGGCGCCCCCTGTGATGGGGCGGCAGCTCAGAGGGGGGTGGGGGAGCGTGTGTGGCCCAGGCCCCTAAGAGCTTCCTCTCCAGCCCCCTCAGGGCACTTGGGATCCCAGGCCGCCCTGAGAGCGGGCTCCAAGATGGGCACACGGGTGCGCCCAGGCCTCAGAGGCCAGCAGGTGTCCAGAGGGGTGCAGGGGCTGGGTTTCCGAACTGGTGTGTGGCTGTCCTAGGTTTCTCATCCACACTGGATGGCCCCTGAGTCCTCCCCTCCCCCCAGGAAACCGGAGCCCTCAGCCCACAGTCTGCCTGCCGGGAGCACCACCTCCTCCAGGACGCCCCCCTGGGCCCCCAGCCCCAGCCTGGGGAGGGTGCCCCCGCTGCTCCCCTGTCCCCAGGTCCTCCTGGGCCTCCTCCCCATCCTGCCCCAGGGTCCCCCCCTGCTGCTCCACCTCCTGCTCCTCTGCAGCTCCCTGCAGACAGATACGGTGGCCGCCCCCGGCCCACCGCCCCGAGCTGAGCCAGGCTGTGCCAGAGTGACCAGTGCCAGCCACTCCGATGGCTCGGGGATGGGAGTTGCCACTAACCTCGCGGGGGAGTCCTTGACCACAGCTGTGAGAGGCCGAGCGTCCAGGTCCTGCTGGCTCCGGGCACTGCCCCCGCCTTCCCTTCCCTCCCCGGGAGGACCCTGATGGGACAGCACCTGCCCCCCAAAACTGTGCAGCAGCAGAGGCCCCGGCCCCTCAGGATGAGGAGCCCTCAGACAGGCGAGGGTGGAGCAAAGGGAGAGAGGCGTGGCCCTCAGGGATGCCGGCTCATTCATTCATTCACTAACTAATGCATTCATTCCTTCGTGTGATGATGTGACCGCTCACCAGGGCTGTCGGGAATTGCAGCCAAGAGGGCGCACGGCCCACAGAGAGACGGGGGCGGTTTGTACGGACTTGGCTCGTGCAATAACAGAGGCGGCCAGTCCCACCCGTGCAGGGAGGGCCCCAGGAGGGAGCCATGGCAGCCCACGTCCCGCGGTCACCTGCTGTCCCGCTCGTCGGGCTGGGGCAGGCTGCTCCTTGCTCTGACGGGTCCTAGTCCGCTGACTTCCATCTTCATTGCATCCAGAAACAGCCTCATGGGAGTATCTGGAGCAGCGTCCGAGCCCACAGCCGGGCACCCCGTGCACCGCCGTACAGGCGCGGGGCACAGCCCCGGGCAACAACACCTGGAAAGGAGGGGAGACGGACGGGTCACAGCGCACCCCAAGAAGCAAATGCCCCGTGCTGCCCTGACGTGGGGCCGCAGAGTCGGAAGCTTCCGGGCGGGGTCTGCGGTGTGTGAGTGGGGACGGTGCTCGGGCAGCCCCTTGGGAAGGTGCACGTGAGAGAGAGTGGAGGGGCTGGCGGGGGGGCAGCAGGCAGCTCCAGGGCGGGAAGGCTGGTCCGGGCCAGGGGCAGCCACGGCTGGGCGCCCGGAGGGCTTCTTAGCCGCCCAGGGTGCTGTCAGTGCAGTGGGAAGAGACAAAGCCGGCTCAGCTCCCGGCGTCTCCAGCTCCTCGCTGTGTGGATGTGGGCACATCCTCTCCCGGTGGGGTTTCCTGATCTGCAGAATCAGAGGTGGACTGTACCCTGCACGCAGGCTGGGGGCGGGGCTCCCGGCGGTGCCGCACAATGGTGGGGGGGGCTGCTTGCGTCTTCCTTGTTTCACGGCCCTCTGAGGCGGCTCACGGGGACCCCAAGAGTCTCCAGAACGTGGTAGGGGGTCAGAGTCGCCACAACGTGCAGCTTTGCCACCACAGCACTGCAGACCAGGATAGAGGGCAGGGCTTTTCTCCTTCCGTGACTGTTTTAATTCCAGCCCTCATTCTCAACGCTCACTGATGTTGCTCTAAGGTATGGCTATTGAATATGATAACTCAGGCCTGGAAAGAAACTGCCTACACAGCGAGTGTGCCTGTGTGGACCAGTTGACCCACATCCTTCCAGAACGCCCACCTTCTCCACGGGTTCTGCAGGCGCTGGCCTGGCGGGAGGGGCTCGCTGGCCTGGTGGGAGGGGCTTGCTTCCTGCTCGGAGGCTGGGCTGCCCCTCCCTCGCCCCCACTTCTGAGTAGCTCCTGTTTGCTCTCCCCTGGCCTGAAGGGCGAGGGTTAAAGGGTACGTGGTGTCAGGACCCCGAGGGGCCAAATCTGCAGGTGCCAAGCCCCTTCCACAGGAGCATGGTGTCCCCATCACCACCCCCTCCCCACCTCCCTGCTTTGCCAAATCCTCTTGCATCCCACGAACTCCCCAACACAACGCCCGTGCTGTATGTGGAGCTTGGGGTATAAACATGCCCAGGACAGATGTGTGTTTTTAAACACATGTGACCTCTGCCTGGTTGAATCTGAGGACGCCAAGCCCAGAGACCAAGGGCCAACTGTATGGGGGACAGAGACGAGAAAGGAGCCCCCAGGAGGGGCGTGGCCTTGAGATGAGTTCCACAGCGATGCCAGCCTGCCCCCGCCCAGCCGCCCTACAAGAGGCCAGGGAGCTGGGGCACAGAGACCTGGGTGTGCAGGTGGAGGTGAGGCTCACCCTCAGAGGTGAGACAACCGATACCCAGGACTCCCCCGAGGCCACACAGGTACGGAGCCACAGGACCGGACCCCTCGCTGTCCGCAGGGCGAGTGTCTCCCACGTCTGCCGATCGGGTCTGCGTGGATGGGCACCAGGACAGCGCGCATGCTCATCAGTGGTAGGGATGGTTATCTTCAAGGTACGTTCTGCATTGCACCTGCTTTTGGATACGGAATGGAGGACGCTGAAGAAGGGGACCAGATGTCCCAGCCTCTGGGAGCCCCGAGGGGTGGAGGCACCCCCTTGAACGCTGACCCAGGGCCCAGGACGAGGCAGCTGGAGGCAGGAGCTGCAGGAACGAGCCCCAGCTCAAGGGCCCTCTTGTGCCTGCAGGGTACACAGTAGAGTTTGGTGGATGGAGTCTGACGTCCTAGGAAGTTGTCGTGAGTCAGGACTCACAGGAGAAGCCACCTGCCGGGGACACCTGCCCTGGGGCGGCCTCGGCCGGCCGTGGGACCTGCAGGCTCCCTTTGGCCTAATTCCAGAGTGGCCTCCCGGAGAGGTGGGAGCAGGGGAGGTGGCCCTCCACAGCGTCCTCACAATCCACTCATTCACCCATGGGGGCGCCCGACCAGAGGCGAGCAGGGCCCAGCCCCTCTGGTTGCAACTGCGCAGTGGACTCGACTTCGATCCTGCAGGTGCGGTGGACCCCCATGTGCCGCCCACAAGTCCCCACAGCCTGCACTCAAGGCCCTGCCTCCCTTTAGGGCAGGTGAGCTCCTGGGCTCGGGAACGGGGCAGTGTGGGAGAGGGGTGAAGGGAGCTGGAGGAGGAGAGAGGAGGGAGAGCGGGAGGGGCGGGCTGAGACTCCCTGTGACCCGGGGCGTCCAGCGAGCTTTCTCTGTGCCTTATTTTCGCCTGACATTTAGACAAGATGAGTGTGTGGGTGTCCCGGTATTAATATTGATCTCCGCGCGCTCTCTCAGTAAACAGCGCTTCAACTCGGCCCCGCTTGATGGCTTCACTATGGAGGAGAAATCGCCCTTTCTTTCCATCTTTATCTGAGGGCTGGGAGGGCTTGGGGTCCTGCAGGTGCAGTCGGCAGTGCTGGGCCGTTGCCGTGGCCGCGAAGCCCCGGGCCTGGCTCCACTGCCCTCCCCGGTCCCCGCTCCGTGCCTCCCTGTGCCTTTTCCTCCCCACAGGTGAAGCCAGGTGCCAGGAGCCGTCCCGGGTGCCATGGGGTGGTGGCATCTGCAGGAATTCCGAGCTCTGGGGACCACGGAGGTGTGGCTGCTGCTGTCCCTCTTCCTGTGTCCCCAGCTGCCTACCTGGGCCTCGGACTGGGACAGGCAGAGCAGCCTGGGTGCACTCTGCGAGCTGCGGGCTCGGCTGGAGCGTGGGGGTGACCGACCCCATGTCACCCTGAGGCCCCGCAGGCCCAGGCGCGGTGTCGTGGGGACCTGCAGTCAGTAGGGTGTGGACAAGAAGCGGTCTCTGCCATGCGCTGGCATTGGCTGCACTCCCGGCCCTGGTAATGATTCATTTGTTTAGCGGCCTGATGGAGAGTTACGGCTGCCTTGGCAGGGCCGCTGTGCCGACTGGCGGTGATTACTGTTCAGGGGAGCGGGGATTGAAGCTCTGGGTCTCTGGGAGGGACTCGGGCTGGGGCTCGCTTGGTGATAGCCGTCCCCAGGGCCCTACCCAGGCTCCCCTGTAATTGCTCTCGGGGTTCTGCTCTCGTTGGCTGCTCCCAGGGGTCCTGGGGACCAGAGGCCACGTCGGATCTGTGCCCAAGGGCCTGGTAACTTCCAACGAGGCTCAGGGCAGCAGGCTCCACTCTAACTCACTGCTAGCCCAGCGCCAACTCTGACTCAGCGCCTCCGTCCACCCCGCCTGGCCCCTGCAGCTGTGGGGACTGGACTAGGGTTAGCCGGTGCTCGCCTCCCAGCAGGCCATGGGCTGGCGGGGCCCCAGGCAGTAATGTCCGCCTTGCAGCTGGGTTCCAGGCCAGTCCTCGGCCCCTGATCTAAGAGTAGGGGTTTTCTTGGGCAAAGGGACAGGAGGCTTTCGAAGCAATGCCCTCCCGTGTGGTGACCGCCAGGGCTACTTCCACTCGTGCGGTCCTGGGTGGGTCCTGCTCAGAATCTGGGACCAGTGAGACCCACACAGCCTGTGTCCACCATCAGGGAGTCCAGTGTGTGTCCTGAGTAGCTCAGAGCTACTGTCCCAGTGGCTTCTCATTCCATGACCTGGCCTCTGGCAGATTCCCATGGCAGCTCCGTGGGCTCCCGGTCCGTTTCTCTCTCGCTGTGCACCTGAGCCGGTGCTGCAGAACCACGCCCAGCGAGCCCCGGGTGCCGGGGTCACAGCAGCCACAGGACACACGTGGGCTCTGGGCAGGCAATGGGGAGGGGAGGAAGGCAGGCTCGGGACCCGGGCCAGAAGATGCTGCCTTTACGTGAGGACGTCCGTGCCGTCACCCTCCACAGGAGCCTCACACGTGTGGTCCCACGCTCTCTCGGGTAAGAGGTAGACTCAGGCACAAGAGAGCTGTGAGGAGTTCATCTGAACGCCCAGCCCCAGCCAGCCGTGGTCCAGGAGCTCGGCTGAGGGAGTGTGGGGGGGCTCCTGCAGGTTGGGGGACACAGCGGGCAGCAGGGGGAATGCCTCTCAGGATTTGACGGAGCTTCCAAGAGGCCACAGGCACAGCACACTGTGGGGTGGGCGTGTGGCGCAGTGGGCTACGCTGCAGCCCGGGACACCCACTCCCCACATCCGAGCGCCCCAACCACAGCTCTGCCTCCGCTCCAGCTCCTGCCAAAGCGCCAGCAGCAGGTGAGACCAAGTGGGGGACCAGGGTGGTGCTCCTTGCTCCTGGCTGCAGCCTGGCCAAGCCCTGATGGCTGTGGACTTTCAGGGAGTGAACCAGCAATGGAAACCCCCCTCTCCCTCTCCCTCTCCCTCTCCCTCTCCCTCTCCCTCTCCCTCTCCCTCTCCCTCTCCCTCTCCCTCTCCCTCTCCCTCTCCCTCTCCCTCTCCCCCCTCCCTCTCCCTCCCTCCCCCTCTCCCTCTCCCTCCTCTGTCTCTCCCCCCTCCCTGCCTCTCCTTCTCCCCCTCCTCCTCTCTTGCTCTCTCTCCTCTCCTTCTCCCTCTCCCTCTCTCTCCCTCCTCTGTCTCTCCCTCTCTCCCCCCCTCCCTGCCTCTCCTTCTCCCCCTCCTCCTCTCTTGCTCTCTCTCCCTCTCCTTCTCTCTCTCCCACTCCCTCTCCCCCCCCCCATCGTCTCTCCTCTCTCTTGGTCACTCTGCCTTCCAAATACCTGTGTATTTTTCACCTGAAATGAAAGTAGGCTCCTACAAGAAAGAGCTCCAGCTTCATTTACGTCCGCAGATGACGCAGGTTGTATCACCTAAGATCCGCCTGGTTCCACCTGCTCGGGACTCTCAGGCCCCTGCTAACTTCACCTGTCCTCAGCACACGTGAGCCCCAGTGTGTCCTCAGCACACGTGAGCCCCAGTGTGTCCTCAGCACACATGAGCTCCCAGCATGTCCTCAGTACACGTGAGCCCCAGCGTGTCCTCAGCACCCGTGAGCCCCAGCATGTCCTCAGTACACGTGAGCCCCAGCGTGTCCTCAGCACCCATGAGCCCTGGAGTGTTCTCAGTACACGTGAGCTCGCAGCATGTCCTCAGCACATGTGAGCCCCAGCGTGTCCTCAGCACACGTGAGCCCCAGTGTGTCCTCAGCACACGTGAGCCCCAGCGTGTCCTCAGCACACGTGAGCCCCAGTGTGTCCTCAGCACACGTGAGCCCCAGCGTGTCCTCAGCACCCGTGAGCCCCAGCATGTCCTCAGCACCCGTGAGCCCCGGCGTGTCCTCAGCACACGTGAGCTCGCAGCGTGTCCTCAGCACACGTGAGCCCCGGCGTGTCCTCAGCACACGTGAGCCCCAGCGTGTCCTCAGCACACGTGAGCCCTGGTGTGTCCTCAGCACACGTGAGCCCTGGTGTGTCCTCAGCACACGTGAGCTCGCAGCGTGTCCTCAGCACACGTGAGCCCCGGCGTGTCCTCAGCACACGTGAGCCCCAGCGTGTCCTCAGCACCTGTGAGCCCCAGCGTGTCCTCAGCACCCGTGAGCCCTGGCGTGTCCTCAGCACACGTGAGCTCGCAGCGTGTCCTCAGCACACGTGAGCCCCAGCGTGTCCTCAGCACCCGTGAGCCCTGGTGTGTCCTCAGCACACGTGAGCTCACAGCGTGTCCTCAGCACACGTGAGCCCCCAGCGTGTCCTCAGCACCCATGAGCCCTGGTGTGTCCTCAGCACACGTGAGCTCACAGCGTGTCCTCGGCACACATGGGCCCTGGCGTGTCTCGTGCAGGGTCCCGCAGTGTGGCTGGCTCCTGCTTCTCTGGACTGCAGCCGCTGGGTCCAGGGCCAGGCTGCACGGTGCACCCCTGGCCAAGCCCCGTATCCTCCTGTGCCTGACCTCCTTGCCCGGGCGTGGCGCTGACTGCAGTCCTGGCTCGCGGTGGTGCCAGGTGGACGAGGTGGCCCCAGGTGCCCTTCACGTGTGAAGCCCGCGTCCACCCAGGCGGGAGCACCGTGAACACGAGCGGGCCTGCCCCTCGCCTGCTGCTCTCTGGTCATCTCCACGGCTCTGCTTCTCCTCCAAGAAGGGCAGTCGGGTCGCTGCTGACCCCGCCCTGGGCACGTTTCCCTCCCGCTGGGCCGTCCTGGCCCTGGCCTGGCCCTGGCCCCCGGTTCTGTCTGGACACTTCCTGTGGAAAGGTGTCCGAGTGCTTACACGGCCGAACTTCCTTCGGGGTGCAGGATGCACTGAGCCCCGGTCTACCTCCCGGGGCGCCCAGGTCCTCTCTGCTCCCTTGCGTCACGCACCCCTGTCCCAGGCGGGTGTGCAAGGCCCTGGCAGCCCTCACAGGAGACCTGGGCAGAGGCTTAGCCTGAGGACGTTGTCCTCAGCGTGAAGGCAGCAGAGGCAGACGCGGGCCTCCCTGGTTCGCAGGAGCAGCACACGGCCATCAGGGAGGCCCCGGGGGCCGCAGGAGGGCCAGGGTGGGGAAAAGGTCTGCAGGGGCAGGGGCAGGAGCAGGGGCAGGGGCAGGGGGAGGAGGGGCCCACTGGGCTGGGGAGGAAGGTGTGTGGGCGGAAGGCCAGCAAGCAGGAAGGACCCCCCCATCAGCAGGAAGGCCCCCCCCCCAGCAAGAAGGACCCCCCCCAGCAAGAAGGACCCCCAGCAGGAAGGACTCCCCCAGCAGGAAGCCCCTGAGTGGATTCTGGCACAGCGTGTTAGGGTAGAAGCGTGTTAGGGGGCGGTGCTGTGGAGTAGCGGGTAAAGCCGCCACCTGCAGTGCCGGCATCCCATATTGCCAATGGTTTGAGTCCCAGCAGCTCCACTTCCGATCCAGCTCTCTGCTGTGGCCTGGGAAAGCAGTAGAAGATGGCCCAAGTCCTTGGGCTCCTGCACCCACGTGGGAGACCTGGAAGAAACTCCTGGCCTCTGGCTTTGGGTCAGCCCAGCTGTGGCCGTAGGGGCCAACTGGGGAGTGAACCAGCAGATGGAAGACCTCTCTCTCTCTCTCTCTCTCTCTCTCTCTCTCTCTCTGTCTCTCCTTCTGTGTAACTCTGACTTTCAAATAAAAATAATACAATAAATATTTTTTTAAAAAAGCAGTATTTTTTTTTAAAAAAAGAAGCAGTTGTAAGAAAAGTCACCCAAGGCCACGGGAGACAGGGTTGTGGCGTGGGCTCTGCGCTGACTCCGAGGTCTTTGCTCCTGGCGACTGGCGACTGAGTAGCCAGAGAGCTGTGGTTGTCGTCGTCTCCCTCAGTCTCCTCTCTGCTTGCGTCAGCCGGGCGTCAGGCTCACGGGGGAGCCCACGCACCCAGGGGAGACACAGTGTTGGCGTCAAGGGAGATGGCCTCGCTGACCGCCTTGGGCCGTGTCCAGCTGCTGTGGCACAATACCACAGGCTGGCAACTGGAGCAGGAGGTAACTTGGCGCACGGGTCCCAGCCTTGGGAGGCCCCAGACCGAGGGGCCGCCGTGGTGAGGGTCTTCTTCCACCTTGGTCCCTGGCGGAGGGTGGGGGGCAAGCGGGTCTGCACAGCAGCGGGGGGGGGGTGGGTGCACGAGTCACCCTTCAGTGAGAACCCAGCCCTTCACTAAGGAACCGACCTGTGCAGTAACAGCGCCAACCCATTCGTGACAGCAGAGGCCCCTCTCATGCCCCCTCGTCAAGGCCCCACCTCTCAATGCTGCTGCACTGGGATTGGCTCTCCAGCACACGGATGTGGGGGAGGGGCATTGCAAACCACAGCACGGACGTCCCCGTGGGTTCCACTCCTTGCTGTCTGACCGAGCCTCCCACCACGCTGCAAAGCCCCAGGTGGACAACACCGCCTGTCCTGCCTGGCTTGGCTGGGATTCTGCCTGGAGGTTCACGACACCTTGCGCTTCTAGGGGGACCTGGGCAGGGGGCATCGCCCGCTCTGCTTGCCTTATTAGAACCACAAAACGCACCCACAGACCCCTGGGAGCAGCCAGGACAGCCTCACCCACCTGGAGCTGGCTCTACTCTCTCCCGTGGTACAGGAGAGACCCCAGCCTCCCCGGGCACGGTCAGCCCCCGAGCCCCAGGAAGCAGCGTCGCAGTTAGAAGTACAATCACTCCGCCAATATTACAACTACCATTTAGCTAAATTAAATGTACTCTTCAACTATTTTTGAAAGAAATCGATACATGGCACACGTTTCTCCCTTTGTCCCATCTTATTCTTTTCTATTTGGGTACATTTTAATGGTTCTGTATAATTCAGAAAGGAAATCGAAAATGAAAGCTGCCAAGATTAATTTGTCACGGATCAATTTTCTTGTATTTGGGACGATCGCTAACGCAGCAGAGCCCGGGCACTCCCTCTCTCTGAGGCTGTCGTAATGGACTTTGGTCGATATGGCTTTTGATGGTAGAACACCCCCCTGTGACCTTGGCGAGCGCCTCCTGTCATCCTGTCTGTGCCAGAGACAGTAAACGGTTGTGATAAGCTGTTTTGTGTTATGACACGCATTCTTTAATCTGAAATGTGTTTGCACCCTGCAAATCCTGCTGCCCGAGGAAAGTCACATCTCGCTGACCGACAACGGCCATTCCCGACAGCCACCGCGCCAGGAGCCTCACCTGCCCTCTCAGAGTGGACAGAGGACCGATGCCCTGGGGGAGACCCAAAGAGGAGCCCCCGCCATCAAAGAGGGAGGGGGCTCAGGGAAGAATTCCCAGAGGCCTGGGGGTCAACAGAGGAGGAATTCACTCCACTCAGCCGTGGGGACAGAGGGCTGGTGGCCGCATGTGGCAAGAATCTGTGGCACAAAGACACGAGTTCAAGTCCCGCCCCCACGATGAAGCCTATTCCCGCCCCGACCCCCAGCCCCCTGGGAGATGAGAGTCCTGGTTCCAGCTCAATCCTGACTCCCAGCTTGGAGCCCTTCAGTGAGTGGGCAGTGAGTGGCCCGAGGCGGGGGTGGCCCTGTCTCTTACACACGTCTCCTCCAGCTTCATCTGGGCGCCGGGCTCAAGAAGGGGCCGGGTGTCTGGGGAACCCATGCATTTCAAGGCGCACGACCCTCTCCCATCCACGGATTTTATTCTTTACCTCTTCACCCAAGCCTCCAGACCTTGGAGCACCCAAAACCGGCGACCACTTCTGCCCCGTGCATCTCGTAGAAACGGTGCTTCTCAGCCTGCGAGAGTCGTGGTGCGGTCGCGGGGAGACCCAGGCAGGCACACGAGGCTTGCACGCGATAGAATGATAAAGTGTGGGCGGATACGTCTAAGGGAATGCACCCCAAGTCCTCAGAAGGGGAAGGCGGCGTCACAGAACTCACACACCTCTAGTCCCTCTCGCTGGCCTCCCTTGGGCCACAGAAGGACCTTGGCTCTGGCCAGGGTCAGCCACAGAGCCCTGAGCAACTGGGGATTGTGGGTGGTTGCTGATTCCTTGTCTGAAAGTGGAGACAGGAAGTGCCCGTCTTGGCAGAGTTGTGGTGAGGTTTCGGGGATAACCCGTGCCGTGCACAGGGGGCCATCGAGGCACATCAGCCACTGAGCCGTCAGTTGTCACCAGCACCGTCGCTGTCCTGGCCAGTCCCCCAGTCCAACCCGGCACCCTGAGGCCCCGTGCCCAGAACCAGCCGGGCCCTCTGCTGCAGTGGGGACTCTGGAGCCGGGCAGCCGCTGTCCAAAGGGAGCCAAGTTCTGCCCAGCCGCCCAGGCTTCGCGCAGGGTCGAGTGTTCCCAGGGGAAGCCCAGCCTGGGGACCGGAGTGGCTCCGGTGGTCCAGCTAAGCTCGTGGTCAGCTGAGTGGTCAGAGGAGACGGCTCCTCCCCGTGCCCCGAGTCCACCCTGCCCCGGGGCGCTCTGCCCCTTTTCATTCACGATTTCAAAGCCGCTTTGTGCTAGGGGTCAGAACGGGTCAGAACGAGTGGCCGCCCTCCCTCTGCTCTCCTCTCGCATGGCATTTGCTTCGCATTGTTGATTGCAGCTGCCCCAAGGCTGAGCGGGAGCAGTGCTGTCCAGTTCAGCTCATCCGCATCAAAGCCTTGAACTCCGCCCGCTCCACCCTGGTCTTTGAGCGCAGCGGACTCTGCCTTTATTCCTGCTGGGGATGGTGGATACAAACACGGCCCCGAGCCCGGGCCAGCGTCTCCTGGACTGAACCACGTCACCCATGACAGCCGAGCTTCTCCCGCAGTGCAGCTCACATCTACCCGGCAGAGCAAGGGCCCAGGGACGCCTCCGCTGCAGGACGGGTTTGGCAAGTGCTGCCCGACCTGTCGGCGCCGGCCTCGGTGCCCTCCTAGATCACCCCTGCCCGTTGCCGTTGATTGCTCTGCACCATCGGATGCTCTGCTTACTGCACCCAAGCTTGAGACGGGGGCAGAGACGCCCCCTGCAGGGGTGCGGTTGTCAGCTTCTCTGCCCAGTTCTATTCTTGTTGATTCGTGTGCGGTGACGCAACTGCATTAGGTGAACATGAAATTGAACAATATATCAAAGTGCGGGGGCTGGCACTGTGGTGCAGTGGGTTAACACCCTGACCTGAAGTGCCAGCATCCCCTGTGGCTCCCACCCCCAGGACAGGGATCTCACACCTCACTGTGCACCTGCCCTACCCACAGGACAGGGGGATCTCACACCTCACTGTGCACCTGCCCCACCCACAGGACAGGGGGATCTCACACCTCACTGTGCACCTGTCCCACCCCCAGGACAGGGATCTCCCACCTCAGTGTGCACCTGCCCCACCCACAGGACAGGGATCTCTCACCTCAGTGTGCACCTGCCCCACCCACAGGACAGGGATCTCACACCTCACTGTGCACCTGCCTCACCCACAGGACAGGGATCTCACACCTCAGTGTGCACCTGCCTCACCCACAGGACAGGGATCTCACACCTCACTGTGCACCTGCCCCACCCATAGGACAGGGATCTCACACCTCACTGTGCACCTGCCTCACCCACAGGACAGGGATCGCACACCTCAGTGTGCACATGCCCCACCCACAGGACAGGGATCTCACACCTCACTGTGCACCTGCCTCACCCACAGGACAGGGATCTCACACCTCACTGTGCACCTGCCCCACCCACAGGACAGGGATCTCACACCTCAGTGTGCACCTGCCCCACCCACAGGACAGGGGGATCTCACACCTCACTGTGCACCTGCCCCACCCACAGGACAGGGATCTCACACCTCACTGTGCACCTGCCTCACCCACAGGACAGGGATCTCACACCTCACTGTGCACCTGCCCCACCCACAGGACAGGGGGATCTCACACCTCACTGTGCACCTGCCCCACCCACAGGACAGGGATCTCACACCTCAGTGTGTACCTGCCTCACCCCCAGGACAGGGATCTCACACCTCACTGTGCACTTGCCCCACCCACAGGACAGGGATCTCACACCTCACTGTGCACCTGCCCCACCCACAAGACAGGGATCTCACACCTCACTGTGCACCTGCCCCACCCACAGGACAGGGGGATCTCACACCTCACTGTGCACCTGCCCCACCCACAGGACAGGGATCTCACACCTCACTGTGCACCTGCCTCACCCACAGGACAGGGATCGCACACCTCAGTGTGCACATGCCTCACCCACAGGACAGGGATCTCACACCTCAGTGTGCACCTGCCTCACCCACAGGACAGGGATCTCACACCTCACTGTGCACCTGCCTCACCCACAGGACAGGGATCTCACACCTCACTGTGCACCTGCCTCACCCACAGGACAGGGATCGCACACCTCAGTGTGCACATGCCTCACCCACAGGACAGGGATCTCACACCTCACTGTGCACCTGCCTCACCCACAGGACAGGGATCGCACACCTCAGTGTGCACATGCCTCACCCACAGGACAGGGATCTCACACCTCAGTGTGCACCTGCCTCACCCACAGGACAGGGATCTCACACCTCAGTGTGCACCTGCCCCACCCACAGGACAGGGATCTCACACCTCACTGTGCACCTGCCCCACCCACAGGACAGGGATCTCACACCTCACTGTGCACCTGCCTCACCCCCAGGACAGGGATCTCACACCTCACTGTGCACCTGCCCCACCCACAGGTTTGGGACCCGGCTGCTCCTCTTCTGATCCATCTCTCTGCTATGGCCTGGGAAAGCAGAGAGCTTGATCGGAAGTGGAGTAGCCAGGACTCGACCTGGCACCCACGTGGGATGCTGGCACTGCAGGTGGCGTCTTTACCTGCCAGCCCCGAGCCCTCCCGTTTCTTTAGAGCAGCACGGTGGTGACTGTTGCTGAGGGTTCTCCCTGGGATAATCCTGTTAGTTTCTGGGGAGTCAGCGGGATGTGTGGTTCCTGCAGCCACGGCTGCTGGTTCTGGCTGAGGCTGCTCTAACACAGGCGCCGAGGGGAGGGGAGAACACTTTCCTCCCAGGCAGATTCCCGTTCGCTTCTGCCCCCCCACCCCCGGGCAGCAGGTCTCCCAGAGCGTCTCCGCTCCCTCCCGCGTCCCCAGGCTCCTCCTGGGCATCTCAGGGTTAACCAGGCGCCCGCCTTGGTTCACTGCTCAGGGCTTTGTGGTTATTTTTGTTGGCTGGCTTTGTTTCCTCTTTCTAAGGCATAATAAAGTTTTCTGCACAGCCCAGCAAGGCAGCAAACAGGATGTTCTATGCAGAGCCCATTGTTCTGCAGCAGGAAGGCTGCCTGGGGTGTCTCTCCATTTCTCATTGTCATCCTTCCTGATTGAAGGCTACAGGGGAAGGTAATGGTGGGTGTGATGTCACTGACAGAGTGGGGACAGAGCACACTCCAGGGGATTCCCGAGGACCATTGCCCTGCTCTTGCCACCCCTGCTCCCCTCTCCGCCCCCTGAGGTGCTGTCGGGGTAACAGCGACCCAGTGAGGATCCAAGAGCCTATGGAACACAGCTCTGTGAGAGGGGTTCTCACAAGTCACCGGCCCACGACTCCCGGTCAGCCACGGCGGCATCTGGTGCAGGGGAGGTGCTGAGCAGAATTTGTTGCTGTGGGAATGTGCACTAAACTGACTCGTACGAACTTGTTAGGGGTCAATCAGGAGATCCCCCCAACAGGACAGGGATCTCACACCTCAGTGTGCACCTGCCCCACCCACAGGACAGGGATCTCACACCTCAGTGTGCACCTGCCCCACCCACAGGACAGGGATCTCACACCTCAGTGTGCACCTGCCCCACCCACAGGACAGGGATCTCACACCTCAGTGTGCACCTGCCCCACCCACAAGACAGGGGGATCTCACACCTCAGTGTGCACCTGCCCCACCCACAGGACAGGGGGATCTCACACCTCACTGTGCACCTGCCCCACCCACAGGACAGGGGGATCTCACACCTCACTGTGCACCTGCCCCACCCACAGGACAGGGATCGCATACCTCAGTGTGCACATGCCCCACCCACAGGACAGGGATCTCACACCTCAGTGTGCACCTGCCCCACCCACAGGACAGGGATCTCACACCTCACTGTGCACCTGCCTCACCCACAGGACAGGGATCTCACACCTCAGTGTGCACCTGCCCCACCCACAGGACAGGGATCTCACACCTCACTGTGCACCTGCCTCACCCACAGGACAGGGATCTCACACCTCAGTGTGCACCTGCCTCACCCACAGGACAGGGATCTCACACCTCAGTGTGCACCTGCCCCACCCACAGGACAGGGGGATCTCACACCTCACTGTGCACCTGTCCCACCCCCAGGACAGGGATCTCACACCTCACTGTGCACCTGCCTCACCCCCAGGACAGGGATCTCACACCTCACTGTGCACCTGTCCCACCCCCAGGACAGGGATCTCACACCTCACTGTGCACCTGCCTCACCCACAGGACAGGGATCTCACACCTCACTGTGCACCTGCCTCACCCCCAGGACAGGGATCTCACACCTCACTGTGCACCTGCCCCACCCACAGGACAGGGATCTCACACCTCACTGTGCACCTGCCCCACCCACAGGACAGGGATCTCACACCTCACTGTGCACCTGCCCCACCCACAGGACAGGGATCTCACACCTCACTGTGCACCTGCCCCACCCACAGGACAGGGATCTCACACCTCACTGTGCACCTGCCTCACCCACAGGACAGGGGGATCTCACACCTCACTGTGCACCTGCCCCACCCACAGGACAGGGATCTCCCACCTCACTGTGCACCTGCCTCACCCACAGGACAGGGATCTCACACCTCACTGTGCACCTGCCCCACCCACAGGACAGGGATCTCACACCTCACTGTGCACCTGCCTCACCCACAGGACAGGGATCTCACACCTCAGTGTGCACATGCCCCACCCACAGGACAGGGATCTCACACCTCACTGTGCACCTGCCTCACCCACAGGACAGGGATCTCACACCTCAGTGTGCACATGCCCCACCCACAGGACAGGGGGATTTCACACCTCACTGTGCACCTGCCTCACCCACAGGACAGGGATCTCACACCTCAGTGTGCACCTGCCCCACCCACAGGACAGGGATCTCACACCTCACTGTGCACCTGCCCCACCCACAGGACAGGGATCTCACACCTCACTGTGCACCTGCCTCACCCACAGGACAGGGATCTCACACCTCACTGTGCACCTGCCCCACCCACAGGACAGGGATCTCACACCTCACTGTGCACCTGCCCCACCCACAGGACAGGGATCTCACACCTCACTGTGCACCTGCCCCACCCACAGGACAGGGATCTCACACCTCACTGTGCACCTGCCTCAGCCCCGGGACTTGGTGGACACGTGTCACCGGTCTCACCCCAGCCTTGGGTGGGGCTGGAGTCCGAGGAGCTTCTGCTGCTACCCCACGGCCGCTCTCTGAGACCCCCACCATGGGGGCTTATCCAGCAGCCACCTCGCTGCCTCTTTCTCTTTTCTCATTTGCAGGTGTCAGATTTGAACCTGAGAAATCTGTGTGACTACAAGAGAGACCGCTCCTCGGGGGGCACAGTCAGAGCACGACTGTATTGTCCAGGAGCCCCTGCCTGCCCGTGAAGAGTTAAAATTGTATATGTGCGGGTGTAAAAAGTTAAGCTTAAGCTTACAGGTTTAAACCTCCTGGTACAGCTGTAAAAATAAGACAGAGTGAAGTAGCACCTTGACAGTAGGGACTCCATTTTGGAGCACTTGAGACTCCATTCTGGGAAAGCACCCCCCCCACCGTGAGACTCTGGTTTGCAACCATGATCTCAAATAGTCGGACAATAGCAGTGCACTACATCACCCTTGGCAGAGCACAAAAACCCCCTAGCATGATCGCTCAAGCTTAAAAGTAGAAAGGTTGCACCTGGGTTACCTGGGCTAATAATAAAGATGTGATTTGTCTGTGTCTTGCATTAATGTCAAGTCCTAATTGCTAATTGTAATATTGTAACTGGTATTGTCAAGATTATGATAAATATTAATTTCACTTAGGTTTTAGGTTATGTTGACCCCAGTAACCATATACTCTCTTTTGATTTTATGTACTCTCTTTTGATTTTAGCAACTGTATATAGCAACTGTGCATAGCAACCGTGTATTCCCCCCTTCCCGGTTTTGCGGTTTTTGCCTTTATAAACCCTAACCTTTGGTTATTCGGGGCTGCTCTGCTCATGTATGATCAGACAGCCCCAGCATGCTGGATAATCAATAAAGCTTCCCCTTGCTGTTTGCATAAGAGATGTCTCTTGGTGACGTTTTTCGGGCAGTCGACTCTAACACCCGCGGGCCAGAGCCACCTGTGCAGTCTCCGGGCAACGCGGCCATGAGCCAAACCCTGCAGTCCCCTTCGTCGGGCTGAGGAGGAAACGCGAGGGAGAGGGAGGTGATGCCACCCAGGCTGAGGCCGGAGCTTGGGATCTAAGCAGGTGCCCCTCCACGCAGCCCCCCCACACCTGCCATGCCTGCCACAGCCGGTCGGGGTGGTTGAGGCCATCACAGGCGTCTGAGGCCGCTGCCAGCCTGATCCTGAGCCCACCTCTGTCCCCACCCCAGACGCCGAGTCGTGAGATGAAGGTGGTGCGTCTGAGACCGAGCAGGCTGACGCTGGCGCCTGGTGCAGGACAGCAGGAGCTTCTCTGGCTCTGCTCGCAGCAGGACCTCGGCCCCCTCCCAGGCCGAGGAGAAGCAGGGATGGAGGGAGAGGCGGAGGGCAGAGAAGCCGCAGCCACACGGCCCCTCGCCTCCCTCAAGCTCCACGAGGGGTCCAGCGGTGTCCTGGTGGTGACCCTCCCTGCCGGAGTCACTGTCGCCCCCGTCCCTTCCCGTGGAACCGAGAAGCCAGGAGGAGGGGGCTCTGCTTTGCCTTGCTGTGGACGGGGTCCCTGAGCTCCACTGGGTGTGGCCCAGGAAGCCCTGGGGAGGGGGATTCTGGCCGGCGAGGGGCCGTGAAGCCTGCGCCGGGCGATGACTCCAGAAAACCTGGGACTTAGCGGCGTGGTTGCCGGCTGCGATCCTTCTGCGCGGAGGGGTGGCTGAAGTCGTCTCGCAGAGGGGGAGCCGCGTCTGCCCTATCTCCTGATGGGGGAAGGGAGACTGAGGCCGGGGCCTGAGTGGGATTGAGGCAGGAGAGGACAGTCAGCCCCAGCCAGCCTGACCCTGAGCCCACCTCTGACCCCACCACCCGGCAGCTCCTGCCAGCCAGGAGCAGGAAGTCTAATCCGCAGCTGCGAAGACCGCTCCCCCCCACCCCCAGCAGGGTCGGGAAGGTCCTCACTGTGCACCTGCCCAGGACTGCCCAGGCCGACCCTTGTGCCGCCTTCCTGGGGAGGCAGTGGTGAGCAGCACGGCCCCTGCCCTGCACTGGGCTGGGCCCGGGTGCCGCCAGCCCCAGAGGGCGCGGCCTTGCCAGCCCGGCAGCTCCACCTGGGGAGCAGTGGAGCCGCGCTCTGTGCCGGTCTCCTTGTGCTCACACACAGGGCTCCCATAAACCTTGCCCGGTTAAGACCCTTCCTCTTGGGGGCCTGCGCTGTGGCATAGGAATAAAGCCGCCACCGGTGACACCAGCATCCTATAAGGACGCTGGTTCAAGCCCTGGCTGCTCCACTTCTGAGCCGGCTCCCTGCTGATGGCCTGAGAAAGCAGTGGACGATGGCCCTCGTGCTTGGGCCCCTGCACCCACATGGGAGACCCAGATGGAGCTCCTGGCTCCTGGCTTTGACCTGGCCCAGCCAAGGCCGTTGTGGCCATTTGGGAGGTATGGCAGCCACAGGGGGCAGTCACACAGACCCCGCCCTGCTCTGCAGGAGTTCCCCCAAGACGCCAGCTGCTCTCTCTCTCTCTCTCAGATGCTGCCCTCAGCCTGCCCCTCCCTGGTCCTCGGTGGAGCCCACACGCTCGCCCAGCCAAGAGCTGGCCCAGCATCCAGGAGGCATCAGGCTCAGGCGGGGAGCCAGGGGTGGAGACAGAGGGGCTCTGTCCTTGGACATGGGATTCCGTGTCCTGAGCCCCATGAGATCGGCTGCTGCCCCTCAAGAGGGTGAGGGAGGTCACTTCTCCTGCTGGCTGCTCCGAGAGCCCCCACCCCGGGTGGCTTAGGGGCCAGGGAGCAGAAACAGTGACCTGGGGCCAGTGCTGTAGTTTCAAGGGTAAAGCCGCCACCTGCGGTGCTGGTATCCCATCTGGGTGCTGGCTAGTCCTGGCTGCTCCACTTCCCATCCAGCTCTCTGCTGTGGCCTGGGAAAGCAGTAGCAGATGGTCCAAGTGCTTGGGCCCTGCACCCGCATGGGAGACCTGGAAGAAGCTCCTGGCTTCAAATCGGTGCAGCTCTGGCTGTTGCAGCCATCTGGGGAATGAACCAGAGGATGGAAGACCTCTCTCTCTCTCTCTCTCTCTCTCTCTCTCTGCCTCTTTCTCTCCCTGCCTCTGCCCCTCTGTAACTCTGCCTTTCAAATAAATAACCATTAGAAAGAAAGAAAGAAAGAAAGAAAGAAAGAAAGAAAGAAAGAAAGAAAGAAAGAAAGAAAGAAAGAAAAGAAAGACCAGGGAAGCTCCAGCCTCTCCCCAGAGCTTAGCAGGGACGTGACCCTGCACCCCCCCACGCCCTTGTCCCCGGCTTTCCCACGAGGGATCGCAGATGGAAACCATGAGAAGAGGGAGGGGACTCTCGCGGCTCTGCCCGCTGCCTTTCTCTTCTCACCGCGTTTTAGGCAGCTGTCACGGTCCATCATTTCCATCCCTCCCGGAACTCGGCACCTGGAGCAACAAACTGCGCCGCGTCTTTGAGCCGCGCGTTTCCTGCACACCGCTCGCTCGCTCGGCGGATTTACGTCTTCAATTAAGGAGACGCTCCTGCGGGCGGCGCGGAGGCGTGGCAGCTGCCGTGCCCAGTAGTCACAGCTCCAAGGCCCGCAGACAACGGCGGTGGCTGTGATTTAACATCTCTGCCGCAGGTGCCCACTGCTGCTGCCGTCCCTGCCGTCCGCGGGCCTCGTCTTGCTCGTGGTCAGACGGAGAAGCCCGGTCCAATCGCTGGCAGATTGCACGCGGGAGAGTTATGGGCGTCTTCCAGAGTAAACCCCCAGACGCGCATATGGAAATACAGCCGCATTCGGTGCTAACGTGATAGTAACAGGAGGAAGGCGGCTGCTATTGTGAGTTTCCTTTTGATCGATACTAAGTCTGAAAATAGCTTTGAGCCCGAAAACATTTCCTGCCGCTCTTGGCCAGGAAGCCAACTCTCCCTTGGCTTGCAGAGCTTCATCCGTTTGCCGTTTTGGGAGCGACGGAAAGTCGGAAAGTCGCGGGGACAAAACAGAGCACAAGAGTGACGAGTGCGCTCGGCGTGCGCGTCGTCCGGCCGCGCGGAGAAGGTGGCCATTGTACCGGCGCGGCAGGAAGCCAGGGCCCGTCCGGGAGGAAGTGCCAGAGCTTCGCCTGGGACTGGGTTTTGCTCAGACAGCGACTCTGTGCGTAGCACAGCTCTGAACTCACCACGCGGCTCCGTCCTCACCACTCTACCAAACCACTTCCTCTCTGTCTGGAGATGGGGTCATGACCCACGCGCGGCCACGACTCCCTCGGTGGGCTGTGCAGTCCATCCTTCTGTCATGGCTCCCTTGCGATGGCTCAGTCCTGCCTCTGAGTCCATCTCAGGCCATCCAATTAGACTCGGCTTCTGCTGCTGCGGTCATTTTATGGATAAAACCTGTTCCTAGGTGGGGACCCAGGAGCTCCTGGGAGAGGCACGAATTCACCCGAGAACACACCCTGGAGTTTCTCCTGTGGACACTTAACAGGGGCGTGGATCTCGACGGCTCATGCCCTCCCAGCTGAGCGGCAAAGCTGCCGAGAGGCTCCGTGCCACCGAACACCCACGGAGCCACGGGAGCCACGGGAGCCACGGGAGCCACGGGAGCCACTGCGCCCCCCTCGCACACGAGCCCCTCTCTGGATGGCAGACAAGCACAGAGACCGCTGCCTGCCAGCAGGGGCCGCGGCCCGGAGCATGGCTGGGGCACCCCTCCCCCCCGCAGACCCTCACTGCAGCCTCTGCACGTTCACCCCGACGCTGAGATGTTCCGTGGACACCCATGCTCAGCATTGCCACCCCCCCCCGCCAGGACCCAGGCTCCCGTCTCTGCAAAGGCACCCCTGGGCCACAGCTAGGAGCCTGCACATCCCCGTAGCCAAGATGAACTTACCTCCAAAAATACTCACTCGTCTCAGAAGCAGAGGGACAGAGACAGCTCCCGCCTGCTAATTCATTCCCCAAACGCCCACAACGGCTGGGGCTGGACCAGGAGCCAAGACCACAGTGGAGGCCTCCCACATGGGTGGCAGGAACCCACTTACTTAGGCTGTCACCACGCCTGCCAGGGTCTGCACTGACAGGAAGCAGGAGCCAGCCTTGAACCCAGGCACTTGGCCGTGGGCGTCTGGACTCTCATCTCAGCTGCTGGGTTAGATGTCCACCCTGAAGTTGGCTTCTAATTCCATTTTCTTACGAACTTTTGGAGTCCTTTGACACACACAGAACACAGTCATAAACAGTCTTACACAAGCACACACTCATACATGCACACACAACACACCCCTGCATATGCGTGAGTGTGCAGACACCAATGATGTGCATGAGCACGTGAACATGTGTGCAAGTACATGTGTGTGCATGGTCCATGCGTGTGCAGGCGTGTGCGTGTCCTGCCTACCGGAGTGCACACACAAGCACACAGGATCGCACAGCGCTTGTGCACTGCTGCTGGTCTGCTCAGGACTCTGACTGCCGGGTCCTTGCGGTTTCTTTATTGTTCAAAACTAACTTGCATGGGTGGTTTCCCATAGACGGTGGGGAGCTGTTTGTCTCAGGCCTGTGCCCACGATGCCTAGGAGGACATCAGTGGCCCCTCACGCACCTGTCCCCGCAGCTCTGGTCCGGGGGTGCCTGGGTCCTGGCGGCGGGCAGTGATGAGCATTGGTGTCCACAGAATGAAGCCAGGCCTGGCCCCAAGCTGGACATTGTTGAGTTTCTGATCTCCGACAGGCCCTTGGTTTTGGTTTTCTTTGGAAACATCTGGCCTGGTGACGGGACTTGGGGCCAGCGCCACACACACCGTTGGCCCGGTGGCTCAGCCTCACATGTTGTGCCAGGGTGTGGCACCGTCACGCAGTGGTAGGGGAAGCACACCTCTCACACTGCCCCCTTGCCTGTTCTCAGCCACTGCACAGCTGTGGTCAAACGTCCTGCAGTCTGTGTGGTCGTTGCAAAGGCTTCACAGCTTCCAGTGGGACACAGGACCCAGCGAGTGGAGCCCTCACTTTTTTTTTTTTTTTTTTTTTTGACAGGCAGAGTGGACAGGGAGAGAGACAGAGAGAAAGGTCTTCCTTTGCCGTTGGTTCACCCTCCAATGGCCGCCGCGGCTGGCGCACCGCGCTGATCTGATGGCAGGAGCCAGGTGCTTCTCCTGGTCTCCCATGGGGTGCAGGGCCCAAGCACTTGGGCCATCCTCCACTGCACTCCCTGGCCATGGCAGAGAGTTGGCCTGGAAGAGGGCAACCGGGACAGAATCCTGCACTCCGACCAGGACTAGAACCCGGTGTGCCGGCGCCGCAAGGCGGAGGATTAGCCTAGTGAGCCGTGACGCCGGCCAGAGACCTCGCTTTCTAATGAGGGTTTCATCCGATAAAAGTGACCTTAAACAATGTGCATTCTGGGGCTGGTGCTGTGGCATCATGGGTAAAGCCACTGTCCGCAGAACCGACGTCCCATATGGGTACCAGTTCGGATCCCGGCTGCTCCACTTCCAATCTATCTCTCTGCTATGACCTGGGGAAGCAGTGGAAGATGACCCAAGTATTTGGGCCCCTGCACCTGCATGGGAGACCCAGAGGAGGCTCCTGGCTCCTGGCTTCGGATCGGCGCAGCTCTGGCCATTACAGCCATGTGGGGAGTGAACCAGTGGATGGAAGACCTCTCTCTGTAAGTCTACATCTCAAATAAATAAATAAAATCTTTTTAAAACTATGCATTGTGAGAAAGGAGAGAATGGCGAAGATGTTGGGTCAGAATTCATTTCTTAAGATGTTTCTCACTTGAAAGGCAGAGCTACAGAGAGAGAGAGAGAGAGAGAGAGAGAGAGAGAGAAGATCTTCCATTCACTGCTTCACTCCCCAAAGGCCTAACAGAGCCAGGACTTGGCCAGGATGGAGCCAGGAGCCAGAATGCCACTGGGGTCTCCACGTGGGTGGCACGGGCCCAAACACTGGGGTCAGCACTTTCTGCTCTCCGCCTCCCAGGTTGCATTAGAAGGAAGTTGGAAACAGAAGCAAAGGAGCCAGAACTCCATCCCAGACCCTCCACCGTGGACACAGGCACCCCAAGTGGCATTCTAGCCACCACCCCATCCTCCACCGTGGACACAGGCACCCCAGGTGGCGTTCTACCACCACCCCACCCTCCACCGTGGACACAGGCACCCCAAGTGGCATTCTAGCCACCACCCCACCCTCTACCGTGGACACAGGCACCCCAGGTGGCGTTCTAGCCGCCACCCCAAACACCCGTCCCCTCGCCCTCATTTTCAGCATCTTGAGGCACACTCCAGGTTCACAAACCGGAACACCAGAGGCACAGCGTGGCGGACTGGAGCACTTGGATCTGGGGGCAGGTGTGCTGCTGTCCGTCAGCTCTGTGAGACTCCCACTGCTGGGCTTCGTCTCCGGGCTGGCCTCAGGGTGAGCGGACCTCTGTGGGTCCCAGCCCTCTGCCTCATCTCCCTTTGCGGTTCTGGGACTGCTTCCCTGGCTGTGGTCCGGCTCTCTGGTGAGATTCCTGGGGGCTTCCACGCAGACTGCCTCCAGGAACACCTGTAGTGCCGGCGTCGGGACACGGACGAGTGAACGTACCCCAACAGGGCCCGAGTGAGAGAGCAAGAGTCCACCTTCTCATCAAACACACTCATGGCAGTTGGTGTGGAGTCCCCCTCTCCCAAGAAAACGCACTGGCAAGGGGAAGAGTGAGTGGCGAACCGGACAAGGGAGCTCGTCCACTCCAGCCACACGATTCCTGCTCAGCACCAACACTGAGTCACCACCTGCACACCAGCGGCGCTCTGCGTCACGGAGACCCCCTTGGGGCCAGCCCATGTGTCCGTGAATGTCCCTCCATCTCCTAATTAGCTGCAGCGTTGGCCAGCCCAGGAACTCAACAGGCTGAGAATGGTGATGCTTTTCCTCTGGGAATTTATGAATTAACAGCCGGTATCAATCAGGAACGACGATGTGGCACCAAGACCACGTTCCTGGGCATGCAAGAATTCCCCAGCCGGGCGAAGGACCAGGGATGGCCGGGACTGAGGCCAGGATCCGGCGCTCGGTAGAGCAATTTTAGCTCTTACACATCCCGGGTATTGGGTCCAGCTGCTGGACAAAAGCTCAAAATCTCCCTTGCGGTTGGTTGTGGAACCGCCAGCCAAGGTCCCTGGCCGTCTGCTCACCTGGGACAGGTGGCATGAAGGGTGACGTGAAGGTGGGCCCCATCTGGGTCTCCCCGAGACTCTGGAATGGTTGGTCTCACCTGTGCGCTTGACTGGACCACGTACCCAGATCCGTGGGCAGACACCAGGCTAGACCCACCGTGCAGGCTTTTGTGGGGCGTCCCTAGCAGTCAGCAGAGACCTGGGCTCTGCAGTGTGGGTGAACCCCGTCCAGGCAGGTCTTGGGGAAAAGACCGCGTCCCCTGGGGAGGAGGGAGTTGCACCTGCCGTCTGCCTCTGCACACCACTCGCAGCTCAGCTCTGCCCTGGGTCTCCCGCTGACTGCCCTGCCCTGCGATCTCTCCTGTTGCCAGCCCCACAATCCCAAAAGCCAGGTCCTCAAAATAAGTCTCTCTTGCAAAATATGATGAATGATAGACGATAGACAAATGATAGAGAGAAGGATGGATGGGTGGATAGATATACAGAGACAGATGGGCAGATGGATAGAGATCACTGTAGGGATACACTGATAGAGCGCACAGACAGATGGAGATAGCAGGCTGGCTGGATAGCTAGAGGTAGATTGATGGATGACGGATGGATACATAGGCAGATGTAGATGTATAGAAATATGGATAGATGGATGGTAGAAAGATAGATAGATATAGATATATGGATAGATGGATTAGATACATGGCTGGATGGATGGATGTAGATACGTGGATGATGGATGGATGGATGGATGGAGAGTTGGCTGGACAGAGATGATTGATGTATTAGATATATGGATGGATAGGTACATGGATGGCTGGATGGCTGGATGGCTGGACGGATGGATAGTTAGAGGTAGATTGATAGATGATGGATGGATGGATAGTTGGATGGACACAGAGAGATGGTAGATAGATTAGATGTAGAGACAGAGATAGATCCATCGGTTGGTTCTGTTTCTCTGGAGATCTCTGACTGTTACTGGACCTCAAAGGCCTCTGGCTAGCGTCCATGGTGTCCGTCTCCCCAGGGACACTCCCTGCAGCCTTCAGCTTGGTCGCAGGGAGGCACCTCTGGCTGTGGAAACGCGGGTCCCCGGCACCAGCAGGAGGCTCGGGAGGGGGCACAGTGTCTCAAGTCTCCCACCAGGGCTCCTCCCCAACTCCTCAGGGCCAAAGGACGCCCGCAGAGGGGGCGGGCCTGGGGCAGGCACCGCAGGCCGACTCAGGTTTTCCTCCAACCAAAACCAAGCTCAAGCTCTTTTTTTTTTTGCCGTGGACACTACTGATCCTGCTTAGTAAGAAACTGTCAGCTGCGTAAAGACGAATGCTGTTGGCAGGGTCACCAGGCTGCTCTTTGGTTAGGGAGTTCACTGGACCCCAAATCCCCAGGGGGGTCACGACCCTGTCCAGAGACCGTCCAGCGAGAGCACAGATGTCAAGACCTCCGTCCCCTGTCACAGAGCTCCCAACGCGGCTGCAGACTCGCTCTCCCTCTGCCATGCGGCAGCATTCCATTTGCCTGGCGCTCTGGCTCTGCTCTGCCACACGGGAGCCTCCATCCAAACTTTCCATCTGGACGTGTCTACGGCCCGAGCGGAAGACGGGCAGGCTCCGCATACATGGTGCGAATTCAACATCAGATTTGGAAGCCGGCTGCTGACACAGGTTCACCTGTGCCCTCACGCTCGGGCCCAGGAGAGAGAACAGGGCACGTGGGGCCGCTGGTCCACCGTGGGGTGAGAAGGGGAATCCTGGGCAGAGACCAGGGATGGGGCCGTGCAGAGGTGTGCACGTGTGAGCACGCGTGTCTGACTGTGTGTATGAGTGCACCATGCCCACGTCCCAGGGGCAGAGACTGGATGGCAAGCAGCGCCCAGAGGATGTCTCTGCTCAGCCACCCTCGCACCTACATCCAGGCCTGGGTGGGGAGGTCTCCCCCGGCTGCCTCCCTGGGGGACCTCAGGCAACTGGCTCCATCCCTGGAGGCCTCTGACTGTCCTCCGTGGAAGGGGCACGTGGTTCCCACTGCGTGGATTGTCATGGAAAGAAACCGATGAGGGTATTGGGAGGTGCATCCCTTGGTGGTGCGTGCTGCAGACCCCAGCAGTGAGACCCTGGCGGCGAGGGGGCCTTGCTGGGGCCCAGCTGCACATTAGGAGGCTCTGCCGCGGCCCCACATTCATTCTGCCCGGTTCTGCCCCAGTTATACCGAGAACTCCTTAATAGTACCGTCGTGCCCTCTTCCTGCTGGGTCCTCACCACCACTGCAGGGCTGTTACGCCTACCCAGAAAACAAACAGGGTGCTTGTCGTGGGGTGCTGGTGGGGTGGAGGCAGTGTTCCAGGACCCCTGAGGAAGTGGCTGGCCGAACATGGAGGAGGGGCAGCTCTGTTCTGAAGGCTGCAGACAGGTGCACAGGCCCACAGAACCATGTGCTGCCCCCAGTGCTGCTGGGAGCCACGGTGGACTTCCCAGGGGAGCATCCAGGTTGACCCTGAGCCCAGCCGCACTTCCTGTCCTCCATGCAGCCCTGCTCAGGGGCTACAGTGCCCCCCCCATTGGGATGTGACTGACAGGAAGGCATCACGTGGGGCAGGGGGGATCTGAGCTCCCGGAGGGGCTGCAGGGCCCCACGTGCTTGAATGACAGCCTTGTCTCCTGCACAGCAAGCCCCAATGATGGCAGGGAACACGGAGGGACCTGGCGGGGTCGCTGGGTGGGGGGTCAGAGTCCAGCAGGGTCTCTGGAAGTGACTTAACCACTGCGAGGGTGACAGGGACGGGAAAAGTCAGCAGACACCAGACAGGAAGGGCAGGACCGGAGTCCTCGCTGCACACAGAAGCCTGGCCCTGCCGGCCGCCGGCAGCCAGCTCGCTGCTGGCTCGGGACCGGTCTTTGCTTCTCTCACTCCTTCCTTTCCTTGGCCTGGAGCTCCCAGAACCCTGCCCGGCTGGGCCATTCTGGCTGGAAGTGCTCCGGGGGATGGGTGTGTGCCAGGCCTGCCCACTGCAGGGTGGGGACACCAGCCAGCCTGGGCCCTCGGTCGCGCCCCCGCCTGCCCCCGCCTGCTCGGCTTCTCTCGGGAGGAAGACCGAGCAGCAGGGCCTCAGACGCTCATCTTCTCAGCAGCTCAACGTGCCGCTACTTATTTTTTTAAAAAAGAAAACTTTTTTTTTTAAATAGGCAACA
Organism: Oryctolagus cuniculus; assembly: GCF_051225735.1. NCBI lineage: Eukaryota > Metazoa > Chordata > Mammalia > Lagomorpha > Leporidae > Oryctolagus > Oryctolagus cuniculus. The sequence goes on from NC_142873.1 coordinate 162,958,475, forward strand.
GCTTTGCATTTTGGAGAGAAATGTTCTTTATGTAAATGTAAATCTAATGAATAAGCAAATAAACGTCTCCCATAAAGCGTTGACTGTTTTGATTCAAAACACAAATCAGGTCCCGCACCTTCGGGTTTGATGGAAATGTGGCTGGAAGGCGAATGGATGACAGTGAAGCTCTGCCAGGAGCAAGCTCTGCTCCGCCCGCCCTCCTCCTCCCTTCCTCCTCCTCCTCCTCCTCCTCCTCCTCCTCCCGTGCATTTCCATAGCAGGTCGCCCAGCTCACTCACAGGCACCGGCAGCAGAGCGCTTGGCCCTGCCTGTCCTGAGCTGACCGTGCCGCGGTGTGTCCGGGGTGAACCCCTGTCCAGCTGCGGCAGAGGGAACTTGCCGGCGGGGGAAGCTGGGGTTCTGGGCTGTGAGGGACGCATGGCTCGGCTCTGGAGGCCTCTGCACCGGCTTCCTTCGGCAGGAGGCTGGGCACAGCCGTCACTCAGATTTATCGTCATTAATACAGGGAATCCACATAATCACCGTGCCCTTAACAAACAGCGTGGCTGCTTATCTGGGACAGTGGCCAGGGGACGTTCGCAGCTTCCCCCAGCTTGTTCTAATGAGCCCACGGCTTTCCCGGGAGCGGCTCCAGGCCTCCTCTGCCCCACACCTCTGGCATAGCTGGAAGCCTCGGGCGCTCCAGCCTGCTAGGTCCACCTGTGCGTTACAGGTCAGGTGCACTATGAGCTCAGGGCAGGGTGTGGCCTGGTGGCTACGACGCTGGCGCACACACTCGCATCCTACCCTGGATGCCGGGGTCCAATGCCTGGCTCTGGTGTCTGATCCCAGCTTCCTGCTAACGCACCTGGGGTACAGCAAGTGATGACGAAAGGGGTTGGGTCCCTGGCACTCATGTGGGAGACCTGGATGGAGTTCTTAGCTCCTAACTTTGGCCTGGTCCCGTCATAGCTGCTGTGGGCATTTGGAGAGCCAACCAGGAGATGGAAGCCATTCTGTCATATTCTCTCTCTCTCTCTCTCTCTTTCTCTCTCTCTGAAATCATCAGGTGAAAAGGTAGCAACACCAGCAATAGTTGGGAACACAGATTGATGAGAGCAGAGGGCATTCACAAACATGGTCTCACACTGTGTCCACTGCAGCCTTGCTGGGCTGGGACGAACACGTCGCCTGTTTTGAGTAGAGGAGCAGAATCCTGGAACCACAGGAAGGACCCAGTTCGGGTTCCCCTGGCCGAAGCCGAAGCTGGAGCCACTCCCCTGGGCCTGCCCCTTGACAGCCGCCCTGCACTGTGTTCCCTCGTCCACTAGCCCTGGGAGTCCAGGCGCCTGCCCAGCCACGGCCTCCCCAGAGCTGGGGAATGTGCTACAGAGCAGGGAGTGCTGAGCCACCGTGCACCTGCCTGGTGCAGGGAGAGCTGGGGGCGACGGGTGGGCTGGGAAGGCTTCAGTGGGGCTTTTATTTTTCAAGTCCGATGGGAAACAGATCAAAACATCTTTATTCTCCCACCGGGTCCCAGAAGAAACAGCTCTGGGCTGAAGGCGGAAGCCAGCGTTCAGAGCCCTTGCCCATTTTTTAAAAAGATAAGTGCTGTGTTTAATGCATAACAGAACGGCTGCTCCAGAACGCACCCCAACGAGACGCGAGGCCGCAGCAGAGCCGCGAGGGGGCTGCTGCCCTGTTAACTGAAAAGGGAAAAATCCAGTGTAGCAAGAGCCCTGGGGACAGGGCTGGAGGCCAAGCAGGCCGCGCCCCCCGCCCCCACAGCCATCGGAGGACAGAGCCCCTTCCAGGCCTGACGGTGCCTTCCCACGTGCTGGGGCCCGGGGGCAGCTCTACATGGGCCTCGCCCCACGCAGCTCTGTCATGCACACATCTGTGAAGTGCCTGTAAGTGCACCCCATGGGGGCCATGCTGCCCCGAGCTGCCACAGCCACCCTTCAAGGGCCACCTCTCCCAGCCGGGCAGTTGGCATTGCTCCCGCTTGGGAGGGCCTGGTCTGGACGTCAAAGGTGCAGCCTGGCTGCGGCAGTGGTGGCCATATGTACAGACAGCATCCCCCTAGCTGGCTGCAGCAGGAGCACGGAACACCCCTCCCCCACCGCTGTGCGCACCAGAGTGCAGGTCTTGCCCATTGCCCGTAGCTCAGCACCATGGACAGAGCCAGGAGCAGCCCCCTCCCTGGCTTCAGCAGTCTCTGCAAAACTGCAGCTGCCCTCCAGGTCAGCAGTGCTTGGCTTGTAACTCGGACCCTGGAGGCAAGATGCTGCCCCTCCCCTCCCTGCCAGGGCCTGGGTCTGCCCAGCCACCGCCCCTCCTCCCCTGTCACGGCCGCTTCTCAGTCACTCGTGCGTCACAGACGCAGGGTGGGGGAGATTGGAGAAGCACGCCCCGCCCCCCCACCTCGAGGACGGCTGTGGTGCCGACTTCTCCCACGTCAGGAGCAGCCAGTGGTGGGGGATGCGGGGGCTGGAGCCCCTGCATTGCCAGCGGGATCGAGCGCCATGTTTGGAAACTTCAACCGGAGCTAGCACGTGAGCCAGTAACTCCACCCACAGGAGTGGGCCCGAGAGAGGTGAAAACCCACGCCCAGAGAATGGACAGAGCCGAGGAGTGGACAGAGCCAAGATGTCCACGGATGGGTGAGGGGACGGACGACCGTGGCCTCTGCACACGGGAGCAGGACCAGCAGGCAGAGCCTTCGGGACAGAGAGACGGCAGCTGCTGGGGGAGCACCGGGAGCGACCGTTTACAAGACTGGGGTGTGTGTGAATGTTCCGGAATGAGATAGTGGTGATGGTAGCAACATTAGGAATGTGGTAAAAAAAAAAAAAAAAAACTGAATCGTGCACTGTAAGATGTCTAAAGTGGTGAATTTCAGGTTACACAAAGCGGACTTTTTTTTTAAAAAAAGTGCTCTCCTGGACAGATAATGAAAAACAAAGTGAGACGGAATGAGGGACGGGGCTCCGCCCACTGCAGGGCAGGCCCCGGGCTCCTCTCCCGGCTCCCAGGGCACTGAGTTCCCAGCAGGTGCACGTCTGTGTGTCCACAGAGCCCAGCACACCTGCACGCACAGTCAGAGCCCCAGGGCTGGGGGTGCGATGATGCTGAAGGCAGAAAGGCCCTACTGTGTGCAGGAAGCGCACACAAGGTGGCCACGCATACCTTGCCGTGAAGACGAGTTTCCTCTTCTTAGCATCGTCACTTATTTGAAAGGCAGCAGAGACGGAAACAGGCAGGGAAGCCCCCCTCTGCTCGTTCACTCCCAGGCGCCGTCAGCAGCCAGGGCGGGTGAGGGTCGGAGCCGGCGACCTGGGAGTCCATCCAGGCCCCCTCCCACGTGAGTGGCAGGGTCCCAAGTACTCGGGCCATCACAGGGTGTGCATCCGCAGGAAGCTGCACTGGGAGCAGAACCAGGTCCTGACCCCAAGACCTTAACCTAGGATGGGGGTGTCCCAAGCCATGCCAAACGCCCACCCTAGAGACGAGTTTTGCACAGAGCTGAGCCTTAGCAAGTGGAGCAAGAGAGGGGGCTGTGGGCTGGGGTAGCAGCTGGGTGGGTGCAGAGAGGTGGGGCCCGGCCTGGCCCCCTGCTGCAGGCCCTTCCCTGGATGCCTCTAAAGCCTGCAGGTGCAATTCTGCCCCGGGGGAGCCACAGGGGAGGGCGGGGCGGGAGCACCGGGCGGGTGGGAGGGGCCCGGAGTGGAGTCCGTTCTCTCCCTCGGCCGTCCGTGCTGACTGAGGGCTGGCAGGCGTCCACATGGAGTGTCGCTCACCACGTGCCTGATTTAATTTTGAAATTACACAGGAAAACGTGCGAGGACACCACCCATTATCTGTGCATCGCCTGCCAGCAACCAGTGCTCTGCCACGGAGCCTCCGTCTGCTGTGGCTGCAAACCACGCTTGGTCCTTCCTGCCCCCGGCTCTCGATCAGGGCGGGCACTGGGGAACAAAGCGCCCACACCCAGACCCATGGTTGCAATGGATCCGGGCCCTCAGGGAGGAGCCGCCCTTGCTGGGGCCATCGGCAGCAACCCAGAGCCCGGCTGCAGGGGCCCCTCGCCCCGCCGCCCCCACAACCACCCTCCAGAAACGCCGCTCGGTGCATGGAGACGATACCGCAACCCTTGATTTTCTCCTCTGAAGATTTATCGCCACCGAGTTGTCAGGCTTCAGGAAGCTTAAATTTCGCACCATCAACTTCAGCATAAACGATGAGGGGGAAATGGTTTATAGGCTCTGATCAGGCTCTTTGAGAGTCGCAATTCTCGGGACGCCACTTAGACGTGGGCGAGTCTGGGTGGATGGGAGGCCAGCGGACCTCAACCCCCCCCCCCAGAGTCTCCACGCGGAACCTTCTCTTGGAGACTGGTGGGGTCCAATTAAACCCAAACCAGGTCTTTTATCTGCAGCGCTGACGTGGGATTGGAGCTATCAACAAAAATCCGCATGTGCAAGAACAGGCAAGACCGCCCACGGAATTCTAAATATCTCAGAAGTCATATTCAGCCACGGAAATGCGCTGTGATGCAAATTAATTTACTGAACAGACAGAGTCCAATAAAGTTAGCTATAAACTGAGCGCCTGTATTTAAGGAAACCGTATTTTCCCACTCACCTACGAGATGAAAATCAGGATGTGTCTCCTCCAGGGTGAGCGCCGTCCCCCGGCCCCCAGGCTGCTCTCCCAGCCCCGCTGCCGACAGCCCTCGGCGAGATGGAGCCAGGCCCTGTCGAACCCCATGGCTGCGGGCAGCAGCGGCTTCTGGCTTCTGCGGTGAGCAAGAAGCCCCCGGAACCCCGCCGCTGCGCTGCCTGCCCCCCACACGGACGGAACCGGCGGCGTGAGTGGCTCCCTGCAGTGTCGCCCCGCACACTCCGTGGTCACAGCACCGCTTCCTGTGCTTGGAGGCTCCCCATCTCCTGCCCGGGGCCTCTGCTCGCCTCCCGCCACGTGGGCCCGGGCAGCAGAGTGCGGAGGAGGCACTGGCTCCCACCCTGGACACAGAAGCCCCCCGCTCCCCCCAGGGGAGCTGTCAGCGTCTGGGCACCGCGGTCCTGGCCAGAGGTTGGAGAATTTGCACTTTGTGTTTTCACTTTGTCAACGCTGATTTATTTACTTTGAAAGTCAGAGTTACTGAGAGAGAGAAAAGAAGAGAGGGAAAGAAAAGGAGAGAGAAAAGGAGAAAGAGAGAGAGAGCAAGCTTCCATCTGCTGGTTCACTCCCTAGATAGTGGCATCGACCAGGGCTGGACCAGGCTGAAGCCAGGAGCTTCATCCGTGTCTCCCATGTGGGTGCAGGGACCAAGCACTTGGGCATCTGCCGCTGCTTTCCCAGCCGTGAGCAGGAAGCTTGATCTGAAGCGGAGCAGCCGGGACAGGAACTGGTGCCCATATGGGATGGTGGCATCACAGGTGATGGCTACACCCGCGGTACCACAGTGCTGGCCCATGAACATCATGTTTCTGTGTGTCTAGAACATGTGTGTTCTCAGGTAACTTCTGAGACCATCTGGGGGGGGGTGACCAGGACCAGAGCCGCCCCCGTGGGGGTGAGTTGTGGGCGTCCAGTGACGGCGGAGGGAGCCCAGCTGGCACCGCCGCGTGCAGCGTCTGAGAGGCTGTCAGAGACCTGCGCGGCACGGAAGGCAGAGGAGAGACCAGGTCGGCTCCCTGGCCCGCCCTGCACCCACCTGCTGCCATGGACATTGTCCTTCCTGGCTTGGGGTCTGGGGCGTGGACAGAGCCACAGGGCCTGCGTTCCGGGCCCTCCAGTCCTCAGACGCACACTTCTCAGCCCACAGAATGACAGGAGCCAAAGCTGTAATGGATCCCTTAGCAGAGGGAGATCTACACGTGTACACATGGCATGTGCATATATAACACACGTAAACACATATGTGTCTACATGTGCACACAGAGAGCCAGGAATACACATCTATAACAAAGGCAAACACACATGCATCTACATGTATGCACATGGAGAGCCAGGCATGCACATACATAACACACATAAACACACATGTACCTACATATGTACACAGGAGAGCCGGACACACGCATATAGAACACACGTAAACACACATGTATCTACATGCACACACAGAGAGCCAGGCATGCACATATATAACACACATAAACACACATGTATCTACACCTGTACACATGGAGAACCAGGCGTGCACATATATAACATATGTAAACACACATGTATCTACACATGTACACACAGATGGCCAGACACATACACACATAACACACATAAACACACATGTACCTACATGTGTACACAGGAGAGCCGGACACACATATAGAGCACACGTAAACACACATGTGCCTACACGTGTACACATAGAGAGCCAGGGTATACATATATAATACATGTAAACAGATACGCATATCTACACATGGACACATGGACAACAAGGCATATAGACATACAACACATATAAACATAGACATACACACAGAGAGCCAGGCATACACATACATAACACATATAAACACATGTATCTACACACAGAGAGCCATATATACCATATAAACACACACACGTATCTACACATGTATAATATATAACAAAATACTAAGGGGCTGGTGCTGTGGCATAGCAGGTTAAGCCTCCACCTGTGGTGCCTGCACCCCATTTGGGCGCCGGTTCAAATCCCAGCTGCTCCACTCTGATCCAGGTCTCTGTTGTGGCCTGAGAGAGCAGTGGAAGACGGCCCAAGTCCTTGGGCCCCTGTACCCATGTGGGAGACCCAGAGGACGCTCCTGGCTCCTGGCTCCTGGCTTCGGATCGGCACAGCTCCGGCCATTGCAGCCATGTGGGGAGTGAACCAGCGGATGGAAGACCTCTCTCTCTGTCTGAGCTCTACCTCTCCAATAAATACATAAAGTCTTTAAAAAATGGAATCATCCAGCTCACGTCAGTGGCCGGTGTGCCTACCATGTGCTCACCGTTGTCACGTGCCCCGAGCCCTCTGCTTGGTAACACTGGGGAACGATGCCCAGACCCAAGGCCTCTGAACCCCAAACCCGCCCCTCTCTCTGTTGTGATGTCGCCTGCTAAGGGCCAGGGTGTGTGCCCTGAAATCACGAAGGGCTGGGACTCCACCCCCGATGCCTCAGGGCGGCTCTGTCTGCAGATGGCCCTTAAAGAGGGGCTACGTGAAGAAGGGGCCTTGGGGGAGGCCTGGTGCCTCACAGGAAGAGGAGATGGGGGTGGACGTGCGCGGAGGGGCAGCCCGTGAGGACACAGGGGACAGGGGCCTCAGAGAGCCCCAGCCTGCTGACCCCGAGTCCTGCACCCCAGCCTCCAGGGCCAGGGGCGGGCACTTCCTGTGGCACAGGCCACTCAGTCTCTGCTGCTTGGCTAGGGTGGCCGTGGGGAACGAGCCCGGAGCCCACGCCCACGGCGGAGAGCGGGCTGTGGAGCGAGCGGCAGAGCGGGGACGGTGGCTGTGCCAATCCCTCCCTTCACCCGAGTCTACAAGCCCCACTTCCTCTGAGCTCTGCAGGGCAGGGGCTGCAGGACCCCACTCAGAGCCTCCCTCTCGCCCCAGTCCCTCGAGGCTTCCTCTCACTTGGGATCCCTGCAGGCCCCCCACAAGGGGCTGCACCACGGGCCCGGAGCCTTGATCACCAAAGAGCCCGGATTAGCTCAGGTTTCCTGGCAGGGAAGGTTTCCCAACGACTCCTGAGCAGAGTAATCTCATTTGCTGAGAAGTTAAACGTAAATTGCACTAAATTAATATTGATTCCAATTAAGCCATTTATCTCTTTATGAATTTCAACTCCACATCAAAGACAATCATTGCCAAAGCGGCTCCACAGCAAACAAAGCTACAAGTGCAGTCCCATGTGGGGGCGGTTGTACTTGTCTGGGAAGCGCACGCACACACACAAACACATAGACACATAAACACAGACACACACAAAGACCTACACAGACACACAAAGACTCATAGACACACAGACACCTGCAAACACAAACACACACACACTTGCCTACAAACTCACATACACACAGAGACACACACATGCATACATACACAGAGAGCCCCCCCCACGTACCCGTGTGCATGCACACACAAACTGAAGAATCTGGAGCAGAGCTGGAACTGAGGCGGGGCGAGCTCGCTCCCTGTGCCCCTGCGGGGAGGGTCTCAGGGCGTCAGCACTGCTTCCCCCTCGACTCAGGGCTGAGAACGGCTCCCGGGTTCTGGAGGCTCCAGGAGCTCGGGGTCGGTCGTCCAGACGTGGACCCAGCAGGAGTCAGAGTGGACGGCTTGGGACAGACCTCCCCGAGGTCAGCGACCCCTTAGCCCTGAGCAGTGCGGACCACGAGTCCTCCCTCCGGCCCTGGCTCCCGTCTGCTCTCCACACTTTAGAAGACAGCAGCTCTGTGGGGCTGCGCAGCTGGGCACTGGGAGGTCAGGAGCTGGGCACCCCACGCCCACACACATGTGCACACTCCGTTAAAACAGTGCAGCTGCCCACTTGTCCCTGCGGCCAGGAAGCCCTCCACCCAGCGATGTCCCAGAGAGGGAGGGGAGAGGAGACATGAGGACCTCTCCTGTGTCCCCGCACACTAACCTGTGAGTGCACACTGGGCTCTCAGTCCTGCCCGGGACACCCGCCTGGTCTGCCAGGTGTGCCCCCCTCACTGGGCTTGGCTAGCATGCTCACCGTTTCGCTCCGTCTCACATCTGAATGCTTCTTGTACCAAGACAAGAACCTCTGACCAGCTGTCTCCAGGAACAAGACAAGACAACCATCGCTTCCAAGGAGCCGTGAATTAATCGTGTCTGCAAACTTCCTCTCACTCTCCAGGGTACTGCCTGTGTCTTCTGGGGATTAGGACACGGGCACCTCTGGGGAGGTTACGCAGCCCACCCCAACAGGCAACCAGGGACTCCCTTGCTCTGACCCTCTCCTCGCCATCCACCAGAGACCCTTCCCGGTGCCTGGTACTTTCAGATCACCTTGTACAGTGAACTCAGGCTTTGCCTGTAGCAGTCCAGTCAGTCCTGCTGTGCCACAACCTGCACACCCCTCAGAGTCATTGCACAGCAAAACCTGCGTGTGTTTTGTATAAAATGGGGTTGGATGACGACACTCGAAAACCTCCATCCGTGGGGCAGGCATCTGAGCAGTTAGGATGCCTGCGCCCCGGTCGCAGTGCGCAGTGCCTGGTGCTGAGCCCTGGCTCCTGCTCCTGACTGGAGCTTCCGCTACGCAGACCTGAGAGGCGGCAGGGATGCCTCAACTGGAAGGTTCCTGCCACTCATGTGAGCGTCGGGGTTTAGCACCAGGCTCCTGGCTCTGCTCCCAGCTAGTGGCTGCTGTGGGCATTTGGCAAGTTAATCTCTCTCTCTCTTTCTCTCTCTCTCTCTCTCTCTCTCTCCCTCTCCCTCTCCCTCTCCCTTTCTCTCTCTCCCCCACTCAAATGAATTAATTAGTTAAATATTTCACAGTGATGCCACGTTAGCTGCATTGATTGGCTATGGAATATAGGGCACTTCACAAAGTGGTCCCTGTGGCAGCTGCCTTGGAGACGCCCAGGGCTCCTTGTGGACGTGGGTGCAGAGGCGACAGCTGTGGTGTACTCGGGGAGTGGAAGGAGGGGTCTGAAGCCGGAGGGGCAGCACTGACCCTGGAGCCCCACGGTGCACCGAGGTGGCAGTGAGTGTCCCAGGGTGCAGGTGTGCCAGGTTCACTGTGGAGGCCCCGCGCCCTGACTCAGCCGGGTGTGTGTTTCTGCACTCACCTGCACTCAGCCACGTGCCCCGCCTCCCTGCACTTCTGCCAGACCCCACCACTGGCACGCAAGTGTGGGACTCGGAGCTGCGTCTCGCTCAGGGTGTTCCTGAGACATCAGCCGCCCTGGAGCCCATTCACGCAGCAGCTCTGCCAGAACCGGCTGGGGCGCGGGAGAGGCTGCTCCTGTGCCAGCTTCCCCGGGCGGGGACTGTACCCCCCCACAGACACGGCCCTAGCAGCTGCGGGCAGGGGAGGAGCCGTGTGTGTGCTGGGGACCATGATCATGCACACCTACCCAGATACACACATGCACACACACAAACACAGATACACACATGCACAACTACCCAGATACATACATAGATATGTGTAAGTACACCTGCCCAGGTACACATACACAGATACACATACAAGCACCTACACTGATAGACATGCACACCTACCCAGGTACACACAGAGATACACACATGGATATCTATACAGATACACACACAGAAACATACATACACACCTACACAGATACACACATGCATACACACACACACACCCCTACAGAGCTACACACATGCACACCCACCCAGATACACACGTGCACACCTACCCAGGTACACACAGAGATACACACATGGATATCTATACAGATACACACATGCATACATACACAAACACATACACACACACCCTACAGAGCTACACACATGTGCACCTACCCAGATACACTCACAGATACACACACGCCTATACAGGTACACACACACATGCACACACCCACAGATACACACATGCACACCTACACACATACACACGTGCACACCTACACAGATACACACATACACACATACACACATGTACAAACCTACACAGATACACACCTCTAAACAGATATATACATCTATACAGATACATACACACCTACACATATACACACATGCATACCTAGACAGATACACACATACACACGTGCACACCTACACAGATGCTCACATGTACACCCTACACACACATATACACCCTACACAGATACACACATGTACACCCCTACACACATATACACCCTACACAGATGCCCACATGTACACCCCTACACAGATACACACACACCTACACAAACAGATGTACACACCTACACAGATGCACACACGTGTGCCTGTCCTGATTTGCACCTACACTCCTCGGCCCCGGCGGGGCCCTGATCGTCCACTGCTCCTCTCCTTGCAGACCGGGGCTGCCTCTGCCCTGTGGAGCTGTCACTCACGGGTTTGCTGCACACTTTCCACCCCTCCCTGCCCTGCCCTGGGGCCGAGGTTCGCGACTCCTCGGGGTGATTTGAATCCAGAGCACCCAGGCTGAGAGGTGCAGATGGCATCAGAGATGGAGAGGGGCGTGGCTCGGTTCTGGGCCCAGGGATCAAAGTGACCCGTGTGTCCGGCACGCAACGGCAGCTCTGACATCGACCGGGCATTGAGAATCAGGCTCTTTCTATCACCGCAGGAAATGGGCAATTTTATGCCAAGCGGGAGCCATGCATCTCGAGGTAATGGCCAGCGTAATTCATGTCGTTGGCGCCGGACAGCCCTGCCTGCAAGGAGGACTGCACCCGAGCTCAGGTTTCCTGAGCCTCCAGGTTTTAAAGCCAGACCTTGAAAATACATTTAAAAGAATGCTAAAATATTTGTCTGCTGTAAGGGAGATTAAGTGCCAGTGAGAATGGCCAGGTTGATGGTCCCAGGAGGCAGGAGCTGCCCTCCTTCCGTCCAAACAGATCAGGCTGGTCTCAGCGCCCTGCCAAACCCCTGCCCTGGGACACGTGTGTGCACACACTTAAATAAGACTCCCAGCCACACACAACACATGGACACATTCCTGCACACGCATAGATACAGATACAGGCTCACAGACACACACAACAAACACATGGACACGTGTGTGCACACACATAAACACAGACTCTCAGCCACACACAACACATGGACATGTTCCTGCACACACATACAGACAGACAGACAGGGACACACAACACATGAACAGGGTGCTCAGTGCCCTTCTCAACCCCTGCCCTCGGACACGTGTGTGCACACACATAAATACAGATACAAACACACACACTACAAATAGACACATGTGTGCACAAACATAAATACAAATACAGACAGAGACATACACAATACATGGGTACAGATGAAGGCACAGAGACGTACAACACACGGACACATGTGTGCACACGCATAAATACAGATACAGACACACAACACATGGACATGTGTGTGCACACACTCATATACGGAAATACATACACACATACACACAACTCTATTCACAGATATACACACATTCACCCACGGAAGCATATGTGTGCACACACACACACACACACACACCCCTGTATTCAAGGAGCTGAAAAAGCTTCTGAAAAAATGGAATTAAAACCTAAGTTTGCTTTGGTGCAAAACGTTTTTGCAATCCATGCATAGCTTGCATTTTCCACAGATCTTTTGAAGATTCTCCTATCTATGGATTTCAAGGTTTTTGATCTTTTGGTTCCAGTTTCCATGAACTTTTGAAGTTCTCAGACACACATATGGACACACACACACACACACGTACACATGGACACACACACCCACACATGGACACACACACACACCCACACATGGACATACACGCACCCACACATGGACACACTCACACCCACCCATGGACACACATACACACCCACCCATGGACACACATACACACCCACATGGACACACACACACACATGCAGAAACCCACAGAGACACAGACGCATGCAAACACGTACACACCTACATACACACATACACACACATGCACTGCTACAAACACATGCATGCACACACATACACACAGATACCTACACGCGTGCACACACCCACACAGTCCCCTTCCCCTCCCACGCACAGACATGCACCGTCATCACTGGGATTGTGCCGTAGGTAGTTTTCGTCTGCTTTTCCACTTAGTAGATGCCTAGACTTCCTGCCATAAACTGGAGACTCTGCGGACTAATTCTCATCGAGCAGTTTTCTCTTCGTGTCGGGCTGTAGTCACTCTCCCACTGGTTTCTGTTAAAGCATAACTTAGAATTCCCTGGGTTTCTCACCTGCTTTTCTTTGTCGAGTTCGTCAGGTGACAGTGACAATCCTTTAGCTGGAAAGATGGCTCTGCCGAGACGGCGTCCGTGTCTGTCTTGGCACGGGTCCCACGGGCTTGACGCCTGCTTCTTGGGAGATTCCCGGGAGAGCGCTCCTGCCAGGCCACGGCGCACCACACTGAACGCCGTGCACGGGCTCCCTCGCATGCGTGGCGGTGCCGTGTCAGCTCCCACGGCACTGAGTGCCGTGTCCTTATCCGTGAAACTCTGTCTTCTCTGAAGGAGAGAAGAGGCAGAGACAAGGGGACAGGCAGAGGAGGTCTCCGTGTGCTGGTGCGCCCCCTAAATGCCCACAGCAGCCAGGGCTGGGCCCAGGCTGAAGTCAGGAGCCCAGGACTCTGTGGGTCTCCCACGTGGGTGGCAGGGAGCCAAGCATTTGAGCACACGACAGGGACGGTGGGTCAGAGGCAGAGCGGCCAGGACTCGAAGCCGGCGCTCTGAAACTGGATGTGGGCGCCCCAAGCAGAGACTTAACCCCTGCACCGCACTCACCCACCCACCACCCCCGTGTCTGCCAGCCCGGCGGCTGCATCACGGACGCTCCTGTGTGGTTCACGCTGCTGCAGACTTCCGGGAGCCGACAAGCGTCCTCCCCTCCCGCCGCGGCCTCTGATGCAATCCCATCGCCAGGGCCGGCATCGAATCTGCTCTCCAAGCAGCCACCTCCCTCCGCCCCCCCAGATCCCATCCAGGCACAACCCGCTGCCACGGGCCACACCGCCTCTCCCCCCAGGCCACTTTCCCCCTGGTGGCCTTGAGGTCTTGCCTATCGGGTGCCCCTGCCCTCCAGGTCTCGCAGCAGGTACAGCTCTGCAGCCCCGGAGCCCGCACGACGCCTGCCAGGTGCCCACTAACCATGGTGAACCAACGTGTCTCGGGGGTGGAAGACAGGGCTGCAGCATCTGGCACGTTCTGAACGGGACCTTGTCTGGAAACGGGGCCCGAGCACGGCAGGGGGCGCGCCGGAGTTGGTGGTCTCTGGCTCCGTGTGATTGGCAAGTGATTGGCGTCTTCAGGAGAGAGAAAGCAGAGACACTGAGGCAGGAGAGGCAGAGCCAGGGTGCACTTGCCCGGCCGCCAACTTTCAGAGCGGGCGGCAGACGCTGGCCCGAGGGCTGGGCGGGCGCCCCCGTGGAGCTTCCTGGAGGAGCCGAGCTCCTGTGCACGGTGCAGCCTCCACCCCCCCTCCCATAGCTGGGGGCCACCAATTCCTGCTGTGCGAGGTCACTTCCTTGTGGCCCTCGGTCACCGCGTGCCCTAGGCGTCCTTTCCTGGGGTCCCTGGGAGGCCACGTCCTGCAGGTGCTGGAGGTACAGGAGGGGCAGCCGGGCTCGGGGCAGTGGCCCCCTGCTGTCTCCAGAGTTGACACAGAGGCACAAACACAGTCACTAAGGATGGGTGGACCCTGAAACTGGGGTGTCCCCTCACGTCAGCCCAGGGCCACGTCCTCCCGGGGTGCCCAGGGGCTCCCCTGCCAACTCCACTGCACGCTGAGGCCCCTGCATGCGAGACCAGGGTAGCCGCTCCCAGAGACTCTGGGCCCGGACCCACGAGGAGTGAATGGGAGGGTCTGGCCCTGTGGCTGAGACCGGCAGGGGAGGAGCAGGCATGTCCTCTGCAGCCCGTGTGTCCTGAGCAGCCCACACGGCGTGGTCTCCTGCCCCTGCAGGTGGCCGGGGACACCCTCTGGAACTCCATTCACACCCACAGCCCGTCCTGCATGTCCGGCGGGGCCCCGTATGTGCACGAGCGTCCGGTTCATAACCCAGGATCCTGTTGGAAGCATGTGCTCCCTGTGCGACTTATCTCGTGTTTGACCCGGGAGGCCCCGGCGGCCTTAAGCCGAATGCTGAATCCGTGTTCAGGTGCAGAAACTGTGAGTGGCACGTGGGACCCCCACCGGGGGAGAGCCAGGAGCGCCGCGGGCACACTCAGGCTCATTCCCCTCCCGAGCGTGCATGGACACCAGCCGCGCACACCGCGATGCGCCGTCCACACGCCCAACGGAAGCTGAGGCTGCAGCAGCAGGTGCAGCCCCATGCGGCCTCCCGGACCCCCCACACCCCTCCTTTCTGGGATGAGGGAGCCACTGTCGGCATCCTCCTGCGGGTCTCCTGTGGGTGCATCTACACGAGTGTCCTCGCACACAGCGCTCTGGGTGTCCAGTGCTTGAATTCTAACCGCCGTTTGCACCATCATGGGGTGGGGGTGACGGCATCTCATTCTTTACTACACCGATAAATGCCATGTCTGATTCCTCTTCCACCAAGCTGGCGTTAATATTAAAATCCTCTGTGTGCCGTAAATCTGGCGCACGAAGGGAGAAGCAGCTCTGGGAAGCCCAGGGAGCCCCCCGTCAGCCAAGCAGAGCTGCTCCCCGAGGGGCTGTCCTCGGCCACACTGACCACTCACAGGCCGGTGGCTGCCAGCGCAGCCCAGCCCGGCCCGAAGTCTGCGCTCAGAACCCAAGTGGGGCACGTGGGGTGACCGAGGGCTGGGGCGGGCAGAGGCCTCGCCCATCAGGTGCAGGGGCTGGCCGGGCTCCAAGCAGGGCCCAGACCCTGTGCCACGCCCCTGCTGCCATTTTGATCTGGCTTGTCGCCCAGAGCTCCAGCAGGGTTTAACCCCCATGGTGTCACCGGACTGTGCCAAACGGAAGCCGTTAGGGTGGATGCCTGGTTGGCTTCCGGTGGCTTCCTGAGAGGCGGCAGGGAGAGAGCAGCAGAGACACGGAGACACACGGGCCACACACGGGCTGCGAGCCCCTGGGATTCAGCCACCACCAAGGCCACCACGATGCAGCCCTGACCTCGCGCACCCGGAGCTGTGAGCCAAACACCAGCCTCTTGTCTCTGGAAAGTGCCTGCCTCCGGCGTTTTGTTATGGCAGCAGGCGACAGACTGGGAGGCAGTGGGGGAAGGGAAGGCGCACCCCCCCCCCCCGAGAGCGTGAATCCACCAAAGGCTCTGCCGGGGACCGGGAGGAAGATGCCTGCTGTGGCCCAGAGGGGGGAGCCGGCCTTCCGGAATTTTCTCCCGAGACGGCACCGCTGCCTTGGCAGTGTCTCCCACGTGGTGTTTGTAGAAGTCAGAGCCATCCACGCTGTGTGGGGGAAGGGACAGGCGTGCACCCGGAGGGAGAAGCCGCCTGCCTTACGTGCGTGAGGGGTCCATGGAGGGCTCTCGGCTGCGTCTTCCCCCGGGTCATGGCTGGCCGGGTCCCTGGAGTGCACTGTGCGTGTGCTGGGTGAGGCCGCTGGGGCAGGCGTGGGCAGGTGCGCTGATGGGGGAAGGTGTGGGGGCCCCGTCCTCTTGGCAACACCCCAAACCAGCAAGTGTTTGCAGCCAAATCTCCCCAGCTGCGTTTTCACGGGTGGAAGCCGCCACCGCTAGGGTTGTGGTCCCCCAAATTCCTAGGTCAGAATCGCAGCCCCCACAGGAGGGGGTCAGGAGGCGCGGCGGGGCGGGGGGAGACAGAGTGACGCCATCCAGAGCCGGGAAACTGGTCCTCAGCCGGCCCTGGATGTGCCGGGGCCTCGGTCTGGGGCCTGCAGCCTCTGGAGCGGAGACGGGCGTTCCTCGTGTCCAGCAGCCACCTGCAGGGACAGCTCGTTGTCGCCCCATCCCACCGAGACACGTGGGATCCTAAAACCGTGACAGAAACCCCGCCATCACCCTGGCAGGAGGCACGCCGGACTTTCACGTGTGCACTCTATTTGCATGTGCGAGTACACACACATGTGCACACGCGAGGGGGAGTCAAGCTCAGGTGCCACTTCAGTCGTCCACCTGTTAAAAACGGAAGATGGAGCCGCCACCTGTCCACACTGCCACGTGCTCCTGTGACGTGGATTCCCAGTCCAGGCGGCCTCCGAGCGTGCTCAGCTGCTGCGCCTGCACGGCCCGTGCGTCGGATGCACCCGCGCTCTTTCAGGAGGGGGGATGTCCACTTCCACTGGACCGCAAGAGACACCACGTGGTTGAGATTTACTGCCTGCAGCTCCAGCATCCGTGTGGGCGCCAGTTCAGTGCCGGCTGCCCCACTTCTGATCCAGCTCTCTGCTAATTTTCCTGGGAAAGCAGTGGAAGATGGTCCAAGTCCTTGGGCCCCCACACCCGTGTGGGAGACCTGGAAGAAGCTCCTGGCTCCTGGCTTCCGATCGGCACAGCTCCGGCCATGCGGTCATCTTGGGAGTGGACCAACGGATGGAAGACCTCTCTCTCTCTCTCTCTCTCTCTCTGTAACTCTGCCTTTCAAATAAATAAAAAATCTTTACCAAAAAAAAAAAAGAAAGAAAGAAAATGAGTAGAGAGGAAAAAAGAGAAAGCAACAACAAAATGTTCCTATCCCACAGCAGATTTTAAAGGAAAAGAGAGAAAATCGCGTCCTGAATTTTTTTCAGTGGTCACACAGCCTTGCAAAAACACGATGCAGAGTTTTTATCCTGGTGAGCATCTGTCAGTGTTTTTTTTTTTTTTTTAATGAACTCCCTATTGATGACTTGTCCTGAATTCCTGGCCCAGCTCAGCACCCAGAATGAATCTGGAGTGGAGGACAGCTGTCAGCAGCTCTCTCAGGGTCCACGGTCACAGATGCCAGCCCGGATGGAGCCCCTGCCACCGCTCTGTGGAGACCACTCAGGCCCACCCCATTGTCCCGTTCATGGGCCTGGGCTGCCCTAGTGGTCATGTCACCTCCTACACTGATGGCCATGTCACCTCCTACCCTGACGGCTGTGTCACCTCCTACTTGATGGCCATGTCACCTCCTACACTGATGGACATGTCACCTCCTACACTGATGGACATGTCACCTCCTACACTGATGCCCGTGTCACCTCCTTTCCTGATGGCCATGTCACCTCCTACACTGATGGCCATGTCACCTCCTACACTGATGCCCGTGTCACCTCCTTTCCTGATGGCCATGTCACCTCCTACCCTGATGGCCGTGTCACCTCCTACACTGATGGCCATGTCACCTCCTTTCCTGATGGCCGTGTCACCTCCTACACTGATGGCCATGCCACCTCCTACACTGATGGCTGTGTCACCTCCTACCCTGATGGCCGTGTCACCTCCTACACTGATGCCTGTGTCACCTCCACTGATGGCCATGTCACCTCCTACCTGATGGACATGTCACCTCCTTTCCTGATGGCTGTGTCACCTCCTACACTGATGGCCATGTCACCTCCTACACTGATGCCTGTGTCACCTCCTACACTGATGGCCATGTCACCTCCTACCCTGATGGCTGTGTCACCTCCTACCTGATGGCCGTGTCACCTCCTACAGTGATGTTTGTGTCACCTCCTACCTGACGGCCATGTCACCTCCTACACTGATGCCCGTGTCACCTCCTACACTGATGCCTGTGTCACCTCCTGTGGGGATACAAATGCGTGACCCAGGAGGCCCCACCCCAGGCCCCACCCCATCCTGAGTCATCTGGGGCCCAGGGGAGCCGGGAAGAGCATGTGCCCAGAGAGGGGAGGGGAGCAGGGGACAGGACCCCCACACCAGCTCCCCCTCCAGGACTCGTCGCTGGCTCCACGCACGGACTTCACCCCATGGAGAAGATAGCATGGGCAGGGCGAGGCCAGGATTTTACCCAGTGGAGTGTCCACCCATCGAAGGGAAATCAGGAGAGACAGGACGCCTGCCCCCTCCCCTAGGAGTCACCCAGTCCCACAGTGCACAGCTCAGCGGCGGCCCTGGGGTCTCAGGGCTAGGTGTTCCGTCTCCCCTCTCTCCTGTAATGGTCTCAACTCGCCTCCGTTTCTCAGCAGGCCCACAGGACGGTGGGCTTCACAGGACTACCCCAGGGCCCTAGACATCTCTCGTGGTATGCTGGCTCACCCTGGGACTGTGGCATGTCCTGGAGGGCGTGAGCGGGCCGGCATCCCACGCACCACGTGCACCTGCCCACCTCCCACTCCACCACGTGTGGCACAGGCACGGAGCGCTCCCGGGTGCTGTCTTGGCTGGGATCCAGGGGCATGAGGGAAGCCGGGGTGGCAGAGGCCACTGGGAGCTGTCTGAAGTCAGGAGCTAAAAGCACAAAGCATCATTGCCGCTGTCAGCCCTGGGCATCGGGCCAGGGGGACGCCAGGGGTCTCGGGTGGAGCACAGAGCTCAGAGGTGCGACACTAAATTTAGCCAGGACTGAAGCTTTGAGCTGCGCCTCGCTGTGACACGGAGCTGCTGCCATTGTTTGATTTCCTTCCCCCGGTGGCTCGGGAGTCGCGGGAGAATTTCTTTCAGACAAGGACCTCCAGTGTTTGTCAGCGGCGTCCCCAGGAGGAGGCTACGGTGGGCTTTCTGAAATCTCCTTTGAAATACGATGCTTTCATTTCAGGGCCAGAATATTTCTGATGCCTTTGAATGCCCGGCAGGCTCAGGCCGGAGCAGAGTCCCTGGCAGGGCCGGGCTCAGGCCACCCGGTCCCAGCCCAGCGCTCTGCTTCCCCAAACCTGCAGCGACCACGAGAGACCTGGTGTGCCGAGGCTGCCATTGCCTAACACCGCAGACCAGGAGGCTGAATGACAGACAGCTGCAGGCCGGGGTCTACGGTGGAGCTGCAGGTGGGACCCGACCCTCCGAGGCCCCCTCTGCGGCTCACATGTGCCCCTCTCCTCCTGGGTCAGAGCTCACCCACCTGACCTGGACTTACCCTCATCATCTCATTGTACACCCTGTCTCCAAACACAGCCGCATGGTCAGGGCCTCAGCACAGGGGGGTGTGGAGCCCAGAACCTGTGACCCCACCCCAGTCCTGGCAGACAGGGAACAGAAGGCGAGAGCCCCTGGCCAGCCAGCAGTGTGGACGGCGCGGAGCTCCGGTCCCCGGCTCTGGCCTGAGCGTCGCGTGCTCTCTGGTTTATCCATCACTGTGGCTCCCTCCCCGACGGTGACAGGCACAGCCCAGGCTCACTGTAGACGAGGGACCTTGGGGTGTGGCCCTGGGGGATGGCCTGCTCCCCGCGTGGGCAGCCACCAGTGTGGAAGGAAGGCACTGGGCAGGGGACATTCACCCGCCAAGGGGACCCCTTCCCCAGCAAGGGTGCTCAGGGGGAGGTCAGAGGTTAGCTCAGAACAGGATCTCCTGGGCTGTCCCAGCTGAGCCAGTATGACATCTGTCACCACAGTGAGTGCGTGTGCAGGATGTGGGTGCACGTGTGTGTGCACGTGTGTGTGCCTGGAGAGTGTGTGCGTGTGTCTGCGTGCGCCTGTGTCCCCCTCAGGGGGCCTCAAACATGCTCACCAGGTCAGAGCACCCGTTCTGACAGCGTGGGGGCCAGCTGCCTCCCGGAGGACAGGGTGCTGAGGTGGGACGAGGTCAGGGTGGCCACAAGCGTCTCAGGTGGACGGCGCCCATCAGACCTGCAGAGCGTGGGTCTGGGAGGTGCGGGCAGCTGCAGCGAGATACCCCCCTCGCCTGCCCCTTCCAACCCCGGCGAGCACACGCGGCCCATTCGTCTCACGTGTGAAAGGACAAACACATTGGATGTCGTTTCAGCTTTGATCGCTTTTCTGCTGTTAACAGGCAGGGTCATTCTTCCCGATAATTAAGACTCTTAGAGTCGATAAGACCTTGCTATTAAATTTAACCAACACTGATGTGGGAAACACTGGCTGCTGTCTCCACCGCCCCAGCCCGGCTCCCGCCCTCTGCGCACCTGCTGCCCCTAGGATCACCGGGCCCTGTAACTCACAGGAGGGGGAAGGGGGTGCTCAGGGCACTTCCAGTCACCGTGGGGAAGCAGGACGGGGCAGGCCGGGAGCTGAGCTGGAGAAGAGGGCAAGGCCACGTAGGAAGGACGACGACCATGGATCCGAGCGGATTTTGCACCTCTGCAAAGTCAGAGATCGGAAGTGGAGCCGCCTGCTGTCAGGGCTCAGTGCATTCTGTCTGCTCCCCACCCCCAACATCTCAGCAGGTGAACGCCCCCCACACATCTCAGCAGGTGCATGGCCCCTCCCTAATGTCTCAGCAGGTGCATGGCCCCTCCCTCCATGTCTCAGCAGGTGCATGGCCCCTCCCTCCATGTCTCAGCAGGTGCACATCCCACACATCTCAGCAGGTGCACGGCCCCTCCCTCCATGTCTCAGCGGGTGCACACTCCCCACGTCACAGCAGGTGCATGCCCCCAGACATCTCAGCAGGTGCATGGCCCCCACATCTCAGCAGGTACACGGCCCCCCCACCGCCTGGGCCTCCCACACCCTCCCACAGCCCTCGTCCACGCCCACGCCCTGCGTGTCTCCTTTTCCCCGCCCCTTCCTCCCTGTTCCTTTCCTGCTCTTCTCCGAGCTTCTCTGAGAATCACGCCTGCTGCCTCTGGGGCGTGTGTTAGCAGGAAGGTGGATGGGAAGTGGAGTCAGGACTCGAACCCAGCACCTCTGGTGTGGGTGGGCATTGAGAGCGGCTGTCTGACCCACGGCGTCCCAATGCCCATCCCATCGACCATTTGAAGCTGCGTAAAGCACGTCCACATTGTGGTGTAGCCATTTCCATCACTCATTCCATAACTTTCTCATCTTCCCAAACTGACACTGTCCTCACTAAACACTAACTCCCAGACTGGCGCTGTGGCGCAGTGGGTAAAGCCCCCGCCTGCCGCACCGACATCCCCTACTGGAGCCTGTTCATGTCCTGGCTGCGCCACTTCCGATCCAGCTCTCTGCTGTGGCCTGGGAAAGCAGTAGAAGATGGCCCGAGTGCTTGGGCCCCTGCACTCACGTGGGAGACTTGAAGAAGCTCCTGGCTCCTGGCTTCACTGTGGCCCAGCCTGGGCTGTTGCAGCCACTGGGGGACTGAACCAGCAGGTGAAAGACCTCTCTCTGTCTCTCCCTTTATCTTTGTAGCTCTTTCAAATAAATAAAATAAATCTCTAAATAAACACAATAAATCTTAAAAAAAAAAAAAAAACACTCAGTAGCTTGCACTCCTGCCCCCAGCGCCTGGCTCCACTGTTCCGCTCCGTCTGCCCACGCAGCTTTGCTGATCTGACCCTGTGAGATGCCCACAGCGGTCTGGGACAGGGACTGAAAATGACAATGGGGAGGAGAGGGAGGAAGGGACCCCTCAGAAACACCATCCGGGGGAAGACCCCAGGGCCATGTGAACGGAGAAGGGGTGGGTCAGCCAGTGCTGGGTGACAGCCACAAAGCCCCACAGGTGCACCCCGCAAGGGCCAGGTCCCCGTGCATCTCCTGGGCTCTAACTGAGTGCGTGGTCCCTTCCCAGGCCCTGGATCTGCTCTGCACCAGCACCTGGCCACTCTGTGCAGTCCGTCCTGGGCCCAGACCGACGGGGCGGCAGCTGCCTGGGGGCGAGCGCTGAGCGCAGGCAGGAAAGTGCCCAGCACCGAGGCTTGCAAGGAGCCCAGGTCACTTCTGCCAGAGGCCCGCTGGCCACAGAGAGCCACACGCCCGGCCCAGGACACATGGGGGGATTGCTACGGCTTCAATGTCGCCTCCCAACCTCAGGCTGAGTTATAACAGCTGCTGTGCCTGTGTAGGGAGCAGGACTCTCCGAGGTGACTGAGTCGTGAGGCCTCCACCCCCGTGAGTGCATCCAGGCCATTGCCATGGGAGCAGCTGGTGACGTCAGGACTGGGCTCTTGTGACGAGAGTGAGTTTGGCCCACGCCGCTGTTTGCTCGCTCACGCACGTCCTCACGTGGGATGCCTACCGCCGGGGGCAGGCAGGGCAAGGAGCCCTCACCACGTGCTGGCCTTGAGCACTCTAGGAGAGAACTCTCTGTTCTCAATGTCAGGTACCATGCTGTGATGGGGGAGGAGACACTGCAGGGTCCCAGGCTCAGGTCAGAGGGAGGAGACACAGCAGGGTCCCAGGCTCAGGTCAGAGGGAGGAGACACAGCAGGGTCCCAGACTCAGGTCAGAGGGAGGAGACACAGCAGGGTCCCAGGCTCAGGTCAGAGGGAGGAGACACAGCAGGGTCCCAGGCTCAGGCCAGAGGGAGGAGACACAGCAGGGTCCCAGGCTCAGGCCAGAGGGAGGAGACACAGCAGGGTCCCAGGCTCGGGTCAGAGGGAGGAGACACAGCAGGGTCCCAGGCTCAGCACAGAGGTCGGAGGGGAAGAGCCGGGGCCAGCACCTCCGTCCTCAGGAGCTGCACCAACACAGCGCGCGCCGCACTCGTCACGGGGCTGTCCTGCGTCCTCACCTCACCCTGAAGGCAGAGTGGAGCCTGGGAGCCCGAGGAGCCGGTGGGGCCCCGGTGATTTGCACACACTGGAGTGCCCAGGCCAGGGGCGGGTGTGCACCCCATCCTGTTGCACAGACCCCGCCCCGACCAGCACACAGACGCTCCCCTCACTCAGGAAATCTCAGACACTTCCCAGCCCGCTCCCTGCCCTGCCCCTCCCCATGCTACAGCCGCAGAATTCTGACTCATTGTAGAACCTCCGGCCAGAGGGATCGCGGTCCACGGCCTCCTCCATGGGGTTCTGGTTCTGCTCAGTAGGTGCCTGGGCGGCCTCCTGGGTGGCCCAGGGCGGGGGCTGCCCTCCTGCAGGGCAGCGTGCTTGTGCACGCACTGGCTGTGGGCCTGTCCCCCTGCAGGTACGCGCCCAGGGTTGTCGGGCCGGCTCCAGGCTGGCTGTGGCCAGATCCCGGCAGGAGGAGAGATCCCTGGGAGCTGACAGAGAGCATCCAACCTCCGCTGAGCTGGCGAGACCGATGGTGGGCGGAACGCACATCCTCAGGCCGCAGCGAGAGCGAAATGGAACGTGAAGTCACTTCATTGAGGGGATCAGCCCCCCTCGATCTTGGGGAGAAGCAATTACTTGGTGCTGACAGGAAAGAGACAAAGCAGAGCCGGGCTTCTCCAAGAGAAGCATTGGCAATCTCTCCGCTGTGGAAATAACATTGTAACAAGGAGACGCGCACACGCACACGCACACACACACACACACACACGGTTGGAACGGTGAGACCCCTCACCTCCTTGCCGGTGGGTGGGGGAGAGTTCGGGGAGGTGGGCTGTGGAGGGTGGGCTCGCGGCACAAACACTACGAGGAATGAAAAGCTGGGCCGAGGGCTTGGCTACAGCCGGTCCAGAGCTGGTGTGTGGGTTTGGCTACAGCCGGTCCGGTGGAGCCGTGCTGGGGGGCGGGGGGTGCAGCCTTCCGTGGAGACACAGCACACCCACCCCACCCCCGGCCTGGAGGCGGGGCGGAGGGAGGCAGGGTGAAAGCAGAAGGCTCTAGATTTTGGTACATGAGCGGAGGGGCACAAGGCCACTCCCCAAGTCCCCAGGAGTGGGCGTGATGGCCCTCTAAGGGCTCTGTAGCGTCTCCAATCAGAGCAGTGCCAGGCAGGCGCCCGACCCAGGCCTCAGGGTGTGGCTATAGGAGAGCACAAGCCGGTGGCTCACATCTTTAAGACTTGTTGTCCTGGGTGTCCAGTTCCGGGGTTCAAAGACCCCCGCATGGCCCTGCCCAGGATCTCAGAGGCCCCTGAGGGATACTTTGACCTCTGACCCAAGACCCGTGTGCCCCAGAGGGTCTGGCAGTGAGTGCCGAGTTTTCCACCAGCGGCGATCACGCCTTGGGCTCTGGGAGACAGCGCTCGCCTTCTGAGACGGAAGCGTCCAGGAAGCATAAATCCTCATTACGCCAGGAAGACAGCGCCGCCCAAGACGTGTTTCCCCATCTGCGGCTCCTAAGCCAGGTAATGGGGCGCCGAGATGGATGGCTGAGAGCTGAGGCTCCCTCGGGGCGCGCGCCACAGAAATTCCCGGATACCACAGGCTCTGGAAATTCTCACGTCTGCTGCCGGCAGCACAACTTGGTGGCGGGGCCCGAGGTCTCCGCAGGCCTCCGAGAGGAGCCCCACAATGCTGGGGAGGACGGAGAGCCCTGACCCTCAGTCCTCTCAGCACAAACTTCCTTGGGGAAGCCTGGGTCCCTCGCTGGCCGGCTCTCCAGACGCGTGGTGGCTGTCGGCAGCCCAGGGTCACTTCCCAGCAGAGGCACTGAGGGCCGACCAGGGGACAGAGCCGCAGCAGCACGGAAAGCAATGCTCACGCACTCGTTCACCCCATCACAGCGCAGGAAGTGAGGGAAGCCGCTAACGCGGAAACCTTAGCCCAAGCCCGAGTCTGACCCCCGCCTCGGAGTCCGCTCGGCTGCCGCAGTCCGGTTCCGCGTCTCTCGCCGCCGCCTCCACGCTGCCCACACCACCCGGGGCCCGCTTTTCCTTCCGAGCCGGACTCATGTTTGTCCTTTTTATTTTAGGATTGATTTTTATTTATGTGAAAGGCACAGGGGAGAGAGAGAGAGAGAGAGAGAGAGAGAGAGAGAGAATCTTGCATCCACGGGTTCACTCCTCAAATGGCCACAATGGCCAGGACTGGGCCAGGCTGAAGCCAGGAGCCTCATCCGGGTCTCCCACGTGGGTGCAGGGGCCCAGGCACTTGGGCCGTCCTCCGTAGCTTTCCCAGGGGCATTAGCAGGGAGCTGATTGGAAGGGGAGCAGCCGGGACTCGAACCGGCACCCGTATTGCGCTGGCCCCTCATTATCTTCTTCTTACATCATCTCCAGATTCATCACTGTTTCTTTTTTTAATTGATTTTTTTCAATCATAGTTTCGCATCCACACAGTGAGGGAGTCAGCTCCTTCCCTGAGACTTGTTACAACTCGTTAAGTCTGTGATCGATCACTTAGAAAGTATCTCTTTATCTTCCACGGTCTCTGATCAAACGCCCTGCGCTTCCCACCTGCTCAGGACGCCGCCTTGCATTTCAGCGCCTCCCTGGGGTCCTTACCGTGGACACGCGGCCGCGCGTTGGGTGCTCAGCTTCGTCACCATGCACGGGCTTGCCACCCAGGACAGCGTGCTCCGTGCCCGCCCCCGACACCTGCTCAGTCTCCCTCCACCACCCCCACCTTAACCACGCAGCCGCAACTCGGGCGTGGTCGGCTCCACACTCACTGTTGGCGTTGGGGGGCTGGGCCGGAGTGAATGGTCGCTTACACGCGTGTGAATCGGTTCACCGGGAACGACATTTCTTTTTTCCTGAATGGCTGTTTCTTCTCGATGGGGTTCAGCGGGCTGTTTTGTTTGCTCTGTACGCCCCCTTCTCCCCGCACTCACGAGGGTCTTCCCGGTTCACTCCAGCATATTTCATCATCTTGGAGGCAGCCCCTCGGCCCCCCAGCCACCCCCACCTGGACGGCTGTGCTCCGTCCCACGAGGCACCTGCAGCCCCCTCCCCACCGCTCACGTACCCGTCACTCATCCCCCCCCGTTTCCTTCCCCTCTGGTTGGCTCACTCACGTGGCTGGTCACTTCCTTCTGCAAGTTTCAGACAGGACACGTGTTGCCCACCGTTTGCCGGTTTGCCGTGGCCGGCATTCCTGAGGCGTTCACCAGCTGTGGGCCCCGCCTGCCCTCCCTGGAAGCACCCACAAGCCCCAGACGTCTGGAGGGCCCCTGCTCCCGCCCTGCAGTGTGGACAGGGAAGGGCTGGGTGCCCAGAGGGGTCTGTGGGCCCCTGCGGGAGGCAGCTGACCTTCAGCCGAGCAGGGGCAGCGTCGGCCGCCGGCCTTGGATCCACCTGGAGAGGACCGGGGGCCTCCAGGGTCGGGCAGAGCTCCTCTGACTTCTGAAACGTGGATCGGACGCAGAACCCCTGCCCGAGTGACCAGACCACAGCAGATTTTCTCGGCTGTTCCTGCCGATGGGAAAGGAGCAGGTCAGAGGCCCCGAGTCCACCATCTCCAGTCCAGCTGTCTTTCCTCTGACAGCCGTCACAGCCGAGTGAAGACAGCAGCCCCCGTGTTCGCTCCGGGGGAACAGAAGGGCACCGGCCTCTGCCAACCGATGCAGCCGATGGTTCACGCCGGAGCGCTGGGCCCAGCTGAAAGGGTGAGAGGCCGGCGGTGACGGAGCCGCAGGGCTGACCTCGCCGGCTGCTGGGCTGCACCATTCGCGGGGCTGGGAAGGCGCAGGGGGGCGAGGAGACGGGCGGTGCAGGGTGCCTGCCCCGGGCCTCTGTGGGAGGGAGGCCGGCGTTCCTCTCCTCTCTCCTAGAAGCGCTTTCTCCACCGAGGCCGCTGCTCAGTCCTGGGCGGGGGGGGGGGGGGGTGTTACTCCTGCAGACAGCATGGTGGGGGTGGGGAGGTCAGTCCTGGGCAGGGGTGTCAGTCCTGGGCGGGGAGTTACACCTGCAGACAGCGTGGCGGGGGCGGGGAGGTCAGTCCTGGGTGGGGTGGGGGGGTTACACCTGCAGACATCGTGGTGGGGGCGGGGAGGTCAGTCCTGGGCGGGGGTTACACCTGCAGACAGCGTGGCGGGGGCAGGGAGGTCAGTCCTGGGCGGGGGTTACACCCGCAGACAGCGTGGCGGGGGCGGGGAGGTCAGTCCTGGGCGGGGGTTACACCCGCAGACAGCGTGGCGGGGGCGGGGAGGTCAGTCCTGGGCGGGGGTTACACCCGCAGACAGCGTGGCGGGGGCGGGGAGGTCAGTCCTGGGCGGGGGGGGGGGTTACACGTGCAGACAGCGTGGTGGGGGCAGGGAGGTCAGTCCTGGGTGGGGGTTACACCTGCAGACAGCATGGCGGGGGCGGGGAGGTCAGTCCTGGGCGGGGGGGGGGGTTACACCTGCAGACAGCGTGGCGGGGGCGGGGAGGTCAGTCCTGGGCGGGGGGGGGGGGTTACACCTGCAGACAGCGTGGCGGGGGCGGGGAGGTCAGTCCTGGGCAGGGGGGTTACACGTGCAGACAGCGTGGCGGGGGCGGGGAGGTCAGTCCTGGGCAGGGGTGTCAGTCCTGGGCGGGGGGTTACACCTGCAGACAGCGTGGCGGGGGCAGGGAGGTCAGTCCTGGGCGGGGGTTACACCTGCAGACAGCGTGGCGGGGGCGGGGAGGTCAGTCCTGGGCAGGGGGGGGGGGTTACACCTGCAGACAGCGTGGCGGGGGCGGGGAGGTCAGTCCTGGGCAGGGGGGGGGTTACACCTGCAGACAGCGTGGCGGGGGCGGGGGGGGCGTTTCTTGGGGGGGCTCTAGAATCTGGGATCCTTCTGGAAGAACAACTCTTCCTGGGGGCCTGGGGCGCACCCCACTCCCACTTAGAGACCAGCACTTGGCGGGGGACTGGCCCACAGCACTGCCTGCACTGTCTGTGCCTGCAGGAAGCCACGCAGACTTTGTCCTGCGCCAGAGACTGCGCAGGGCGCCACCTGAGCCCGGCTCCGGAACCTTCTCCCCGCCGCCGTGCGCCGCCGTGCAAGTCCTTGCAGAGCCCAGATTCCGCAGCAGAGCTGCTGTGGCCACGGCATGTCGCAGGCGAGCTCACGGCCAGGGCTCGGCACCCAGAAGGTGCTCAGGAGTCACCAGGAACAGAATAAACCCTCACGGTTCTGAGACAGAGCGCGGCCTCCCAGACATTAGTGAAAGGCAGAGTTATTGAGAGATAGGGAGGGAGAGAGTAGGGAGGGGGATAGAGAGGGAGAGAGGGAGAGAGAGGATAGGGAGGGAGGGAGAGAGAGAGAGAGAGAGAGAGGTCTTCCATCTGCTGGTTCACTCCCCACATGGCTGCAAAGGCCAGGGCTGGGGCAAGCCAAAGCCAGCAGCCTGGAACCTGGAGCTCCCTGGGTCTCCCCATGGGTGCAGGGGCCCAAGCGCTAGGACCACCTTCCTCTGCTTTCCCAGGTGCGTTAGCAGGGGGCTGCATCAGAAGGAGCAGCCTCCACTGGAACCAGCGCTCAGGTGGGAAGCCGCCAGCCCAGCCGACAGTTTTAGGGCACCACAACGCCGGCCCCTCCTTGTCTCTGATGCAATTAATCACACCCAGGCCCCACCCACCCAGGCCCTGATCGCTGCCCTTTGCAATCTCCCCATGTTAACCCCTCGCAGCCTGCTAAGATGTGTGCCTGCGTTGAAGGTGGGGCCACAGAGGCACGGTGGCATTAAGCTGCCTGCCCACGGCCACCCGGGCAGGCCAGTAGCTGGGCGTGGGCCTGCAGACAAAGGCTGCACCTGCCCTCCTGCAGAGCCTAGTGCCCCATGTACAGGCCAGGCCGAGACTCATGGAGCAGGCAGGAGCAGGGTGGGGCAGGATGGGGGAGGGTGGGAGAGGGTGGGGCAGGGTGGGGGAGGGTGGGGCAGGGTGGGGGAGGGTGGGGGAGGGTGAGGCAGGATGGGGGAGGGTGGGGGAGGGTGGGGCAGGGTGGGGCAGGGTGGGGCAGGATGGGGGAGGGTGGGGGAGGGTGGGGGAGGGTGGGGCAGGATGGGGGAGGGTGGGGGAGGGTGGGGCAGGATGGGGAGGGTGGGGGAAGGTGAGACAGGATGGGGGAGGGTGGGGGAGGGTGGGGCAGGATGGGGGAGGGTGGGGGAGGGTGGGGGAGGGTGGGGCAGGATGGGGAGGGTGGGGGAGGGTGGGGCAGGGTGGGGGAGGGTGGGGCAGGATGGGGAGGGTGGGGGAGGGTGGGGCAGGGCGGGGGAGGGTGGGGGAGTGTGGGGCAGGATGGGGAGGGTGGGGGAGGGTGGGGCAGGGTGGGGGAGTGTGGGGCAGGATGGGGAGGGTGGGGGAGGGTGGGGCAGGGCGGGGGAGGGTGGGGGAGGGTGGGGCAGGATGGGGAGGGTGGGGGAGGGTGGGGCAGCATGGGGGAGGGTGGGGCAGGATGGGGAGGGTGGGGGAGGGTGGGGCAGGGCGGGGGAGGGTGGGGCAGGATGGGGAGGATGGGGGAAGGTGGGACAGGATGGGGAGGGTGGGGCAGGGTGGGGGAGTGTGGGGCAGGATGGGGAGGGTGGGGGAGGGTGGGACAGGATGGGGCAGGGTGGGGGAGGGTGGGGGCAGGATGGGGGAGGGTGGAGTAGGATGTCCCACACTGCTTCTGGAGACAATACCACCAGCAGCTGGGGAAGGACACAGTTTCTGTGTCTTTGAAGGTACAAAAAAATAGCATAGCCCTGAGCTTGCAAAATTAGACCAGCCTGGGGAGGGTCTCTCGGGGTCAGATCACAGGGTTTGGCCCACGACGGCCGGGAGTGCAACCTGCCCCAAACAGCAGCACAGGGCAGTGCCCCAGGCTGCCCAGGGCCCCCAGAACCAGCCTTCGGTTTCTTGCCAGGACCCATCTCCCTGGGGGACTGAGGGACGGCCTCTCTCCCACCCACTCTCCTCTTCCCTCTCCAGTGACTGGAACGGCACACACCCCCATGGAAAGCCCCAGGAGCATCTGCGTGGATGCATTTGGCACCCGGCTGTGCCCAAGGCCCGCACGTGCCTGGATCCTCCGAATCCAGCTAGGATGGGGTCTCGCTGTCCTTCTCCCTCCCCGTGGCGCATCCTCCAGGATCACCCCGAGCGTCCCCACATCCTGGACTGAATGGCCACACACAAACTCAGGACGCAGCTCTTGGCCGACAGGTCTGTGCTGGAACCGGGACCACCAGGTCTGTAGGGCAGCTCCGAACGCCTTTGGGGAGGGGGCAGGCGAAGAGAGCTCCCAGTCACCCACCCCTGCAGGAGAGAATGGGGAGCCTCTGTGCCCTGGACACAAACAAGCTCATTAGCGGTTCCTGGTGAGCCCAGCTGGCACCGGCTGTCTCTCAGGGCTGAGCCCCAGGGAGCAGGTGCCACGTTACGACTTGAGGACCCTGTGCCTTGGAGCCAGCTCTTGCGACTTGAAAGGAGCAAGGTACTAATTGGAGAGGAGGCACAGCCGCGTCCACCTCGCCACCGGCCCTCTGCCTCACTTCTAAATAAAACAGCTCAACCCGGCGCTCATCGGGGAGCCCCTCCCGGGCATCCCCCAGCCCGGCTCTGAGGCTCAGAGTTGGCAGATCGGGCACGGTTGACCACCTCCCCTGTGCCCCCTGAATGTCCATCCTTCCCTGTGCATGTGACTGCATGTGTGACTGTGTGTGCATGTGTGTGCGTGTGACTGTGTGCATGTAACTGTGTGTGCGTGTGTGTGAGTGCACGCGTGTGCATGAGTGCACGCGTGTGCATGTGTGTGTGCATGTGACTTGTGTGCATGTGTGTAGGAGTGCACGTGTGTGCATGTGACTGTGTGTGCGTGTGTATGAGTGCGTGTGTGTGCATGTGTGTGTGCGTGTGACTGTGTGTGCATGTGACTGTGTGCATGCATGTGTGTGTGAGTGCACGCGTGTGCACGCGTGTCCATGGACATGTGTGTGCATGTGTATGCATGTGTGTATGAGTGCGTGTGTGTGCATGTGTGTGTGCATGTGACTGTGTGTGCATGTGACTATGTGTGCGTGTGTGCATGAGTGCATGCGTGTGCACACGTGTGTGCATGGGCATGTGTGTGCATGTGTGTATGAGTGTACGTGTGTGTGCATGTGACTGTGTATGCATATGTATGAGTGCACGTGTGTGTGCATGTGTGTGTGTGCGTGCCTGTGCACAGGGGCCGCCACAGCCCTCCGGAGGCGGCTGTGACTCCCAGCTTTGACAGCGGCTTCAGGAAGGAGCACTGTGTTTCAGACTTTGCCGAGACGAGGGGCGAGGACTCGGGGCCTTGGGGGCAGCGGCACAGGGAAGGCAGACGTGGCTGTCATCACCGGGCTCGCCTGCGCGGGTTCCTGGCGTCTTGGGGGCCGGCGTCCTCTCCAGTGCTCAGCCAGCGAGCTCCGTGTCTGGGAACCTGCACCCTTCTCTTCGTCAGGCAGAGGGAGGCCAGGGCTCCCCACTCTGCCTTCCTCTGCCTTGTCTGCACCTCGGCTACTGGATTTGGGGGTTGCGTGTTCTGGCCTCCCCACATTTCCCGTATGGAGACCCCAGGCCACGCGGGGCCACCGATCTCCCACAATGTATCGAGACAGAGGCAGGCTTATCCTGGGTGTTTGTGGGAAACCCAGCAGGCTCCCCTGTGAGGCTTCCGGGCGAGGCCTTGGGGATGTGATGTCCCTCCTGACCACCCCCCCAAGCTCCGTCCGCGCTGATTTACGCGTGGAAGACAAGACAGAGTGGTGTTGGCCAGGAGCTAAGATGGCCGCCAGGATGCTCACTGGGCGTCGGCTCTATCTCCCCCGGATACTTCCAGAAGCTGAGAGAAGGAACCGAAAACTGTGCCCTGGAGCAATTCGCACCCCCTCCCCCGCAAGTCCTCGTGCACACCTGCCAGGGACTGCGTCCTCCGAGACAGAAATGGAACGTTCCCCTCCGGCCTCCTCGAGTAAGCCAGGCCCTGGCTCCAGGAAGCTGGCCCAGCGCCAACACCCAGGAGCGTGGAGGCTCCTGTGTGTGATGAGGAAGCCATGGCCGCCCGTCCTGTGCGGCCACTCCTGTCCTTTGCCTGGTCCCAAGCTCTCAGTCCTTCCGTCTCCTGCCCATGTCCCCAGTGACTGCCCTGAGATCACAGCTCCCCTGGAAAACCAACGCCCTCCACCGCTGCGCCCGAGACTGCCGCCAGCCCCCAGCTGATTGGCTCCCAGCACTGCCCCTGGCCTCAGTGTGCTGGAGCCTGCCTCGCGTGTGTCCCTGGCACCAAGGACGGAGACAGCGCTGCGCACCGCCCACAGTCCCGGCTTCCAGGGCACGTGCGCGGGGAAGCTGCCTCCTGACTGTGGAGCAGGGACGGGAGCTCACAGGGCCCCTGCTGAAGCCTGGGTTGGACACGGGGCTCCCGCACCTCGGCGTCCACGGCCCGCCCCCAGGTCAGCCGACGCCCCTGGACTCAGGCGGCCACACAATGGAAAAGTGTGGAAGGAAGGGAGCAGGAGGGAGGCAGGGAGGGAGCCACGAGGCAGGGAGGAAAGGGGGAGGGTTTCTGTCCCCCTTGGGACCTAGCACCCCCTCTCGGAGCACCTGCGTCCAAGCCCTGGCTCTGCTCCCGATGCCACCTTCCTGCCAGGGCACAGCGTGGGCGGCAGCAGGCGGTGGCTCAGCCCGCAGGAGACCAGGAACGGACGTCCCGGCTCCTGGCCTTGGCTGGACCTCTGTCAAGTGCTGCAGAGACTAGGAGTGTGAGCCAGCGACAGGGACTCACTTCCTTCTGTCTGTCTCGGTCCATGTTTCTGTCTCTCTGCCTTTCAAATAAATAAGCATTTTTAGAAAAAAAAAAGTCTTCAGGGGCTGGCACTATGGTGTAGCAGGTAAGGCTGCCGCCTGCAGCGCCAGCATCCCATATGGGCGCCGGTTCAAGTCCCGGCTGCTCCTCTTCCCATCCAGCTCTCTGCTACGGCCTGGGAAAGCAGTAGAAGATGGCCCAAGTGCTTTGACCCCTGCACACACATGGGAGACCTGGAAGAAGCTCCTGGCTCCTGGCTTTGGATCAGCACAGCTCCGGCCATTGTGGCCATCTGGGGAGTGAACCAGTGAATGGAAGACCTCTTTCCTTCTCTTCCTATCTCTCTGTCTCCCTCTCTCCTTCTCCTTCTCCCTCCCTCCCTCCCTCCCTCTCTCCCTCTCTCCCTCTCTCCCTCTCCCTCTCTCCCTCTCTCCCTCTCTCCCTCTCCCTCTCTCCCTCTCTCCCTCTCTCCCTCTCTCCCTCTCCCTCTCTCCCTCTCTCCCTGTCTCCTTCTCTCTCCCTCCTTCCCTCCCTCTCTCCCTGCCTCCCTCCCTCTCTCCCTCTGCCTCTCTGTAACTCTGTAACTCTGCCTTTCAAGTAAATAAATCTTTAGAAAAAAAAAAAAGAAGAAAACATACCTTCAAAGTCTGCTAAATAAATAAATGAAAGTAAAGCCCCAGGCCCAGCTCACATGGGGAGAACCAGCTGGGATCGGGGGCCGCTCTGGCCAGGGGAGCTCTCTGAGGCCACGGGGCCTCTGCACGCTCAGGCAGGGACCCTAAATCTTCAGCAAAACAGAGTCAGCAAAGCCATCACCCAGGGACATTTCTTGGAAATGTTCTCCGGAATTAGCTGCAGTATGGCACTAATAAAGGGAGCAGTCTATAAAACATTATCAGTTCTAATTGATAATTGGATTTTTTGTGATGCCATAAGTAAAGCTAAGCGCTTCAGACATCGTATTTTAATTTTTGCTTTAAAAATCTGAGGAAGCCCAGCCAGACTCTTCGTTAGAGAGAGACAGAGATGACATAGAGAGAGGGAAAGAGAGAAAGGGAGACAGGAAAAGAGAAAGAGAGAGAGAGAGAGAGAGAGACTGGGAAGCCAGCAGGGGACCCGGGCCTGAAAGTGAGACGTGTAGGGCCAACCCCAAGATCAGCGTCCTTGCGTCCTCGTGTCATGGCCTCTCTGCGGGACTCCAGCCCCGGACGGCTGTGGGCACACCAGGGTGCAGCCCTGTGTGAGGGAGGAGGCCCAGAGGACAGGGTGTTGTGTGGCATGCTTGTGCCTGTGTGTGCATGTGTGTGATGTATGAGTGTGTGTGCATGTGTGTAATGGATGGCTGTGTTGTGCAGGTGTGTGGTTATGCAGGTATACATGTGTGTGTGCACATGCTTATGCAGGTGCACGTGTGTGTGTGCGTGTGTGATGTATGGGTGTGTTGGGGCAGAGGGAGGCACAGGAAAGATCCCCTGGCCTTGGTCTGGTGGAGCCCTGCCTTCCGTACGTCCATGGAACCCACACGCATTTGACTATGAAATGCAGACCCCGGAGCCGGGCTGTGAGGACAGCAGCCTTGGCAGGAGCCCACCCTGGGCCAAGGCAGCCCTGCCGAGGCTTCCTGCCTGCCCAGGCCGGGCCGCGCAGCCCAGAGCCAGCCCGTTTCAGCAGAATGGCGCACTGCTCAAATTTGCCAAATTGCTACAAATCAGTCCATAATCACTTCTGTTTGCATTCCCAATTACGGCGGAAGTGAATTCCACCTACTAAACAATTCAGCAGTTGGCACTCCCCTGGAGAAAGGTTCGTGGCTTCTCACTGGTTTATTGCCTTCCAACAGCGACCTGGGGCCCTTGAGAGGGAGGGACGGCACTCGCTGCGGAGGGTCTGGGCTCCACGTCCCCGGGAGCCGGCCGCCGGCGCGCAGCGTGGGAGGGCCACCCTCACGGTCCCGGAGGGAATCCGGCTTCCTCTCCTTGGCCACGTTGCCATTCGAATCCAGGAGACTCCATGTCCCCTCGGGCCCGTGGACATCGACACAGTGTCCTTGTGAACCCCAAAGGCCAGAGCTGGACGTCCCCAGGTGTGGCTCAAGTTCCCTGTCTCACTCCCGGCACCCACGATCCCTGCCGCTGCTGTCCCATGAGCCTGGCTGGCACCCAGCAAGGGGCATCAACCACGGAGACCTGGGGTGGTCTAACCGGGACCCGTGCCCGTGGCTGCCACTACACTAGACTGGGGCCCAACCAACAGCGACTGTGCCACAGCTCTGCAGGCCGGAAGTTCGAGGGCAAGGGCTGGTTCCTCCTAACGGTTCTGAGGGAGACCCGCGTGCCTGTCACCAGGCTGCTGGCAGTCCCCACACCTCCTGGGGTAGACACCGCCCCACTGTCTCCATGCAGTGGTCCCCTGCCGCCACTGTGACCCTGTGCCCATGGGGACACCAGTCCTGCTGACCCTGCTCTCCGTGCGTGACCTCACTTTGGCCTAATTACACCTGCAGGGACTCAGTGTCTACGCCGCACCACAGTCAGATTCAGACTCCACCGAGGCATCTGGGGTGGGGGCGGGGAGCACAGCGCCAGCCGGGACCTGCCCCGCCTCTGCCGTCTGCACGCCACATAAGGAGCCTCGGCAGGCTTGGCAATTTTGGCAGCGGTGGACCAGCCCCTACCCTTGGAAGGGTTCCCCGAGGGCTGCCCGTGGTCCCCACCAGCTCACCGCATCCTGCCCCAGAGCCTCCCAGTCCCCTCTGCTTCGTCACGGCCTGGTCCACCTGCCCCCAGTTCCTGCGAGTGCAATGGGCGTGCTACTCACTGCACACGGCCCGGAGGCAGAAAGCACGGGCAGAGCACGAGCACGGGCCTAGCTGATGCCGAGGACGCGATGCACAGCCCGGCCGGGAGCAGGAAAGGGCGACGGGGGCCGAGCAGGAAGCCCCTGGGCAGACCACAGCCCGGAAGCCCCACCCAGGCCGAGCCTCTGCTCCCTCATCCCTGAAAAGGGCCAGGGGACCCCGCCTGGGAGCCACTCTGGGAACTGACGGGGCTGTGAAGTCAGCGTTGCAGGCTCCATACGGATCCCTGCAGCCCCCAGATCCCCACGCCATCGCCCCCTACACCCCGCTGTGGGACCCCCCCAGCACCCCACGCAGCCCGATTCCCTGAGGCTTTGCCATCCCGACACCCACTGCCCCCATGTGCTGTTCATCCCGCCGAGAACGACTCAGACCCTACAGGGTGGGCTGGGGCAGCCAGTGCTTTGACGGTGCCTGATGACAGAGCCACCTTCTCCCTCAGACAGGGAGAATTGGCGCTGGGGGAATGTTCCGGTGGGAGGGACTACACGCGTCCTCCGTCTACACCGCCCACCCTGCCTGATTCTCCAGCTTCTCCCCGAAAATCTCAGCCCCGCT
Organism: Oryctolagus cuniculus; assembly: GCF_051225735.1. Taxonomy (NCBI): domain Eukaryota; kingdom Metazoa; phylum Chordata; class Mammalia; order Lagomorpha; family Leporidae; genus Oryctolagus; species Oryctolagus cuniculus. Next base: position 162,994,849 of record NC_142873.1, read on the forward strand.
TCGCTGGTCTCCGTTCTTGGTGACCACAGCGTCCTGACTCACTGCACTGAGGGAGGGCCACTCGGCCTGGGGCTGCCGCTCTGCCTCCGATGCCTCCGGAGCCTCAGGACCCAGCTGAGCCCCGGAACCCGAATCCCGAGCCCCCCTCTCTCTGAGCTCCGCAGAGTCTCCTCTGGGGGCCTGGGACTGGGGTGCCCTCCTAGGTGCACCTGCAGGGTCTCAGACCTCGGACTTGGAGAGCAGCTGTGTCGGTGTCGTCGGAGCTCCCGCATGCCCCAGGGGACTGTGCCCGAGCACAGGTGACAGGACAGGCAGCCCCCCGGGCCAGCCCCTGCCCAGGCGTGTCCGTGTCACACTAATGAGGAGGGCAGCCTTGTGCGGCGACAGCACCGCTAATGGGCACCCAGAGCTGCCTGCACCGAATGGACTGATTCTGCACTTCTCATCCCATTTGCTGAGAAACATTCCCCTTAAAAAATTAAGAGCTGAAGGGGTTTTGTCAGAAGCCATTACCTGCAGACGTGTCTACCAAGCTGCCATCCGAGTGCTTGTGCATAATTAATCAGCAGGCGCGGCACTTACTGTCCCCTTATAAAAGTTAAACACCCATTTCACCGTGTTCCGTTTCTTCTACTCAGCATCACTGTCAGGCAGACGTCAAGGGAGACAGGTATTTGCATACAGTGCCAAACTGGGGTTGCCATGGCAACAGGCCGCCTCCTCCCACCCCCAGCCCCCACCGCCCCGGCTGAACCCGACCAATGGGCTTCGTCCTCACCTTCGGGTTCCAATGCAACGCTGAGGGTGGGAGGTGCTACGGGGGACCGCCTGGAACCTCCCCACACCTGCAGCTGCTGCAACCCCACCCATGACTGTTGGCTGTGTCAGTGGCTGTGACAGTGAGCTGCTGACCCGAAAATAAACAAAGAGGCATTTAGCAGTCGTGGTTTTGGATCAATCAGGGGGAAGGGAGGAAGAGGAGGGGTGAGGGGGAGGGAGAGGAGGAGGTGGAGGAGGCGCAGCGCCTCTGACCTCCTGGCCAGGAGACAGCAGCTTTCTCTTCCCAAAGCGGCAGCTTCCCCTCTCCCAGGGCCGGGTCCCAAGAGGCAGGATGACGTGCGAGCAGTAGGGAGGACTATCAGGGCCGTAGCACCCTGCAGCACCCTGCACCCCTGGGGAGGGAGGACCCCACCCTGCACCCCCTGGGGAGGGAGGACCCCACCCTGCACCCCCTGGGGAGGGAGGACCCCACCCTGCACCCCCTGAAGGAGAGCTGCTGGAGCGAGTGCAGACTTGAGACGTGGGGTGCACCTGGGAGCGCCAGGCTGAGAGCAGGGCCCTGGGAGGCTCTCGAGTGCCTGGGGACAGGGTGTGGGCTCAGGAGGCACCTAGAAAGCTTTCACTTGAGTCTGGACTGGGAGGGGCAGAGGCCAGGCTCTGCCCTGGGGCTCGCGGGGCACCGTGGCGGGGAGCAGCGCGTGGACGCTCTCCAATCTCGGGAGGAAGGGGCGGAGGTAAGCGTGCCTCAGAGTTGCCATCTCTGACAGGTGCACCCGTGAGCCGCGGCGCTGCTCCCGCCTGTCACGGAGGCTGGGCGCGGAGCAGAGCACACGGAAGCAGCCGGTTGAATCCAGCATCTGAGAAACCCAGGGAAAGAAACGCCTTCCCCGGGCACGGTGCCCACAGGTTACAACCCCGAAGCCGCACACTCGGAATCTCGCAGAGGAGCCGCTGAAGCGGGCCCGCACCCCAGTTCCCCTACGGCGAGGCTGACGTGCAGCAGGCCCAGCGACTCGCCCTCCACCTCACAGATTTGCCTGGCATCATTGGCGCTGACTCTTAGCTGCCTTGAAAACATAATTCCGGATTGGTCCAAAACGCCAAGGTCACAGAGGGATTAAAAACGCAGGTGCCGGGCCGCCGGGGCTCCAACCAGGCTCTGCCGTGAGTTTGCCGCCTGAAGCTGCAGATCCCAATGCGCCTGCCTCCTCATCAGTCCAGTGAGGCTGCAACTGAGTGTGCAGCCCGGACCCGGGTCCCCTTTCCCCCGCGAGGCCCAGGAGTAAGCGGGAGCGCCAGGTCCCGAGATGAAGCGGAACTGGCTGGAATATTCCGGGTTCTATTTCTGTCCCTTCCAGGACAGGATGTCCTACAACGCTCTACCTGGCAAGTAGGGCGGCACCCAGGGTGTAGAGCCCGGGCGGCGGGGCTGGAGCTGTGGCACAGTTGTGGGTTAAGTCTCTGTGTGTGGCACTGGCATCCCCTATGGGCGCCGGTTCGAGTCCTGGCTGCTCCACTTCCAATCCAGCTCCCTGCTGATAGCCTGGGAAAGCGGCAGGAGATGGTGTAAGTGCTTGGGCCCCTGCACCCACGTGGGAGACCCAGGAGAAGCTCCTGGCTCCTGGCTTCAGATCGGCTCAGCTGCAACCTTTGTGCAGGTACAGAGATAACCACATCTGTGTCTACACCCACATCCAGATCATGGGAAAGACATGTGTTCATCCCTGTATTTAGGTCCATAGCTCTGCACCCACATCATGTAAACCTGGGTGGAGATGTGGATGTGGTCAGCGGTATGGAGGCCCAGGTGGGGGTGTGGTCAGAGGCAGAGGCCCAGGTGAGGGTGGACAGAGGCAGAGGCCCAGGTGGGGGTGGACACAGGTGGCGCCGTAGGTCTCCTAGGTCCTGTCTCTTGGGTGTGGTCTTCATGGGCACCGTGGCTAGAGGAGCACCCGCCATCTATGGCCGTGCCAAGCTCGGAGGGCCGGGACTCTTCAGGTCCTCCGCATCCCGCGCTACGGAGCCCGCGACGCCTCTCCTCTTGCTGACGATAAAATCGAATCCTGATGAAGCTCCCAGGTTCTCAGTCAGGCCGGCATTTGCCTCGGTGGTTCACTGGCTGCTCCTACGACCATCGCCCCCCTGAGCCCTGAGCAGTGAGAGGTGGCGGGAGTGCGGGGCAAGTCCGCCCTCAGTCCCCGGCCCCTGAGACCACCGGTGGGCGGTGGCAGAACCAGCCCTACTCCTTGCCCCGTGTGTTTTTAAACAAACGTGGACTGAGGGCAGGGGCAGGGGTCCCAACCACCCTCAGCCTCTGAAAATCACAGCAACTCAGGTTCCACTCAGCACTGAGAAGGGCCATGAAGGGCCCTGCTGGGCACCGCGTGGACGGCCAAACAGACCTGAACAGGCGAGGTCACGGCCCTGAACTCAGCTCTCCGGCGATGCGGGGCCACTAACAACCTGCTGGGGACGCCTCCAGTGGAAAAGGTGGTGCCTGCAGGTGGGTGGGGCCTGGTCAGAGAGGGCGGTGCCTGCAGGGGGTGGAGCCTGGTGGGGGAGGGCGGTGCCTGCAGGGGGTGGAGCCTGGTCAGGGAGGGCGGTGCCTGCAGGAGGTGGGACCTGGTGGGGGAGGGCGGTGCCTGCAGGGGGTGGGACCTGGTGGGGGAGGGCGGTGCCTGCAGGGGGTGGGACCTGGTGAGGGAGGGCGGTGCCTGCAGGGGGTGGGGCCTGGTCAGGGAGGGAGGTGCTTGCAGGGGGTGGAGCATGGTGGGGGAGGGCGGTGCCTACAGGAGGTGGAGCCTGGTCAGGGAGGGCAGTGCCTACAGGGGGTGGAGCATGGTGGGTGAGGGCGGTGCCTGCAGGGGTGAGGCCTGGTCAGAGAGGGCGGTGCCTGCAGGGGGTGGAGCCTGGTGGGGGAGGGCGGTGCCTACAGGGGGTGGAGCATGGTGGGTGAGGGTGATGCCTGCAGGGGTGGAGCCTGGTGAGGGAGGGCGGTGCCTGCAGGGGTGGAGCCTGGTCAGGGAGGGCAGTGCCTACAGGGGGTGGAGCATGGTGGGTGAGGGTGATGCCTGCAGGGGTGGAGCCTGGTGAGGGAGGGCGGTGCCTGCAGGGGTGGAGCCTGGTGAGGGAGGGCGGTGCCTGCAGGGGTGGAACCTAGTGGGGGACCTTGGTGCCCACTTGCCCATCGTTGATGCTGCTTCCTCCACAGCACCTCCTGTGTGTGGTGCAACTGAGAAAGGGCCCCTGGTGGGCTGGTGGGTGCTGGTCCCTGGAGGTGGGCACTGCCTGCCGGACTCCGTCATTGAGCTCCCAGGACACAAACATGGACACCACTTCCAAGTCCGTTCCCCAAGGGCTGGCAGAGGCTTTGAGGCAGGACCTTTTCATTTTTTTTTCTTGATGGAAAAATAAAAATTGGAAAGCATAGCATCCATCAGGGGGACAGAACCTGTTTTCACTCTGTGATTGATTGACTGTGTCTGGGGAGAGAATTTTTGCCAGCTGCTCCTCCAGCACCTCTCGGATGTCACGCCGATGGCACCTGTGGTTTGGGGACTCTCATTTGACCCCAGTCCAGGAGGAGGGGGAGGGAGGCGGAGGGGAGACAGAGGCGCAGAGGGCTCGGACGAGGTGGGGAGGGGAGGGAGACCCCTCTCCCTGAGCTGAGCCAGCTCCTGCCGGGGCCATCCTGCAGAGGGGCTGCAGGCCCCAGAACTGCCCCCGTCAGCCCTCTGTCCAGGCTCCCGGGCACCAGGGTCTGCTGTGCAGCTGCTGGCTGCCGACGCAGGGGGCGCAGGCTGCCCACCGAGCGTGCGGAGGACCTGGGAGGGGGCTGTCTCTGTGCCGCGTGCATCCGGGCTGACGGGAAGGGGGTGGGTGTCACTCCTTGTCCCATGTGACCCCCCGGTGCTGATTCCGTAGATGCCGCAGTCCAGGACAGAGAGTGACCTGCAGGTTTGCTCTGGTCGGAGGATGCGAGCTGGGGAAGACGCTGCCTGAGGATGGGCCGGCTCCAGAGACGATGTTGTCCTGAATGAGTGAATGAACGGGCAAGTCAGCACGTCTCCTAAGTCAAGCGCAGAGAGCCCATGAAACCCTGCACAATTACAGCGTCCTGCGACCCCGAGCTGCTCTGCAAACCCCTCGGTCCATTTCTCCATCGGTCCGAGAGGTAGAGGCGGACATGACTTTCCTTTCACAGATAAGAAAAGGGAGGTGGGGGGTCGCGCGTGAGTCCCCTCCAGGAGCTGCTGGCTTCAAGGAGCAGAGCCTGTGCCCCCCCCGACATGGTCCTCGAGGTCAGTCTCTGAGCCTCGCCCCCCCCCCCCCCCCGTACCATGGCCGGGATGGACCAGGGAGGCTGTGCTCTCACAGCAGGCAGCCGCCAGCTCCCCTAGGCGGGCTCCTGTCAGCCCCTGGGCTGTGCATCTCTCAAGGGCTGGGTGGCGGCTCCGGGGCTCGGGCCTGAGGCCGCCTGGGACCGGGCGACCCAAGCACGCTGCAGACAAGGCTCTCAGCACGGGGCATCCATGTCTTCCTCCAGCACGACGGTGAGAGGACGTGAAGGCAGTACCAGCCGTGAGCGCAGAACAGGGGGGCGGAGCTGGGGCACGGCTGCAGCAGGCACCGGACCCCAGGGAGCAGCCGGACCCCCATGCGCAGACGGGTCCCCCTCACGTCCGGACTGTGGACGCTGCACACTGATGTGGGGCTGCCCTGTCCCCTCTCTGCCTGCCGTGGCTGAGGGCCGTTCCAGACCTTTCCTCCGGCCCCGTGGCTGACTGCGGGCCACGTGTGACCCTGGGGGATGACTCTGCTCTTGCCACGGGCACTGCCCCGTGAGTGTCCTGGGGCTGACTGGGGCCGCAGAGATCCAGAGAGCTCACCGAGCGGGATGAGAATCAGGCAGTCACCAGGCACTGGAGCTCCTGGCCACCACACTCCAGTGGACCCCCCGGGCCAGTGCGTTAGGGGACAGGATCCCGGGAAGCGTCTCCACGCCACCACCCGGAGGGACAGCCGAGCTCCCCGCCAGGCGCTGACAGCGGGAAGGCGGAGCTGGGCGACCAAGCTCGGAGAACTTTGCTCTCGGCTGTGGTTCCGCCTTCAGCTGAACACATCCCTAGACTTCCCCTGCACGAGCCAACACCTTCCTGCTTTCCTCGCGACAGTTTGTGCAGAGTTTCGTCACTTCCAGGAGAAAGAAACGTAACTGGCTCAATCTTCTCTCATTTTCCGGAACTTACATAGAATGTGAAACCTGAAGAGAAAGTTGGCATTTTTGCAAGATCAAGATAGAGGCTGAAAATACAGGAGCGCTCTGCTCAGCATCTCTGTGCGGCCCTTCCGAGGGCAGAGGGGCGCGGGGCTGCCCGGCCGCCACCTTGTGTCTGGCTACACCTTTGCCTGTGGTGGCAGCTTTGGGCCGCCCCACCTCCCAGAGTATCCGATGAGTGGGCTGGCGTCTGAGGAGTGGGCTGGCGTCGACTCTCCCCTCCCATGTTGAAATATGGGACTCTCCTTATGACTGCGAATCAGAGGTACAAGAAAATTTACTGGGACGCCTGTTGCAGCTCCAGGCTTGGAAGTCAGCAGGAAGAGGAAACAAGAAAAATAAAGTGGATAATTGAGAGCCAGGCATCAACAATCGGTGCCAACCAGTGCTTTTCTAGATGTGGATCTGAACTCAGAGGGTGACAGCCACGGGGAGCAGCCGGCCAGGGCAGCCGGCTCCTAAGCCGTCACTGCTCATCTGTGCCCCGAGAACACGCTGCAGTCTGAACGGTTTCGTCCACCGCTGATGGATGTGTTCTAGAATTTCCCCGACTGTCAACACGGCTGGATTGATTAGCGCATTAAAATGTTCCTCTACTCTCAGCAGCCGCGACATCACATTTGTTTTAATTCATTGATTTGAGTTAGAGATGGTTGCCCTCCAACAATCTCGATTACACTGGGAAGAATCATTTGAAAAGCTATTTATCTTCATGTCAACCAAGACTTGCTAATTAGACACAACTTCAGGGGTCTGGACTTACTCAGTCGTGGTCCCCGGAGTCCCGGGCTGATGTTGATGATTTTTGAAGGAGAGGCAGAGAGAATTGGGGAAGGTGGGTGCAGGAATAGCCCGCTTCCCGTGCAGGTTCATCCCTTTGCATGAGGTCATTTCCTGTCCCTGCTGCCACCGCCAGTGACGTTGCCCCCTTCCTACCACGGGGTGCCGCCAGCCGTGCTATCGCTGGTAGACAGAACCGTGACCGTAACTTGTCCCGTGTGCAGGGCAGCGTGCTGGGTGCTGTGGCTGGATGGTTCAGCTCCCCTTTGACCCCAGAGCCAAGCTCGCCTCCTGGCTGCCATCACTCAGCCCCGAGATGGGGACAGAGAGAGAGGCTGCATATGTAGGAGTGCGTGCGGAGGCACAGCCCAGCCTGCATTCACACCTGCACTTGCTTCCTCGCGTCCGCTGTCTGCTTCTCCCCGCCCAGAACAGGGGTTGCAGGTAAAAGCCGCCCTCCAGCAGGTGCCACTCAGCCTTGGCCATGGATGACCTCATCTGTGACCTGAGGGCAGCGGTGCTCAGGCGATGAGGCCAGGGAACACCTGGGGCAGTGCACTTGGCGGGGCCAAGCAGGGGAGAAGCACCCGAGGTAGGTGACGACACACTGCAGGTGCACGTGAGGGGGCTGGGTTGTTCCATGGCAAAAGCGAAGGGGATTTGCAGGTGCAGTGAAGGTCTCTAAGCAACCCGACCTGAGTTAGTGAGAAGGAAGGGTGCGGTTGATTAGGCTGGTGATAACTAGGTGATAGACAGACGATAGAATGGATAGGTAGAAACGAGGTAGATGATAGACTGATGGGTAGATGATAGGGATTAGATAGGTGATAGATGAGGGAGTGGATTGGTGGGAAAAAGGTAGATGATGGATTGATAGGTGATTGATATAGATGGGTGGATAGATTTAGGAAGATAGATAATAGAGATAAAATAGAGACGGAGATGGGGACAGAGAGAGAGGCTGCATATGTAGGAGCGTGTGCGGAGGCACAGCCCACAAAGCCCCCCGTGACGCTGGGCAAGCATGGGGACCTGTGTGTGGCAGCACAGAGGAATGTGGGCATGCCACCAGGCCCTCCACGCTCGGCCAGCCATGCGCCTGCTGAAGGTAGTGCCGGGCCGGGGGTGTTGGCACAGCGGTTCCAATGCTGCTTAGATGCCCATATCCCACACCAGAGTGCCTGCGACCAAGTCCTGGCTCCGTTTGCATTCCGGCTTCCTGCCAGTGCACCCGGGAGGCAACACATGATGGCCCAAGTACCAGAACCCAATTCTGGCTGCCACATGGGAGGCCTGGATGACAATCTAGGCTTCTGGCTTTAGCCTGACCCACCCCCAGCCCTTGCAGGCACTGGGGGAGGAATCAGTGGCTGGAAAATCTCTGTCGCTTTGCCTTTAAAATGAAAATGAATAATAAAAATTTGTAAAAGAGGAGATGCCAGCTCTCGCAGCGGGAGGTGTATCCCACACTCCAGTGGCTTGTGATGTCATCTCTTTATCAGCGCGTGGTGTCCCAGGTCCCTCCTTGCAAGGGTTCACCTGAGGTAGTCAGACCCGCTGAGCCAGGGGCGGGGAGGACACAAGGTGCGAGCCAGGGGCAGGGAGTCCCTGGGCTGGCCCCGGCTCTGCCTGCCAGGAGCCCCCGCCCACGCCCACGCACACCGGGAAGCTGGGAGTGAAGGAGGCCACGGTCCCACCCAAGCTTCCTCTACCGAGTCAGGTGGGCGCAGGAGGGCAGCGGGTGCCCGCGGGTGCAGTGGCCTCACCTGCCACTCCCAGAGCACTGCCGGGCACCACCCTGCTGGGGCGGACGGCGGCTCCCAGCCCCAGGCTTTGCTCCTCCCCCCACAGCACCTGCACCCCCCCACGCCCTGTGACTGCTGCTGATTTCCCAGGGCAGAGCCTGGGGCTGTGCTGGCAGCACTCACGGAAAGACCGCTGAGGGCAGCAGCTGCCCCTGCCCACGGCCCCTCTCCCTCCCTCCCCCTCCCTCCCCCTCCCTCCCCCTCCCTCTCTCTTACCATGAAGGCGAGGGGGGCTGTTGGTGGCTTCCCACCCTGACACCGCCATGTCCTGCCTGGCACGGGGCACGGGGCTGGTTCGGGTGGACACTGGTTTTACTCAAAGGCGGCAGCCGTTCCTGAGCCTGGCTCTGTCACCCTCCTGCTGCTTCAGATGAGACCCGCCCCGTGCTAAACCTGAGCCAGGGAGACGGCAGGGTGGGGGCTGGGGGCTCATTAGGACGGTGCGTTGACACCTGCTCCCTCACCTGCAGCTCTCCCAGGGGCACCCAGCGCAGGAGCCAGGCCGCCTTCCAGTCCTGCCCCGCCTGGGATCCCGCATGTCAGCCAGGCTTGGACTCACATGCCCTGTCCCCTGAGCACAGAGCAGATGTGGGTCTGCAGGGGGATGCAGGGAACCACAACACACGTGCACCCACTTGCACACGCACACGGAACACACACGTGTGCTGTGTACCTGCCCGTGCTGTGTCTGCTCCCAACGTCTGAGACAGAAATCTGGGGGGGCACACGGCCTGGCCCAGCAATGCCTCTGAAGCACAGCTGCCCCTCCCCCCACCTCTTCCCCCTCCCTCACCTCTCCCCCTCCATCTCTTCCCCCTCCCTCCACCTCTTCCCCCTCCTCCACCTCTCCCCCTTCCTCTCCCCCCTCTCCCTTCATCTCCCCCTCCCCCTTCCTCTCCCCTCTCCCCCACCCCTTCCTCCCTCCCCTTGTCTCTTCCCCTCTCCCCCTGCCTCTTCCTCCCTCCCCCTGCCTTTTCTCCCCTCTCCCTGGCTCTTCCCTCCCTCCCCCTGCCTCATCCCCCCTCCACCTCCCCACCTGCCTTGTCACCCCTCCCCCTGCCTCTTTCCCCTTCCCTACCTCTTCCCCCTCCCCTTGCCTCTCTCCCCTCCCCCTACCTCTTCCCTCCTCCCCCCTCCCTCCATACCTCCCTCCCTCAGGTTGGTGGGGCTGAGCTAACCGGCATCCCTCCAGGCAGCACACAGTGGTCTTGGAAGCTTCTGCTCAGTTAACACACCCGACTGCCTGCGTCTCAGCCCCGGGCCACCCCCAACTCACAGAGACCAGGAAACCGACCACGAGCCCAAAGAAGACCCAGACGCGCCAGTGGACGGCACAGGCAACGCCACACCTGGACTGCTCGGCTGGGGGCCAGGGCCGGGGCACAGCCCAGGGCCTCACATAATAGAAGTTCGCAGCCTCGAAGGCAGGGCCTGGGGGTCCCAGACCCAGGGGTGGGCCGGGCTGGTTCCTTCTAAGCACCCAGCACCCAGCGGTGGCCCCAGCTCCTGGCATCCCCGGTCCTGTGGGTGTCTCACCCCATCACTCCACCATCCCAGGGGTCCCAAGTGTGCACCTGTGGGTGCCTCAGTGTGCAAATCTCCCGTTTCGTGAGGACGCCGGTTACGGTGGGTGAGGGCCACCCTAACGGCTTCATCTTAATTTGATGACCCCTACAGAGACCCTGTCCCCACACAGGTCATGTTGACAGGGGCTGGGGGTTAAGACTTGAACCTATCTTCTTGGGGACACTTCTCAACCCGTGACACCTCCTGACCCTGAAGACCCGGTGTGGGCGGGAGCCGCACCTGCGCCAGACAGCGGGCATGACCGTCATTCATCCCCGCCCCTGCGGAAGGCAGTGCGCACGGAAGCAGGTGTGTGTGATGCGATGCAAGGAGGGCCCAGTGCTGTGCTGCAGGGGTTAAACCACAGCCTGCCCCGCTGCCCCGCTTCCAGTCCAGCTCCCTGCTGATGCCCCTGGGGAAGCAGTGGATGATGGCCCAAGTGCTTGGGCCCCTGCACCCATGTGGCAGACCCAGAGGGAGCTCCTGGCTTCAGCCTGGCCCAGCCCCAGGTGTTACAGCCATTTGGGGAGTGAGCCAGTGGGTGGAAGATCTCCCTCTCTCCCTGCCTTTCAGATAAATAAACCTTTTCCGGATGGGGATGTGGGGAGGATGTACTGGCCCTTGGTCTGTGAGCTGTGACCACCCAGGCTTTCCAACCGGGACCCACAGGGGTCAGCAAAGGCTGCACCATGGGGCCCGAGGTTGCCTCCATCATAGATGCCCGGCGGCTGTGGTCGGAGTGGCTGGGTTCCCCCAGGATCCCCAGCTGAACTCCCAGCCCCCATGTGTCAGTGCGCAGAGGAGGTTCAGGCGGGGGGTGGAGCATCAGGAGAGAGGGCAGGGCCCCTCCAGAAGAGGCCCAGACCAGGGGGAGGGGGACGGAGAGGGAGAGAGCGCGCGAGAGCTGTCTCCATCTGCCGGCTCACTCCCCGAGTGCCTGCAGGAGCACTCGGGGGCCTGGAGCGCAGTCCAGGGCTTAAGTGTGGATGGCGGGGATCCCCCCTTCCCTGCCATCACTGCTGCTCCCGTGCCCCCTCACCACAGTGGGGTGGAGCCTTGCGTCTGGCCATGCATCAGCCAGCCCTGGACACAGGCGGCCTGCAGCACCTCAGCCCTGCTCCTGCACTCCGGCCTCTGGGATGGTGGGAAATACACTAGGGGTGCCCACGAGCCCCCTCTCTGCTGCCCAGCCCCACCCGCCAGGCTCGGCCTGTGCTCTGCTCTGGGCAGCCGGGGGCCAGAGCTGGCGGCCAGGCTGGAGCACAGGTCACACAGACCCCTGTTGCTCCGGGCTCTCAGCGCTTGTGCCAGCCTCGGCTGCTTCCCAGCGCATGAGCAGGGAGCCAGACGAGACGCTGAGAAGCCAGGACCCGTGGACACTGGCACGGCAGACGGCAGCCTCACCAGCTGCAGCAGTGACCTCTGGCTGCCGCGGGTGTTCCAGGAGCTGAGTGTCTGTGGGGACACAGCTGACCTCCACAGCGAGCTGTGTGCAGCGCCTGGCCGGCCTCTGTGGGCCTGCGGCCCCAGGGACGAGAGAGGGCCCAGGACGATGGCAGGTGCACTCTGCCTAAGCGAGCGGCCTGCAGCTCCAGCCCTGCCCTCCTGGTGCAGCCCCGGCAGATGGACGTCGACGATGGCTGCAGCTCCACCCGCTGACCTCAAGAGTCCCCTGGGCAGCTGCCCCGTCGCATGCTGTGCTGCTGCCTGCTGCTCGCGCGAGGTCCCCGAGAGGGTTTGCCGTGGCAGGGAGGAAGCACTGAGGTCCGCACCGCCAGGGGCCCGGGCACAGGGCTAACGGCGTTGCTCATGCTGGTTCCTCCACACCTCGGGAGCTACAGCGTCCCCGTTCTGCTGATGGGCGCAGTGGTTAAATCCCTGGCCTCGGGTCTCGCGCTGGCAAGCGGTAAAGACGGGATTTGGACCCTGGACCTAGAATGCATGCTCCTTAGAGCCAAGCTAGGCCCAGGCCCTGACTCTGCTCCTCTCACTGCAGTCAGGGGAGCCCCGCGGGTGCTGCTGGGAGCCCCACGGGTGCTCAGGGCCCCAGACTTCCAGCCAAGCCTTCAGAGTAGGGACTTGCCTCCGAGACAGGTACCCTCGGGGACAATCTCCGCCCTCAAGCCCTCAGTTTTCCTTATCTCTGAGCTAAGGATGAAAAAGCCTTCCCATGGTGAAATAAAACAAAGCCCATGGCGGGGGGCTGCTGTGCACAGAGCAGGTGACAGGTGACACGCAACAGCTGACAGGTGACAGGTGACAGGCACCTCCCCAGAGGCGGCTTCCCCGACACGGAGCCTGAGCAGTCGCGGAGGCCTGTGCCGGGAAGTCTTGGAGAGGTTTCGTCTCCTGCCTTCCTGCTCTGAACGCACGATCCAGCCACGGGGGCCGCACGGGTTCTCTGTGCCTCGGGGCTGCCAGGCAGGGAGCCGCAGCTGTCCCCGGGGAGCTGGGCTTCCCAGGGGAAGACGGTGTCGCGGCTGTCGCTGTCACCTCACCGGTGTAGTTTCCAGTTAGTGTCAGGGCCGTGCACGGGAGGCTGAGGCATGGCAGGGAGGGGCGGGGGGCAGAGGCTGGAGAGGACTGGGAGGCGGGAGAGGCCGGTCACCCCGAGGACAGCCCCTCCTGGGCACCCCAAGCACAATGAGGGAGGACTCCCAGGAACAAATCCCGCCACTCTGGCGCTGTTGGCTCCCTCCCAGCAGGCTGGGGGGGGGGGGCCAGGCAGACACTGCCCGTGCTGTGTATTCTACCGTTCAGCATCTGACAGCCCTCGTGGATGGAAGGTTGGCTCACGGCCTGGGAATTCGGGGTCCTGACATGACCAGGACAGCACCTTCAGACCCGGGCTCTGGGGCCCTTGGAAGTCCCGTGTGGCATCGACGTAAACCTCACTCATTGAAGTCAGGAAATGCGCTATGTGGGAAAGTGACCCAGGGAGGAAGCGCTCGGAAGCCACACTACGCCCGCACCCAGTGGCACCACACCAGCACGACAGCGACATCGCCGACACCCCAAGCACAACCACCACCACATCGGCCACCGCCGGAAGTCACCAAACCTCTGACAGCAACACCGCGAGCACCAACAACCACAATAGCGGCCACCACGGCGACGTCAATAACCACAGCCCCGGCAGCATCAGGAGCCATGAACAGCCACAGCCCGCCACAGCCACAGCCACGGCCAGCCACAGCCAGCCACAGCCACAGCCAGCCACAGCCATGGCCACAGCCACGGCCACAGCCACAGTCAGCCACAGCCACGGCCAGCCATGGCCACAGCCACAGCCACAGCCAGCCACAGCCACGACCAGCCACAGCCACAACCACAGCCAGCCACAGCCACGGCCACGGCCAGCCACAGCCAGCCACAGCCATGGCCACAGCCACAGCCACAGCCACAGTCAGCCACAGCCACGGCCAGCCATGGCCACAGCCACAGCCACAGCCAGCCACAGCCACGGCCACGGCCAGCCACAGCCACAGCCACAGCCACAGCCAGCCACAGCCACAGCCACAACCAGCCACAGCCAGCCACAGCCACGGCCACAGCCAGCCACAGCCAGCCACAGCCACAGCCAATCACAGCCACAGCCACAGCCATCCACAGCCACAGCCATCCACAGCCACAGCCAGCCACAGCCACAGCCAGCCACAGCCACGGCCAGCCACGGCCACGGCCACAGCCAGCCACAGCCAGCCACGGCCACGGCCACAGCCAGTCCCAGGATTCCCGCGCTCCCGCATTTGGGATCAAGCCTGGGCACCTTTGATGTCCCCGCCCCGCATCCAGCATTTTTAGCCGAAACTCGCTGCCTTGCGCCCACACCAGGGAGACATCTGAAGAAACAAGATTTCAGCGACAAAACTGTCAGCATTCACCCGCGCGTTAATCTGCGCCGTGTCGGGAAGATCTGATCATACAGGGTGCCGCTCGATAGAACACCGCGGCCACGCTAAAATGCATTGATTTTTTATTAATTTTTAAAGCTCCGACCGCATTAGGGAACGTGTCAAAATTCATACACGTGGGAATGAAGACTCAGCCAAAGGCAGATGTTGGTACTTGTCACTTGAGGAGGTTTTAGAGCGACTACAGTTAGTTCTCGCTGTAAATGAAGGCTCCCTGCAGACCGAATTCCGCACTCACATCTGGAGCAGAGTCCCACAGGGCCCCGCCGCTGCGGCTCTCAGCCTCGCGCCGGCTGGGAACAGAGCCGAGGGCTGCTTGGCCTGCTGGCGACTGCTGGGGCCGCGGGCTCTGCCCTGCCAGCACCTCCCCTCCATTGCACATTGGCAGGGATGGACGTGTAGGGGACAGGCGCTGACCTGGGTTTCCGAGGAACACTGGCCAGGGCAGGCCCTGTCTATCTGGCAAGCGAGTTATGTCCCGGTCCTCCAGGGTTCCCATCCGTTCCCTGCCCGGGGCTCCCGGCTGAGGTCTCACTCACACCCAAGGCCTGGGTTCTTCCCTCTTCCCCTCCTTCTGCCCTCAACCTGCCCTTTGCCCATTGCCCTGGCCCTCCCACCTGCTGAGGAAGCTCTGATGGGGCAGAGGCTGTGGTAGGAGGCTGGGTTCCCCGGCCAGCAGGGCCCGGCTCGGACCACGCTATCTACTCCCTGAGCAGGAACCCACGGTCTGCACGACCCCCCGCAGAGCTGTGCCTTTGCTGAAGGCGACAGGAAGCTGCTGTCTCCCACCAGTCCCCGCTGTGCAGATGGCCACGCTCCCTGGTGCTCACAGGTGCCCTGAGGGGCCCCAGCTCCCAGCTGCAACCTGGGTCGTCCTCGCTCCTGGGCTGGTGGCTGAGCCAAGCCTGCATGTTTCTGGTTCATGTTCAGCCACTCCATTTTTGTGACCCATGGCCGTGGGCGCCGGAAGGCTGCCTGTGATGCGTAACCACGGGCCAGGGCTAACCAGGGCAGAGCTTCCTGTCTCGTATTCCGGTTCAGAAGTCGCCAGCAGTCCCTGACCAGGAAGGGCAGAGCTGTGTGCGCCTCCCTGCGGCCACCTCTTGCAGGCCAAGGCCCCCAGCAGTCTCCTCTCTCCCTCTCTCCCGGGCTGGCTTCCCTTGAGGTCAGGCGGGTTAGGAGGGGCAGAGGGCTCTGTGGACCCCCTCCAGCCGGTGCGCCGTCCGGGCCTCACGTGGCCTTGTTGCGGATTTTTCTTCCTGTGGCATTTGTAGAAATGCTGCAGCTCTCTTATTCCCAGCTCTCTCTGTGCCGGATTTTTTGTCTCACAACCACGAAGGTTTTAGGCACATGGACAAGGCAGAGTGAGCAAGCAAACGAGTTTAGGACGGGAAAGAGAGGGCCAGAAAGCTCCCAGGAGCGGCGGGAGGGGTCCCAGAGAAGAAGTCAAAGAGGTTGTGTCTGGGGGGGTTACATATTTAAACAGAGCTTTCCCTGATTGGTGGATGTATATGCTAATCAGGCGGAAACCTGTAAGGCAATCAGGGAGCAGCTGCCAGAGTCCCCCGTCTTTCAGGGATGGGCACTGGGCCAGGGCCACTCAGCGGTGAGGGCCGGAGACCCTCGTCTGCGTGGGGAGGTGGACAGGGTGTCGCAGCCTTGTCCCGCGATTCCGGGGCCCCCCCTTGCTCCTCGGGGTCCTGGTCCATCTACGCCTGCCTGTATTGGGTTCAGTCCGGCTCCTGTCGCTGGCACCTCTCAGGGGACAGCGAGTTCCAGGCGGACTCCTCTCAGAGCCACAGGAAGTCCCAGAGCCAGGCCACCGGCCTTCCCTGGGGCTCCAGTTTCCCCTATTAAGGCACTGACATCCTATTATCATGCAAATATGTTAATAGAATAACATTTCTACCATCAGGAACCATTAGCAGGAGCTAATCTGGGAGAGCAGAATAAGAAATGAGCGGGCAGGCTCCTCTGGGAACAGCCTGACTTCAGCAGCAGAAAACCGGCCCCAGCTGCCTCCCAGCCCCGACCTAACTCTTGCGTCCATCTCTGCACCTTGGTCCCCGTCCAGAAAGCCGAGAGCTAGCGTGGGGACAGCCCGGCTGGCCGGGAGGCCCTGACTCACCTGGGGCGGGCTCCACTTGCATCTTTGTCCAGGGTCGTCCACTGTAAATCAGGAGGCTGGCACGCGGACAGCATGGCGCGCACCTGTCCAGGCGGCTCGGTGCCTGGGAGCGCGTCAGTGGGTCCCGGAGGATGTGGGGGTCAGGGTTAGTGCGTGCCACGTGGGTGCATGGTTCCCTCGCTCTGTCCACGTCAGCCCATGGGCTTTCACAGGTGCGGAGGGCTGGCCTCTGTGGGTGGCACGGAGCTCGTGTGGCATGCTTGCCGACCTGAGCACCTGACCCTTCCAAGGGGCTGCCCAATTCTAATGAGGACGCCCCCCCACCCCCAAATCCCTTGTCTTTGCAGAGTCTCGCCTTCTTCAGGCCTGCCTCTCCGTCTCACCCAAGACCAATTTCCAAATCCTTCCGGTTTTGCCTCTAGATGACGTTTCCCGGCTGCTCCCGTTTCGCCGAGCCTTCAGCCTCACCTCACCCCCAGGCCTCCTCTGCGGCCCCTTCCATCTCGTCACCACACCAGCGCCAGAGGCCAGGATGGGAAGCAGACCGGGCTGTCCAGGTCCTGGCTGAAGCCCTCCGCTAGCCGGCCGGTGGGGGCTGCCGCTGTTCTACCTCGGCCCCTTGAGGGCTTGTCCGTCCCGCCCGGTCCCAGCCCCCTGCAGCAGGTCCTCCCGCCTGGTCCCTCTCCCATCCGACTCCCGGCTCAGCAGGCTGCCGCCGCACCTGCAGGCTCCCGGCCATCGCGCCAGCTTGGATGCTTGCTTCTGGAATGCTGCTCACGCTTCTGAAAATCAACTGTGTTAAGGGATGATTTACCAACAGCAATTATCCATTTCGATGAGTTTTGACAAATGTGTAGATGTGTGTCAGCCACAGCCACAAAACTCAGAGGGTGCCCACTGCTGCAGAAGCGTGTTCGAGGCACCCCTGGGGTCGGCCTGCCCCCTGCCAGCCCCGGGCAGACTCTGGCACGCTGTGTGGTTCAAGGCCACTTTTCTGCATCTTGGATCTGCGTGCAAGCAGAGGGATGCGACGTGTGCTTCGGGTTCTGCTTCGTTTGGCTCACCCTTGCACTTCTCTGTCCAGACTTGGATCTGTTGTGTGGCTGAATGGTGGGTGCTTCCTCGTGGGGACAAGGTACCTGCTGCTTGCACAGTCGCCTGTGGATGGACGTCTGGGTCTCTCCAATGGGGCCACTCTGGTTGGGCTGGGCACGTCCCTGAGTGGCCCCGTGCCTTCGTCTCTGCTGGGACGGGTTGCTGGAGCCAGAGCCCAGCTCCTGGCTCTGTTTGCCTCCATGGGAACAGCTAAGGCTGCTTTGCAGAGTGATTGATCCCCACCAGCCGCGAGGAACAGGTGCACCTGCGGCTTCACATTCTCGCCACTTTGATTTTAGCCAGCATGGAGGGGGGAAGGGGCATTTCTGAAGATGGAGGATGCCAGGGACCCTTGCCAGTGCCTGCTGGCTGCTCATCCATCTTCTCGTGTGAGGTGAATGTTCCAGTGTTTTACCATTTAAAAAAATCGTGTTGTTTGCCTTCTGTCTTTGTACGGCTAAAATCCCACTTCACTGCCATAGAAACAGAACTCCGCCTTGGGTTCACCCACGTGTGGAGGTGGAGACAGGTGTGCAAATGATGGACAGGACACGTCCACCACGCGGGGAGTGAGCACCAAGCTTCCTCAGGGGCACTTGCTCAGCCAGGCCCGGCAGCAGCCTCCCTGCAGACGTTTGTGGGGTGGGCCTTCTGGGCGGGGCCGGTGGGGGGCTTCCCAGGAGTGATGGCAGCCAGTGCGCAGAGCACCATGGACACCGGAGGGCGCTGTTGGCATCGGAGCTGAGTCCTGCAGGTGCGGGGCTGTCCCAGCCGAGCTGTGTTCTGGACGAAGCTGCCGGCAGAGTGCATCCCCTGTGTCCTGGGCTCTCAGAGTGCCTGTCACTCTCAAGGCTGCAGGTGCAGGGAGACTCCCAGGGATCTGTGCCGACCGTACACTTATCTTCAACCTTACACTTACTTTTTTTTTTTTTTTTTTGACAGGCAGAGTGGACAGTGGGAGAGAGAGACAGACAGAGAGAAAGGTTTGCCTTTACCGTTGGTTCACCCCCCAATGGCTGCTCTGGCCGGCGCACCGCGCTGATCCGAAGGCAGGAGCCAGGTGCTTCCTCTTGGTCTCCCATGAGGGTGCAGGGCCCAAGCACTTGGGCCATCCTCTACTGCTGTCCCAGGCCACAGCAGAGAGCTGGATCAGATGTGGGATGTGAACTGAAGCCCACATGGGATGCTGGTGCCAGAGGCCGAGGCCCGACCTACTATGACACAATGCGAGCCCCCTGGGTGTTATTTTCTTTAAGCTTTTATTTAGTGAATGCAAATTTTCTAGGCACAATTTTAGGAATATAGTGGTTCTTCCCCCATACCCCCTCCCACCCCCACTCCCATCCCACCTCCTACTCCATCTCCCATCCCATTCTTCATTAAAATTCATTTTTAATTAACTTTATATACAGAAGAGCAACTTTAAGTAAAGATTTCAACAGATTGCACCCCCACACAGACACGCACAACACATCAAGAATATGATGTCATTTTAAGACTACTTTTTGGGGGGCAGAAGATTTTAATGTTGACCAAAGTCCAGTTTGTAAGGTTGTCTTTGGTGTTCTTTCCGCTCACGTCCTGGGGAGTCTCCGCGTACCCCAAGGTCGCGGAGTTCTCCTGTCTTACTCTCGGGTTTCCACATCGAGCTTTTGTGGGCAGCTCTGTAGGGCACGCAGCAGGGGTCAGAGTTTGCTGGGCTGGTTTCTTGCTCCCCTTAAAGATGCCCCGGCCCCTTCCGTGGACATCGAATGTCTGGCTCTGTCAGGGACGGGACATGTCCACGGTGGATCCAGAACACGTCGTCATCCCAGCAAGCAAGGAAGGCCCCTGTGGCCACGTCCAGGAGACACCGACTGCGACCACAGGGCTCCCAGCAGCCTCCGAGGGAACACGTCGGGCATCAGACGGAGCAGCTGCTCACGCCCCAGTGTCGAAACTCACGCGTTTGTAAAGACACCAGCGACACCCTTGAGTCACCTCTGGAGTACGCTGAATAACCAGGACATCCCGTCTCTGAGGGCCTGGGTTCGAGGCCCGGCGCCCCGCCCCACGCCAGCTTCCTGCCAGCGCACACCATGGGAGGTCTCGAGCACTCGGGTCCCCACCATGAGCCTTGGAGGGAGCGCCTGGCTCTGCCCGGGGTGGGCACTTGGGGAGTGAACCGGGGACGGAGGAGCCCTGTCTGTCTCCACCTTCGGAAACAGAAGTGAATACAGAGAAGTTAGAGACAGGAGCAGCACCGTGAGACCCCCAGGAACGCGCGCTGGACGTGCGGCCGTACTGAGGATTTGTCACCGGCTCTGAGCGCAGTGGAGTGACGTTGTGTTTTCCAGAGTGCGCGCCTGTTAGAGATGCCTGCTGAAGGGTCGATGAAGGCATGCGGGCGCCGGTGACACCCGGGTCAAAGGGCACGCTTCGGCTGGGCAGGACGGCTGGGCTCTGGAAATCTCTTGTCCAGCAGGTGACCCTGGTCAGCGACAACACCGGGAACTGCTGAGAGCGACCCTAAATGTGTCCATCAGCAACGGTGGGGTGTGGGCTGGGGACGGCTTCGCCAGTCTGACAGCATCAGTGTGTGTGTAAATCAGAACGCCACGCTCACTTCATCCCAACAGCCGCCGTCGTCCGTCAGCTGATCTCCATCACGCTGGGGAAAACACAGAAGGAAGGGAAGAATGGAAGTGAGCGGCCGCCACGCAGCCCTGTCGGTGTTCCGTCAACCCGCAGACGCGCATGCTCGGCCATGGTCCCCGGGGTCGCCGTGCCCGGGGCCACTTGTGAAGCAGACTCGGGATGCTCACGCAACAGCGAGACCCCTGCTGACCCCAGGAGATGAGGCGCAGTGGACTAGTGTGAGCGCTCCTCGGGCGTCTCTGTGGCGTCCATGGATCTCTGATCTCTATCCAGCCCTGAACCTGAGCAGGGCCTGGGCACCTCCATGGCGTCCATGGATCTCTGATCTCTGATCTCTGTCCAGCCCTGAACCTGAGCAGGGCCTGGGAGTCTCTGTGGTGTCCATGGATCTCTGTCCAGTGCTGCCCGGGCACCTCCGTGGCATCCATGGATCTCTGTCCAGGGCTGTACCTGAGCAGGGCTCGGGTGTCTCTGGTCTCCGTGGCGTCCGTTGATCTCCGTCCAGCGCGGTGCCCAGTGCACTGTGTCTTAATTACTGCAGTTTTATAGAAAGCGTTGAAGTCAACGAGGGGAAGCCCCCACGTCACCATTTGTCCAAAATCATTTTTTCGCTCCTTCTTGCATTTCCAGGTATGCGTTACAATCAGTTTATTTATTTTCAAAGAAAAACTCTGCTAAGATTTTCATGGGGATTAGATTGAATCTGTAGATCAATTTGGGAGGATTAAGCCTCAATATTGAGCCTTTTGGGGATGGAAAAAAAGATTTCATTTATGTGAGTCTCTAACTTCTTTTAGCAGTGTCCACTGTTCAACATGTGGCCCTTTGTGACTCCATGTATGCACTCATCTCTAGGTGTTCATGTGTTTTCATGTATGTATTAGGTACATACAACATGGCTGTCCATCGCAACATATACACGCGTGTCCCAAGTGCACACATGTTTTCACACATGATGCATTAGGCACATAAACTACACGGCTGGCTCCCCTCCCTCCCCTCTGTGGGTCCCTCATCCATGGATCCCAACAGCCATAGATTAATCATATTTTTGTCTTCGCACAAGATTTTATTAAAGATCTTTGCAAAGTAAGAGTATTCTATCTTTATTTTGTTTCAGAATGTATTTGTTTATTTTACTTATCTGAAAGGCCAGGAGACAGACAGACAGATGTATCCACCAGCTCACCTGCCAGGTGCCCGCTGCACGCCAGGCCAGGGGCCAGGAATGCCACCCGGATCTCCTGGGTTGGTGGCAGGGACCCCAGTGTTGGAGCCACCCGTGCTGCCTTCGGGGTGACGCCAGCAGGAAGCTGGGGTGGAGCAGAGCTGGGGCGCGAATCCACGCACCGCAGTGTGGGGTGCAGGTCCCACGGGGCCGATCGCCGCTGCTGGCCGCCCCTCCTCACCCTGCCCTCATCCACTGAGGTGCCTCCTCCTGTTCTACTGTGCTAAGCATTTTAATATTATGAGTGTTTGAATTTTGTCAAACGCTGTTTCTTAACCCATTGAAATGATTGATACAGTTTCTCCCCATTAATATAATGAAATACATTAATTGATCATGTGAATGTCAAACTTACTTAATTTCTTGAAGCTACAGTTGTGCTATTCATTTATGCATATCTGGATTTGACTTTACATTATATTAAAGAGTTTATATCTATAAGCATGAGGGGTGTTAGTCTTTTTTTTTTTTTTTTAATTTTTTGACAGGCAGAGTGGACAGTGAGAGAGAGAGACAGAGAGAAAGGTCTTCCTTTGCCGTTGGTTCACCCTCCAATGGCCGCCGCTGCAGCTGGCGCACCGCGCTGATCCGATGGCAGGAGCCAGGATCCAGGTGCTTTTCCTGGTCTCCCATGGGGTGCAGGGCCCAAGCACCTGGGCCATCCTCCACTGCACTCCCTGGCCATAGCAGAGAGCTGGCCTGGAAGAGGGGCAACCGGGACAGAATCCAGCGCCCCGACCGGGACTAGAACCCGGTGTGCCGGCGCCGCAAGGTGGAGGATTAGCCTATTGAGCCACGGCGCCGGCAGGAGGGGTGTTAGTCTTTAATGTGGGGGGGGGGGGAGGGAGAGAGAGAGAGAGAGAAAGAGAGAGAAGGAGGAAGGGGGGAGAGAGAGAGAGGGAGAGAGGGAGGGAATGGGTTCCTGGCAATGTCTTTGATTCCCAATTCATAAAAGAGCTGAGGACGTAATCCTCTGTTTTGTAAAAGCGATGATAAAGGGCTGGTGTTATTTCTCCAGGACTAATATTGCTTTGGGATCGCTGTAGTGAGTCATCAGTCTGCAGCCACCTGCACCTGCGGCTGGCATGCTCACTGCGGATTTTCCGTTGTGATCCGGTTGCTTGGGCAGACGTGGAGCTAGCCCACACTTCTCCTGTGTCGGGATGACCACTGCACCGTGCTAGGCACTTCTCCATCCACCGGAACTGCTGATCCTATCGGCCATGAAGCCACTTCAAGCTTTGTCACTGACTTTTTCCAAAACAGAATTATTTATCTGAAAGGCAGAATTACAGAGAGAGAGAGAGAGAGAGAGAGAGGTCTTCCACATGCTGGTTCACTCTCCAGTTGGCCACAATGGCCAGGGCTGGGCCAGCCCAAAGCAGGAGTCAGAAGCTTCGTCGCGTCTCCCACATGGGCGGCAGGGGCCCAGGCACTTGGGCCATCATCTGCTTCTTTCCCGAGGCCATTAGCAGGGAGTTGGATAGGAAGTGGAGCAGCCGGCTCTCCGACTGGTACCCAGATGGGAAGCCAGCACTGCAGACGGTGGCTTAGCCAGCTATGCCGCAGCGCCAGCCCCTTGGTGCCTTTGACTTTATCTTGCAAATTTTTTTCTGGATACACAAGCACAGGTCAGCAGGTGAAGGGAGCTGAGGAACCGGTGCCAGGTGTGGGGGAGGGGCGGCCCCTGGGCTTCTCAGCCCCCCTCCTCCTTAGGGGGGGACAAGAGAGCCGGAACCACTGAAACTGGTGTCTCCCTCCCCTCGGCGTGGTCCGGCTGTGGGGAGACCCCAGCGTCTCAGGCTGTGTTGGATTTGTTCCTCTCGAGGGCGACCTTGTTACAGGGACCAGAGACATGGCTCCTTGCCCTCTCTGCTGGCCAGGACCACGTGGCCGGAGACCCTGGCAGAGCTCCCGGACAGAAGACGCACAGCCGAGCGGCGCGGGCTGGAGCCCTGGAGCTTCATCTCTCAAACTGGTCCACGCTGAGCCTCCAGCAAGTTGCCAGTGAGGTTCGAGGTGCTGTCGGACGTGGTGGCGCTCTGTGTCCACCTGTCTGTCTCCCAGGTGGTGGGGAGCGAGTGCCTGATGTCGCCGTTCCCATGGGTCCTAGAAGAGTGACTGCTTCCGCCTGTGGGCTGGAGGGCGACTTCCAGGCTTGTCCAGGCTGGCCCAGAGGCCACTGCCATCGTCTTCATTCTTCTTGTCCCTCTTCCTGCTCTACTTTTGTTGTAGAGAAACTTCCCAAGCCAGCTGGAGGGGGCGCTGTAGAGCCCCACACCTGGACCAGCTGCCGAGGCCAGGAAGCCGATCACCAACGACAAGTTCATCGCACAGCGCAGAGCCGGGAGCCGGCAGCCCCGTTACTTCCTGGGCTCCCCCAGGCGATGGGTGAAGGTTCTTACGGATGAAACGGGCTGAGAGGTGCGCCACCAGCTCGTGTTCCGGTCCTGGGTGGTCAGTGGTGCCCGTGGCCTGCCTTTGATTGGCCAGCGACACCGTGCTCACTTCAGGGGGTTGTGATGGCCACGTGGGCTGCAGCTGGTCTGGGGGCTCCGAGGGAGTGGTGGTCACGTCTGCTCCCGACCTGGAATTCCCCCGCCTGGACCTGGAGTTCCCCACACACACCCCTCGGGAGGACCCTGGCCAACAGGGAGAAGCAAATGGCTCCCTGTGCTCACGGATGGGAAGCTTGTGGGGCCGGCTGTGTCCCTCCCTCGAGTCCGTGAGGCCTTGATGGACAAGCAAGGACGCCTGGGCTCAGGGACACGGAGGAAAGACTGGGCCCTGCCCTTACATCACAGGGCTTGGTCCTCTCACATTGCGTTGGTGGAACAAGTTTTAGGATTCCATTTCATTTCCATCTCAGCTCTATCTCTGTTTTGTGGTTTGGGTAGGGCTTACCCACTGGCTTAGCTACGAGTGCACTGTTTTGTGCATAATTTAGTAATTTATCAGTAACACATTTCCATTTCCGGCTCCCGGAGTTTGTTGCTTTCGCCGTATGGTCTACTTCTGTGTTTGTTTAAACTCCACAGAGAGTGATTTTTTCCCCTTTAATCTGTAAATTATCCCAGGAAAGGTCAAACCGGACAAGGACGCCCGCTGCAGTGTCATTTCTCTCAGCCGGGAAAGCTGGAGCATTGCTGGCCGTGGACCCTGGCAGCTTTGTTGTTCTTCAAAGCCCCTTTGTTTTGAGGATTTGGGGGTTGGATTGAGGGCCCTTTCTCGTTCAGAATTTTAAGGACTCCTTTCTGTCTTGTGTCTTGAGTCTCCTTTGATGAGACACGCGGGAAACTTTCATCTTCCTGCTCCTGAGTGGCAGCTGCCTCTTCTGGTCCTGAACGTGTTCCTCTTGCTGCTGTTTTCCCTGTGTAGCTGGGTGGTCCTGTGGCTCTGGACCCTTTCCCTTTGTTTCTCCCCGAAGGCTGTGTTAAGACTTGGGTGTCACAGTTTTATCAAACTGGAGAGATTTCAGCCACCACCTCTCCCGTGTGTTTGCCTCCTTCCCGGCCTGGGGGGGCCTCCATCGCACCTGCGTCTGGCTGCTGGGGTTTGGCCTGTGGGTCACCAAGGCTCCCTCACTGTCCTTCCTCTTCCGTGGGCCAGGGTACACCTTCAGGGGCCGCTACACATGTCTTCAGCCGCTCAGCCAATTAGAGGAATTTTTCATTTCAGACACTTGATTTTTCAGCAGTTTAATACATTTCAATCTCCTCTGTTTAATCATGTTTTATATTCCCCTTGATCCCTGGATATGTTTATAATCATTCTTTTAAAGACCTGGTCTGTCAATTCCACGGCCTCTGTGGTTTCTGGGTCTCCAGGTGTTCAACGAGTTTCCCCTTTCTGGCAACATCACCGTCTTCTGCTTGTGTCTAGTGATTTTTTATTTGATGCTAGGCATTTCTGGGTATTAGTGAGTCTGCATTTTGTCAGCAACGTGCACTGAATTTTGTTCTGGCTGCAGTCAAACTACTCGTGGATCAGTTGAACTTTTGGAAATCCGTTAGTAGCTGCTAATCTGCGGTGCCTTAATCCTGCTGATAAGGCCTGTCTGCCATCCCCTCTGAGTGCCACAGCTGCTGGACACAGCGTCTCCACCCCCAGATCAGAACTCAAGATCCTGGGATTTCTGTGTTTGCATGCCAGGAACTTCTCATCTCCCCACCCTTTGGTTCTTCACTGAGACTCGCAGAGGTTCCCCCACGCTGAGCGTTTAGCAAGACTCCTCGTCAGGCGAGGGAGTCTACGCAGACGGCGGGAGCTCTGTATTCCACCGGCCCCGTACTGGGTCCCAGAACACCCAGCCTCCATTTTCCCCGGTTCCAGTCACTGCTGCTCACCTCAGCTCTGCTGTCTCCTGGGCGTCCCTCCCCCTGCCAGGGCATGGAGAGCCAGCACCCCGTCTGTTTCCTGCTCCTTGTGGGCCTACTGTGCCCTTCTGCCAGTCTTCATCCAGGTTCTGGATGCGTGCAGTGGGGTCAGAACTGGAATCTCTCACTCTGGCAAGGTGGAGGCAGGGGTCTCCTCCCTGCTGACACTGAGTGGGTAACTACAGCCCAGCCTCTCACTCACTGTCTGGCTGCTCCTCTGTCATTACTGAGAAGGCATTTTCTGTCCTGCTATTATCTCTGAGTCACTGTGTTCCTAAGTAAACCCCTTATCTGTCCCTTGTCATTAGTTCTTCCTGCCGGTTCCCCCTGTCTCTCAAGCCCACAATCTTGATCCTGGTTGAGCATTAACTTAATTGTCCATCTCCTGTCTTGAACCGCTCCTGTTTTCCAGACAAGCTGAGCATTCCTTAAGGTTCCTCTAAATCTGTTCCCTCCTGCTCTACTGGAACTTCACCGAGATGAGCCCTCACGAATGCAGTAATAACGCTCAGAGTGGGAGATGCTGGAGGAAGGCTGGCGGGTGGCGGATGCGTCAGAGGCGCGAGATCAAATTTCCAAAATCAGTGGGCTCTGCAGGCATGACCTGTCCAGACCACATCCTGTGCCCTGCACTTAGGACCAGCTGAGTGTCCTGCACCGTAGGCTCTCTCCTGGCTCAGTCCCCTGCACTGTAGGCTCTCTCCCAGCTCAGTCCCCTGCACCGTAGGCTCTCTCCCGGCTGAGTATCCCACACTGTAGGCTCTCTCCCGGCTCAGTCCCCTGCATTGTAGACTCTCTCCTGGCTGGGTATCCTGCACCATGGGCTCTCTCCCGGCTGAGCCTCCTGCACTGTAGGCTCTCTCCTGGCTCAGTCCCCTGCACCATAGGCTCTCTCCCGGCTGAGTGTCCTGCACCGTAGACTCTCTCCTGGCTGAGTATTCCACACTGTAGGCTCTCTCCCAGCTCAGTCCCCTGCACTGTAGGCTCTCTCCTGGTTCAGTCCCCTGCACCGTAGGCACTTTCCCGGCTGAGTGTCCTGCACCATAGGCTCTCTCCCAGCTGAGTATCCCACACCGTAGGCTCTCTCCCGGCTGAGTCTCCCAGTCTCCCTTCTTGGCCCACTCTCCCTCCCCATCCTCCCCAACCATCCTTCACATCCAAGCTGCCACCCCTCCTGTAGTTCTCATGTGAGCTGTCCCCTCTTTCTGCCTCCACCTGGAGGCCTGGGCACCACTCCCTCCAGTTTCTTTTCTGGCATCCCCATCTCCCTCGGCAAGGATTTGTCATTCTCTGGATCCTCCACTGCCTTCCAACCTGAGGAGCCACACCTACCACCCCATCCCCACCCCATGGCTAACATGGGACCTGGAGTGTGCAGGATGAACAGGCAGGGTTTGTGGAAGAAATGAATGGACAAAGGAGTGAGGGTGATGTGCTCATTGTCGCGACTCAGGACCATGAATGGATTGAGAATAGAGCCATACACTTACAGGAAGTCCCAAAGAGAAGGCGTAGAAGTAACTCACTCTGACCTCTGTCTTGTGCAGGCACCCCCTGTGCCAGCCACTAGTCAGTGGTCAGCTGGGCAGTGACCATCAGGAGCCTGCCTGTCCCATTCCTGCACCATTCTGTTGTCAGAGATTCCCCCGGATCTTCTGCCACACAACCTCCATCTCCTGATCTTGATCTTTCCTCTGGACCTGCGAAGACGCAGTGCTGTCCTTTATTCTCACGGTTGCCCTCCCTATGGCTTCTGCACACAGATAACAATGTCACCGTGTCCTTGAGCTGTGTGTGTTCTAGAGTGCGTGTCGAGGGCTTCTCTGCTTACTTGTGTCTGCAGCACTCCTGCATGCTAGTTCGTGTTATTGCTGTCATTCTGCAGGTGAGCAAACTGAAGCTCACAGGGACCCATGGAGAGGCAGAGGTGCCCACAGAGCCCTGGCTGTCTGGGTGTCCCCAAGCCAGGCCCCTGCCCCAGCACCATCTTTAGCTACAACCTCGGGAGGGACCTCCAGGGAGAGCCACCCAGCTGAGCCCAGTCAACTCAGAGAAGAGTTGGAGACAGAAATAAGTTGATTGCTTGCATTTGAAACCGCTGAATCTGGGGTACCTTGTGACACAGGAGAAGATAACCCCCAGAATAGCATCTCGCACCGTCCATTCATCCAGGCCACTGTTAGGGAAGGCTGCTCCAGATGTGCACAGATAAATGCTTTTTAGATCTCTCAGGTGCTTCTGCCACCAAAACAGAGATGACATTAGTGGACCCTGCACCGCCGATGTCACCAGATCCCGTGGGAGCACAGGCGTGGGTCGAGCGACCTCCAGTGTTGGGGAACACGTGAGGTGGGGGTGGGGGAACGAGAGGGTGCTGTGGAAGGAGGAGAAATGAGAGACCAGCTGTGGCTTAATGAAGATGAAATACTCTTCCTGGGAGAAGAGCAATTCAGGCTGAGCAAACAGCTCAAGCATGGGTCCCACAGAAGTCCTGCTGGGAACCAAGGCTCTGTGTCTGTGTCGAGGCCTCGGATAAGGGGGCACGCAGGCTTGAGGGGCTGGGAAGGTGGAGGGGAGCCCACCACGGATGGACAGAGGCAGCTTCCCCTCAGTGGATAATACCCAGGCTCTGGAGACCCCTGTTCTGATTTCCCCCAGTGTCTCTGCCTGTGTAGCTTATCTTACTCAGGTGTGGAAAGTAAGAGTAATGGCCTTTCCACCTTATCTCTCGAGCAAGCACAGGATTTGTTAGACGCTACAGAAGGGCTGCAGCTGTGATAGATATCCCAGCTTGGCCATTGCCCCCTCACATTGCTGGAAGTCGTGGTTGCCAGGTCTTTCTCCGGCTGTGGTTCCTTCCAGCTCTTCTGGGCCCAGCCCAGTGTCCCCAACTGGACAGGATGCCGATGCGTGGGATGCACATTGTGCCCCTGGAGCACAGCCGGGAATGGGAAGGCTGACTGCCCTGGCATCCCCCAGGGGCAGAGCTGGCTTGACCTGGATGCTCTCCGTGGTGCTGAATGTCCTCACCACCAAAGCCTGATGCTTTGTGAGTGGGGTGCGTCCCTTCTGGGTGGGCTTCACCATGCTGAGTTTTCCAGCTGTAGCTCCATCTCAGGAGATGCCCAGTGTAGTAGTGGGCAGAGACCCCACAGTGGCAGGGGACCCAGAGGCCAGCAGGGAAGGGGGACGGGAGAACCCACCATCAAGGGGAAATAGACACCCCTGTCAGGACAGCTCTCTTTCATGTGGCAAAATCAACCTTCACCTGCATCAGTGGATTTCAGGAGCTTCCAAGGGACTGGTCTTTCCCAGGCAAAAGGTGACTTGCAAGGCGCCCTGTCCCCTGGATTAGCAGGTGTAATGGAAGCCCAGCCTCCCATGGGTGGGTGAAAAGACAGAGGATGCAGGGTTTAGAGGTGGGGCTGGGCCACTGCAGATTTTTGTGCAGAGAGCATTTACGGGCAGATCCCTGAGAAGAAGAGGAGGCGGTGCCCATGGCCCCAGGCATTGCCTGGCATGCAACGCCTCAGACTGGGTGGTCCTTCTCACAGCTGCAGAGCTGGGGAGTCCTCAGGAAAGGGCCAGCTCCTGCTCCCTGGGGAGGGCCTTTGCTGGACTCCCATGGCAGAAGGTGGAAGGCCAAGTAGGGTGGACTTTGTTCCTTGGGCAGCAGAAGGGCAAAAGGAGCCCACCTACTCCTGGGAGCCCCTGCAATGGGGACATCGATCCAGAAGTTGGGCAGGGGCTCGTGCCTCAAGGATCTCCCAGTACCCTTGCATTGGGGATTCTGTTTCAATGGCTGGAACGGAAAAAGACATCCAAATCATAGCCATGGAGGAGAGAGTAGGGTCGGAGAGGGGAGCTGGGGACCACTTCTGAGGAAGCACCCCTCACTGTGCAGGTGAACTCACACCCTAGAGGCGTCCTGATTCCTGCTCTGGCTCCATTCTCCAGAACCCACTCTGAGGGCCCTCTGCTCCCTGGCACATGGCTCCTCTCCCTCTCTGGCACCTTCCTGCCCAGGTGAGGCAGCAGGGACTGGTAGGCAGAGTGCAGTAGGTGAGAAAGTGGTGGGCATCGCCTCCAGATCACAGCAAAAGGCCATGCACCCCACCCAGCGACATCAACCTGACCATCACGTGCACATCACTGCAGGACATGGAAGGGGCTAAGGGGCAGCCATGTGTGGGCACCTCCCTGCCCAGATGACTTCTCAGACAGCACCCACTGCTGTGGCAACAGCTCAGTGAGTTCTTCCTCCTGGGGTCTTCCCCTTGGCCGCTGCCTACCTCTGACTGGTCACGCCCTGGCCAGCAGTGCCCAGGTCTCCTCTCCAGACTCTGGTTTAGCTTCCCTCCTTCCAAATGTGCACAAGCCCTGTCCCTGACACCTTTTTGCTAGGATACACCCCCCAATCTACTGGTAGCATCTGCAGAACAGGGGCTGAATGATGGCTCCCTCATGTGTGAGTTGAACTCAGCAGTGCTACTCATCAATATGTGTCCAGGAAAGTTAAAAATATCACAGAAACTGGGTTAGAGGAAGTCTCTCTCGGTGACCTCTCCAGAGAGCCTTGTGCAAGGACAGGCTGAGGAACCACATGAGGTGGGCATGCAGTGGTCGGTGAACTCACTCCCCACGCCCAGGTCCTCCTGTGGATACCAGGATGCAGAGACTTGGGGAGAACCGCAGGGAGTGGCTGTCGCCCAGGACTCCCCATGCCTGGCTGCGTGTGGGTTGGTGGAGACTTGACTGCACCAGTCCACAAGAGCCCCAGTAGATGGGATGGACATGGAACCATCTTTGACGGCCCCTGTGGACCTCATGGAGCAATTGCCACTGGACAGGCAGGAGGAGAGGCAGGAGGTGACCCCCTGGGAGGGGCGGGGAGTATGTTGGGGTGCCCCCTCATATTTCCCTGGCTGACATGTTTTCAGCGTCTGACCACAGGCCCCACCCCAGGTGGGAGACAGGTTCAGAGGAGTTACATGCCCCCCTCCCCACCAAGAGCTGTGGGACTTCCTCTCTAGCTCGCACCTCCAGCCCACCTTGCTTGGGGTTTAAATAGGACAGCAGACCATGGCATCCTGCCTGCCGCCCCCAGGACCCACATTTCCAAAGTAGTTTCCTGTGTCATTGATTCTGGAGTGAGACGTTCATCCACTCTGAAACTAGCACTCAGAGCTGTTGAGTCATGTCTCTCCCACTCAGATAAATCACGGAGCGTGGCGCAGGAACTGGGTCCTATTTAGCTAAGAGGCGCCTGCTTCCCTGAAGAGCATGGGGCTGCCCAGCTGAGACATAGCCTCACCCCAGCTACCTCCCACAAGCTTTGCCCACTTCCGGGCTGATTCATGTGGTACTGCAACCCCGGAGAGAGCCATGTGTGGTTGATGTGAGAACTGGGCCCAGGGACTCACGCTCAGCCATTACTCACCCACAGCACGTGGTCTCTGAGCCCAGTGAGGGACTGGCTTAGGAAGCCAGGTGTCCACCTCCTTCCTGGAGTGGCTGTCATAGGATTTCTTTTTTGTCTTGGGGAGAAGGAGCTCAGTCAGACGCCCGCACCTTCTCCATCACTGTCACTCCTCTCTGACTCAGAGCAGCCTCACTCCGTGGGTGGTCCTTTGCTGACCTGGAGAGGATCTGGGATAATCCAGGTCTTAGCAGGAGCCTCCTGGAGACACCGCTCTATCAGAAGGAAGGGGAAGCTGTCTCATAACCCTTGGGATGCTCCTGACTCAGCTGCCGTGGGTGCTGCTCCCTCAGTCGTGGGTGGTTTAGGGTCCCAGGAAGGTTTAGCCAGCATCCATTGTTCACCCACAGTCGTGACCAAAACCTCATCACGTGGCAGCTTCCCAGACACGAGTGTGTGTGTGGAATTGTCAGCCATCCTGCCCTGGGCGGCTGTCTCTACAGCATCAGCAGGATTCCGGCTTTGGCTCCAGAGAGGATGAGAGAGCGGAGCCTCCTGCCTTCAGCACCAAGGAAAGCTCCGAGGACCTGCCGCCTTCACCGCTGTCTGGGGCAGAGCTCTGGGCTCCAGCCAGTGCCGGAGAGCGGCAGACCTGGCCCCGCTGGTGCTGCCGAGCCTGACCTTGCTCTGCTCAGCCTTGCTCCCAGCTTCCATGCCTCCTTCCCAGAGACGCCGTGAGTCTGGAAAAACACGGCTTCGGAGGCCGGTTCCTGCTGCGTTCTTTCCTCCAAGTTCAAAGCTGAGAAGTGCAGAATGTGGAGAGAGCTTTGGAGAAGTGGGAGCATTGAGTCCTGGGTCTGGACAGAGAAGAGGGGTCCTTTGCTGGCCCAAACCCTGTTGCCAAGGGTGAGTGGGTGACAGAACGCTGGGCTAGACCCACTGGATCACAGGACAAGTGGCCAAGTGTCTCTCGTCTGCAGCAGTGGCACCGCTGCCCCGAGCCATGCAGGAGACCCCAACCAGGGGCCACCGTCCCTGCTGCAGGGTGAAGCTTGCAAGAGCCAGACAGGGAAATAATTCAGGAACAGCACGAAACAGAAATAAGAAGTCACAGAAGCAAATAAAGGAAAAGTGGGCCAATTCCCGTGAGGAGCTAAGCACCCAGCCCCTCCCTCCTTTCCTCCAGCTTTAGTCGAGCACCTAAGTGCGGTGGCCTCGCCTGAAGCCACCACCAGCGCTGTGCTCTGGGGACAGCCCCTTCCAGGACGCTGCTTCTCCTTCCGTTTGGGCCTCAGCTGGAACCCAGCTGCCTCGGGTCTGAAGGTGAGGCCACCACAGTCCCACGTCCTGGGCCAGGCCCCCTCGTCTGGGGCAGGAGAAGGAATCACGCCTTGTTCCCAGGTACAACCCCCAACCCTGGGACCCTCACCTTCTCTTAGGGCAGAGAACACAGCCCCCAGGGGCAGGCGATCACACCCCTCTCTGATTTCCCAGTGTTAGGGGCTGGATCGCACCCCAACCCCACTAGATCCATACAAGGAAGCCCTAATCCCTGGTATCCCAGGACCTGACCTGATTTGGGAAATAGGCCACCATGGATATGAAAGGTCCACATGGAGTCACACGGAGTCGGGGGGAGGGGACCCTGAACTCACTATGCCTGGGGTCCTTAGCCAAAGGGGACACCTGGAGACCGGCGCTGCGGTGCAGCGGGCTCAGCCGCTGCCTGCCATCCTGGGCATCCCGCATGGGGGCGTGTTTGTGAGTTGGCTGCTCCACTTCACACCCAGCCCCTTGCGAATGTGCCTGGGAAGGGGGCAGGAGAGGGCTCAAGAACTTGGGTCTCTGACACCCTCGTGGGAGGCCCGGATGGAGTTCCAGGCTCCTGGCTCCGGCTTGGCCCAGCTCCGGACATTGCGGTCATTCAGGGATAGAAGATCTCTTTCACTCTGTAACTCTGCCTGTCAAGTAAACAATAAATAAATCTGTCTAAAAGAGGGAGGGGGACACTCGGACACAGAAGCAGGTGCCAGGGCAGGTGTGGGGGGAGTGGCCTTGCCAACCAAGGAGCCTCCAGGATGTGCCTGGGGTGGGTTTCTGTGTCAGCCCTGTTGATGCTGGGGACTGGGTCACGTGTGGCAGGGCTGTTCCGTGCACGGTGCAAGGTGCAGCCGCGTGCCTGGTCTCTAGTTCCCAATGCCAGGAGCAGGAGCTCCTCCCGCCCAGTGTGACAGCCAGACGTGTCCCCAGGCAGCGCCGGGAGGTCCAGGGGTGCAAAGTCGCCCCTTGAGACCCACCGTCCTGAGGGGCCTGCAGCCCCACCTCTCGGAGCTCTGGGGTCCCTGCCCACCAGTGCCGCCCCCGGGGGCCCTGCTGTGCCGGAGCCTTCACCACAGCCCCGGGGCCCTGCACACTCCTGGGGCCCAGGACCCAGCGCGCTCCTTGGCTTCCAGCCCACCCCATGGCTTCCTCTCCAGGAGGGAGGTGTGGGACCCTGGCTCCTTGCAGCCCCATGCCCCTGCCTTCTGTGCCTCCTTCCAGCTAGTGGGGAACTTTTTGGAGAGATCCGGAATGTGAGCCAGGAGCCCACTTGTTCATTCCTATGATGAAACACCAGAGGCAGGCTGGCTTACAGAGAAAAGAGGCTCCTGGTTCTGGAAGTTGGGGACCCGAACGGCACAGTACAGGCTCTGGTAAGGGACTCTTGGTTGCACCTATCATGCAGCAGGTGTGCCGGCGTCCCTGTCTCTCTCCCTCTCCTTACAAAGTCACCGAGCTTCAGTCACAGTCCCCCCACAACCTGGTCTCATCGAATTTCTTCCCTAAGTCCCCACCAAAGAGTGAGCCTCCCTCCCACCTCATGGTGCCACTGACTACGACTTCGGGGTTCAAGCTGCTGCATGAGCGTGGGGAGCCTGATCCTATCCATGCCCACCAGCACGCTCTGCCCGTCTTCCTGGCCCGGCAGGAGTCACCGGAGCCGTGGTCAGGGCCGCCGGCAGTTCCGGACGTGTGTCCCGGCTGCGCTGACAGATGCACGCCGCTCTGCTGGGACCCCGTGTTTATTTTCTCGGCTTCTGTCCAAAGGTAAGCGTTTTATGCACTGGCAAATGGATACCAGAGGCCTGATTTCCCCTCTCGCTGGAGAGCAAATTGAGTTTACGTTAATGGTCTCCAGGCTGTTGATTTGTTGAAATCAGTTAAATGACCAAAGTGGTCTTGTTTTTCCTGCTTGTTAAAGGCAGCTACACTTCCCATTCATCAAAGTGTCCGAAGGCGTCGAGCCCCTCCCTGGGTCAGGGGCTCCCTCCGGGGAGCTGGGGGGCACTCCCGCCACCTGCCAGCCCTCGGCCAGGAACTCCCAGACGTCTCCGCAAAGCCAGACCAAGGGGGCCCTCCAGGCTCAGACAGGGGAAACGGAATCCTGTTCTGCAGCTGGCGTGGGAGGAGGCACCAGGTAGACGGCCCTGCAGGGGCTGGGGAGGAGCTCCGAGCCACCCCTCCCCCCAGAGCTGGGGGGGGGGCGCAGGCTTCCTTGGGTGCTGGGAGGGAAGACCGCCCCGGCCTCCCAGTGCCCGGGCTGAGTGCGCGCTCTCCCAGCCCTGCAGCCTGGCTGTGCCGTCTGCTCTCCTGTGAGGACCTCTGTTAGGGTCTGGTGCTGACCACCCCTCTGCCCCCACCATCTGCCCCCACCTTCCTGCTGGCCCCTCCCTGCTCCCACGGCGGCAGGCCCAGGGCGGGGCTTCTTAGTCTGGGCAGTCCCCGCCTCATGGGCTGGCACATTCTTTGTGGGGGAAGCATCTGAGTGGGGAGGGGTTCAGCAGCCTCCCTGGCCTCCACCCACTCACGGCCTTGGCAGTCGCCAGCTGTGACAACCAGAACTTCTCCAGACTCTGCATGGGTACCTGGGGCGGACCCAGCCCCCACTGAGGACCCCTGGGGCCAGGGCCCGCTCACACCTGCCCTGCCTGGTGAGCGCCAGGCGGGGAGCAGCTGGGCCACCATCACCATGTTAACGAGCAGAACTGGGCTTGGGGGGAGGGGCAAGTGGCTGGGTGTGTTCTCTTTAAGGTGAACTTTCGTTCACGATTTTTTTTTTTTTTGACAGGCAGAGTGGACAGTGAGAGAGAGAGAGAGAGAGAAAGGTCTTCCTTTTCTGTTTGTTCACCCCCCAATGGCTGCTCCAGCTGGCGCACCGCGCTGATCTGAAGCCAGGAGCCAGGTGCTTCTCCTCGTCTCCCATGGGGTGCAGGGCCCAAGCACTTGGGCCATCCTCCACTGCACTCCCGGGCCACAGCAGAGAGCTAGACTGGAAGAGGAGCAACCGAGACAGAATCTGGTGGCCCAACTGGGACTAGAACCCTGGGTGCCGGCACCACAGGCAGAGGATTAGCCAAGTGAGCCACGGCGCCGGCCTCCTTCCCATGTATTTGGGAAACCCTGTAAATGCAACACCTGTGTTAACCTTTCTGTGTATATTTAGTATTCTGATGTTGTTATTAAAAAAAACCCCACAATATGAAAAAAAGGAGAAACGAAGCCCACCAATTCAGCCGTGACCTTGGAGGAATTTTTTTAATGCCACTTATGGATTGATGATTGACACTGTCTGAGACCGCCCCTAAGGACACGGGCGTCCCTGTCTGCACTGAGGCTCCCGGCTGCCGAGTCACCCATCAGATGGGTGCAAGCCCGTGTGTGTCTGGAACCTGGGGTGCTGCGGCCGGGAAAAGACACACGGGCTTGCACCCGTCTGATGGAAAACAGCAGAGCCCCGTGTAAGAGCAGAAATGCACAGTTAACTGCTCATCGCATCAGGAAGTAATTGAGGGAAATCCAAGTCAGCCCAGCTATGCTGGACAGGACTTCAGAGGCGAGAGCCGAGCTCCGGAACGCCCACCGGAAACCTGCAGGGATCCAGGCCGCTGTGCGGTGGCTGGCCCGGTTCGGTGTCTGGGGCTCTGGTCCAGGCTCACGGCCTGTGGGGGAGCCGAGGAGGAGGCGTGGAGACCCAGAGCTTTCCGGCGTCAGGCGATGTGACACGGAGCCGCCTGTCTCTCTCAGACCCATGGCGCTCGGCTGGATGTCCCGCGTGGAAACGCCCGGCGGGGACAGGGAAGGGACTCGAGCATCCCGTCTTCCGCCGGCACCAGAGCTGCCAGACGGCCACCCCTTGACGGCAGGAAAGTCGTGCGTCCGGGGCTAGCTGCCTCCTCACGCAATCCTAGAGACCCTCGGGCAGTCGACTGCGAGGTTACTCCACGCTCAGTCCAGCCGGCAAAGACGCGTTCCCAGGACCATGGCTTCCTTCTGATAAAGCACAGGGCCGGCCCCAGCGGCCAGCCACGGCGCCGCTCTGCGCCTGTCCCCTCGGCTCAGCATCCAGCCAGCACTCGTGCCAACTAACCAGTGACTGGCGGGTTTCAGATGTTGCCCTCTGTTTGCTTATTGGCATTTTCCTAAATGCTGTGCAGTAAACATTATATTTTATTAAAAAAAAAAAAAGGTTCAAGATATTAAAAGTACCGTTGGGGCTGCCACTGTGGCACAGCGGGTTAACGCCCTGGCCTGAAGAGCCGGCATTCCATATGGGCATCCGTTCGAGTCCCGGCTGCTCCTCTTCAGATCCAGCTCTCTGCTGTGGCCTGGGAAAGCAGTGGAGGATGGCCCAAGTGCTTGGGTCCCTGCACCCGCATGGGAGACCTGGAGGAAGCTCCCGGCTCCTGGCTTCGGATCAGCCCAGCTCCGGATGTTATGGCCATCTGGGGAATGAACCAGCCGATGGAAGACCTCTGCCTCTCCTCTCTCTGTAACTCTGACTTTCAAATAAATAAAATAAATCTTTTAAAAAAAAAAAGTACCATCAGTGCAAGGCCGTGAACTTCCTCCAATGCAGGGTTTAAGACCTCGTGGGTCGGACTCTGGTCCCAGGAGGTGTGGCTGAGCCCAGCTGTGCAACCCCGCCCCTCCCTCTCCTCCACCTCTGCCCTCCATCACTGCCAGGGGACCTCGACGCCGTCAGCAAGGTCGTCAGACCCACGCCGGCTGTGCCTGT
The DNA here is from genome assembly GCF_051225735.1 of Oryctolagus cuniculus. Lineage (NCBI taxonomy): Eukaryota > Metazoa > Chordata > Mammalia > Lagomorpha > Leporidae > Oryctolagus > Oryctolagus cuniculus. The sequence continues at coordinate 163,031,910 of NC_142873.1, forward strand.
CTCTCTGCTCTCCAGCAAAGTGATTTCCCCTGGAGGCTGAGCCTGCCCTGGACCCCAACCCCCACTGTTTCGCTTCTGCCAGACAGTTAGGGAAGGAATGATCCAAACTGGACTGCCTCAAAGAAGAGGGAATATATTTTTAATTTATTTTTTTTAAGATTTAGGTATTTATTTTAAAAAGAGAGAGAGAGAGAGAGGTCTTCCATCACTGGTTCACTCCCCAGATGGCCGCAATAGCCAGGGCTGGGCCAGGCCGGAGCCGGGAGCTTCTTCCAGGTCTCCCGCGTGAGTGCAGGGGCCCAAGCACTTGGACCGTCCTCCGCTGCTCTCCCAGGCACATTAGCTGTGAGCTGGATTGAAGGTGGAGCAGCTGGGATTTGAACCAGGGTCCATATGGGTTGCCGGCATCTCAGGAGGTGGCTTTACCCGCTACACCCCAGCGCCAGCCTTGGAAATGCGTTTCTAATAAAACGATGTTCTGCACCCTGGGAACTGGTCCCAGGTCCCTGGCCCTCCGTCTCAGTGTCCCAAAACTCAGCCTCGCAGGTCCCCACCTCTGCTGCTCGGCACGCTGTCGGGGGGAGCAGAAACAGCCGTGGCCCGTGGCTGCGCCGTCACACCCAGCAGGCTGTGCGCGGGAGGCTGGGACCTCGCTGAATGCCCGGGTGTGGCCCCCGCTCGGGGTTTGTCTTCAAGGATCCGCGTCATCGGCCGCTGGCTGAGAACGCATTTGGGAGAAGTACAAGCAGAAGTGAAAACAAGGCCAGCAGGAGCGCACAGCAGGCTCGTGGCTGCATCCGCGCAGGCTGTGGCCAGGGCCCCGGGGCTCAAGCCGGGCAGAAGCTCAGGACGACAGCCCCTCCTGTCCACGGGGAGACTGTGCTCAGGCGCGCAGGGGAGACCTGCTCCAGAGACCTGGAGAGTTGGCTTCCGGGGACGTTCTGGGGTCAGCCTGACTCTCTGGACGTGCTCAAGGCAAAGCACCCTGTTTCTCTGTGGACGTCGAGTGTCGGGGACCGTGTGTCGGGAGAGAAGTAGCACAGGGGGGAGCGCCAAGGCCGGAGGCAGCAGGAGAGGAGCCGCCCCGGCACAGAAAACTGCGCCAAGCAGTGCTCCCTGGAGGTTTCCAGCAGCCCCCCGCCCCCGTACGGTTGTCCCCATTGGCTGATTCCATCAGGAAGTGGGACAGCGGCTCCCGGAGTGTGACGGAGGTGTTTGCCTCTGCCGGCTCCTGTGCAGCGATTTGAAACCATTTTACCAGAAGTCTCCCACCTGGGTTTTTAGGGGCCACACGTGTGGAAACATAGGAGGCAGGAATGCACGGTGTTTTCCCGTGCAGCTCTCACGGCCAGAGCCACCCACGTCTCCGGAAACACCGGCGAGCCGAGGTCGGTGAGAGCAGCGCTCACTGAGTTTGCCAAGCAAAGCACCCAGCATCAACGCTGAGGGCTGGGACCGGAGAATTTCGGAAAGCGGACACAAGCCCTCCAGGGTGAGCAGCCAGGCCGAGGAAGCTTCTGGCTGGCTGCCGTGAGATCCCCGTGGCCTTCCCCGTGGGCCTTCCCACGGGATTCCAAGACGGGGACCACCTGAGAGAAAACTAGCAAACGTTCATAAAAGAGGGTTTCTCCAGTGCCGTGGCCTGCACCCGTTCCCGCCGCACACGGTGGAGCAGGCGCTGCCCGGGGACCCAAGGCCTCAGCCCGAGTGCACTCAGCCCCCGGGAAGGCTCCGCCACTCTCCCATGTTAACCCATCTCCCCGGACGTCAGCCGTGCCACTGTGTGTCCTGATTCCAGCCCACACAAGACGACACGCCCCTGCCGCCTGCACCTTCCCCGTTCCCCACTGCTGCTCACCAGGGGTTCCAAGCCTCCCCATCTTGCCATGACACTCCCCTGCGTCCCAGACGACCAAGCTCGGCCCGCTTGGCACTGTGCCTCTTAAGCTGAGGCTGTCGCCATATGACTTAGATGCGTGGGTTCTTTCCAAACCACTCCCTTGATTCCACGCACAGGAGCTGTTGGAATGGTTCACGGGAACCCTCCGGGAGCCACGGGATGGCCGCAGCCGATGCTCTCAGCACCGAGGGTTCCGTCCTCTGGGGTCACGTGCACGAGCAGGCCTGGGCTGCGCCTTTGCGGGTGTGTAGCGCCACCCGTCGCTGAGCGTTTTGGGGTCCACGGAGAGCTGCTCCACTCTCGGGCCCGGGACAAGCCGCGCCCCAGCTCCTGTACCCTGGCTGTTCCGGGCACATGGCTTCGCGGTCAGCTGCTGTCCATGCAACCAGGGCAGACACTCAGGTCCCTGCCTCCAGTTGTGGCTGCTTCCTGCTTGGGGCCCGGGGTGGGGGTGGGGGGCAAGGGTGACTGCCAGCCCCCAGGCCCACGGGGTCGTGCCCGGGGGCACGTTTCCTGTCCTTGGACTACACTGTGAGCAGGGCAGATGGGCTGCTGGGTGCTTGCCAGTTGAGATCTTTCTAGAATGATCTGAGGCCAGAGGACGCTCTGCGCATGTGTTGGCCAGGGTGAGTGACTCCCCGCCTAGATCCCGATCACACCTGCCTCGCATCCAGCCCCAAGGCCTAAACCAGATGGACGAAACCGCTCATAGCCACAAGGGCTGGGCGTGTCCCCACGTCTGGCAGCCACGGAGACCTCCCCGGAAGCCCACAGATAACGCCGGGTACAAGCTGCCCAGGAACCTCGGCTTGCGGTGACGGGAGAGGAAGGCGCCGTCCCCGAGGCCGGCAGCACGTGGACACGGAAGAAGCGGGAAGGAGAAGGAGCCGGGAGGATGACGAGAGCCTGGCTCACTTCTGTGGGCTGTGCTGTTTACACTGGAAAAACAACAAACAATCAAAAAGCAGAATGGCAGAGCAAACTGACGCCCCGCACCCAAGTAACCAACTCCAAAATCGCGTGAATCACGGCGCGGGGGGGGGGGGGGGGTGTGCAGCTCGCTGAAAGCAGATGTTGCCAGGAGGCGCTGCTGGGCGAGCCCCTGGCGGAGGCGACTTCGGGACAGGCAGCTGCGGTCTCGCGCCGGGCGGCATGGCGGCCGGGGTCCTGCCCTGCTGCTCCCTGGTCCCCGTGGGAGCTCGGTGCCCCCGCCGGGGACTCCGCAGGGAGGGAACGCTCGGCAGGCCGTCCAGGCAGGGACGGTGCTCACCCGGGCCCCTCACCGCGGCCCTGGCGCTCGGCCCGCGCTGCAGCGGCCTGATGAGGGTTGGGCGGCCGGCCAGGTGGCACCGCCTGCGGCCATCGGACGTCCTGGCCTGGCCTGGCCTGGCCGCCGGGCTGTGCTCGTGTCCAAGAGGGAAGAAGAAGGCCTGCCGGTGCCATCCAGCCCCAGGCCCGCCCTCGGTGAGCAGGTGGGGAAAGCACAGGCGATGACAGTGACGGCCTGGAGGTGGGGGAGCGACTGACAGCCCCTGCCCCCAACCCTACCTCCCCCCGGCCAGGAAATTAGCTCCTTTTCCTCCCCACCCCGGAACTTAAAACCCACGAGGGCAGGACCGAGCCCATCTTGCTTCCTACCCACGGCCGACACGCGGGAAGTCCCACAGGCAGCAGCGGCGGGTGCCGGGCCGGTAAGGCCACGCCAGGCAGAGCCCGCTGGCCTCCAAGCGCCTGTGTGAACTGCGTCTAAAAGAACGCACAGCTGAACCAAGAATGGCCCGGAACTCGGGGTCCCGGTGTCTGCTCCCGCTGTGAGTTGACTGGGGAAGAGAGGGGCGTACAGCCCCACGGTGAGACCCTCCCAGGAGCACAGGTGACGATGGCAGCAGGTGCACAGCGCGGGGTGTGTCCTGGTGTCACTGTGAGGTGGACACATGGGAAGGACACGGTCCTGGCCTCAGAGCTGCTCCCTTGTCTTCCCATAAACGGGGGTCCTGAGCCCCAGGTGCTGCTGGACCCCGTGAGTGAGGAAGGAGAGGAGGCAGAGCCCCTCGAGCGGGGAGTCCCAGCAGAGAGAGGCCCCTGACCTGCTCCTGTGACGGCTCGGTTGGCCCTGCACACGCACGAGTCCTGCAGACCGGAGGCCGAGGCGCCGTGAGAACAGAGGCTTGCGGCTGCAGGCCACCGCCCCGAGGCTGGCTGCCGTGACTGGGCCCCTAAGTTTAAAGCCCTCTGCCCAGGACTCAGGCGGCCGTCGGGGAGTCCACCCCAACTCGAGACTGGAGCGAGAGGAAGCCCACGGGGAAACCAAGCGGCCTCTCCTTTCCGTGCGAGGCGGTCACCCTGTCACAGCGCCGACGGCCACGCCCTGCCCTGGCTGTCACCGCACGACCCCCCTGGGCGGGAGAGGGCTGGGCTGAGAAGCCAGACCTGGAGGGCGTGGCCTTTGCCCTGGCCATGAGGCCACCATGCCCAGCAGGACGTGGTCGGGAACCTGCCACACCTCTCCCACCCAGAACTCCACCACAGAAGCAGCCGCACCCACGTCTCGGGACGGAAGTGGCATCGGGCGTGTGCCTGCAAGTGGACCTGACCCTGCGGGAAGGAGCACTTTGGTCCCCAGAGGATTCCGGGGCCTGCGGCAGCCGATGACAGTCAGTGCCGGCCGGGAACGTCAGAGCCACAGAGGGCTCAAGGCGGAGGTGGACACACGCTGGGGGCCTCGCCCAACCACAGCGCCTTCCTGAGGTCCCTCCTGGACAAGGAGCCCAGAGCAGACGTGAGAGCCAGGCCTCGGGTGCAGATGGTCGTGTCCGTGAGTGGACGCTGGCATCCAGCAGAGAAGAGAGAACTCTGTACCCCAGAAGAGAGAACTCTGTACCCCAGGTGCAGAAGGACGGCCCTTGCCAGACTCTGCAGGGACCGGCACCTGAGCTGCTCGGGCCCCACAGGGGGAGGCCCTGCGTCCACGGCCTGCAGACCAGGGTCAGGGCAGGATTCCGAGGACCAGCTCTCCTCCACCTGTGTCTCCACTGGCATAGCCCATGTTCCCACCGGAGAGCCTGGGAGACCAACACATCTTAGTCCACCGCCCCCTCCCACCAATCCACATCCAACAGGGCCCACCCCTGCGTGGTCTGGCTGGGCAGGCGGCGGCATGGACGTGGGCTTTCTGCCGAGCCGGGTGCACATTCGCTTGCCCAGTGGCTGAGCTGCGGGATCTGAGCCCGCCCGGAGTGTGTGCCGATGGGGACGTTGGTAACCGCCTTCCGAAGGCTCGATGTTGCAAGGACTCTGCCAACCTCCGGGGTCAGCGTAGCCCAGGGGCCTGCAGCTGGGCCGCGCTGTGGTCAGGCACGGCACAGCAGACACCAGCATCCCGTCGGGAGCCCCAGGAGCCTCTGCCCTGAGCTGGGCGGCCCCGCTGTCACCCCTCCTGCAGCACTCTCTGGGGAGCTCAGAAGCAGCCACCTCCACCTCCTGCTGGTGCCCACACAGTACCCAGCTGCACTCGGGGCGGGGCCGCCCCTGTCTCCAGCGAGAGGACAATTTGAGGGCCATGGGATGGAGCAGGGGGCTGGAAGATGGAGAGGGAGAGAGAGAGCGGGGTACAAGGTTGAACACCATGCAGGTGAGTCCCAGGGACCCGCGATGGCCCAAAAGCCAGTGGCGGATGCTGGCTCGGTCTCGGCGTTTGCTGAAGCTTTGGGGGGGAAATGACAAAACCCAAACCCAAGGAGTCGCCCCTTGGCCAGCACCGGCCTCCGCCCCAGGCGGCAGGAGCTGCGACGGCGGATTCTTCCAGCACCTTGCACGGGAGCCCGAGGGAAAGCCGAGCTCCGCCAGCACTGGAGCAATCAGTCACACCCGGGCCACACGTGGGACACGCACCCCTCGGGGACAGGCCCCCCGCCGCTCCCTGGAGGGAGGGAGCATCCTTCAACGTGGGAGTGGGTGCCTGAGCTGGGTCCCCGCGGCCCCGACAGTGCCCCCTGCTGATGGCGGGTGCAGGGCACGAGAGCCTCCGGAGGTTGCCTGCCTTGGGCCTGGCGTTGTTTCCAGTTCAGCACGAGGAGGGCGAATCCTCTGCACCTGCGCTCTGGGCCCCGAGTTCCCCTGGGGGGCTCCTTCGTGGGCTCCCTGATGGCCAAGCCCTGAGAGGGCAGGGGACAAGGCAGGACAGCAGCGCCTTGTGGGGGCGTGGAGACCCCCGAGGGGCACACAGCACCTCCAGAGCAGCCGGAGCCCCGCCCTGACTCACGCACACACAGGCTAAGGATATATTCCTTTAATGTTTGGAACCGGAAAGTTTTAAAATTCAGTCTATGCTTGTATAACACAAAGGCCCAAGGATCCACCACTCCCTCCCGGTGCCACCTGGGGCCCGCGGAGCGGCGGCTGGCTCGGGGACCCTGCGCTGGGCCGCTAGGTGACGTTTACAAACGGTGACATGGAGAAGGTCTTGCTGGGCGGGGTGTGGATACAGAGAGACAACCAGGGCGTCCTCAACCCAGGCCCGAGGCAGCAGATCCACAGCCCTGGTGCCGCTCAGCGCACGGCTGGCAGGCGCAGGCCGTGCGCCTCCAGGACCTCGCGGCCCGGGCCGAGGCTGTCCCCCGGGCGGATGGGAGTGGGACACCAGGTCGCCAGAAATAATAAAGACTATGCTCACCTGCGGACCTGGGTTTCCAGGGTGTGGGCGAATGTGCACGTGTGTGTGTGCGTGTGTATGCGTGTGTGCGGGCGTGGTACATGTGTGGGGTGCATGGCCAAGGTAGAAAACACCAGTGTGTTCTGTTCGTACTAAGCATGGAGAATAAATCAGGTTTTGGTAACCTAGAACACAATTCTGTTTTTTTTTAAAAAGGAACATTTAAGAGCTTCAAAAATTGCTACAGTACAAAAAAGGTGTGTGTGTGTGTCTGTTGGTATTTATATATTTATATATGTATATTAACCAGAAATAGCGACTCTGTCGGAAGACAGTCCCACCCCTGTTTCCTGGCGGCCGAGCCTCTGGGGCAGTACATGGCACATAGTGGTATTATTGGCACAGGTTCCGATCCCGGGCGAGTCCCGGCCTGGGGCGCGTCCTGCCGGGCCTCCCCCTGCGTTTCCAGGTCCTGCCTCGCCTTCCTCCTCCGCTCTCCAGGACGGCGCCGGGCGAAGGCGGTCACCCTTAGGCACGAGCACTTTTACAAAAATAGATTTGGCCTCCAGCGTCCTTGCTCTGCGGGTCCCCCGGCGGGCGGAGCGGCAGGTGCGGGGACCCTCCCCGGAGACGGCTGAGTCCTAGGTTTTGTGTTTTTTTGTTTGTTTGTTTGTTTGTTTGTTTGTACAGGTTCACCAACGGAATCCTGTGTGGAGAGAAGACAAGGAGAGGTTAAGTGGCCGCAGGCTGGGCGTGGCGAGGCCTCCGCTCGGTCAGCGGGCGCCCGAGGAGAAGGGGCCGTGCTGGGACCCCGGGCAGGCTCTCGTGGGGTGACAGTCATCCATGCGGGCCAGGCCTCGGCAGGCAGGCTGGGGCCACCCCTCCTCTACTCACAGGAACTCTGTGGCCCACAAGGGGCCGTGCCGCTCGCTGGCCACCCGCCCCCAGTCCCGCCCCGCTCCGGCCCCTCGCTCTGGCTCTCTGAGCTCGGCAGAGGCTGAGGACTGCATCAGGAGGGCCTCCTCCCAGGTGAGGGGCCGGGTCTGCTGGCCACAGCTGCCCTGGTCAGCAGCCCTGGCCGGAAGGGGGTAGCCATGACCGGCCTCTGTGTGCGCTTCAACGGCAGCCACTCGGGGTCTCCCTCACAGGTCAGTGCCCCCAGGCCAGGTCAGCGCCCAAGTGCCCTGCTGGGAGCCGTGTCCCAGGTGCGAGGCTGGGAGCCGTTCCTGGTCTCCGCTGTCACCCAGAGTCCCCACCACTTCCCCTTGATGACAGCCCACTGCGACCCCCCCAAACTACCCAGGGGAGCCCCCACGGAGCCCTCATCCTTGCAGAAGACACAGAAGGAAGCAGGGGAGGGCCACCCAGGGACCCCAGATGCATCGGGAGGGGCAGGCAGCCGGAGCCCGGCACTTTCCCCGCAGCTCGCCGAGGCGTGGGGGCCCGCACCGGCTCCGCCGCAGCCGTCTTCAGAGCGGTTCAGAAACGCGGGTTCCAGGGCGTCTGCGCGGGGCCTGTGCACGTGAGCTCTAGGGGCTCCCCGGGGTGAATCTGACAGCCAGCCAGGCTCTTCTGCAACGTCAGGGAGCAGCCTTCTCCCTCCTGACCCCATCAGCCCGGAGCTGCGGCCCTGGCTGGGAGGGAGGGAGGCACCTGCAGGCGGGCAGTGCCCTGGAGCTCCTGCTGCTCAGCGCTGGCCCCTCCCTGTGCCAGGAACCTCAGCAGGTCACAGCCTGTTCTCCCGGGGTCAGGGCAGACGGCCAGTTCCGGGCTCGGCAGCTGCCTCCCTGTGACACCCATGGGTGCAAGTCCGCAAGCCCCGAATGGAGCGAGTGCCCACAGAAGTGCCTGCCCGGCAGCGGCACAGTTGTCGCCACGCGGAACAAGGCGGCGTGGAAGCCTCCTCCGCGGCGCCCTCCTCGCCCGCCTCCTCCATGTTCACGCAGACAGAAATGTCGCTGTCCAGGCCACGTGGTAGGAGGTGACCCGTGAGGGCAGACGTTGCATTCTGGGCGGGAGCTGGGGGCTGGGCAGAGACCTGGAGACGCACAGTGCGTGCGTGTGCTGAGTGCCACTGAGCTGTGCAGAGCATGGTGGTGGCAGCAGCCGGCTTCACACCAGGGGTCACTCAGGGCTGGGCCTGGCGGCCCCAACCTGGTCCTGGTGGTCCAGGCGGTCTCTGGCCTGAGGGGCTCTCTGTGCTCCCTGACGGCTGCTAAGTAACGGAGCTGTCTACACGCAGAAGTGCTGGGGTTGAGCCGTGCCTCACGTGACCGCCTGACCCCAGGAGGCAGGTTTCCCGCACGCGCCTTGCTTGGCCGTTAGCGAACAAGGGCCATTCTGCCCAGGTGTCCCTAGGGAGACCCCGCTAGGCGCTGTCCTCCTGCACACTCGCCCGCCGCTTACGCTGGCCCTCAGGCCCTTCCAGGCCGGTCCCTGCCGCCCCTCCTCCACATCCCCTCTGTGTTCTGGGTGATTCTCTGACCTCAGAAGGCCAACTTCTAACCCCCACCCCTTCAGGTACAGCTGAGGCCACCAGGCGGGGTGGGGTCTGTCCCCTGGTGTCTGTCCTGCTGCCTTCAAGGTCACCTGCCCTGCTGTCCTGCAGGTGCGAGGCGTCCCCTGCTGGCTCCACAGCTCTCCTTCCAGGGTCACCCTCAGTCCACCCAGGTCCCGACGCTGGGCCTGGCTCAGTGGGAAGGCACGGCCCAGGACGCAGCTTCCTGCTGGGCCTCTGAGCTGAGCCGTCACAGGCTGCGCTGGATGCAGGGGGACGAGCCCAGCCCCAGGGACGGCTGGCAGGCACCGTGTCCCCCATAGCAGCGTCTGTGGCCTGCGGGGAAGCGAGCGCCTCGCCCAGCTCCGCAGGCATCTGGCCCTCGCCAGCGCTGCAGGATGACAGAGCGAGAGACAGAGAGGGGGCTCCAACCTGCACTTGCCCAGCCCTGGCTGCCTGCACAGGGAGGGCCGAGGCCCAGCGTCAGGGGCCTCCCAGGCACGTGCTAAGTTCTAGCTTCAGTCCACAGGGGAGTGCTTGGGTGTCGCTGCTCCAAAGGCCGGTGCCTGAGCCCAGAGCCCAAGAACAGAGGAGCTCCGGCCAGCTGGGGCGGGGGGAGGAGCAGGCCCCCCCCCCACAAAGGCGGGCGTCCACCCTGGCTGTGTGTGGGGTTTGCCAAGCGGTCCTGGGACCCGGGAGGAATCCTGCCCTCTGCTGGCTGAAGGGGACTCGGGACGCACGTGGGCCCTTGGGCTTCACATCCGGGTGGGCTCTGCAGCCTCTGCACCCTACAACAAGCAGGCCTTGGGGCTGGACCCCGACAAGTCCACCATCGAGATGGCAGAGCAGAAGCTGAGAGTCCCCGAGCCCCTCCAGAGGCGCGCGTGGGCAGCTGCGACGTGGCCAGCCTGCTCGCGGCCGGGGCGATGTTGGGCCCCTCCCCCCGGCATCAGCCCCTCACAGAACAACCTGCGCAGCGTCCTCCGGGGGGGGAGGGGGGCAGCAGCTCCCGCAGCGGACGCAGCAGCAGAACCCCGAGCCGATGGAGCAGCCCCATGGCCGGTTGGGCCCCCCGAGTCTTGGGGCTGGGCCTCCACAGGGCCTGGCCGTTCCCCGCACTGCGAAAGCCTGATCCTCCAGCTCTGACTCAGACACGCGGGGGCCCAGGCACACTTCTCACTCGCTGGGAAGGGGGCTTCACTGAGACCGAGGTCCCCGCCCAACCCAGGCGGCTCCCTGTGTCCAGAACTGTCCAGCTGTGCCAGGAGGTGGTCAGTGGGGGCAGGAACTGGGGCTGGGGTCCACCAGCGGCAGAACCAGGAAAGCCAGGGGCCAGGGCGTCACCGCCACCACCTGTAGGTATTCGGTCACCCTCGGCGTACAGGTTATGGTGGGAAGACCACGCACGCCGGCATACCAAAGGGCCGCATCGCCATTAAAAACCCATTTGGAGAGGCCAGCGGCTTCGCGAGAGACAAATCTCTCTGTCGGCTCTTAAACCGCCATGAAACGTTTTAGCGTGAATTGCTCTCTGTTTGAGGGACAATGAGGCCTGGCGGATCGGAGCGATCTTTCTGGCTGTCCTCCCCTGCATTCTCACGGCCGGGCGCTAATCGCACAATCAGGTACCTGCAACCCCAGTGCCTTCATTGCAGCGGCCACGGAGCCGGCCGGCACTCATCCGGGCCTGACAGGGCTGCCTGCACAGACTCGCCGGCGGTGACGCTGGCTGTGTGTCCACGTCGGATCACGTCCCCGGCTGGCTCGGCCTGAGTCCTGTCGGCCTGGCTCCTCTCGCACCCCCAAGGGGCCCGCCCGAGACCACGGGGAGGGGCCGAGCTCTCGGGGGGTGGTGCTGGAGCAGAGTGGACATGCGAGACACGGCTGTGGCCGGCAGGGGCTGCGGGATTGCTGGCGGGGGGCTCCGGTGTTGCTGGCCCGGCTGCTGGGCCAGGCGGGCTCTCTGGGGCAGAGGAGTGAACCGACGCACAGGCAGCAGCCACCTATCCTTAGCCTTTAGACCGCAGGGCCCGCCCCTCTGCCTGCAGGGCCCAGCCGCGTGTCCCTGGGGTCCCATCTAGTCGGGATCCTGCTCTTACCCTCACTGCTCGGCTGTCCATCCCTGAGGTTGGGCTAGGGCAACAGGGACAAGTACCCATAATGCAATGCAGGGGCTCGGTCCAGAACCACCCAAGGGGATTGCAGCCAGGCCTTGTGAGGGCGGAGCAGGGAGCAGCCCTGGGACCCGGCAGCCTGGGGACGGTGCGGCCAGGTCACCCCACCACCCCTGGCCTCAGTGTCCCTGCCTGGCAGGACCCAGCAGGTCCCCCTGTGCTCCTTGGGGGTCTGCACCTGAGGAGCCCACCTGGGCCCGAGGTGAGCAGCTTCCGGTTCCGAGGGCCAACCCAGCCTCTCTCAGGTCAGCAAATGGCAATTTTGGCAATGGACAGAGACACTGGCGACCCGGCCCTGGGACCTGCAGAGGCTTCCGAGGCGGCCACTAAGCAGGTGCCGGTGGCTGGCGCGGCTGCAGCTCCCAAGGTGGCTCGGCCGCAGCCCCGAGGAGCTGAGTCGTGTTGAGACGGACGAGCACGGGCCTGGGGGCTGTGCCGTGCCCAGCGCGCCTGCCTGCACAGCGGCCGGGCACAGGCAGCCGCTCACCTGCCTTGGCCACGCAGCCCTGGCAGAGGCCTGGCGGGCGGCTACATTTCCAACCAAATCTAATTACACTCCCCTGCCCGCCGGCGGAACATCTTGGCTTCGGGACAGAGTGTGAGTGAGGCTGCAGATTTGATTTGGAGCAAACACGCGATTCATTAGCGCCGGGATTAGGAACTGGCCGGTTCCTGCCGACTCCTGACGGCAGCTGGCGCCCCCACAGCACCGCACGCTCGAGTGCCCAGGACGACGGCAGAGTCCCATCCTGGCGTGGGGCTCCCACGCCGGGGGAGGGAACTCAGCCACGGGAGCAGGAAGATGGCACGGGGGGGTGGGGGTTCAGCTCCTCTGTGGCTGAGGGGAGTCAGCCAGTCGAGGTCCTTGGGGCCACGATGCATAGAGAAGCCAGTCACAAACAACACGCAGCCGACCCCCGGCTGCACCTGCGGGCGCTGCCTGCAGAACGATGCTCTCTGCAGCCCCCCGCCTGGCAGCCCGGCACGCAGGACTCCGCGCAGAAGAAAGCAATTTAACGTCAGCATTAAAGTTAATATCATCGAAAGCAAACCGAATGTTCCTATCTAGCAGAGCGTGGAAAATTCATCCTGTTTTGGTGCCGGTCCCTGGCTTCAAATTAGTAGATGTCTCGACTCTCCACTGTCTTTTTCTGGCGTGTTCTTTCTTATCGCTTCTTTTTCCATTGCAAAAGTGAGTTTCAACTCCGCCTGGCGCCCACCCAGATGCAGAGACAACCGGCACGGGCGTGGGGTCCCTGCCACTCAGCTGGGCTGGCCTCACCTCTTCCTGCTGCAGGGTAGGAGACCGCAATCCGAGCTGTGGCCAGAGAGGGTTCTCCCTGCCTGCGTCCCGCCGGCCCCACCCACACCGGCCACGTTGGTTCACCGAGCCTCGGCGTCTGTCACCCACCTCTGCTGGGCCCAAGGGCCCGGGACGTTTCTAAGGAGGGCAGCGTGGAGGCCCAAAGCCCAGCCCCCTGGTTGGCACTCAGGAAGTGGGGGCGGGGCGGGGTGTGGGGGAGGGGTCAGATGCCGCGTCCAGGGAGAGGTACCTACCGTGAAACAGACACATGGCGTCTGCCCTGCTCCAGGAGGTAAAGAAGGCTTGAGCCAGTCAGCAGGAGATTTCAAACCACTTCTCAGACACAAAGGCCACGGGGATGAGATGCCGGTCGGAGGAGGAGGGTCTGCAGCGAGCAGAGATGCGGGTGTGTGGGTGCGGGGCGGGCAGTGGGCAGTATCCCCCAGGCCAGTGCCCCTGCTGCCCGGGCAGGCTCTGGCGGACACAGACCCTGGAGCCCACGTGCACACGAGGAGCCCGTCGGGGGTGCAGGCCCTGAGGCTGCCCGGCCCCCACACCTGGGCCACTTCCAGAGTTCAGGTTCCCAAGGTGCAGGACAGAAAGGACAGGCCCCGCCCCCCAGCACAGCACCCGTATTTTGCTCTGAGTCTAAGCAAGTGTTCACCACGGCCAGCAGTGAGGTTGGACAGGGCACGGCCTGGGCCCAGTGCTCGCGGGACGGGGTGCAGCGAGTGGACAAAATGAAGCAAGGGCCGACCCCCAGCCCCGCCCCCCCCCCCCACAGGCCGCCGTGCACACTGTCAATCAAGCGCTTTGAAAGCCCGTCTGGCTATTCTCAGCGAACTCCGCCCCCAGGGAGGCTGGGACAGCACCAGGGAACCCGGACACCCAGGTGTGAGCCAGAGAGGCTGCGAGCGGGTGGGAGGTTCCCCAGCACCCTGTGCTCTCAGGGAACGGAAGTGGGTGCCTCCAGGGAGGACCGGGAGGAGCCCCACACAGTTCACGGGGAATGCGCATTGCGATAAGGCTATTAGGGTTTCACAAATGTCTGCCCTGAAGTAAACTTGTCTTTTCATCCATTTTGCATGAATGGACTCATTTACTGCTTGAGAGACAGATTCTGTCTACTGGTTCCCTCCCCAGACGCCTGCTGCCCGCAGTGGCCTGGGCTGGGCCAGGGCTGAATTCGGGGCCCCCGAGGGTGGCCGGGAGCCCACACCTGCTGCCTCCATCAGCAGGGAGCTGGAGCCAGGAGCAGGGCTGGGGATTGAACCCAGGCCCTCTGGTGCGGGAGGTGGGCATCTCAGCTGCTGACGTAACAGCGGGGCCACGCCCCTGCCATCTGTGGACCCAAAGTGCAGACCGAGGAGGGGTGCGGCAGGCAGGCGCTGAAGGAACATTGCGGCTCCCAGCTGCGCCAGCAGCCCTCACCAGCCGGCACCCCAGACAGCGAGCCACGCTTTCCCAGGAGCGACCCCGGTGGAGGTCCTGGCCCCTGGGTCGGGCGTGACCTTCCGGGCGCCCCCGCAGCCACAGCGGGGCAGGGTCCTCCAGGGCAGCCTCCTGACTCTTCCCTAAGATTTGTTTTTAAGTTATTGGAGGGTTTTTTCCCTCCTCTAATCGACAAAATGATGCACGCTCACACTTCACACCTGGAAACAGCCCGCGACACTCTCATCCCGGACGAGGCTCCCAGAGCTGACTCAGGGTCCCCGCGCACCGGCGGGGTGGCTGTGGGAGCCGCTCCTGGAGCGAGCAATTCATAAGCGTCTGCTCTGGGAGTCCTCGGGATTTCACATTTTCGCCAGACTGACGGCTGACATTTTATTGACGGGCTCAGCGAGGCTGATGTGGGGAGGACCGGCTCGGAATTGGGGGCTATCTAGGAGCCAGTAACTGGGCTCCTGGGGCCTGTGGCCTGAGGGCTGTGCAGCCGGCGCCCCCTTCACTGCCCCAGGCTGGGGGTGCACGGGGCTGCTGGCTGCTGCGGCTCCCTCGGGGGGGAGCTCCCTCCGGCCTGGTTGGCTGAGCTCTCAGAGCCGCCTCGGGGGGACCTTAGCAGCCCGGCGGCCCCAGGCTGCCCGTGCCGGGGTCTGGGGTTCTGCCACGCCGGGCCCAGCTTACCGGTTTCCGTTAAAGGCGGACTTGAACTCCCCGGCCGAGTGCAGCGTGTCGTCCGCGTAGGTGGGCACGGGCGCCCGCACGCACTCATGGGAGCACTGCAGGCTCTCGTTGTAGGCCGTGAAGATGTCCACGGAGCTGGGCACCCGGGCTGGCGGGAAGTCGGTCAGGTTCTGGCAGCTCTCTTCCTGCTGGTTGATCTTGCGCTGGTGGCTGCTCCTCCGCGCACGCCCACTCTGGGCACAGCTGGGGACAGAGGGACAGGGTGGGGGGCGGGCGGAAGCAGAGCCCTGCCCTGGACACGGCCCGGGGCCCGAGGGGCCGGACCCGGGCTTCCAGAGCTTAGGTCTGCTGCGTCTAGCACGAGGTGAGACTCCCAGGCTCTCCAGAGAAATCTAGCAGTCGGCTCTTTCCAGTTGTTTTAAATAGAACGGGCGGGCAGGCACCCATCCCCGGCAGGGGGCAGTCTCCCCCCAGGCCAGTGCCCCTGCTGCCCGGGAAGGCTCTGGCGGACACAGACCTGGGAGCCCATACACACATGGGCGTCCCCCACAGGTGACTCGGTTTCCCCAGGGTGACTCCCGTGACGGGCACCTGCTGTTGGAAGGCCTAGTCGGTGCAGCTGGAACTTGGGGAGGGTGGCCCCGCCCAGCCCCATGCTGAGCCAGGGCTGCACTCCTCCCCTCCCCGGAGCTGTCTACACAGGGAGCGTCCTGTTCCTGTAGACTGTGGGGGCCGCCGGGGCCACCGGGGGCCACCACAGATTCTCACCCTCACCAGGGGAGGGACTGGCAGAGCAGGCAGTCAGAGACTCCTGCACCCCCCGCTCCGGGTGCAACCTGGTTGACAAGTTCAAGGACATGCAGGTGGTTAGGAGGGCCCCCTGCAGCCCCCTGCCCCTCCCCCCTGCTCTACTCCAGGGCCCTGTGGAACGAGGCCCCTGCCTGGGGGCTGGGCTCAGAAGCCGGTTTCGCGTGCATCTCAGCCACCCTGGCCTGGCCTCCGAGGGGCAGGGCTCCTGACAGCTGCAGGTGCAGCCCCCCCTTAGCAAGTGGGTAGGTGAAGGCAAACCCCGGAGGCCACGCCCACCTGGGCAGGGGTCAGGGCCCACGCCTCAAGCGGCTTTCCCGGGCGGCCTATGCAGGTTCGCACGACCCCTTAGAGGTGAGGATGGGCACCCAGCACATCACGGCCTCCCAAGGCAGCCTCCTTTGGGGCAGGTAGGTTCCTCACAAAGGGCGCGTGGGCTTATCCTGCCATACAGCCGGGTGGGCCGGGGTCTGCATCCCCCTCCCTGGCCAACCCCTGCCCCAGAAGCCCAGCAGTGAGCTGTCCCAGAAAACACAGCAGTTTGCTGGCCGCCAGGAGGGGGCGTGGAGGCCTCTCTGGCAGGGTGGGAGGCCTGTCCCAGGGTTCTGCGGCCCCGTGCACCTGCCTCCTTCTCAGCCAGAGACCTGCAACCAGCTCTGTCCTGGCTGCGTGCGTTTCCTCGTGACAGGCTCGGTGCCTGTCCCCGCAGCGACCCTGCCTGAGCTGGCACGGCTCCCTGAGCCTATTACTCCGGGAAGAGACGGAGCTTTGATGGCTGTCGGCAGCTGTGGTTGCTGGAGGCAGGCTGCGGGCGGGCGCAGGGTCACCCCACATTTCCCCGATTTTCCCAGGGGCGAGTCAGGTGCGCACCCTGCAAGGCCAGCCGCAAAGTAGGCCGGTTTCCAGGAGGAAATGGGCACAGGCAGGCGGCCTGGAGCAAGGTGGTAGCCTACTTCAGCAGACACCGGTGCCGTGGAGGCAGGAAGCCAGGAGACGGTGAGGGGCGGGTGCAGGGCCCCCTGCCTGTGCCTTCCAGGGAAGGTCCGGAGGGAGACAGAGCAGGGGCTCTGCCCGGCGAGGGCCACTGCCGCAGGTGCACGTGGAACCCGGGAGCGGGGGCAGCAGCAGCAGCTGCAAATCTGTGTCACCAGGGCTGGCCCTTGCATGGTGAGGTGAGAGGCCATGCCTGGGAGCGCTGCAGCCTGTGGCGACCAGAGGGGCAGGAGCCACGTGGAGCCCACGGCCCCAAGGGGAAAGTCAGCCCCGGGGCTGTGAGTCAGGGCAGGGCGTGTGTGGAACGCGAGTCCCTGCTGTGCACCTCCCAGGGGAGGACCCCCACGGACGCCCCGCCCCCATTTCCAGGCCTTACCAGTTTTTTAAGACAAGAGTTGTGATGAGAGCAGCAATGACCATGATGAGGGAGACGGTGATGGTGATGATCTGATGCACGGCCAGACCTGGGGGACAGAGGGCAGAGGCCTGCGTGAGCCGGGGTCAGGGGACACGGGCGCCAACAGCCATGCTGGGGGCACCGGGGAAGGTCCTATCCAGGATCAGCTGGCAAATACCCCCAAGAGGCTTTTTCAAGGGGACATGGAAGGCACTGGGGTCTCCCCTTCCCCACACGCAGCTGGCGGGGTGGCAGGGGCTGCCAGCACGGAGGCTGCCCTCACCGGGGTCCGGGAGAGGAGGCTCCGGCTCCGGCCTCTCCTTTCCAGCAGCCTCTCAGTCCCCAAGCCGAGATGAAGCCCAGGACCGGCCCGTGTGCTTCCTGCACCTGCCAAACTCTTCATCTGGGGCAGGGGAGCTCCGCCGAGGCGTCCCGAGGACCCGTGGCCCTCTCCCTCCTCCCCTTGCACTCTGGGGCAGTTCCGCTCCTCAGTTCTGGAGCTGTGAGCACCCAGGCAGATGGGCAGGGCTGAGCTGATCTGGAGGGAGCCAGGATGGCCTGGGGCTTTATTGGAGGGGTGCACAGATGCCCTTGCACCCCCAGGGGCATTGATGGACACCCAAAGGGTCATTGATGGACACCCCTGTCTTCCCCAAGTCCTCTCCGCGTTCAGTGTCTGTCTAGGAACAGCAAGAAAAGACCCACACCCAGGGTGCATGCTCCCCAGGGAGGGGCCCCCGTCCACGGTGGGATCAGCAGAGCAGGCACTGAGGGTTCACTGCCCCGGCAGCAGGGCAGCCAGAGCCGGGCCATGAACACAGCAGTTCTGCCCCGCCCCCGCCTCTGTCCGCCACACTCCTGTCACGCGACTGCCGACCAGGCCAGGGCTGGCGAGGGGCAAGGTGGGCCCGCACCCCAGCACGCATCTCCCACATCCCTCCCGAGACACGGCCACAGGAGGCCACCCGAGGGGCAGGGAGATGAAGGGGCGAGGAGAGCTCGCGGAACCTGCAGCTGGAGCACCTGTCCCCCCGAAGCGCTCAAGTTCTCCAGACACCTGGACACCACCCTGCCCCCGTCCCTGGCCCCGGACCACCTGGCAGCCCCTGGGCACGAGGCCACACGGGCCTGCTACTGCACGGCAGATCTGAGAGTGGAGACTTGGCTGGCAGCCTTCCAGGGACACAGTGTCGCACACAGATGTCACCTCTCCACTGCTGACGCCCGTGGGAGAAACGGCTGATGAAAAAGGAGAAGCCGGCACAACCAGGAAGCAAGTTCACTGCTGTTCCACGTGAAGGAGTCCCACCCCGAGCCCACGGGCCGGCTCCACGGGAAGACGGGGCCACCCAAGGAGCAACATGGGTGCCCTCCGTTGTCTCCCATTGACTGGAGAACTGCCGTGCTCCTGCTGTGTGCCACACGGTGCCAGGGGCGGCCAGCGCAGCCAGGGTGCCCACCCTCAGGGAGCAGGTGCATGGGGCCTAGTTGTTAGCTCCAGCACTCACTGCGGGTTCTGGCCAGTGACCTCACACACGCCTGTGCTACCAACGTGTAGGCCACTCTCCTTTCTCCCCCAGAACTGCCAGCTCTGGTATCCAGCGGAGTGGAAAACTGCGTCGTGGCACAGAGACCAACCTCTGCCTCGCCGGCAACAGAGAGCCCAGCAGATCCCTGTCCACACTGATTCCCCAGGGCGCCTGACACCCAGCAGACCTGCAGGCAGCGGGAGTGCTGAGAGCCGTGCACCTTCTCACACGGACACGGAGGTGTGGCTGCTCACTCTCCCCTCCTCCTGCACCGCACACTGCCCTGGGGCCAGTCAGGAAGACACTCATGCTGTCCTGCTGCGTGCTCATCCCTTCTGTGCTCTGTGCATGCGGAGCAGGCTGAGGCGATGGGGACGGGTGATGGCTTTGCTGACGGTGGTGCTGGTGATGGTGGTGGTGATGATGGTGGTGGTGATGATGATGATGGTGATAATGGTGATGATGGTGTTGGTGGTGATGATGGTGGTGATGATGATGATGGTGATAGTAATGATGATGCTAATAGTGATGATGGTGATAATGGTGATGACGGTGTTGGTGATGATGATGATGGTGGCATTGGTGGTGATGATGGTGATGGTGGTGGTGATGGTGATGGTGGTGATGATGGTGATGACGATGATGGTTATAATGGTGATGACAGTGGTGGTGTTGGTGATGACGATGATGATGGTGGTGATGGTGGTAATGATGATGGCAATGGTAGTGTTGGTGATGATGATGGTGATGATGATGATGGTGATGATGGTGGTTATGGTGATGACGGTGTTGGTGATGATGGTTACAGTGGCATTGGTGATGATGATGGTGATGGTGGTGATGGTGATGATGGTGGTGATGATGATGATGGTAGTGTTGGTGATGATGGTGGTGATGGTGGTGTTGGTGATGATGATGATGGTGATAATGGTGATGGTGGTGGTGATGATGTTGACGGCAGTGTTGGTGATGATGATGATGGTGGTGTTGGTGATGATGGTGGCAATGATGATGGTGGTGATGATGGTGTTGGTGATGGTGGCAATGATGATGGTGACGGTGGCATTGGTGATGATGATGGTGTTGGTGATGACAATGGTGATGGTGGTAATGATGATGGCGATGGTAGTGTTGGTGGTGATGGTGGTGATGGTAGTGGTGATGATGGTGATGGTGGTGTTGGTGATGATGATGGTGGTGGTGGTGGTGGTGGTGGTGATGTTGATGGCAGTGTTGGTGATGATGACGATGTTGATGGCTGTGTTGGTGATGATGATGGTGGTCTTGGTGATGACAATGGTGATGGTGGTGATGATGATGGTAGTGTTGGTGGTGATGATGATGGTAGTGTTGGTGGTGATGGTGGTGATGGTAGTGTTGGTGATGATGGTGATAATGGTGATGGTGGTGGTGATGATGATGGTGTTGGTGGTGATGGTAGTGTTGGTGGTGATGGTAGTGGTGATGGTGGTGGTGATAATGTTGATGGCAGTGTTGGTGGTGATGGTGGTGGTGGTGATGGTGGTGGTGGTGATGTTGATGGCTGTGTTGGTGATGGTGGTGGTGATGATGTTGATGGCAGTGTTGGTGGTGATGGTAGTGATGATGATGGTGATGGTGGTGGTGGTGATGGTGGTGATGGTAGTGATGGTGATGGTGGTGGTGACGATGTTGATGGCTGTGTTGGTGATGATGGTGGTCTTGGTGATGACAATGGTGATGGTGGTGATGATGATGGTGGTGATGATGGTGATAATGGTGATGGTGATGGTGATGATGGCGATGGTAGTGTTGGTAGTGTTGGTGGTGATGGTGGTGGTGATGATGTTGATGGCAGTGTTGGTAATGGTGATGATGATGGTGTTGACAATGATGGTGGGGATGATTTGGAGGGGGCTAAGAAATACCGTGGTGGTGATGATCCACATATTCAACAATGTTGGGGGGCTCACCAGGTGTGTTACCGGTTTTTCCTGACAATGACCATTGAGGACAGACCCTGCCACTAGTGACTATGGGGGTGGAAACCTCTGGGAGAGTTAGCGCAAGCTCCTGCATCTCACAGGGTCTGCTGGCTCAAAGCCCTGCCTGCGAGCAGGTGACACAACTCTGAGCTCGGGTTGGTGACGCAGGGCTCACTCTGAGCTGAAGGCCACACTCCCCCCTCCTCCCACGGAGCTGGCTCCTCTCCCTTCTCCTCCTGGCTTCCATCTCGCTCCTCTTCAGGCTTCTACAATCAAGGGGCCGGTGCTTTTATCCCACCCCACCCCTGGGAAGGCCTCTCGGGAGCGCTCCAGGCTCATGCCAAGAGCTCACATCCATTTCTCGGTGAGTCGCATCTCCTTCCGCGTGGTGAGAGCTGGACCTGCCTTCTTCTAGACCAAGGCTGAGAATTCGGTGCCTACAGCGAGGGGCATTGCCCGAGAGCAAGGCAGGCAGAGGTGGGTCAGCGGGGGCAGCAGGGGCTGCTTCCCCTGGGAGGCCAGGCCCCCGAGAGGCACGGAGGGCTGCCTGCAGGAGTCGGGCGCTCTGCCCGGGGCACTGCTAGGTTTGGACCTCTTACGTCTGACTAAGGGAATTCCTCAGTTGGGTCGAATCTCTGCAGTGGCCAAAGCCCAGGGCCTGGAAGTGTCCCACGGCCAGCTGTGGCTTCGGTGTTTAATTCCCTGTGGGTAGGGATGGGGACGCTTTGGCAATAACTTTCTGATGTACAGAAGAGAGTGGGGCCCAGAGGGAGTAGCGGTTGCCCCGCGGACGCCTCTCAAACAGCTCAGCCCCTCCCCTGAGGCCCACGGGAGCCTCTGAGCCCTTTACACAACAGGGACCAAATCTGCATCATCTCCATGTAATTTTTTTTAATGTTTTTCGATTGATTTTAAAGGTGGAGAGACAGAGAGTGATCTTCCGATGGCTGCTTCAGTCACCAAGTGCCCACAGCGGGTGGGGCTGAGCCAGGTGGGAGCCAGGGGCCCAGGACTCGACCCGCATCTCCCACGTGGGTGCAGGGGCTCAAGTACTTGAGCCATTACTTGCTGCCCCCCTGGGTGCCCGCGGGCAGGAAGCTGGAGTTGAAAGCAGAGCCGGGACTGGAATCCAGGCACCCGACAGAGGAGGCAGGCATCCCACGTGGCATCGTGACCAGTGCACCACGTGGCCACCCCACGGCCGGCTTCACAGCCACCCTCTGCCCCTGCACGCGCGCTGCCCGACACAGAGACTTGCAGGAGCAGCCGAGTGACAGTCACGAAATTCAGAATAAGCATCAGAGAGCAGGCGCCAGGGTCCTGAAGCCCTTGCGGATCCGTGTGGATCCACTCCACCAGCCTCCCCACGCGAAGCCCCAGGGGGAGCAACGTGCCGACAACCAGCGAGAGGGTCTGGAAGAGGCGCCACAGCGGTTAGCTGTCTGAAGCAATTTCTTCACACCAGGACCCCGCGGAGTCTTCACACACCATTGAGCCCATCCACTTTTATCCAGCGCTTTATGCACCTGTCTGGCCAGCCAGGCACCTGACACTCGCGGCAGTGGATTGACTCTGCCCTGGTCCCCCGCAGGGCCGGGACAAAAGGCAGTTGTGTGCTCCGGAGCCCCTGAGAAAATCAGACATCCACACGCAAATCCAGCCTCGGCAGCCACGTCCTGCCACACGCATGGTGAGAGACAGCCCTTTCACTCCTCCTCCTCACCTATCAGCTTGCAAAGAAAGCCGTCTTGGGCTCAAAGCCCAGACACTGGGCTCTGCACAGGAAGCCACCGCCACGAGAAGCCCCTACAGACCCCACAGCCACGACGGCCAGACCAGGACAGGGCCTATGCACACGCGATCCACACAACGTTCCTGGGAAGCTGGGAACGGAAAACGCAGGACAGGGCACTGCGTGTCGCCCTGGAAAGCCGGCTACGCAGTGGACAGCAGCACGGCACGGCAGGGCCTCGAGCCTCTGACCGGCCCCTCGGTCCTCCCCAAACACCAGCAGTCGCGTCCACTCTGGCCAAGTCCCTGATGTCCCCATGTGGGTCCCGAGGAGGCACGCCCTGTCTTCAAGGCCAGAGAGTCACCACTTCAGGCTTGCGTGCAGGGTGCCCCGGAGACACGGCCATCACACGACAGAAGCAGCCACAGGACAGCCAGCCAGCACACGGGCCTGGCTCTGTTCCAACCAAACTCGACGTACGAAACCCGACAGCCGCTGCCTTTGGGGAACAGCCACAGGAGGCCTCCCTGAGGAGTTAAGTAGAGGCATACGCCAGCCTTTGAGGGTTAGTTAAAGCTGGCCCTCAAAACACAATCGGACTCGAAACTCAAGACCCTTCCCAGCTCCAGCAGCCAGGGCCTAGGGTCTGCTCGGCCGCCCACAGGCCACTGCAGAGGTGGCTCCGAGGACAGCCCCAGCCACCCCTGCCCGTGGGCCGTGGACGAGGCAGCGGGAGGCCTGACCCGCCGGTGTGTCCAGGGAATTTGCCGGTGGAACGTCCCCAGGGGCCTCCGAAGGACGTCAGCCACGCGGGGCTCAGAGTCCGCTCCCTACATGGAAAAGAACCTGCGGCTTGTGGAGGGCGGGAAGCCCCAGGTCCCAGGATGGGCACAGGCGGGGGGACGCAGCCCACCGTCTCCAAAGGCTCCACAATGCCTCGCAGGGCCACCCGTCTAGGAGGGGCACCCCGGCTCCTCCCCTTCCTCACAGCGTCCTCCACAGCCCGCCGGCCAGGTCCCCGGGGCCGTCAAATGACACAGCACGAACACCTTTCGGATGAACACAGTCGACCCCAGGCCAGGCTCCTCGCCAGCTGTCGGGGGGACGGATGATAATGAGGTCACCTCGGGAGAACAGACTGGCCCCCCCAGAAAGGAGGGAGAAACCCCATGTCCTCCCCTCCCCCTCCAAGGTCAGGAGCGAGGCCCATCTTTGAGCTCTGCAGCCGGGGCCTGGCCCCAGAGCCCGGGAGCACACGGCCGCCGCCTGCCCGCCAGGTGATTGTTCCTGCTAATTTAGGGGCTCTCTTCGCTCCTAGTAACTGCCGCTGTGTACTAATGGGCTAGGAGTCAGCTGCCATCCCGATAATGAAAAATTATACGCAGCGTAATAGATGGGGCAGACGGATCACGCAGCTCGGTGTGAATCAATGGGGCTTTTGTGGTTATGGTTGTGGCTTCCTAGTAAGATCAGGCGTGGAGACGGATGTGGAGGGAGGCGACGCATCTCCGGGCTCGAACAAGGCCGGGAACACAAACCCGCGGAGGGCTTGCTTGCCCGGCACACGGGGGCGGCAGCACACGCCCGCCACTCCTGGTGCAGACAGGAGCCGTGCCCCGAGTGCCGAGGTGAGCGGATGGCATCTCTCTACTTCTGACAGCTCGTCTTAGGACACCGGGGTCTTGCACGCCTGCGGCTCGGGAACCAGGACCACGGGTCACGGGCTCCAAGGACGCCTGTCCGCAGGGGTGAGTGTGGTGGGGGCAGAGGACCCGGCACCCTCAACGTGCCAGTCCTGCCACGAACAAGCCACCCCGTCCCCCACAAAGGCCTGCAAACGCAGGCTCCGGTGCACACCGGCCTGAGTGGGTGCAGCGGGTGGCGTCCAGCGCGGGACAGGAAAGGGGCCCGCTGACGCCTTCAGCTGCAGCTGCTTCAGCGTCCAGGCTCGCTCCGGGGCCAGGGCCCGGGCAGGCTGACGGGAGCAGCACCGTGATGCTGGCGGAAACACAAGCACAGCAGGGACGCCCTGGCCCCAGTCGGGGCTACAGACGGCTGGGCGCCGACAGCCATCTGCAGACACGACCGAGAGGTTTACCAGGCGCCAAGAGGGCCGCAGGCTGGTCCCCCGGGCAGATGAGACGCCCTCTGCCCATGCTGGGGAGGGCGGGGCTCAGGGGCTCAGCTTTGCCCCGTGCAGGGAAGGCGAATGCAGAGGCCTGCGGCAGGGGCCAGCGGGCGATGTCTGCAGACATTCCTGGCTGTCTCTCCCGGAGCGGGGGCGCGCATCTACAGCCTCTGGTGGGTGGAGGCCAAAGCCACTGGTGAGGCGCCCACAGCACACAGACCACCCCCGAGAACCAGGGACCTGGCCCCAGACCTCTGCGGAGCTGGGCATGAAAGCCTGGTGTCCCACGCCCCAGCCAGGGAGCTGCTCTCCCGTTTGCTCCGATCCCTTCCTTTCCTTGCAGGAAAGCAAGGCCGGGAGGGGCCGGGAGGGGCTGGGGAGGGGCGGGGGGGGGGCGCGTGAGGGGCCTGGGCTGCCTTCGCGGCCCTGCAGACTCATCACGAAGCGGCTGATTTCCTGGGCAGGGCACCCCCGCCCCCAACACCCATGCGCCGTGCTCACGGCAACACCACCAGGTGGGCATGGGAGCCCCCTGAGTACACGGGGAGGTGAAGGGACCGTGCACAGGGGCTCAACAGCACCCAGAAAAGCTGTCCTCACCGTGATGACTTAGTGCAATGAAGGAGGCAAATTAAACTCGGCAGAGGGAAGAGGTGCACAGGGCACGGCCTAGGAGAGAGCAGGTGCCCTCCGAGGAGGGCCATGGACAGCCGGAGCCTCCCCGCAGCGGCCGGAGATGGCACGCACGGAGGACCGCCAAACGCCGCAGTTCGCCCTAGCCGCCCTCGCGGTCCACAGGTTGCAGGGGCTTGGTCGTGCAGCGGTGGGTGCCCGCTGGATACCATGTGGCCCAGGGCCCTCACCCTAACTCATCGTTACAGCTGGCCTGGCCCTGGGCCCCGAGGAGGCAAGGACACTGCTAGCAGGCAGGACAGTCAGGGGTCTACAGGTCACCTCCCGGGAGCCGGGCAGGGGCATGGCTAAGACACCATAAACACCCGGTTTAGACTCCGGAGCCCAAGCCCTTCACCCACCTCCCATGTAGCCCCTGGGAGAAGGGCAGCCCTTTTGCCACCCGAGGGTGGCCAGCGGACCTGCAGCGTGGGCTACGGAGCAGTGGGAACCTCCACACACACCCTGATGGCCACCGGCCACCGAAGGGCCCTGGAGCTGCCCTCATGTCCCCGGACGCTGGGCTGCCCACACCACGGAGCGAGTTCTCTGGCCCTTGGGGGGCGCTGAAAAGCCGAGGATGCCCCGCACCACAGAGGGGGGCCAGGGAGAGCGGGGACAAGGCCGCCAGCAGCCGGCTCCAGGCCCCGGAAGCACCGCCCTGCTTCTCCTCTGAGCCCCATCTTAGCCAGAGCCGGCCTGCTCGCTGCCCACCTGAGGGGCAGGCACTGCACGCTCACACCTGGGACCCACAGTTGGGGGTGGCCGGGGTCAGCGGGGGGCTGACCGTCAGGGGCAAGGAGGCCCAGAGCCCTCACCCTGTGTTTGCAAAACCACAGCCTACCAGACAGCGGACTTCAGCGCCATGGCCCGGACTGCACACATTGCTGGCCCCAGAGACAGTGGACACTGGCGTGGAGCCCCTGGGTAAGGGACAGCCTTGCTGCGCTGGGCTGACCGGCGTCCCCCCAGAATCCATGTCCCTAGAGCCTCAGAGCGGGACCTCATCTGGAAACGGGGTCTTTGCCGACTTGACCACTTAAGGTGGCATCCGTGTGGGTCAGTGTGGGCCCTAAATTCCACAGCTAGAGTCCTTACAAGTGACCAAGGAGAGAGACGGAGAGGAAAGCCCACGTGGACGGGGCAGGCACGGGGGTGTGGCAGCCACGAGTGTGCAGCCCCCAGCAGCTGGAGGAGGAGAGGGAGAACCCCTCCCCAGAGCTGGCAGGGAGAGCAGGGCCTCCCCCCTGCACTGTGCACTCAGCCTCTGGGATGATGGTGGCCTCTGTCCCTTGCTGCTGGCCAGGACAGCAAGGTGTTCGCTCGCTGGTGCGATCGCGGCAGGCCCTGGCGGGGTTCCTCCGAGGCTGTGTGGGGCTGTCGGCCCCGTGCCTGGCGCACAGGGGCCCACGGTGAACACAGCGCTGTCTGCCTCAGGGGGGCCCTGGGGCTCCTCCTCGGAGCTGAGCCCCAGCCCTGCGGGGACGCTCGGATGCCTGGGAAGGCAGAGGAATGTGGACTTGAACGCAGCCATGCACCTGTCCCACCCTCCCTGGGAGCACCAGCGCCAGACACACGTGGAGCGGTGAAACGGAGGTCAGAAAGCTGTGGCCCCCTGGTTGCTCGTGCCAATAAAGCTTTATGGGAACCCGTCCAAGCCCATTCATTGCTCACGGATCCCGGCCTGCAGGCAGGGGCAGAGGGGAGCGGTCAGGACGAGCCTCACACATTCACTGCTGGCTCTCACAGCACCAGGACACGACCCCGCCCTGGAGGACCCAGGATCGCCGAGTGGGCGCTGCAGGGTGTGCACCAGGTGGCGGGGGTCAGACGGGCGGCCCTGGCTCACGCACCCCTCCCACCGCGTGGCCCCCGCGGCAGGGCAGGTGGAGCCAGCGGGCGTTCCTTGCAGACAACAGGAAGGCTCGGCTAAGCAATTTCTGAATTGAATTTAATGGCTGTGAAAACGGGTGACAAATGGAAGCCAGGGCCGTCCATCTGGTCGCTGTGACTCACGCTGCACATCGTCCAGCTGTCAGCAGTGACCAGGACGCCGAGCAGGGCGGAGGGAGCGTGGCTCCAGGCCTGCAGAGCCCAGGGACGGGCAGGCAGGCGGCACCGCCCCCAGCAGCAAGGCCGGGCCTGGGGGGGATCCAAGCCCCTAGGAGGACTCAGGTGTGAACATGCAGGCAACCCCGGCCCCCCACCCCCAAGCTCCGTGTCCTCACTGCAGAACAGGAGCCCTACACGGAGTCCGGAGCTCAGCACTGAAGTGGCGATGACTCACTTCTCTCACCGGATTTCCTGCGGCATTTGACTCTCCACAAAGGATGAGGGCTCGGGCCGCACGCTAAGGTCAAGGAGAGGTTGGGGGGCTTGGGAGGGAGGACCTCAAGTGGTACCCATGAGCAAGGGAGGCCTTGGACAGCACAGGGGCCATCTGAGTCCCAGAGGCCATCCCAGGTCTGTGCCTGGCAGGGGTCAGCTGCCCAGGCTGCTCCCAGGGCGCGGTGAGCACCCTGGCCCTGCCAGCAGCTGGGTTTAGCCCAGAGACAGTGAAGGGACCCAGGCTCCCAAGCCAGCGGTGTGCACTGCCCCTGCAGAGCCGAGGGTACCCGCCCCCTGGAGCGCAGGGCGGGACCGCGCAGCTCCCCCTTGTAGCCCTGCAGGCATGGCCAGCGAGGGAAGGCGCCCGGGTCGGGAGCCTGCACACGGCGGGGCTCTGCCCTGGCCAGGGGCACAGTGGACTCCACACAGAGCCTCGGGCCAGCATCTCAGAGCAAGGGGACAGGACTGGGCGCCCTGGCTCAGTGTGTGACCCAGAGCACACACTCGGACTGTGGAAACGCTGGGGCCGATGGCTATCGCTGTCCCTTGCCGAAAACCCCGCCGTGTTCAGATCCCATCCCCACGGGACCAAGCCCATTGGTCTTTGCATTGTGGGGTCTCTTGAAAGACACACCCCCTGGCCCCAGGACGCCCGTGCACACCATGAAGCAGGAACCGGATTCTAAGACGTTTGCTTCATCTGGTTCCAGTCCTGGGCCCTGATGTGATGATTTCCAGGGACGTCTCAGCCAGCGCTGACCCTGGCCCAGGACAGATGACCTTGAAGTCAGAGCACAGGAAGCAAGGAGCAGGGGCTCGGTGCAGACCGGGCAGGAGTCGCCTCCCAAACTCCGGCAGACACTCGAGTCCCAGTGTCTTACACTGACAGGCAGTGGATCGGGGTCATGGACTCGGGCGGAGGCTTGGTCCGGTGACAGCGTCTGAACCTGGGCCTCTGGGAGGTGAATGGATTGGGTTAGAGTGGGGTCCCAGGCCCAGAGCACGGCACTTCCAAAGAGGGACCTCGCCGAGGAGGAGCTGTAGCGTGGCCCCCATGCCCTCTGCTCCCACTCCCCAGCTGCTCCTCCTCCCCAGGTGCTCCCCACTCCCCAGCTGCTCCTCCTCCCCAGGTGCTCCCCACTCCCCAGCTGCTCCCCACTCCCAGGTGTTCCCACTCCCCGGTGCTGCCCTGCCCACAGGTGCTCCCCACTCCCAGCTGCTCCTCCTCCCCAGCTGCTCCTCCTCCCCAGGTGCTCCCCACTCCTAGGTGCTCCCCACTCCCCAGCTGCTCCCCACTCCAAGGTGCTCCCACTCCCAGCTGCTCCTCCTCCCCAGCTGCTCCTCCTCCCCAGGTGCTCCCCACTCCTAGGTGCTCCCCACTCCCCAGCTGCTCTTCCTCCCCAGCTGCTCCCCACTCCCAGGTGCTCCTCCTCCCCAGGTGCTGCCCACTCCCCAGGTGCTGCCCTGCCCACAGGTACTCCCCACTCCCCAGGTGCTCCCCACTCCCAGGTGCTCCCCACTCCCAGGTGTTCCCCACTCCCAGATGCTGCCCTGCCCACAGCTGCTCCCCACTCCCAGCTGCTCCTCCTCCCCAGCTGCTCCTCCTCCCCAGGCGCTCCCACTCTCTGGTTCTCCCACTCCCAGGCGCTCCCACTCCCAGGTGCTCCCCACTCCCAGATGCTGCCCTGCCCACAGCTGCTCCCCACTCCCAGGTGCTCCCCATTCCCTAGGTGCTCCCCACTCCCCAGGTGCTCCCACTCCCAGGTGCTCCCCACTCCCGGTGCCCCAGCCTTGGCCTCCTCAAGCTTCATCAAACACTGGGCCGTCTCAGACTGTGAACCTGCAGAAGTGAAGCCGACACAGACCTTCTTCCTGCCTGAGTCTCCTCCCATGAACTTTACTTAAAGTAGCAAAAACCCAGTGACTCGAGAGCCCTCCGATTCTGGCCATGGCCCAGGGAGCAGCTCAGCAATCCAGAGAGAAGCCCTGAGCTGTGGTCCAGGCAGGGGGCAGCCATAGCAGCCGTGCGAGTCTGTCTCCCAGAGCCATCTCCAGATTCTTCCGTTAACTGTGTTCAGAGGCGGAGACAGTGGGAGGCGGTTAGGATCAGAGGGAGCCGCCAGTGTGCAGCCCCCATGATGGCATCAGTGGCTCTGTGGGGGCCGAGCTGGCGGCCTGCTCCGTCTGGCTTTGTGACGCCCCCCACGGACACCGGACACACGCCCTAGGACCTGCAGCTCCCAGGGCGTGAGCTGAAAACATCGGTTCTTTGCAAATGACCCAGCCTCGGGGACCTCCTTGTGGTGCCAGGAGATGGGCTAAGCCGGCGAGCCGGGCCGTGCGGAGCCGCTTGGCCGTGCATTCCCAGCTGAGCTGTTGCTCCCGCCGCCTTCCCGGCTAACGGGCACAGCCTGCAGACGGTGCACAAAAAGCCCTGAGCACAGCACGGGGCGCGGGGCCGGGAGCACTCCCCGCTCCGCCCTGCGATCCCGGTGGAGGAGAGCGGAGCCCGGAGCCCAGGACTTGGCTGCAGATGGAAGCCGCCCCCGCGGGGAGGGCAGCCTGCACCAGGATGTCCTGGGGGAGCCACACTGACACTGAGCAGCCGGGGACACCTGCAGTGCGCCCTGGGCCCCGCGCGAGGCAGGATGGGGACGCGTCTCCCTGCTGTGCCCCGGAGCTCAGATGCCACCCCCAGATTCCCCTCCCTCACGCCCCAGGGGGACAGCGTCCAAGCGCGACATGTTGTCCCTGGAAGGCCCTGCCAGACAGGAAGGTGCCGTTGCCTCCGTCCACACTGTTGGCTGAGGACCTGCTGTGCAGGCACAGGTCAGCTCCTGAGGCTGCCGTGCAGACAAAAGCCGGCCGGGACCGGCCAGAGCCGGCTGCAGCCCTGGGGCTCGGGTGTAGACACCAGCCGAGCAGCCGCAAGAATGCACCTGGGGGCCGGCGCTGTGGCGCAGCAGGTTAAAGCCCCGGCCTGCAGCACCAGCATCCCATATGGGCACCGGGTCACGTCCCGGCTGCTCCACTTCCAATCCAGCTCTCTGCTGTGGCCTGGGAAAGCGGTAGAGGACGGCCCAGGTCCTTGGGCCCCTGCGCCCACGTGGGAGACCTGGAAGAGGCTCCTGGCTCCTGGCTTCAGATCAGCTCAGCTCTGGCTGTGTCAGTCAATGTGGCAGTGAACCAGCGGATGGAAGACCTCTCTCTCTTGCTGGCTCTGCTTCTCTCTGTAACTCTGTCCTTCAAATAAACAAAATAAAATCTTAAAAAATAAAAAAAAGAATGCATCTGTGAGCGAGCCATGATGACCAGAGGCACCGAGAGGGCCAACAATGGAGCCCCCCAGGAAGCCCAGGGAGGCCTGGGACTGCTCCTGGACGTGCATGTGGGCCTGGCCTCTCCAGCCCCATCCTTGCCAGGACACCGGCTGCGGTCGCCTCTGGGCTGGGCCAGCACCACCAGCAGAGGCAGCAAGTCCGCAGGTCCCCTGTCTCATGAGAATGTGGCCAGACAGCCGCTTGCTGAGCCAGGGCCCGCGGCGGCGGCTGGCTGCGCTCCCTCCCAGGCTGGCCGCAGACACGTGAGTGCACCCAGCAGTCTGCTCGGGACTGGGACGTGCTTGCCCCACGGCATTTTGGGGGCTGACACGCTGACGAGGAGGGGTGAGGCCTGACTGTGGTAGGACGGGGCGAGGGCAGCCTGGGAGGCTCCCAGTGGGCGACATCGCTAATAGGACAGAGGGGAGTTTCTGTCCCCCACGACCCTGGGAGGAAGCAGCCACCAATTCCGAGAGCCGAAAGCCGAGAGCCGAGAGCATCAGCCGAGCCCGGGGCCGCCTCCCATCCTCGCCACCTCGCGGGACCATTCTCAGCCTCCCCACGGCGACGCAGCCTCTGGGTCCACTTCACCGCCACCTGCTTCTCCCACGGAGCACGCCGGGGATGCCAAATGGTCCCAGGACAATGGAAGCAAAAGCTAGGTTCATTTGGGGGCAAAATAACGTTGAAATCCGCACGCAAATTTTCCGTAATACACATTTTTCAGCAACTTGTTGAAGACAATCTGAAGGCAGATTTTAATATTTTTTTTTGCACCAAAATATACTTTGAATTTTACTCTCCAGGAAGGTTTTGAAGGCCCCTCGCCTGTGTCTGATCCGCCTGGGGAAGGGGCTCCCTGGGCACAGCAGGAGGCCGGGAGCCGCCACCTCAGGGTCTGTGGTCTGCGCCTCCCCCACTCCGGCCTCCAGGAGCCCCAGCTGAGAGGAGAACTCGACCCGGGGAGGCCATTACTGCGGCTGGCTCGTGGCTTGGGCAAGGTCCTGCTCCCTCCAGAGCGGGGCTGACCGGGACGCGCTCACCGCCACCACCACCCCCCACCCCTGTGCTGGGCCTGGGCTCCAGCTGCCCGCTCTGCCGTGTGGCCGCCCACTCCCCCGCCCTCCCCGAGCTGTCCTTGGCTCACTTCGGCCGGCTCCTTCTGGCTCAGGCCCCCAGGTGGGAAGAGAGGCCACACCGCCGCCCCCACGCGGAGAGACACAGCTTCTGCAAGTGCCAAAGTGCCAGGGCCTTCTGCTCTGCCCACGCAGCTCAGTCAAGCGCCCAGAGCCCCTCCCGCCACACCCGGCCACCTTCCACATCTGACCAGGTCTCCGGTGCCTGCCACGCAGGTGAGGTGCAGCCACCTGGTGGTCCCCGGCCAGCGCTCCCCTCCGTGGCCACAGCCAGCAGCAGCCCCCTCTGCCCACGCCTCCTCGGGGTCCCTTCCCTCCCCCCGCCCCCACCCAACTCCTCGGCTCTGCGAGTCCCGCCCAGGCCCCCACACCCATCAGGGAGCCTCTCCCACCCCCTCACTACGAGCTCTGAGATGGGGCCCAGGTTTGGACTGAGCTGGGGGCAGGGCGAGTGGACGGGTGCAGCCTGATCCTCCCCAGCAAGCAAGGCTCAGAGCCACAGTCAGAGTCCCACCCGGGGCAGTGTCGGGGGGCAGGCAGGAGGGACGCCGCCCCCCACCCCGCCCTGCCCCGTGGTCCGCGGCAGCCTCTAAGCAGCCGGAATGTCAAGGGGAATTTCAATGCCGCTTTACGGGTGGGAGGGGCAGGGGAGTGGAAGAGGCCGGCTTCCCAGGGGTCCTCGGAGCTGTCGGAGGCTCCCTGGGGGGAAAGTCATTACAATCAGCGCAGCTGCTGTCCTGATGCTACCAACAGTCACTATTAAAAACCGTAAACAGATACACAGCCGCATGGGAAAGGCCCCTGGCTCCTGGCGCCCTCCTGCCCGGGGGGCTCCCTTGGGGAGGGGCAGGCGTCCGGTGACTCTTCCCCCAGAGGATGGGGGCGGCCACCTGTGGCCACACGAGGAGAATGTGGGCCGTCACTGCTGCAGCTCTGGGGTCGGAGGACAAGGGCCTGGCCCGGCACTGCTGGGGTCCCTGCACCTGCCCGCTGCGGCTACTGCCGGCGTGTAGGAGAGGCCCAGGCCGTGGGACCATGGGCATCGCCCCACAACACCAGGCTCTGGGTTGAGATTGCGAGTGGGGGGCTTAGGGGTAGGAAGCAGGCCGACGGGACAAGAACAGCTCTTCGCTTCTGCTCAGGGTCCTGCAACATCCTAACTCCTGTGGCCAAGAAGGGTTTTCCAGGCTCAAGACAGACGGAGTCACAGGGGACACACGGAAGCAAATACCCAGACGTCGCAGCCAGCTGGGGAGGGGGCAGCCGA
Organism: Oryctolagus cuniculus; assembly: GCF_051225735.1. Classification (NCBI taxonomy): domain Eukaryota; kingdom Metazoa; phylum Chordata; class Mammalia; order Lagomorpha; family Leporidae; genus Oryctolagus; species Oryctolagus cuniculus. Next base: position 163,064,832 of record NC_142873.1, read on the forward strand.
GACGGCCCTCGTGTTGGGACACAGCACAGGAAAAGTGCCGCCTTCCCCTCACCAGCGCCGGCTCCCTGGAGGCCCCGCGGGCTGGGGAGACACAGACGGAGGCCGACAGGGACCCTCAGTGGGGGACCCAAACCCTCTTTCCGGTCCACAGAACCCCAGCGTCACTGCTCACCGGAAGACAGCGTGAGTTCCGTCCATGGTAGGGACAAGGGTCAGCAAACGGCCACAGACCGCACGGCTCCCTCTGCGCCACCCGCTCTGCCCCGCACGCAGCTCAGGACCAGGCAGAGACCCCTTGGAGCCAGGGATGCAGAATGACCCAGAGGAGCCACGGGGTAGACCAGACATGTGGGGAGAGGGGTCTTGGGGCATGTCCACATGGATGGTGATAGGAGTCCCAGAGCTGGGGGGAGTGGGCGTGGCCGCTTGCCAATCAAAGCCCGGTCATGCACACTGAAATACAATTTGTGAACAATTTTCTAGAGGCAGAAAAGCCAACACTCAACTGTGCAGAAAGCCTCCTAGCTGGAGTGGGGGGGCACAGGTGCAGGAGCCAGCAGGATGTGGAGCCCGGGCATCTCGGACACAACGCCCAGCACACACATGACAGCACCAGGGCGCCACCTTCCCCAGCAGAGCAATGGGGACCTGGGCCTCAGTCTGTGGCCTCCACACTGCCCCCTGGAGCCCGAAGCCCCCAGGGGCTGGAGCAGAATCCAGGGGCAGCTCTGGGCCACCCCGAGCCTCTCTGGACAGCGCTGCCTCCTGTCTGCTTTCCCACCGCGGGCAGGCGGGATTCAGCTCAAAGCCCACACTGGGCTGGGAGTCTCTGGCTGGGTCAGGGCGAGGGCGAGGGGCAGCCTGGCGGCTCCAGAGGCAGGAGCGGCATTGGCGGGGAGGGGAAGGGCGGGATGGTCGCAGGCAAACACAGGCTTGGAAGACTGGAAGGAGCGACACCGCAGGTCAGGGCCTGAGAGGTCGTGGCGACGCTTCCTGCTCTCCTGGACGAAGCCTCTCTCACTCACTGTGCCCCACCCCCCGCCCCCGCCGAGCAGCAGCCGCGGGCCACGGAGGGCGGAAGTGAGTGCACCCCCGGCCTCATCCCAGCAGCTGCCTTCCTGCCGGAGCACTGGGGTCTCTCAGCGCTGGCCAGGCTGTGCTGGACGAGCCTGGGTCCTCCCGAGCTCCCAGTGTCCCACGGGGTCCTGTATCGCTGCCACTCTCCAAACGGCGGCACAGCAAAGGCCTCTCGTGGCCGACCCACTCCCCCGTGGCCCACTCCGTCCCCCGGGGCTGGGACACAGGTGTTCCAGCCATGGCCAGCGTCAGCCCCAGGCCTGGAGAACAGGACTGCAGCTGGGGCTGGCTCAGCCGCAGGGGAAATGAGCTAAGGGGGTGGGTGGGGTCACAGCGGGAGAGGGTGGCCCCGCATCGCGCACGGCTGGAGTCCTCATGGGCAGACAGAGGCAGAGGGAAGACAGAGGTGTGGGAGGGAGGCGGCCATGGCTACCGGACACACGGAGCCACCAGACGCTGGAGGAGCCCCTGGACACCTTGGATTCAGGTCTCTGGTCTCCTGAGCCACGAGGGAAGAAATCTCTGGTTTCTAATTTTATTTTTCATCTACTTAAAAGGTGGGGCTAGGAGTGAGGGGTGGGGCTGGGAAGGAGAGGGAGAGACAGACAGACAGAGACAGAGACAGAGAGACACACACAGAGAGAGAGAGAGAGAGACAGAGAGAGAGAGAGACAGAGAGAGAGAGAGAGATCTTCCTGCGACAGCCAGGAGCTCCTTCCCTGTCTCCCATGTGGGCAGCTTGCGCCATCGCCTGCTGCCTTCCCAGGTGGGTTAGCAGGAAGCTGGGAGGGAAGTGGAGCTGGCGTCTTCAAGAGGCGCTGGGACAAGGGTGCAGGCGTCCCGAGCAGCGCCTTAACACCTGGGCCGCGAGCCCTGCCGCTTCTGCTGTTGGAACCACGCAGCGTGCAGAAGTGACGGAGCCACGGGAACCAACACAGACGGTGCAGACCGGAATCTGGGGGACCAGGCACCTGTGTCCCCGTGGACAGAGCTTCCTGAAGAGACGTGGGCTGGGGAGTGACTCTGGGCTCCAGCCACACTGACCTCCCTGTCACATCCACACCGCCCAGCCCCGATGTCCCCAGAAGTGCTGGGGCCCACCAGCGCTGCCCCCACCAGCCATGCAGGGGGCGCCCACGCAGCCGCCTCTGTGTGGCTGGGAGTCGGGAGCGCGGTTTGTGCTGCTCGGGGTGACTTCTCGTTATAAGCCGTGACGTGCTATTTTGGGTCACGACGCAGAGTCAGCCTTAGAATGGGCTTGGAGTGGTCGACGTGGCAGTGTGGGCCCGGCCACGGCTGGTGAGCGTGCACCCCCTCCCCCACATGTCTGCTTCCCTGCCACACGCCAGGTGCCGCGCTGGCCCGTTCGTTCCGTGGCACCTTGCTTGCTGCGACTGCCACCATAATCTTGCAAGCTACGTGGAGGAGGGTGAGCCTGGTGCCCACCCCCCACGCCATGAAAGACAGGTCTGAGTCCTGGCCCTGCGAGTGGGACCGGACCCAGAAACCTGGCTTCTGTAGACAAGATTAAAGAGCCCGATCATCCCAGAGGGAAACCCAGTGTTGGGTGTCCCCGTGAGAGCAAGGAGGAGACCTGGGACACGGAGGGGCCCGAGGAGGCCAGGGGGTGATGGTGGCAGGGACTGCGGCGATGCTGGGGCACCTGGAGCCACTGGAAGAGCGGGGGGGCCCCCAGCACCCTCGGAGAGGTCGTCCCTGCTGACTCCCTCATCTCAGACTCCGGCCTCCTGACCTGGGTCGGCCCACACGGGGCTTCCAATGCCCCGTGTGTGGCACCGTGTCGTGGCAGCCACGGGAAACGAGTGCAGTTGATTTGCTGCCCTCGTTTTGCAAAGGGGACCGCGAGGCTGAGGGGGGCGGGGAGATGCATCCGGGTCTCCTATAGCCCGCTAAGCGGCACACCTGCCGCCCACACCCACGCACCCTCCACCAGTCCTCACCCCCACAGCAGAGGGAGGTGGGAGAGGAGGAGAGGACTCTGGGCTCAGAGCACGTGGTGCCCCAAACTCGGCGGCCTCCCTGGCTGGACTCCACCCCCGCCCCACTACCCACGGCCCCCGTGGACTCAGCCAAACACACAAGGTGTGCTTCACGCCTTTAATCTCCCGTGTGCTGCGCCCAGCCGGTGCGCTGGGAACTCCGGGGCATGCATAACTCATCCTGGAGCATCCGTCGGCCTGAGAGGTGCACGCCGCTGCCGGCAGGCGGACGAGGGCAACGTGGTCCCGGTGGACGGACGCGCAGAACCCCAGCCCCCGTCCCGCACGCTGTACGGAGCTCCGTTGTCTCCAGATTGAAGCATCCCAGAACTGCACCTGCCGAGGCGGGAGGGGGCGGGCGGCCTTACACCGAGATGTGCCGAGGAGGACAGCAGAGCCCTGGACACCTGTCCCCTGCCCTGCACGCAGCCAAGGCCCGAGGCCCGGAACGATTAATTTAGGAAGTCGTCGTCCTGCTCTCTCCAGCGAGCCCCAGGCCTCGGAGGGCGTCTCTGGAGACCACTTGTCGCTACTCGTTGCTGCGTAGCTTGATTGCACCTGATTGTTCTGCCGATTTTGGTTCCAGCCGTGCGGGGGGAGGCACCAGCACAGGGGCTCCTTTCTGTCCCTCGGTCCCCAGAGGGCGCTGGCTTCAGGGTGCTCTCCTGGGCAGGTCTGGTCTGAACCGTCGGCCCCTCAGGTGCTGCCCAGCCCATGCTCCAGCCCCTCTGTGGTTCGAAGCCTGAAACCCACATGGGCTCCGCTTCCTCTCCTCGCCTGTCACTCACTGTTGGCCCCACCCACGGGCAGGTTGTCACGCTCTGCCTGCTCCTGGTAGTGGTTTTGTGTGTCCACGCTGTGTGTACACACACCTGTGTGTGCCTGTGGGCATACAGCCAGGCTGCGTGTTGTGTGCACATGGCTGGGCGTGAGGGTGTGTGTGCACATGTGTCCACCTGTCCTAGGCAAATCGGTGGGTGTGTACATGGGCATCTGTGCCCGGGCACCTGTGACTGTGTGTTGTGTGAAGGTGTGTGCACAAGTGCGTGTGCCTGTGCGTCTGTGGCCTGTGTGCCGTGTGTGCCTGGCTGGGTGGGAGGCCCATCTTAGCCTACACCCCCCCTCGCTGTCTGGCTGGGTCAGGCCCGGCTCCTCCTCCTCGGGCGCTCCCCACGGCCCTGAGCAGCACGCCGTCTAGCACAGTCAATAATCACTCTGGTGATTGATTCGTTGACCTTGGACCCATCGCTTATGTTCTCAGCCCACTCGTCTACCGCAGGGAGAAATGCGTGAGAGCCCTTTAAAAATCAGACGCATTGCATAAGCAGAAGGTCCCGCGCGGGCACCGCAGCAGGGCGGGCAGCTCGCACCAAAGGCAAAACTTCCGCCATCAGCACTCGGGAGCCTTGGAGCCTGCACGCGAGGGCCGCGGCGGCCCGGCCGGCTTCCCTGCCCGTCACAGAGCGACCCAGGCCCTGGGAGGGCAGGGTCCCTGCAGGTCGTGGCGACTCCGAATGGAATTGGCACTCTGCACCTCCCATGCCAGGCCCTCCACGACCCTCCCACTCCTCCCCGGGGCCGGCCCTTGCGGACCCCAGCTCATCCCGCATGAAACCGCCCCGCCCCTTCGCCGCCCGCCCTGCCCTGCAGGCTGAGCCAGCAGCGCTGTGCCGGTGCAGGGCCCGCAGCCCCGCCCTCTCCTGCAATTCTACCATCAGGCCTGAGTCAGCAGGCCAGCGTGATTGAAGTCGGGAGGCCAATTACCCCCGGTCGACGGTGGGGAGGGGCGGCAGAAGCGGCTCTTGCCGAGACCTCCCGTAGATGGGGTTGAGCCAACCTGACCTTCACCGTGCAAATCCCTCCCAGCTGCACAGAGCACTTAACAGTTCAGGTCAAAACGTAAAAGACAAACTCTCTGCGGGGAGTGGGGGAAGACACCGGAAACGCAGCTCGGCCCACGTGGTGCTGGGCTGCCAGCGGTCTCAGCGTCTCCTCGCCGGGCTGCTGCCGAATGGGTGCACCCAGGAATGGAGGCCCGCGCACGTCCGTAGGAGGCGTGTGCACGCACTCGAGGGAAACGCAAAAAAGTCCAAGGGGCAGGGGAAGGGCTTCTGGCCAACTTGCTGCTTGGGACGCCCAGTGTGAGTCCTGACCACTCCACTTCCAGGCCGGCTTCCTGCTCACATGGACCCTGGGAGGCAGCGGGTGATGACGCTTCAAGCACACGGGCTGTTTGTGTGGGAGATCCACGGAGAGCTGGCCCCCCCGTCTCAGCCTGGTGCAGCAGCAGGGGAGTGAACCAGCGGCGGAAGTTCTCTCCCTGTGTATCCTTTTTTTTTTGACAGGCAGAGTGGACAGTGAGAGAGAGAGACAGAGAGAAAGGTCTTCCTTTGCCGTTGGTTCACCCTCCAATGGCCGCCGCGGCCGGCACACCATGCTGATCCAAAGTCAGGAGTCAGGTGCTTCTCCTGGTCTCCCATGGGGTGCAGGGCCCAAGCACCTGGGCCATCCTCCGCTGCACTCCCTGGCCACAGCAGAGAGCTGGCCTGGAAGAGGGGCAACCGGGACAGAATCCGGCACCCCGACCGGGACTAGAACCCGGGGTGCCGGCGCCGCTAGGCGGAGGATTAGCCAAGTGAGCAGTGGCGCCAGCCATCCCTGTGTATCCTTACTCCTGTGTGTGTGTGTGTGTGTCTGCCTTTCAAACAAAAGTGAAAATTTCAAGAACTCAGTAGGAAAACGGACTTGAAAGACGCGGTGGTCTCCCCAGGAGTCCCAGGCCCACGCAGCCTTTGCAGCAAAAGGATTCAACGCCAGAGTGCACGCAGCACTCGCGTCTCGCTCGTCTCCCCCAGCCTGGAGCTACTCCCCAGGGCCCCCACCCGCGACGGCCACGAGCCGGGCAGCTGTGAAGGCCAGCGACCGGTCACTTTGCGCAACGGGCCCGGCTGCGATTCCCGGAGTCTCCTTGGGAGCGGCCGGGTGACGAGCGCGAGGGGAGATTCGGGGGGTGAGGCTGACTCCCGTACGGCTCCCTCCAGAGGTGCACGGGCTCCAAGCCGCCCCTCGCTGGCAGGGACGGCCACTGCGTCATGCCCGCCCCCTGAGCCCCAGCATGTTGTAGGAGACGAATGCAGGGAGACGGACATTCCCCGCTCACTCGGGACCCGTCGCTGCCCTGCGAGCAGCCGAGGCCTCCGGCCCGCCGTCGTCAGAGCCCGGCTTTCAGGAGCTGCCCTTGGCGTCCACCACGCGAACGCCTTTCCTTTGTCTTCTCTTGGGTCCCACCACTATCTTTACTCCACAGAACTCTGTTTTGCTGCGTTTGTTTATTTGGGGTGGGGGAGAGCGCGAGAGAGCGAGCGAGCCCATCGTCTGGCTCACGCCCGAATGTCTGCAGTGGAGCCTGGAGCTCAGTCCAGGTCTCCCACGAGCTTGGCAGGAACTCAGGCGGCTGAGCCCTGACGCCTCCCGGGGGAGGCTGGGACCAGGAGCTGCCGCTGAGAACCAGCCCGGCGCTCCGAGGCGGGAGGCGGGCGGCGGGCATCAGCACGCTCGGCCAGATGCCGGCCCTGGGTCTTGTTTTCTCCTGCAAACGCACTCAGCTCTGCCCCCGCTGTCACCCTGCAGAGCGGCTCCCTGATGCCAGCGGCACTAAGATCTTCCAGGCTTGGCTGTGGCTTCTCTGTCCCAGTCCTGGAGTCAACCACCCAGCAGACAGCCCCGGGGCCTTCCGTGGACAATGTTGGTAAGCAAGGCCCACGTGCCTGGCTGCCGCTCCCAGGACACGCTCAGAACACTGGCACTGTGCCAAGTCCCCCATGCGCAGAGCGGAGCCCCCACCCCACGTCCTAGTCAACAGGGCCCTCGGAGGGAGATCCGGCTCGAAGCTGGGCCTTCGCTCACGTGGGTAACCGGAGACAAGGCTCCATCGCGTGGCAGTGGCCCTAGATCCAATCCTGGCATCCGTGTCAGAGGGGAGGCGGCGAGCGAGGGCCATGTGAGCTGAGGCAGAGCCTGGGAGAGGCGGACATGCACAAGGCAGGCTGGAGCCAGCCCAACGTGGCAGAGGCTGGAGGAAGCCCCCAACCCAGAGCCTGCCGCAAAGGCCTGGCCCTGCCCGCCCTGGAGCTGGGAGGCGTCCCTGGCTTTGAGTCACTGCTTTGACTCCACGGCCGCAGGGAATGGAAGCAGACAGCTGCTGCCCCCGACGCCACCCAGCACCGTCGGGCTCGCCCTCCCTGTCTCCCTGGAGCCCATTCCTCAACCCCTGTTCAAGGCCAAGGTCGGCCCTGCCAGCCCCCTGCCTGGGGTCCTCCGGCACCATCCCGGGGGGCCTTAGCAGGCCCGACAGCTCCTCCTGGCTGAGCCACCCAGGAGGCCTCGCCAGGAGGAAGCCCCACGCCGGGACACCTGGCCTCGCCCTGCAAGAAGCCTCGCTCCCTGCCGGGTCCTTTTTCTCTGTGGCTCAATCGTGGTAAAGCACACAGGGCGTGGAACTCAGCGCCTTAACCACAGCACCCACACCCACTCCAGACTCTCCCAACTCCCCACGCTGAGACTCCCGCCCCTTCATCCAACACCTGCTCCCAGCCCCTCCCCGGGCCTGGGAAACCCCCCCAACCCTGCATCCGGGACCCCACGGTGCGGAGCGCCTCCCCACGCGCCTTTTTGAGTCTGGCTTCTCTCTGGCGCAGGTGTCGGAATCTCCTTCCTTCTCAAGGTGGACACAAGGAGAGACGGCGCCGTCCGGTGTGCGTCCATCATTCCCACCTGAGTCTGCTGTGAACACGCTGGGGAAGCGGCTCGTGGGGACCCTGCTCCCCACAGGGTCTCTGAGACCCTCTTCTTCCTCCCAGATGGAGGGGGGTCCCTGAGTTGGAGGGGGGTCCCTTTCAGAGGGAGACAACGCGAATTTGGCCAAATGCACAGTTCAGCCTCCCAGGCGAGGGCCACGTGACCGAGCCACACTGTGCCACGCGGCACAGAACAGAAGCCAAGGCGCAGAAGCAAGCAGAGCGTGCGGCCTCTCCCCCTCTTCTGAGGGCACCGGGGTCACTTCTGGGCCGGGAGAGAAGCGGAGACACCAGCCGCCGAGAGGAACCCCAGCCAGGATGACTGAGTCCGAGGGGGAGGGATGCGAATGACTCGCTGCCTCTCCAGGCTGACTTAAGGATCTGCTCAACATCAAATTAACTTTTTGACTTATTTCCCCCAAAAGCTCCGAAGGCAGCACGCGGGCCTGGTGTGCACACCTCGCTCGGCGGGGACACAGGAGGGCCGGGGACCGGGCTCCCAGGGCACCAGCCGGCCGGGGCGCCCACAGCGGGGAGCTGCACATGCCGGGCTGGCAGGGCTGCCCCCCCCCAAAGCTGCCCACCCCACAGCACAAGGGACACCCTAAAGTTGGCGCAAAAACAGGATTAAAAGCGGAAGCTCACGCTGGTGCAGGAGCGGCTGAAATCCACGCACAGACCTCTTGCCACGAGCGTTTCCCGTGAGCTCGGACGGCCTCTCCCAGCGCCGAGGCTGGTTCCCGGCGCCACAGGGAGCCAACATCTCACCCGGGAGTGATGGAGAAGCAGGCTCCCGGGAGGGAGAGGGGAGCAGGAAGGCCCTGCCCCCCTACGTCCCAGCCCCCAAGTGTGCCCTTCCCCCACTCCCACCGGTAAGGGTTGAGCAGGACCCATCCCCCAAACCCACGCAGAGGAGGAAGCTCTGAAGCCCTGGTCCCAGTGGTGGGCGGGTGAGGGGGTCCTCGGGGGTTGTGGGGGCTGCCCTCCGACGGCGGGTCTCTGACATCTGCCTTGCTGCTCGCTCCTGCACACCCGCCGAGAGGGGCCGCCCGGCCCCAGCCGCGTGCTAAGCCGGGCCTTCTCTCTCCTGGGCATCTCAGTTAAAGGGACGAAAGGCGACTGGCACCCGCCCCTCCGTCACGGGGAGTGACAGCCCTCAGGCACCCCCAGGCCTGGGCCCCAGATGTCCAGGGGCCCCTTTCTGGTTGACCCAAGTCAGGCCACACCCCACCCACACGTCTCCCGTGGTGCCCTGACCCCCTTGTCTCCCCCTGCCCAGGTCCTCATTCCCCACAGAACCGGAGACTGCAGCCTGGACCTTGGTGCCTCCTAGCACAACCTTGAGATACCCCCACATGCTGCCCATGGCTGTCAGCCCAGGCCAGCCCCTCCCACTGCAGCCCCTCCTCCACTCACAGCTGGTCCCGCCCCTCCCAGTGTATCTCCTCCTCCACTCACAGCTGGTCCCCCCCCTCCCAGTGTATCTCCTCCTCCAATCACAGCTGGCCCCGCCCCTCCCAGTGCACCTCCTCCTCCACTCACAGCTGGTCCCGCCCCTCCCAATGCATCCCCTCCTCCACTCAGAGCTGGCCCGCCCCTCCCAGTGCACCTCCTCCTCCAATCACAGCTGGCTCCGCCCTCCCATGCATCTCCTCCTCCAATCACAGCTGGCCCCGCCTCCCTACATCACTGTCCCCCAGTGCTACCTGCATCTCTCCCCCCTTCCACTCCTAACCACCCTGCCCTTCTTCAGAGCTCCCCAAATCCTCAATCAAGGACCTGTTAGATGACCCCCACGATGTCCTGTACGTGGACCCGCCACAGTTCTTGGGGATTCACGGGTTCATGAGAATTTTTGAAAAATCACCCCTGTTGGCCGGCGCCGCAGCTCACTAGGCTAGTCCTCCGCCTTGCGGCGCCGGCACACTGGGTTCTAGTCCCGGTCGGGGTGCCGGATTCTGTCCCGGTTGCCCCTCTTCCAGGCCAGCTCTCTGCTGTGGCCCGGGAGGGCAGTGGAGGATGGCCCAGGTGCTTGGGCCCTGCACCCCATGGGAGACCAGGAGAAGCACCTGGCTCCTGCCATGGGATCAGAAACTCTTGCATTTGCATCAGCCTCGGCTCCTGGTGGTCTTAATTGGTGGGAATCTGACACTTCGGGTATAACAAGGGCTCGTGGGAGGGGCTTGTGCAGAGGCAGGGCTGGGAAGGGGCAGGCGGAGGCACAGCCTTGGGGCCGCCTATCTGCGGGGGTCCCCACCTCCCAGCCCTGGGCTCCCCCACCTCCAGCCTCTCCCAGCCGGGGTCTGGTCAGATGAGAGCCGCCCAGCCCCCACGGCTGCCCTGCCCACCTCCGCCCAGAAGGACAGCACAGCACGGCAGGGAGCCAGCTCGACACAGGCCGTCTCCACTTTGTTCCCAGTGTCACGGGATCCAGGAACCATCTCCACTCTGCCCGGCGCGCCCCACCCCCACCCCTGCTGTGACCTGGGCGTGGCTTCGGCTCATCCCACAACTGCAACCAGGACACTGGCTCAGGGAGGCCCTGCCTGACGGGGGCATGCGAGTGAACCCCCCCCCAGGACCACCCAGAGCTGCCACGTCCAAGTCCACAGGCAGGAGAAGCCGCTGTCCTCTGATGTCAGGGTGGCGACTGCCAGCCACACTGAGGGTGCCTGCCCACCCACTCCCCAGGTGGTCCACCAGCTGTCCACCTGCCCATCCCTTCCCCACATGGTTCACCCGCTCCCCACGTGGTCCACCGACTCCCCACGTGGTCCACCGACTCCCCACGTGGTCCACCCACTCTCCACGTGGTCCACCACCTGCCTGCCTGTCCGCCCCCTCCCTGCCCATCTACTGACTCAGGCCAGTTTCCCCCAGAAGCGAGCTCACAGACGCACCCACTGTCACTGCTTGACACACTGGCCATCTCGGTGGCCCCGTCCGGGACGGCTGACCCCTAAACTGAGCCATCACAGCAGGTGACACGTTCAACCAGGAGTGCTGGGAGTCTGCCCCCAGCTGGGGCCTCACCAGCCCTGTGCCAGGCTCCCGACCCCTGTCACCCCCGACCCCGACTCCGTCCTGTCCCCAGACTCCTGTCTCACCCCACACTCAAGGCGCAGGTTCCCGGAGTGGCTTCTCTCCCCGCCTCCCCAGAATCAGTCCCGGAAGGGCTGGGAGTGGTCTGAGCCGCATGTGATTTTCCCATCATCCCCTTCCAGCAGGAGGAGACCCGGCCCCGCTCTGCATCTTGCACACGCGGGGAGTCCCCGGCTCGCCCCATCACCTCCAAACACGTGCGTCCACCCGGAGAGTAACACGGGGCGGCTTCCGGGGTGCTGGGGAGGACCAGCTGCCAGCAAGGGCCCCGGCGTGCGCTCCGGCTCGGAGGACGGCAGAGCCGCTCCCCGGGGACCGGGGGAGACCTGAGTCCCGGGCTGCCTCCTCTCCATCCCTCTCTGGGGCCGCCCTTCCCACCTTCCCACAAGACCCCAAGCTGGCTCACGACCCAGGACTGGAGGTGGCTTCCGGCGCATGGCGCACTGTGCCCAGCTCACTCCCTGCACCCAGCAGGCCCCAGTCCAGTGGCCCAGGACCACACGGCATCGGGGAGACTTCGGCCCACAGCACAGAACAGGCTCCTTATTCTCACCAAGAGAGCTGCTGAGACAGGGCTGGGTTAGTGCCCCACGGACGCAGGCTCCAATCCCGACGCCGCCCTATCGCGCTGTGTGACCTCCACCAAGTCACCTGACCTCTCTGGGCCTCTGTTGCTGCCTCTGCTGATTCGAGCACAGGGCCTGCCTCCCAGATCTGCTGTGTGCCTTACAAGACTTCAGGTCCTGAACTCCAGCTACACCTGCTCCACGTGTTACACCAACACAGGGGTGGCAAACGGGACGGGCCTCCAGCCTACAGGGCTCCGAGCGGCGCCGCTGTCTACAGCCGTGCAGCCCCTGGCAGGAGTCTCTCTTCCTGTGCCCAGAACAAGCGCACGGGATTCCAGCCACTTGTGGGTCCGTGGCTGGGTTTTAACTGTCATGGTGGCAGGGCCTTTTGCACACGGCTCTCGCTCCTCCCGCGCCGAACCCGGCCTACACGTGGCGTGTGGTCAGTCCCTTCCGGAAGCAGCCACCAGAGCGCTGGCCGGGGCCCTGCTTGTGGGGCTCCCACTTTGCTCGCGCGACTGCTCCGTCCAGCTCCTACGACCCGTCTCGCAAGGGCGTCTTCCGGGAGCTCTGGGCACAGAGATCACAGTGGGGGCTCCCGCCTTCTGCTCCTGGCTCATGGGCCGAGGGCAACGCCAGGATTGTCTGTCTCTGGGAAAGAGCGCAGGTCACAGCGGCGGGCTCCTGGTGGCCTCGCCGGGCCTCAGGACGCACTGCACCTGCTGCACGAGCCACGCCCCCTGGGCCATGGGTTCCTCCAGACCAGCGCTGAGGAGCCTCCTGGACGGCACAGGCAGCTGGGCCATTGGAATTGGCCCCTGCTGGCCTGCACACCCCGTGGGGACAGGGGCATCGTCGGCTTCTCTGCCCACCAGCTCCCGGGTTCTCCAGCGGGATGGGCAGGTCATGTGTTTGGTGGGGTCCATGAATGAATGCTCTAACAGTGAGCCAGCGTGTGGGGTGCTCGGGGGCAGAGTCTGCCTACCGCGTGGGCTGCCTCTGTCGGTCCCTGGGCCCAGGACGTGGAGAGGACGAGGCCCAGACCCACGACCGCCTGGTAGCATCACAGGACCCAAAAGCGGAGCCAGATTCCCGCACAAACGGGGCCCAGGCCGCGAAGTCGCGAGCCCAGCCCCGCCCACACCATCCCGCGGGGACTCTTGAGGTGAAGGTCCGGGCAGCAGCAGCTTTGATTCCCACACGGCCTGCCGGGCAGGAAGGAGCCGGAACTCCCGGGCCGGCTCTTCTGTGAGGATCTGGGCCGGCAGAGCCGGAGCCAGCTGGGCACAGCCGTCCGTGTGCAGGGGCCAGTTCTCCGGCAGCACCGGGAAAGGGGCACCTTCACCTGCCTGTTACCTCCTGCTGGGCTGGGCCTGCCTGGAGCATGGGGGTCTCCCCACGTTCCGCGCGAGCTCCCCGGGCCCTGGGGCCCGCCTGCCCCCGATGGTGGCTCTGCACCTGCTGAGAGCCACCTGGGCTGCTCCTCGCGACTTCAAGCAGGGCACAGCCTCCTGGGCAGGCTGCACGGCAGGTCAACGTCCACTGTTCCCGAGCCATCTCCCCCGGCCCCGGAGACACGGCCTTGCCCAGGTCAGCCGTGGGACACCCAGCGTGGACGGCTGGGCAGGCGGGGAGAAGGCTGCCGTCCTCACGCCCACGTGGCTGGGGGCTGCGGGCCCGGGCTGCTGTGCTCACACGACCTAAGGGACCCGTCCCTCCACTGCCCCTCCTGCAGCCTCCCCCAGAGCAGCCCTGACTAGTCAGAGGGAGGAGGCTCCCAGAGCAGCCCTGACTAGTCAGGAGGAAGAGGTGTCTCTCAGCGCACCACTGCTGCTAGTCAGAAGGAGGAGGCTCCCAAACGCCCAGGAGCAGGACAGGCCCACACCACCCCTCTGTCTCCAACACGGCCGGGGAGGAGCCCTGGTGGCAGGAGGGGGTGGCGGGGCCCTAGGGAGTGGCTCATGGAGGGGAGCTCCTGGCCCCTCCCTTGAGGAGTGAGTGGGGACCCCCAGCCTGGCACCATCTGAGCCCAGGGACGGGGCGGGGCCAGCAGCTCTCCCAGGAGCTGGGTCTCCCCAGACCTCTCTCCAGACACAGCTGCACAGGCACCACCTCCGCAGGCGGAGCCGTCTCGGAGGGGGCGTGGCTCTGCCTGGACACCAGGTGCCACCAAACGAGCTTTCGGGCCACAGTGACCAGAGCCACCAGCGTCTCCCTCCTGCTGTCCCTGCAACTCTGAAGGTTCCAAGCCTTCCTGCCGGCGGCCGCCACCACTGCCCCTCCCCCGACCCCTCCTCCTGCCTCCTGCCTGTGCCCCGCCCCCCTTTAAACGCCTCGAGGGCACTTCCCGGGGCGAGAGCAGGTGCAGAGCTGCGGTCAGGACAGCACCGTGCAGGCGCCGAGCTCCTCAGCTACTTTACGAAGCTGAACACAGGAGGAACACTCAGGGGCTCTCGAGGGAAGAGCGCTCGCGTCTGCTGCGCAGAGTGAGTGACGCAGGGGACAGCCAAGGGCACAGACGCCGCTTCCAGCTGAGCAGGAAGAAAGGGAGGGCTGCAGGCAGCGTGCGCTCCAGCCCCGCAGGGGTGCCTGGTGGAGGGCTGGGCTGAACGCTGGTCCCGGCGTCTGCACCTCCTGTGCCCCTCGGGGTCCCCAGCTCCACGCTGCACCTGGCCAGCCTGGACAGGGCAGTGGGGCTGCCCCTCCAGCAGGCGCAGCTGCGAGCCAGCCGAGCAGCACACTCGTCCGTGGTCTTCCTCCGGGGGCCGCCTCTCCTCGGGTTCGCGGCCTGCAAGGCGGCCCTGTGCGGACGGTGTCTTTGCCGGGTGTGGAACAGGGAGGCCCCACGGCGTCTCCCCGGATCGGGGTTAGCAGGAGCCAGGCCCGCCCTGCAGGAATCGATGTGGCAAACAACAGGTTCAGCAGGGGCAGCGGCGGCTGCTGTTTTGGCTTTTCTTGAAAACTTGTAAAAACGAGAGGCGAGCAGGCACCTTCCCAGGACCCACTCGGTCCAGGGCCTCAGGCCGGCTGGGCCTCGCATGATCCCGGCTCTGGAGCAGCTGCGCTGGGCTGCTGTGCCGGGAATTCTGATTCCACGTCTCGTGTGCCACCTCCCACCCCCAAATCCAAAGCAGGCAATGAAACCAAAGGCTGCAGAATTGTCCACACGCAACAAGCTCCTTGCTCCCCGTGGCCTCCAACAGGATCTTAGAGAATCCACCTGCGGCCAAGGAGCCTTGGAAACGTCCATCCCCCCTCACCTTCGTCATGGAGGCTGCAGGTGGGGCCTGCCTGGCGCAGTGGATTCGGTCGCCGCCTGCAACACCGCCCTCCCCTTGTGCAGCCCCGGTTCGAGTCCCAGCTGCTTCACTTCCAATCCGGCTCCCTGCTAACGAGCTGGGGAGGCAGCAGAGGACGGCCCAGTGCTTGGCCCTGCACCCCGTGGGAGACTCAGCTGGAGCTCCTGGCTCCTGGCTTCAGCCCAGCCCAGGCCTGGCCATTTAGGGAGAGAAACAACAGATGGAAGACCCCTCTCCCTCTCCCTCTCCCTCTACCTCCCCCTCTCTCCCTCTCCCTCCCCGTCCCCCTCCCCCCTCCTCTTCCCCCTCTCTCCCTCTCCCCCTCCTCCCCCTCTCTCCCTCTCCCCCTCTCCCTCTCCCTTACCCTTACCCTCTCCCTCTCCCTCACCCTCTCCCTCTACCTCCCCGTTCCCCTCCCCCTCCTCCTCCCCCATCCCCTCCTCCTTCCCCTCTCCCTCTCTCCCTCTCCCTCTCCCTCTCCCTCTCCCTCTCCCTCTCCCTCTCCCTCTCCCTCTCTCCCTCTCTCCCTCTCCCCCTCTCTCCCTCTCTCCTTCTCTCTGCCTTTCAAATAACTCTTTAAAAACAAAGAATTTGCAGGTGCACAGGTGGTGCCAACCCCCGGCTGGAGCCGCCCCCCCACCCCCGTCGCCTGCCAAATGCCCCTGTCTACTCGAGAGCGCCCTCTCCTGGGGCCACAGCTCTGAGCAGACGCGTTCTGCCTAGCACGGGGGGGGGGGGGAGTGCAGAATGAGCAGAGGCAACTCTTATGTCCCCATCCTGCCCAGGACCTGTCACGGCGACACCCTCACCCCACGGTGACCGTCTGTGGGGACGGAGCCTTCAAGGAGCCACGGTGGGGGGGCAGGGGGACTTCCCAGGAAGAGCCCGGGCGCGGGCGCGGGGAGAAGGGGCCGGGACGTGGCGCAGCGAGGGCACTGCAGCTCCTTCACGGAGAGAGCAAGCGGCAACGTCCACGCAGGCTCCCCGAATACCCGCTTGCTGTGAGCCCTCTGAAGCCCCCTCACATATGTTCGGGCTTTTGTCCACGGTTCCCATAACCTGGTCCCCACACAGCCTGTGCAGACTGAGCCATCACGGACCCCCCCCACCCTGTTCCGGGGGGCCCCGCCCCCAGCACGCGCCTGGGGAGGGAACGCTGAGCCCCAGATAGAGAGGCTGGCCTCACCGCTCCCTGCAGTGGCCGCCAGCCGTCCTGCACATGCCAGGAAGTCTCCCACGCTGCCGGAGGCTGCGAGGCCCTGCCTGAGAGGACCCTGGGGCTCGGACCCCTCCCACCCCTGCCCTCGGCACCTCCCCCTCTCCCTGCCAGTGTCTCCCCAAGTTCTCCAATGACCTGAACCCAATGACGGGGCTGTGGGCGCCCCAATTTCATGGGTTGGTTAGAGCACAGGGGAACAGCTTGAGGTGCAGCTGCCATCAGAGGGGGGGTTGGTGTCAGTCCTGGGCACCCAGCCCCCAGCCCACGGGATCCAGGTGGACGGAACCGGGGTCTAGGACCCCTGGACGCCTGCACAGAGAGGGGCAGCCCCTCCCGCAGGTGCTGGTGGAGGAGAGAGCGCGGAGCCGGGGGACGCTGCCAGCCCCGGTCAGAGACGCGGCGGGAGCCAGGCTGCCGACACCTTGGCCTGGCACTGCTGACCCCAGGAGCACCAGGGTTGGTTCCGGCTGCTCGGGCCACGCGCCGGCTGCTCTTGGCTGCGGCAGCCCCGTGCGCCACCAAGGAAGAAGCCGCGGCTCCCGGGGTGAGCTCTTCCCGTGACAGCCGGGGCCTCCAAGGTCCAGTGCACTCCCCGGGGACGCTGACTATGGCCGAAGGGCTGGGACTCCCTCCCCCACCCGAAGGGCTGGGACTCAGCCCCACCCACCCTGTGGTGGGATCCCAGGGACTTGTCCCAGCCTCCCTGTCGCAGCGCCAAGTCTCCGCAGCAGCCTGGAACCTTCAGGAAGGCGGGAGAGCTTGGTCACGCTCCTGCGTCACTCCCATGGGCAGCCGGGTCATCGGTGGCTGTGGTCACTCTCTCTGGCAGCGCGCACCGCCTGCAGCAAGGACACGACCCCGTCCTGTGCCGGGCAGCCCCGCCCCCGCCATGCCGGCCTCTGATTGCCGCCCCCCACCTCCTCCCTCCCCTGTCCTCGCCCACCCTCGGTCCATCACGGTGCCTGCACAAAAGTTGGCAAGGACGGTAGCGAGGCGCTGGCTCAGGTACGCGACTCTCCCGCAGGGGTGGCCAGCGTGTCCTGCCGAGAGCCACAGTGAGGACAGGTCCCTTCCGTCTGGGCTCGGCCAGGTCTCAGCCATCGCAACGCGGCAGGGGCAGAATGGACATGAATGGGAGGGGCTGTGTCCTAAAAAACTTTTTATATTAATAAAGTAAGTGCAGGTGGGGTTGGTACTGTGGGGTAGCAGGTAAGGCCACCACCCGTGATGCCGGCATCCCATATGCACGCTGGTTCGAGTCCCGGCTGCTCCATTTCTGATCCAGCTCCCTGCTAATGGCCTGGGAGAGCAATGGAAGATGGTCCAAGTGCTTGGGCCCCTGCACCCACGTGGGAGACCTGGAAGAAGCTCCTGGCTCCTGGCTCCTGGCTTTGTCCTGGCCTAGCGCTGGTCATTGCAGCCATCTGGAGAGTGAACCAGCAGCTGGAAGATTTCTCTCTCTCTCTCTCTCTCTCTCTCTCTCTATATATATATATATATACATATATATATATATGAGCCTAACTCTGACTTTAAAATATATAAATATTTTTTAAAATAATCTTTATGTACAAAAGTTAGGGCACAGCCAGGTCTGGCCCCGGGGACATCACTGGTCAGCCCTGCGCTGCCTGAACCCCACGAGGCCGCATCTCACCCTGGATGCTTGCCCAGGGCTGGCCAAGCTCGGGGACAGTGAGGGCCACCCCTGCAGGGGCCCCCGAGAGCCAGCTCCCGAAGAGCGGTCTGTGGAACGCCCTCTGTGCTGGGGTTCAAGTGCTTTGGGCGTCAGAGGCAGCCCCTCCCCGCCCGGGGCCCTGCCTGTTAGGCTCAGTGCCCACCTGCAGGGGGAGGTACAGGTCCCTGCATCAGGAGAGCTGTCAACCCCCGCCTACCTCATCCCCCCCCCCACACACACACATCCATCCTCAGGATCCAGGCCGCCCACTGGGACCTCTCCTAATGCAGACAGGCCCAGGGACGTGGGCGCGAGCCCAGGGCCCATGACCTGCACACACAGGGACCCCCACAGCCCGGGGTCTTTGTGAGCCTTGTGAGGCTTGTGCTGGGTATCTGCCCCCTGCACTGTCCCGGGAAGAGCACGGGCACTGTGGTCAGGAGGGACACGCCCCTTCCGGCAACTGCATGGGCCAGGGGTTCCCTGAGGCACAGGCGGGGCAGGGGAGTCTCTGCCACGGGTCTGCCCACCCCACCCCGGCACAGTGCACGGGGCAGCGCTCACCGAAGCGAGCCCAGGTTGCCGCGTATGGTTTCTCCCGGGAGATCAGTGCCAGCGCAGCTCTGCCGTGGAGGTGACCTTCCTGTCTGGCCTGCTGGACAGGGCTCCCGGCTACACCAGGGTCCCACATGCGGAGACCGCTCCCAGCCCGGAGCTGCTCACCACTGCCCAGGGCTCCCGAGTCTGAGCTGGGACGGGGGTCCCTGGGACGGCCCCTGTGGGTGGCGGGTGGTGTCACTGCTCACTCTGACCTCGGACGTGGGCTGTCCAGAGCATGGCAGGAGGCCTGGGCAGGCTGGCCCGACCACACTCATGCAGCCCTGACCTGCGGCCAGAGCAGGACAGAAGGGAGCCACAGAACAGCGCCCTCTAGAGGGCAGGGCGTCGGCACCCCACTGCCCTCATTTCCTTCTGAAGAGCCAGAGACCCACAGGTATCTCAGTGCCGGGAGCCCATCGCCGTCTCGGCCTCCAAGGCTGCAGGCACAGAGCTGGGGTGCAGGCCTGCTGCTGTCCCCAGGTAGCCACCAAGCCCTCCAGTGACACTGGCCACTGCGGGTGTCTGGGGAACAAGAGCTTCTGCATGACAGGCATCTGGGTGAACCCAGCGAAGTGGCCGCGGACGGCCCAGGGACCCCAGAGGGAAGAGGGCGGAGGTGAGAGGCGGGCGAGAGCCCCTAGCCCGGGGAGGACCAGGGCCCGGCCAAGGCCAGGCCCCGGGGGCGCCCCTACGGATCCAGGGGGCCCTAGTCCCTCCTTTCTCCCCCTCCCCGGGCTGCCAGGCTCCTCTCTCCCACAGGGCCTGGGGCAGCCACCAGAGGCCAGGGAGGTGGGAGGAGGACGTGTTGCCGGGAAAGGCTGATGAGCCGGCACGTGGCGGGAGGGCTGGGGATACAACACTCACAAGCCTCTCCCCGGCTCCAGGCTCAGCCTCCCGCACCCCCACGCATGGGAGCAGAGGGCCCCGGCGGGGCAGGCGGGAGCGTCTGCTGCCCACGGCCAAGGGTCCTCCCTGCCGCCGAGGGGCGCTCAGGCTGCCGTGGCTGCACAGATTCTGAGCCTCGGCTGAGGCCTCTCCACTGGAAACAGCAACTCAGGGTGAGGTCCACGGGTATCGCCCTCCACTGGCCACGCACAGAACAACCGTGACCACTGATGGGGCCTGGGGCTGCCTGGGGCTGCCTGGGGCTGCAGTCCACACAGCCTCGGTGTCCACCCACGTCCCTGCAAAGACCAATGACGTCATCTGCATTCCCAGGGAGCCCAGGCCAACTTCGTGTCTCGGCCATGCCTGACCGTGTGCTGCAGGGGCAGGGCCTGTCCTGGGGTCACAGGCGCCACCGGCTGCCCGGTGAATGCTGTCACAGAGGGGATGGTCCCCTCCATGCCGGGAAGAGAACTCGGCACAGGTGCATTCCGTGGTGTGTCCCCAAGAACTGCTTGTGACCTGGGCAGGTGGGGTGCAGCACCGTGGGAGACGGGTGCAGGTGTGGGTGCAGGGCAGTGGCAGGAGTGCCTTCCAGTGACTCCGACGAGCAGGTGAGGGCCACAGGGTGGCTGGGGCATTGCCGGGGCCGTGGGACAGAGGTGGGGACAGAACCTGCACACCCACTGTCCAACTGTTTCCATTTAGTGAAAGAAAAACCCAACTCCCTCCTCAGCCCCGCCTCCTCCTCCTCTTCCTTTCTGCTCCTCCCAAGTCAACCTCCTCCCCTGCAGACCCCACCTGCCCGGGGGTCCCAGGGGCTCCGGTCCCATCTCACTCCCCCAGCAGGACCCCCCAGAAAGTGCCCACCCTGCTCCCTGACCTCCATCAGCCCCACTGGCCCCAGAGTCTTGACCCCCCACGGTGCTCAGGGCTCTGTGTGCCCCTGTGTCCTGCCTTCCCCACCTGGGGACACCGCCCAGTGAGGCGGGGCCTGGGCTGTGCTGCCCACCGAGTCACTACCCCCCCACAATGGAGTTGCCTGGGAAAAGGGGAATTTGTCCTTGAACGGGAGCAGAGTTTCCCGCAGCAGCCCGGCCACGAGGGCTCTGGTCTCTCTGCAGCCAGCTTGGCCTGGCCTGCTCACCGGGCAGCCGCCAGCCACCAACAGCGGGCACGGGGCACACCTGCTCCTGACCCCGTCGTCCGTCCATCACCAGTGTGCGTCCCCTAGGGGTCACTCACAGGGATAGACAGAGCTGGACCACAAGGCTGCCCCCACGCTCCCGCATCCAATAAATGCGAAATGGAACCAAAGTTCCCACCCACGCCTGCGGCCCACCGGCCACCTCAGGAAGTCTGCCTATCCCCACGCTCGCCCACTCACCGCCCGTCCACCCCGACAGGCCCCGCCCCCCACCCTGACTCTGCACGCTGGCCACTCCCTCGCCATCGTAACCACATCCTCCCAGGCTCCCGTGCTCTCCTTCCCACTGTCCCTCTCCCAACAGCTCTGGCCAGGGGGTCCGGCACCATCCTCCACCTGACCGTGCACACACTCCCCAGGCAGTCCCCGCCCGCACACTCACCCCCGCCCTGCGTGTGTCGTCCCCACGCTGAGCAGCCGGCATCGCGGTCCTGGGGGAGCATCACGTGCAGGACGCTTGCCGACGAGCTAACCACGAATGAGCGAGCTGTCTGCGGTCAAGGCCAGTGGGAGGGCACAGCTCAGCGCTGGGCGAGAACAGTGAACGCCCAGGACGGCCTCTGGGCAGCTCTGAGCTGGGGAGGGGCCGCAAGGCGGGCCAGTGCCCTCCGCAGGCAGCCGTCTACTGCAGCAAAACCAGGATTCAGGCCATGGCGAAGGCTGGGGCAGCTTCCGGAGGAGAGACCCCAGCACTGCGGGGTTGCTCAGCCGCAGCCGGCAGAGGCCTGGCGGTCGTGGGGGCTGCCCGGGGCCTGCGAGGAAGGGTCCTTGTCCCCACCCTAGAGCCCGTGGCTGTGAGGTCGTCTAGGCAGAGGCAGAGACCAGCTGATGAGGCCACAAGCCAAGGACTGCCAGGGGCCACCAGGCACTGGAAGAGGCTGGGGACAGGGACCCTCCCAGAGCCGTCAGGGCAGCGTGGCTCTGCCCAGCCCCGATTCCCGATGTCTGCCTCCCAGCCAGGGAGAACCACTTCTGGTCCAGGGTCCTGGGATGCCCACACAGGATGCAGGCAATGGTGCAGGATGGGGCTGACCCCATGGGGACGCCTCCGGGATGTCCACCCTAGGGACAGGGCCTCCCGGGAGGCACGCTGGGCTGTCACTGTGGCTAACACTCCTGGAAGAAGGCTGGGGCTCCGTGTATCCCCCAGGCCTGCGCTCCCCTGCCCACGGACGTCCGATGGCTACTGCAGGTCCTTCTGAGGCTGCCTGGGCCCACAGCCTCCTGGGCAGCCCACCCAGGCCAGGACGGGCTCTGCAGGGCTTCAGTAAGCATGCAAGCAGCCAAGACCACAGCCACCACGTGCATCCAAAGACAGCACAGCTTCTGTCCCGCATGGAGCCAGGCATCAGCTAGCATTTCAGAGGCCGTCTCCGTCAAGTCAGACACCGAACTGTACCAGCTGGTGAGGCTGCACGGAGAGCCCAGGGCCTGCTCACCGCACCATCAGGGAACAAGTGAGCAGGAGCCTGGTTACCTACAGGGTCACAGACAGCACGGGGTCATCAGCGCCTCTCCCCGGCATGTCCTCGCATCACCTGCCGGGCACCGCGCGGACTTCCAGGGGAGCCACCGGGCATGGTGGTGCAAGGCTTAAGACGCCCGTGACGTCTGCACCCCCTATCGGAGAGCTGCTTGCAGTCCCGGCTGCTCCAGTTCCCATCCCGCTTCCTGCTAATGTGCCTGGGGGCAGCCGTTGGGGGCTCTAGTGCCTGAGCCGTGGCCTCCCACACTTTGGACTCCAGGATGGAGCTCCAGGCTGCTGGCTTCCCCCTGGCTCGGCCCTGGCATCTGCAGCCTTCAGGTGAGTGAACCGGTGGATAGAAGATCCCTCTCTCTCTCTCTCTCTCTCTCTCTCTCTCTCTCCCCCCCCCTTGCTCTGCCTTTCAAATAAAGTCTTTAAAAAAATAATAATCAAACAAACACACTGGAGCAGGTTCTGTTTCCACGGCAGGTGCGCTCACAGTGAGTCACTGAGGACTTCAGCCTGGGCACCCTGAGCAGCCTGGGCACCGGGTCCTGCTGTCCTCCCGCAAGGGAAGTGGCCCCGCCCCTTACCCTGGGCACGGAACCCACGCAGGCCCGGGGCCGGCTCCTGGGCTAGCCCTGCCTTCCACGGACACGGACAGAATGGCACGGAGCAGTGGCCAAACGCCCTGGTGGACTGCGGGGAGGACACAGAAAACAGGCTGCCCTTTCCGGACACCGTGCGATTTCCCCGCGGGGCCCAGCACGTGGCCCGCGTGCGTCTTCGGGATTCGATCGGCAGCGCTAAAAGGCTCTCTGCGGCACTCGGCTTCCCCAGGCAGACGCGGCCCGGCTCGGAGCGACCTTGTGGGCTGGAGATGACTCCCGAGTTGTGCAGCACAGAGGCGGAGACCCCTCGGGGTCACAGGGCACCGCTGGGACACGCCGCTGGCTGCCGTGACAGCCGGGGCCTGGGCTCCAGCTCCGCCCATTCGGTGCCCTCACCACTGTGCCCATGGCAGACACGGCTGCCCTGCGGCTGATGGGAATTTCTAGAAAACACCTGTGCCGCTGCCGATCCCAGCACAAGGCGGGAGTGTGCAAGATCCGCTGAGCCCCGCGGCGGGCGAGCCGGAACCAGACGGCGCATCCATCCACGACACGCGTGTCAACCGTGACTTGGGTCGGGTCTCCAGAAGCCGGGGGAGCCCTCAAGCATCACTGGGGCTCACTTGCTGGGACTCGTCACCCCAAAGTGGTGACTCCAAAGTCCAGGCCACGGCCACCTACAGCTCTCCGATGCCCAGTCGGCTTCGTGAAAGCCTGCTCCCCGTGGCCGGTGGAAAGGGCGGGGCCAATGTCCCCCGCATTCTCCTTTGACCCGAGAGGGCAGTCCCTCCAAGGCCACAGGCCCGGCCACCAGCAGGAGGATCTCTGGGTGGCAGTCACTTGCAGGGTGGGCAAGCTGGAGGCGGGGTCTCCACAGCCGTCCTCTGCCGTGTCCACTCCCGGCCCTGCCCAGGTCTGCCCAGGCTCCGCCCACCCTCTTCCACCTCCCTCTACTCCTGCAGGGTCCGTGCCTGGGCCCCGGGGCCACCCTCTGCCTCCAGTACCACTCGGCCCTCCCCCGCGGACCTCGCCTCGCCTCCTTGGAACCTGCGTTGGCAGAGTGACAGGCAAGCGAGCAACCGAGCCGTGTCCCTGCCGTCCTTGCCGTCACTCCTCCCCGGTGCAAGGATGTGTCCTTATCTGTCTCTCTTTCCTGAACAGGTTGTTAGACATCTCGCAAGGAGGGCAAGGCCCTGCTTCCTGCCGCCTCCCTCCCCCACCCGGGGCCTGGCGTTTTAATATCAGCTAAGTATAGACTGACGGTTCATTGGATAATTGATCAAGAAGCCGGAAATTCTAAAACGATTCCGGCTGACACCATGGAAGGAAAACTCCAAAGATGGTTTTCTGTCCAATATTTAGTCTCAGTGCTCAGAGCCGCTCCTCTGTGAGAGCATGCAAACCATAAATTCAGCGCACAGCGTGCCAGGCATCTGGAGCCAAGCCAGTATTTTGTGCGATGCGTGATGTAGGACAGATCTACCTGAGCTGCACCCGGCCCCTTTAAGGAGACTGGGATCAGCTACAGAGGGGCCGGTCAGGGCCTGACGCCAGGCAGGGGCTGGTCAGGGCCCGAGGCCAGGTGGCCCCGGCAGACGGAAGGTCAGGATGGGCACCACGGGGTGCAGGAGCCCAGCCTCCCCGTCCCTGGCACGCTCCTAGGAGGGGAACCAGGCCCTCGGGGAACCAGGGCATCTGAGAAGCCCTGACCGCAGCCCGTGGGAGTGGGGAGCAGTGGGCAGTGGGCAGTGAGTGGGAGCTGAAGGGAAGCCTGAGACAGACTTGTCTCCCGACAAATCAGAGGCTGTGATGAGCGGCGCGCACCCATCCCCGCGGAGCTGGGTGGAAACAGAGGCCGAGCCGGCTCTGGCTTTCCCATCACCCTGCCCCCGGTGCCCTGAGACCCCCGTCCTGGGGACTGGCCGCGCCGTGTCCACTCGCAAGGTCTCCGTGAAGACCCGGGAGACGGCCTCGCTGTGGACAGCGTCCAGGGTGTTCAGCTGCCCCCATGCTCCTCGCTCTTTGCTGCTCTGATCCCAATTAAGCCCTCAAAACGTTGAGGTCCATGAGTCATTGGCTTCCAATATCTTTAAATTGAGGACAGAGTCACCTCCCTGGCAGCCCATCCCCGACAACTTTGTTAAAACAGGCTCAGCGTTCAAATCGCCAGAGGCTCTCACAGAAGGGGGAGGGTCTGCCTCTCCTCTCACACCCTCGCCTCAGCCCCTCCCGCTCCCATTCTGGTCCTCGGAAAACAGTTCAATGCCAGGGCCAGTGTTGTGGCGAGACGGTTAAGCCGCCACCTGTGATGCCGGCATCCCATAAGGGTGTAGGTTCGAGTCCCGGCTGCTCCTCTTCCGATCCAGCTCCCTGCTGATGAGCCTGGGAAAGCAGTGGAAGATGGGCCAAGTGCTTGAGCCCCTGCACCCACGTTGGAGACCTGGAAGAAGCTCCTGGCTCCTGGCTGTGACCTGACCCAGCCTTGGCCATTACGGCCAGCTGGAGAGTGAACCAGCAGATGGAAGACCTCTCTCTCTCTCTCCCCTTCTCTCTGTAACTCTTTCAAAAATAAAGAAAGAAATCTCAGGAGAAGGAGGAATGTTTCAATGTCCCGAGACTGACCCCTGAGTTGGCCAGCCTGGGTTCCTGACCGGGTCAGCTGGCTGGGGGATGAAGACGAAGGGACGAAGGGACACCAGCCTGTCCCTGGTGAAGGCGTTCTGACCGCAAGGACAAAGCAGCGTAGAAATCATTCCTGGACATGCACGGGTGAACTCCAGTGCAAAAATTACCAGGCCCGGCTGGGTGGCGCCTGAGCCATCCCATCCCAGACTCCAACACCACACAGCCTAGCCCCACAGGGACAAACTGAATGACAATGGGGCCCCCAGGGCTCCCCGGCCCCTCCTGGCTGTGCCTCCTGGGAGATGGGGAGGGCGTGAGACTCCTCTAAGCAGGGGCGGACCTCTCTCCCGAGCGCCACCGTGCGGAGGCGCCCCGGCCCCCGGCAGGCCTGCCGGGCGTTTTCGGTGGCAGGCATCCCCGGCGCAGGCCCCCAGCAGCTCGCTGTGTGGCCTGCAGATAACAGCTCAGGAAACGGCTTCCTGCCTCTCTCGGGGGAGACCTTGTGATTCGGGATTCAGAACACGACCCGCAGGACGGAGCTGAGCTGGGGCCTCCGCTCGCGGCCTCGAGCGAACTCTCGCCCACGTGACGCTGCCCACGGCCGGCGCCCGAGAGCCAAGAGCGCAGCGCTGCTGGGCACCTGCACCCGGGGATTTTCCACCCACCCCAGGCCACTCCCAGCCGGGGCCACCCGCGCCTCTGCAGGGGGCACCAAGGCCGGGACGGGGGAGGCCTGGAGCTCTCATCAGATGACCCTTAGAGCTGGCGGCAGTTAGCACAACCATAGCCGTGAACACGGCCATCATCACCATCACCATCTGCTCCCCTCCCCCCTCACTGTCACAGCACCAACACCACCATCATCATCACCGTAGGGCGCATGTCCGTCACCACCCCCACTACCACCCTCACCATCACCACCACCACCATCATCACCATAGGGCACATGTCCATCACCACCCTCACCATCACCACCACCCTCATCATGACCACCACCACCCTCACCATAATGACCACCATCATCATAGGGCGCATGTCCACCAGCACCAGCACCGTCACCACCCTCACCAGCGCCAGCACCGCCGTCCTCCGGCATCGGGAGCAGCAGGCCCATCTGCGCCATCCTCGTGTGCCGGCACCGAGCGCTGGGCTTGCGCCATCCCCTGGAATCCTCACGAGGACGCTGGCAGAGGGCTGGCCTTCTCCTTCCCACGGAGGCACAGAGAAGTCAAGCAGGCGGTCGGAGCGCACACAGCTCCCACGCGGGGAAGCCAGGCCTGGGAAGGCAGTGGGGGCCTGAGCCGTCCCCTGCACCGCAGTGCCCCATCCCCCCGGCCACCTTCCTAGGGCAGCCGGCCCAGCTGTCTCGCCTGCAGCTGGGACTCCCGAGGCCCTGCGGCGGTCAGCCCTCTGCCTCTCACGGACACACCCACGGGGGCTCCTGGACGGGAAGAACCTTCACTTCCGCTCCCAGCCCAGCGTCCGGCGGCCCCGCTGGTTCCTGCGTCTGCTGAGGCTGGGGGTGACCGAGGGCCGGTCACACCACGAGACAGAGACAGAAGCTTCCTGGCTCACAGAGCCCACTTGCTGCCCCGAACCACCTGCCGAAGGCCAGCCCCGGCGGCCTCCCCCGGGTGCCACCGTCAGGCCCGGTCTGCACCCGGCACCCATGCACTGTAGCACCCCTCCCCCGGGCACGAACGCGAGACTCGGGGGCGAGCCTCTGCCGCGTTTGGGGGCAAGTGCTGTTGGCGCTGTAACCGGCCCTCCGCCGAGCGTGCAGGCTGCGCCACACCACAGCGCCCCTGCGGGGTTCCAGAGCGTCCCGGGCCCCGCGAGGCCGGAGCTACTTCCCACGCTGCAGACAGGAACAGCCCGGCTCCAGGGGCAGAACCGCAGCGTGAACGCTCCGACAGCCTCCCACGGCCCTAACAGGGCTCCCAGGCTGGAGGGCAAGGCCGGGTGGGCCTGGGTCCCCGTCCCCCGACACCGCGGCCCTGGCCTCACAGCCACTGCACCAGCTATGCTCAGGGTCCGGCCACCGCCCGCACGCTCGTGTCCAGTCACACGGTCCACACTGCACCGAGCCTCCACTCTGCTGCAGAGAAAGGAGACCTTACCAGGGCCCGCAGCTGCAGGCGGCGACCCCGGCCCACCGGGACCACGGCCTCGGAGTGCACGCCCACCACAGCCACACGTGCGGGCTCCCTTACCGCCTTGGAGCCGTCTAGGGTGAGCAGTGGTCGCAGTCCACAAACGGGGGGACCCAGGTCCACCTCTGGGGCCTGGTGCTCTCTGCCCCACCCAGGCAGCTTCAACCGTACTCTCCTGCCCCGCCCCCCGCCCCCACCCCAAGCCCCTGTACCTGTGCTTTCAGGACAAGGAGGCCAGAGAGAGCTGACCTCCTGTGTCATGAGCCGGTTCTGCCTGGTGTCTAACCGGAATATCTCCTGCTGTGTCTAACGCACTTCTGCAGCACCCACGGGGCTGTGACGCACCCGGCCCTGAGAATCCTCTCCGCATTCCCTCTCCCGTGGCCGCTGGGGACCGTGCTCAGCGCCCAGCGAGAGCGGCCGGGTGTGCCTCCTCCCCAACTGGGCCGGCCGCCGCGCCCTCCAGAGCTAACATTCCTCTGTGTCGGAAGCCAGCACACATATTTTCCCCCCATTTAAATTTGTTTTGCCAAACAAATTAATCTAGAACCAGATTATATTATGGAAAACCATAAATCTTTTCCAAGATAAGCATCTGTCGCGTTGGATTAGCAACATCCAATGTGCTGTGAATTAATTTGCTAAGCCCTATAATGTTGTCCCGGGCGCTTAACTTTAGTAATAACAAGCGTAATTTGCAATAAACGGGAACTCGTGTTCTCATCCGTGCCTCTGTGGCAAGCGCCGGGGACCGAGGCGGTGACGGCAACCGAGAGGAGCCCTGATTTCCACCGACCACCGACGCCACCGACCACCGACGCCGACGCCGACGCCGACGCCGACGCCAACGCCGACGCCGACACCGGGGGAGTTTATTGCGGCGAAAACAAAGGCTTTGCTAGTCGTTTGCGCCACAGGGATTCCTGGAGAAGGGGAGAGGGGAGGCGGCCTGGGCAGCGCCCACCCCCTGGAGCCCAGCATGGGCGGGGGGCGGGGCTTAGGTGCAGCTGTCAGGGAGGAGCTCAGCACACAACGGGCAGGTGGGGGCGGTGAGTCTGTGAACCTCAGGGCTTGCCGGGGCCCACAGGCAGAGGCAGAGGGAGCCTCAGGTGGGGGCGACGGCAGGGGCCCGGGCTCCGAGCCCCCTCCCCAGGCTGCAGCAGGGGCAGGAGGACGTCTACACAAGCAGCCGCCCACAGGGAAGGTTTCAGAGCCGGCGAGTGCAAGTGTCCTGGGGCGGGGGCGGGGTCACAGTGCAGAACGGAAGCCGTCCCTCAGAAGCTGTGTCCCC
The DNA here is from genome assembly GCF_051225735.1 of Oryctolagus cuniculus. Classification (NCBI taxonomy): domain Eukaryota; kingdom Metazoa; phylum Chordata; class Mammalia; order Lagomorpha; family Leporidae; genus Oryctolagus; species Oryctolagus cuniculus. Next base: position 163,093,409 of record NC_142873.1, read on the forward strand.
AAGACACGCCCCAGCCCCGCCCCGCCCAGCCCAGCGACAGGCCCCTGCACTCCGGAGATGCTCCCGTTAGCTGCCAGGCAAGCACCCCTTCCGCCCCGCCTCCACCTTCCCCGCCCCTGAGGCCACGCCCAATCCTGGCCCAAGCCCACCGGCCATCCCCCTGCAGCCTGGTGGGCACAGAGCCCTGAAGCTTTCTGAAGACCATCCCCCTTGCCCCGTACCTCCATCACAAAGCTCTCTGACGCCAGAGGTGCGGCTGGGGCCGCGTCCAAGTCTGCAGGCCACAGGCACGGCCCCCGTGGTCTGGGCACCCTTCCCGACCCCACCCAGCCCCGAATCAGCAGCAGCCAGGGCCTTACCTGACGTCTCCCCCAGAATCCGCGGGGGCTGGATGTCTTTCCCATTGCTGCCGGGACTGGTGGGAGGCTCCATTGTGCTGACCCCGGCCGGGATCCTTTTCCCGGGGTCCAGGGGCTCGGTGACCCCCTTGGTCTGCAGCGGCACAGAGGTGGCCGTGGCGGTGGTGGTGGTGGCAGTGGCCACTGTGGTCTTCCGTGTCTGTACGACGGCGACCGTGGTGGGGCCGAACACGCCCGGGAACGTGTTGGACTCCAGGGCCTCCTCGTCCCCCGTGGGCCCCCAGGCGATGAACTCCGTCTCCGTGGTGGGCCGGCCGCCCCGGAAGTCAAAGCTGCTGAAACCAGGCCCCTGCACCTGCCTCCTGGCCCTGCTCAGGAGGTCGTGCTGTTCCGTGGCGGTGCCACCGGCCGCCGCCGCCGGGGCCCGGGCGGAAGCAGAGGAGGCAAGGACGGGGCTGGACTGGGCGGCCGCAGGGGGCTTGGTGAGCCCGGCTCTGGGCACGAGGGCTGCCGCCTGGTCCCTGGGCCTGTGGGCCCGCTTGGCGCGTGGAGTCTGCATGGGCCCGTGCGCCCGCTCCCCGCGGGGCGGTCGGGGGCTCCAGACGGGGGCGGTGGGCCTGGCCGGATGTCCGCTCTTGAGACTCCACAGCCGGGGCGGCCGGGGCGGCGGCCGGGGCAGGAGCCGGAAGTCAGGGCTGGGGCCCCGCGACTCGCAGGAGGGGAGGCCCACAGCGAGCTGGAGCACGGCCATCAGTATCCACGCGTGGCTTCCCAGGGAGCGGCCTGGCCAGCGGAGGGACATGGAGCTGTGTGGAGAGAGAGAAGAGCGGTCACCGGGAGCCCACGCTCTGCACCCGCAACCTGGACGAGGCCCCCGGGGAGACGGGGACCCAGGACCAGGCAGGGCTCCAGTGTGCGTTGCTCAGGGCCCCCTCGGCGTCAGCACCACCGCCACCGACAGCTGTCGCCTGGCACCGGGTGCCGAGGACCTGGCCAGACACGGTCACTGTAGGGCGGGGACACGGCGCCTCGGGACCCACCCAGCGCCAGCTCGGACACACGACCCGAACGTGGGCACCACAGGGCAGAGGGCGAGACGTCGGCAGGACCCCGGCTCCAGGGGGGTTCCCGGCCAGGCCCCTCCCTCTGTGACACAGCAACCCTGCTCATGTGGCCGCTGCGCTCCCCAAGGGCCGGGCAGGACCGGGCTGCAGACTCCCAGGGGACGGCACGGTCCCCATCCCCCGGGGAGGGGCGTGGCCGGGGGCGCCCACTGCCCACCAAGCTCTTGCCCTCAGGCTGAGCACGCCTGTCCCGCCTCCGTGGGAAAGCTGCGTGCTCCAGGCCTGGCGGGGCGTCACCGGGAAGGAGATCTGCTCCGGATAAGCTGAAACGCACGGGCCAGATGTTTGTTGTGCTGACATTTCGCTCCTGTTTATCTGCAGTGCAGGTGCCCTTTGCAACCCTCCTCCACCTCCTCAGAGGGCGCAGGCAGGAGGGAGGGCAAGCCCCGCCCAGCTCGGCGAGGGCGGGGGCTGGCAGCGGCGGAAGACGGAGGAGCTGCAGCAGCGGCTGGCCCGGGCCCACAAGCCGGTCCCCCCCTACTCCGTCCCCAGGAGCAGCTTCGTGCCCCCGGGGCTAGGGTCGCCTCCGGACGGGCGGGTGCTCGCGTGGTGCCAAGCCAGCCACGTGGAGGGACTGGAGGCTGCAGCCCACGTTGCTGCTCCCCCAGCAGGGATAATTGAGAAGTCATTACAGGTGCCATTCAAAGTCGGCTGTCGTCAGCAGCCTCGCGTGGGAAAGTTACAGCGAATCCAGCACCTCGCTGCCAGGGGGTGGGGGCGAGGGAGTCAGGTGCACCCACCCCCGCCAGAGCCGCCACTCAGCCAGGCCTGGAAGTGAGTCGGGCAGTTCTGCCGTCTAAGAATGAATCAGTGTGTGTGTGTCATTGTTCAGTGTGCACGAGGGTGTGGTCTGCATAGGCACGTTGTCACGTGTGTGCGTGTGTCTGCACGAGTGTGTCAGCATGAGTGCGGGGGAGACTGAGCGGGTGTGGGCACCAGCGTGTGTGTGCGTGTGAGCATGTGCACCAGGGCGAGTGCGTGTGTGTGGGCGTGCCCACGGGTGTCTGTGTCAGCCGTGTGTCACGGGAGGGTGCGTGCCTCGCCTGGTCCTGCACGGCACGCCTGGGGCTGAAGTCACGGAGGCTTGGAGCGAGCTGCTCCCCCAGGGTCATGGGGACGCTGCGAGGAAGAAACGCGCGTTAACGAGCGCTAATTGCCGAGAAGGACTAAGCTCCAGATAATAAGGCCCCGTTTTTAATCAGACTGAAAGTGCTTTGCTGCTCATTATGCTAATGTCTGCTCGCAGGGCTCCTGGGTGCAGAACCCGCGCACCGGCGACCCAGCTCGGCGCAGGGACCAGGCCAGCGTCACCGCCCGGGAGCGCCAGGCCCCAACGCAGACACGCACGGCACCCCTGGCCAAGGACCTCTGTCTGGCCGTGCCCAGCCTGCACAGCTGGCTGGGGGTCGGTCCCGGGCAGTGAAGTGCTGCTCTACGCTGATGCTGGGCCCCTCCACGCACCCCAGGCCTCGCCAGGTCAACCAGCAGCACAAGGCTCCAAACCAGGCCTCACGACGCCCCCGAGGCACCGGCAGGCCAACCACAGCACCTAAGCCTGTGCCCGGCGCCCGGCACCACCTCACACACGGGGTACTTCTGTGGTTTTTCTCCAGTCCTGGGCTGTAATGCGTTACCATAGAAACCCCTCATTTCCAAGACACCCAGCTGTTATGCAGAAAACCCAGCGACAGCAGCGGTGCCGGGACGAGCCTGGAGCCCGCTGCTGCTTCCTCCGCAGGTCCAGTTTCTGTCTCTTTGAAGTACGGGACTTGCTCAGGGCGAGAAGAGAGATAGCAGGTGGACAGGCCCAACAGAGGCCCCACCCCACGCCCAGCAGCCAGGAAACGGCGATGGGAGGGAGACCCAGAGAGTCCCTCCCACGGCGAGGGCAGCACTGAGAGGAGGCCCTGAAAAAACCCACGTGGGTCTCTCAGGGCACAAAGATCCCAGGCTCTCCACGCTGCCCCAGGCCCACGGGAGCTCTGGATTCCCCCAGGGCCCCAGCACCCGGGGGCGGGGGCTTCCCAGTACAAGGCTGTGTCTCCAGGCTCCTCCCTGCTCCTCCACCCAGCTCCGAGGCCAGAAGAACCCAGAAAGTACTCAGCTCAGGCGGACTCCTCCCACTCCGTGATTAGGGGACTCGGAGGATCTCACCCCAGGCAGACACCACACGGCTGTGAGCCACTCAGGAGGCGGGCACCCACACGCCCACCGGACCAGGGGGCAGGCAAGGGGGTGCCAGGTCCCCCTGGAACCTGTGGGGCATCCGCAGGCCCCTCTGAGCATGCTCCCTGCTCACACCCACGGAGAGAGCTTCCCACAATGGACAGTGAGGACCAGGGAGACGGGGACCCTCGCCACGCTGCAGGGAGTTCGGAAAACCCTCAGCACCTGGAACGCGGGGTTACCCAGGGCCCTGCTGCCCACACTCAGAGGCAGACGGCCATCCACTCGCTGTCCTACACAGCATTGCCACATGGCACGAGGTCAAAAGTGCACGCACGTGAAGCCAACTCCTGTAGTGCCAGCATCCCGTAGGGGCGCTGGTTCAAGTCCCAGCTGCTCCACTTCCGATCCAGCTCTCTGCTGTGGCCTGGGAAAGCGGTAGAAGATGGCCCAAGTCCTTGGGACCCTGTACCCACTTGGGAGACCTAGAAGAAGCTCCCGGCTCCTGGCTTTGGATCAGCGCAGCTCCAGCCACTGTGGCGAACTGGGGAGTGAACCAACAGGTGGAAGACCTCTCTCTCTCTCTCTCTCTGCCTCTCTGTAACTCTGCCTTTCGAATGAATAAATAAATCTTCAAGAGTGCAAGCAGCCCGAGTTCGAATGTGCAAGCTGCCCAGATGTCCATCCGTGGACGCAGGGTCTGGGTGGGCTTTGTGTGGCCCCCACCGTGAGGCATCAGGAGTGTAGAACCGAGTCGCACTGTGTGTTCTGAGGGCCCTGTGGGGGGCGGGGAGGACCAGGCGAGGTCAGCAGGTGCAGACACCACGTTCCCATCATGACAGCTACAAGAAGAGGGAGAGAGACCAGACACAGCCACCCCCACTCCTGCTTTGCACCCCCTGCGATGCCCACAAGAAGGACACCACCCTGGACCTTGGCCACCAGGGCAGAGAACACAAGTCAACCTCTCGTGCGGGGTGACCGGCCCCGGGGTTCACGTCAGGGACGGGAAATGGACAAACCACGGGTGGGGAGAGCTCACGCGGAATGCGCTGCCGTGCGCTGGGCCTCACGAGCACCCCGAGGTGCAACAAGTCCCACACGAGGCCATGTGGTGTGTGAGCCGCTGGACAAGGAGGGCCACACGAGGCCACGTGGTGTGTGAGCCGCTGGACAAGGAGGGCCACACGAGGCCACGTGGTGTATGAGTCGCTGGACAAGGAGGGCCACACGAGGCCACGTGCTGTGTGAGCCGCTGGACAAGGAGGGCCACACGAGGCCACGTGGTGTGTGAGCCGCTGGACAAGGAGGGCCACACAAGGCCACGTGGTGTGTGAGCCGCCGGACAAGGAGGGCCCAGGGCCCGCAGGCCCACGGGGACAGGTGAGAGACCGGGGTTGTTGGGGGCTGGGTGGACAGTGATGGGAGGGAGGGGGTCGGGGGCTTCTTTGGGGGTGAGGGATGAGGGGTTGATGAGAACAGGGGTGGCAGCTGCACAGGTCTGTGAAGACACGAAACCCACTGAACTCTGGGCCTCTCAAAGTTGGCTTTAATGGCATGTAAATTACCCCCAATAAAAATAAAAGGGAACACTTCAGAGAAGTGGGCGGGAGCCAGGGCAAGGCAAGTGGGGTGCGGGGGCGCATGGGTCTGGGATGCCGTCCAGCAGGTGGGAGGGAGGCCCAGGCGGCCCCTCCAAGCAGCAGGTGCACTGCCAGGAAGATGCCACGGCGACTCCACATCCATCCATGCCGCCGGCACGGAGCTCACTCCCGGGGTGCGCACCGGGACCCCCCACACCCCCAGTGCCTTTCAAATGCAGCTCCGCAGCTCCGTCTCCCTTCATTTTCTGGTTTGCAGCCTCCTGGCTTCTCTCCATTTTAAATTTTTATTGAAATCTTTTTTCCCAAAGAACAGTTTAATAAGATTCGGCGAATGGAGCTGCCATTCGCCACCTTCTGCCTGTTTTCTTCGCAGAGGAAAAATCGCTGTCAATTAAAGGAGACAAAGACGTCTCGGGTAAGGAACGCTGTGCCTCTCTGGGGCTGGTGGCATCTGCTCCCCAGGGCCGTGGGCAGGGAGAAGCCGGGCCGGGCTGGGACCCAGGGGCTGGGTGGCCCTGAGGCTCCCGGAGCTGCCCGGCAGGTGGCCCGTCCACCCCGAGTGGCTCCTGGTCTTGACACCCCTGGCTCCAGGACAGGGGGGACCGCGGGGACTGATGGAAAAGTTCTAAGCCTGGGCTCCCGGCTTCGGCTCTGCGATCCCCAGCCTTCCTGTCATCACTGGAGACCGCGGGACACCACGGGACACCATGGGAGACCTCGGGGCGATGGGCTCCTTCTGAGAGCCAGGGCTCTGTGATCAATAATTCACGGGGCACAGCCAGCAGGCATGGAGGCGTTTGCAAGGACGCGGCTGCAGTGGGCTTTGTGCCGGTCCCACCTTAGCGAAGCCCTGACCCTGGGAGCCGGACCCTGCAGCCCTGGGCCTGGCTCCCCCCCGAAGCCCCCCCAGCCTGAAGCCCCAGCACTCACACCTGCAGCTCAGCCGCAGCCACTGCTGCCCACTGCTGCCCACTGCTACCACTTCGCTTAAATCAGTGCTCCGGGAGATTTTCAGACGTTCTTAAGCATTGCCAGAGCAGACAGCTGCTGGGACTCTTCAGAATTAAGGAACATTTCACATCACGTGGTACACGTGACCCTGACCTGGCCCTCACGTCACGTGGTACACGTGACCCTGACCTGAACCCTGATGTCACATGGTACACGTGACCCTGACCTGACCCCTGACATCACATGGTACATCTGACCCTGACCCGACCCTGACCTGACCCTCCCATCACGTGGTACACATAACCCTGACCTGACCCTCACGTCACGTACACGTGACCCTGACCTGACCCTCATGTCACGTGGTACATGTGACCCTCCCATCACATGGTGCCCCTGAGCTGACCCCTGACGTCACATGGTACCCACAATGCTGACCCGACCACTCACGTCACGTGGTGCAGCTGACCCTGAGCTGACCCCTGACACCACGTGGTACACCTGACCCTGACCTGACCCTGACATCACATGGTACAGCTGACCTTGACCTGACCCCTCACGTCATGTGGTACACCTGACCCTGACCTGAGCCTCACGTCACGTGGTACCCACGATACTGACCTGACCCCTAACGTCATGTGGTACACCCGACCCTGACCTGACCCCTGACGTCATGTAGTACACCCAACACTGACCTGCCCCTCACATCACGTGGTACCCACCGTGCTGACCTGACCCCTAACATCACGGGGTACACCCGACCCTGACCTGACCCTCACATCACGTGGTACACCCGACCCTGACCGGTTGCCCCGAGTAACTTCTGAGACGGTGCAGGCTTCCACCTGAGAGCCGAGACCCCACCAGCTTCCCTGAGGCGGGAACCCGGCAGCTGTGCCAGCCCTGCTCAGGAGGGGCCGCCCACTTCCCTCTGGCGCCGAGCCCTGGTTCACACTAAGGGCTGACGTCACGGCATGTCCTGTCACAGCCACCCCTCCACTCGCGCTCTCCCCATCGCCGTGTCAGACACACACGTGGTGTCTGATGCCGTGAGAGGCAGCGGCGTGGGAACCACTGGTCGGGTTGGATGGAAAGCTGGGGGCAGGCGGGTTCCGTCTGCCATGCCGGAGCCCAGAGGGGCAGCCCGGGGTCCTCGGGTCCTCTCGCCCCTTCCCCGTGGCTGCCGGACTCAGTCCTGCCCGAGGTCAGGCTTCGCCAGCTCTAGGAGGGGGCTGGGGAGCGGAACACCTCTCCCTGCTCCAACACGGCAGCTCACATCTTCGTGGGAGGTGCACCTGCTGTCACTCACCTGCCCCACCCCAGGGGTCACAGAGGTCCCCGCTGGGAGGTGTGGTCTGGCCTGCTCCATGCGCGGCCCTTAACCTGGGGCGTGGGACACCAGCAAGGCCGTAGGACCTTTGGCAGAGGGCTCCACAGCCACGCTCACCAGGAAGCACTGGGCCGCGTGGAGTGTCTTTCCCATGGAAGGTCTGAGGGCAGCGAGTCGTACGTCAAGGCCACGTGTCAGGAACGAGCGGTCTTATCCTGACAATGACAACGCGGTGCACAGGATGAAGCTCAAGGCAGGGTGAGCTGGCCTTGGGTCGAGGCCCAGAGTCACTGCTCAGGAACTAGGTCCCGCCCTCCCACACCCATGGCGCCAGCGACAAGTCAGCGGCTGCAAAGCAAACCTCGCGGTTCTGCCTCCTGTAACAGGGGTGACTCACTGCAGAGGAGTCCCTCAGCTCTGCACCAGTGGGAGGAGCGGGGGGTGCCCCACACCTGCACAGCCTCCTGGCCCGGTGGCCCCACAGGCCACCCCTTCCCATACAAGGTCACAACCTGGCATCCTACAGTGCCATCACTCATCCTCGTCTGGGGACGATCTGGCCCCAGGGACAGTTGGCAATGCCGGGACACCCACTGGGTCAGCGCCACCCGAGGTGCTGCTGCAATTAGCAATGGAGAGAGGGGTGCTGGGAAACAGGCTATGGCGCCCACAGCCGCACTCAGCCCCAGACGTCCAGGGGGCTGAGCCGGGAGACACCGCCACACCTGCATCGCCCACCCCTCCCGGGCCTGGGCAGACAGAGGACGAGGCTCACGGACAGCACAGCTCTTTGTACTGATTCGCGCAGGCCAGAAGTGCTGAGGCCTGGGGGTCCACAGGCTCCTCCCTCTGGCCCTGGCACCTGGGCGGCGAGAGCTTTGGGCAGTCTGCGTAGCAGCTCTGTGCCTCGGTTCCCCCACCTGAAATGGGGTGACCGCAGGTACCCACATTGCAGGGGTGTCCTGGGAACAATATGGTGTCGGGGTGCCCTCCGACCCCATCCCGGGGGGCTCTGCTGCAGGGGTCCCGCAGCAACGCTGGGGCTCGGAGGCTGCCACTCGGCCGACTTCCAGGTGCCAGCGGGAGACGCTCGGGGAGCAGCGCTGGGTTCTGGTTGCCTGGGCAACGTGCCCGCCTGCATTCCGGAGGAGGGGGGTGGTGACAAGTGTGGGTGGGCGGGACTGTGGGTGGCAGTGTTCCCGTCCTGGGCGTGGCGAGCCTGGCTCCTGCCTGTAGCTGAGCCCCTGCCGCTGAGGGTGGGCCCCCTGCACCCCTGCAGCAGCTCCACAGCAGGACAGGGGCGCCCACGCTGCGTGGTGCCCACAGCCCAGTGCCCGCTGAGCTCGGCTGTCGCCTCGATACCATCCCACGCCTCTGGGCAGCACCCAGGATGTAAGCAGCAGCCACCCCAGCTCAGCCACGGCCACCTGGACGGGTGCCCTGAGCCACACGTGGGCCACGCCCTGGGCCACACCTGGACAGGCGCCCTGGACCACACCTGGGCCATACCTGAACAGGCGCCCTGGGCCACACCTGGGCCACGCCCTGGGCCACACCTGGACAGGCGCCCTAGGCCACACATGAGCCACACCTGGGCCACACCTGGACAGGCGCCCTGGACCACACCTGGACCACACCCCCTGTGCTCCCCCTGCAGGTGGAGCCCCCAGCAGGAGCTGGCCTGCCCACGTGCCCCGTCTCCATCTCTTTCTCAGCAAAGGAGCAGACACGAATCAAGTTTGAACCAGAGCCTCATGAGCAGTCAGCCTGGAGCCAGGGTGCCCAGAGGGCCTGGGTGGGAGGGGGCGGAGCCCACGCTGCACCTCCCAGCAGCGTTCCCAGCCCGGGTCTCACCAAGAACCGCCAGGAGCAGGGAGCTCGGCCTGAGGCCCAGCCCCGTGCGTGCAGGAGCCGGGGCAGCGGGGTGCAGGCTGAGGGCGTCTCCAGTTCCTCACTGGGGCCTCACGGAGCCCTGCTCTGCGCCCGCTGCCCAGGAGAGAAGCTGGATGGGGGTGGCAGGAGAGAGGCGCGGGTGCCGGCCGACCCCTCGGCAGCAAGGAAGGAGCCGAAACAGCCGAGCTGGCAGCTTGAGGAGCCCAGCACGCAGGGGTCCCGGACGCCCTGGGACGACACGGAGCCACGGCAGGAGTGCGTGGCAGACCTCACGGAAGAGGCCGGCCCGCGGGAGGGGCGGCCGCTGGGCCTGGGTGAGGACGCCCGGCGTGAGGCCTGGGGCAGCCCGGAGGATCTTGCAGAAGAGACAGGGAGGGTGGGTGGCTGTGGCTCTCCCGGAAGCCCGACTGCAGGAAGCACTGCGAGCATGCTGGTGGGGGCGACGCTGCGGGGACCCCCGCCCCTGGGAACCGCGGGCTCCCCAGGGGCTTTGCCTCTCCTGGTGCCATTGCCGAGCCCGCGAGGGCGGCCAGAGCGGGATGCTCCACAGGCAGCGGCCGGTGTGGGTTCTGCTGTCTGTGCCGTTGCGCTCACACAGGTGAAGCTGACCAGGGAGGGAGCAGGGCCGCACCCCCCCCACCGGAGGTCAGTGTAGGGGCAGGGGCCTCCAGAACCAGACCGGAAAAACATCAGGGGCCTGGTGGGTTTGGGCGCAGAGCCTGGCACAGGGCAGATCACTGAGCGCACAGCTGGGGGCAGCACTGACCACACGGCTGGCGGGGGAGGGGCAGGTCCCTTGGCCTGGCCTGGGCACCCCGAAGGCGTGACCAGAGTGAGACACTGGTGCAGCTCCCACCGCGGGCACGGCTGCATGTGTCAGCCAGGGACAGGGGAGCTGGACTCTCCCCACAGCCCCAGGGGAGCTGAGGCTCAGAGCCCCGCCCTCGTTATCTGGTCTGACCTCCAGCCCTCGGGCCGTCCCTGAGGGAAAGCCAGGGCAGGCCGACTTCTGTCTGGGAGGCCGTGGCAAGGGGCTCCGTGGGGCTGAAGCATCGTGGTCCCAGCACATCTTGGACACGGGGAGGAGGAGCGATGGCCACCGAGTTCAGAGCTGCGGGCTCAGAACCCACCAGGAGGTGCCTGTGCACACGTCACACGCACGCACACAGAGATGCACCCTCCGAGCCTGCGCACACTCATTTGCACAGAGACACACAGCACGCACTTGCACAAAGAGCACGCATGCACAACACACACGCACACACAGTCACACACAGACACACAGGCACAGCACAAGTGCATAGGCACAGCCACACAGAGACACAGAGATACAGAGACGCACCACCCATGCCTACACGCTCATGCACACAGGCACAAATGTACACACAGCACACACATGTGCACACATGTGCATACATGTACACACAGGCACAACGCACATGCACACAAAAACCCGGAGACACACTCTCCGTGCCTACACAGACACACGTGCACACACACACGAGGCCCCAGCTGTCTTGCAGGTCTCCAACGTCCCCTCTTGTGGCCCAGCTGTGAAATCTCACCGTCCTGGCCATCGCCACCAGATGCACACTGTCTTCCTGGGCCCGGAGCCAGCACCCAGGGCAGCTTGGCACTGGCCGCGTGACAGTGCCCCCTGTCGGCCGGGGAATTTCTTCCCAAGGGAACACAGTGGAGCGGGCAGCAGGCACGGGCGCAGGGGGCTGGAAGCTGAGACTCCTCCTAGGGTGACGGCTCCGCCCTTGCTCCTGAGTGGACGAGTCACAGGAAACCCTTGCCCATTCCACAAGACACCACACAGCCACCTGACCCAGCCCTGCCTCCTCCCTCCCCCAAACACGCTCGGTAGGGGGGGCATGCTGTGGTCAGCCTGGGCGCCCCGGGCACTGGGCCAGGTCACTCTGGGCACTGCAGGGCACGCGCAGCTGCCCTGGCCTCCACCGCAGCGTCCACTGAGAGCCCGGGTCAGTCTCCTCTCTCTTCTGCCTGCTCCAAGCCACAATCTTGCCTGGCTGCAGGCCGTCCCTGACCACTCCTCCCTCCGTGCTGGCTCCACGCCGCCCATCATTCACTCAGCTGCCAAAGCGATGCTGACCCCGGGGGCTGCCCACCCTCCATGCATTTCCCTGCACGTTCACTGCTTCCAGCCAACCCCCCACCCACCCACAGGCCCCGGGTCTGGACCCTCCCTGGCGCTGCCCACTTGGCCACTGGCTCCTGACACCCCGTGCCCAGGAGGCGATGCCTAGGCAGTGGCGCTGGTGCCCACGCTCTGCCAGGTGCACCCTCCTACGCTTCACCCTCAGCCCAGAGACAGCCCCTTGTGGGCCACGAGCTCGCGTCCAGCTCAGCATGACCGCCTGCCTCCCATGCCATTGACCTTCTGTGCACCTGCCCGCCTCTGTCTGGAGCCCTCCCCGGGCACCTCTGGATGGGAGGAGGGGACAAGGCCTGCGGGAGTGAATGCCAGGGATGCTGGCCACGCGGGGCTGGGGGGTGGGGGCGGAGCTTCAGAGGGCGCCAGCGCCCGTTAGGCCCTTAACCCCCAGCTGGGTCACTGTGCATCCCCCCTTCACAGGAACGTGAGCTGTGCCCCCACCGACTCCTCCCCACGAGTCCCCCTGCGGCCCCCACTGGGTCTCCAACTGCCCCTCCCCCTCCAGGGACCCAGGCTCTGGCTCTGGACATCTCTCACCTGAGTGATCCGTCATCTGTCATCTCTCTCTCTCTCTCTCTCTCTCTCTCTCTCCCCCTCACTCTCTGCCTATCTGGATTTTTCTGTCCCAGCCTTTCTCTCTTCCTGTCTCTCTTTCTCTCCCACTCGGCACCCACTGCACCTGCAGTCCACACCCTTCGGAGGTAGGGCCATCCACAGCTGTTTGTGCTTGAACCAGGGAGCTCTCCTTGTCCCCTTAGGCCGTCCACTCACCCACCACCCCCAGGAAGCCCTCCATGACTCCATCCTGGTCCGCATGGGTTTCTCTCTCTGAAGCCTGGTCCAGCTCTGCCAGCACCTGCCCTGGCATCCCTGGGGGAACCTGCCCAATCCGTGGGCCTTGGGATCTGGGGGACACCGGGCTAGGCGTCCTCAGTCTTCTCCCCACCACTCGGGAGACGCCCCCAGCCCTGCCCACCTGCCAGGGCCATGCACAGGTGCTGTGGAGCAAGGCCGAGGTGGTGCCCAGGGAGCTGGGCTCTTACCTAATGCCAATCACTAACACCAGCGGGCCTGTGCTGAGAGGTTTCACTTCTGCCCGATTATTCTATAACCACTTACGCAGCCACTGCGGTGACAACGGCGCTGGGTTCTAGAACTGGGAAAGCCCCACCCCTCCCTCTCCAGCCCCTCACGCAGCCCACAGCCCTCCCAAACACGCCTGCATGATCGACTGTGGAGCGAGTGCATGGACACTCTGATGGCTGGGTGGGTGGGTGTATGATGGATGGATTGATACATGGCGAGATGATGGATGGACAGATGATGGATGACGGACAGGTGGATGATGGATGATGGACAGGTGAATGATGGATGACGGACGGGTGGATGAGGGATGGACAGATGGTGAAGAATAGATCTATGAATTTATGGATGATGGATGGATGATGGATGGACTGGTGGATGGATGGATGGACTGGTGGATGGATAGGTGAATGGACACATGGATAAAGGGGTGATGAGCTCACAGTCCACTGGAGAAAGCAGGTATCTTGGGTGGCAAGACCCAGAGGGAGGCCAGTCAACCTGCTGGGGTGGGTTCAGGTGTACTTGGGAGAGCCTGGAAGGCTGCTTGGAGGAGGTGACGGGTCAGGAATGCCAAGTAGGCGTTCAGCAGGAGAGGATTCAGGGGAAGGAAGCAGAAGGAAGGTGGAAGCTTGATCTGTGGGGTCCCTGGGAGGCCAGGGAGGCGGAGCTGCTGTGGTCGTCCTTGGGCAGTGGGGTCACAGGTGTGGTACCAGTGCCCCTTACCTCTTGGGGCTCTAGGAGACCCCCAGAGATCAACAAGCATCTGCCTAAGGCAGGAGCAGAGCTGCCCACTGCTGAGCCTGAGCATGGCCCTCGGGCCCCTCAGCCCCAGGCTCTGGACTCACACAGGCAGCGCCCTGTGTGGCCTGGCGTGGTGGGGACAGTGGCAGCGCCCTGTGTGCCCTAGCATGGCGGGGACAGTGGCAGCCCCCTGTGTGGCCTGGCGTGGTGGGGACAGTGGCAGCGCCCTGTGTGGCCTGGCATGGTGGGGACAGTGGCAGCCCCTTGTGTGGCCTGGCGTGGCAGGGACAGTGGCAGCGCCCTGTGTGGCCTGGCGTGGCGGGGACAGTGGCAGCGCCCTGTGTGGCCTGGCGTGGCGGGGACAGTGGCAGCCCCCTGTGTGGCCTGGCATGGTGGGGACAGTGGCAGTGGCAGTGCCCTGTGTGGCCTGGCGTGGCGGGGACAGTGGCAGTGCCCTGTGTGGCCTGGCGTGGCGGGGACAGTGGCAGTGCCCTGTGTGGCCTGGCGTGGCAGGGACAGTGGCAGCACCCCATGTGGCCTGGCGTGGCGGGGACAGTGGCAGCACCCTGTGTGGCCTGGCGTGGTGGGGACAGTGGCAGCCCCCTGTGTGGCCTGGCGTGGCAGGGACAGTGGCAGCACCCCATGTGGCCTGGCATGGCGGGGACAGTGGCAGCGCCCTGTGTGGCCTGGCGTGGCGGGGACAGGGGCAGCACCCTGTGTGGCCTGGCGTGGCGGGGACAGTGGCAGCGCCCTGTGTGGCCTGGCGTGGCGGGACAGTGGCAGCGCCCTGTGTGGCCTGGTGTGGCGGGGACAGTGGCAGCACCCTGTGTGGCCTGGCGTGGCGGGGACAGTGGCAGCCCCCTGTGTGGCCTGGCGTGGCGGGGACAGTGGCAGCCCCCTGTGTGGCCTGGCGTGGTGGCAAGAGTTGCTGGTCAAGGTCAAGATGACGGCTGGGGGAAGCCTCCAGCATACAGCACAGCTCCATCCTCGCGGCCCGACTCTCTCAGCCCCTCCCGCCTTTCTGGGCTCACACGATTCTGGCCGCCCATGGCCTGGTCGCACGCGCCACAGCTCAGAAGCTATGTTCATGTTCACGCTCAGCCCTGGACGGCAGCTGTCAGCCCCGCAATCTGTGCTTCGAGGTTGAGGAAATGGGCACTCACAGTCCGCTGGCCAGGAGCTGAAGCCGAGCCCAGGCCTTCCTGGACCCTTCCCCATCTGTACCTGGTCCCTGTCCCCACTTCCAGCCTGGGGGCGGGGGTCCCTCTGGGCTGGACCCCAGGGGTCATCATCCATGCTTGGGAGGCCTTGGACGCCCTCCGCCCTGGACACAATCCTGGGGAAACCCTTCCACCTCCTGTCTCCCGGGCCCTGAGGTCTAGCCCTCTGCCTGCCCATGCGTGGGCTGTGCTGGGCTCCACTCTCTGAGAGCAGAAATCAGGTACAGGAGGCCACCCTCTGGCCCCAGTCAGAGACCTCCCAGCAGGCGCCCACCTGTTGGTCGCCATCGTCCCTGAAGCCTCTCCTGGGGCAGGGTGTGTCTGTCTCTTCTGCTGGGGACAGCCTGGACGCCGCTCCGTCCACAAGACCTGGGGACACTTTGGGGGAGACACTGAGCAGTCCGGAGTGCAGCCGCTGGGCCGTGGTCTGCCAGGGGCAGGTGAGGGTCTCAGACTCAAGGGCCCGAGTGCTTCTTCCCACCCACATTGTGGGTGCCCACTGGGCACCTCTGCCTCAGTTTCCCTGTCTGCGGAGAGGAACAACCCCGGATGCGGACTTGAGCTGAGTCAGCTCTAGACAGCCCCACGGCAGCAGGACATCGAGAAAAACATGAACCAGAGCCTTCTCCCGGAGCGCCACTCCCAAGCTAATCACTTGTTTGTTTTCGAGCACGGCGCGGCACCTGGGGCGTCTTGTTTGGACCTCCCACGGGCTGAGGGTCACCCGAGGACTCGTCTCCCCTCCCCCGCCTCCCTCTCTCCCGTTTCTGCCGTTCTCCATCCACCTGGCGGCTTACAGCTCGGCCAGGCCTGCTCCGAGTGAGCTCCTTGCTGCGAGCCCAGACTTAAAAGACAGGCACCTGCCTGCTCTCGGCGTGGGGCGATGGTAGGGAGAGCCCAGGGTGTGCCGGGTAGGGCCCTGGGTGGCCCCACGTGGTGCGAGGCAGCGTGGGACGGCACCTGCAGGAATACCGGGGGGACTAGGACAAAGAGGGGAGCCAGCCTCAGCCAGGCCAGCAGCCCTGGGGCCTGAACACGCGTGTGCTCACTGAGGACACACCCCCGCACCCTGGGCCAGGCCACTGGCCCCCTAACCCGTGCCCCCACGCCCAAGTCCACGGCGGCTCAAAGACCTCCCCCACCACCCGCTCTAGACACCTCTGGCCTCCTGCAGCACAGCCCAACCCCCCTCCAGCTTCCCACGCACCCCTGCTTCCACGAGGGCCTCCCGGGACCCCAGAGTGCTCAGGCCCAGGGAAACGCTCCCTGCAGGGCTGGCCCGCGTCAGCACCACCGAGAGCCACAGCCTCTGCTGGGCTCCACAGCGCTGCTTCGCCCTCGGCCACGCCCAGGGCTGGGGTCTCACTCCACTGTGAGCTCCAGCACCCACCAAACCTGGCTGGTGGACGGATGAGGCCTAATTCACGACCGCGGGCAGGAATGGATGCCTGTGGCAATGAATGACGTGGGAATGAATGAATGCCCACGGGAATTCGTGCATGTGTGAATGAACACACGTGGGAATGAACCTCGCCTGCCCATCGGAGCCCAGGGCGTCCTGGCCACTCCCCGGGCGTGACCTGGTGCTGGGCGCTAATCCAGGTCACGGCTGAGCCTGCACGTTTGGGGCCGGAGGGGTACGGGCAGGTGCTTCTGCACCTTCGTGTGCTCACGGAAAGGGAACCGCGTCAGACAGAAAGGTTTGGGAACAGTAGCGATGACCTTGGCTTCCCTGAGGAGACTCCCAGGTTCTGCCGCACGTCGTGGGCCCAGGGTAGACTTCGAGACGTTTTCAAGCTCTGAGCTACAGAAGTAAACATGTCCGCGCTTCTGCAATAGGGCCATAAGAGAGGCAGGAGACAGTGCAAGAGAGACAGAGGCGCAAGCAGACTTAGGGCAGAGTGAGGCCAACAGGGGTCTGGAGGGGGTCAGGGACATCTGGCTCCTGTTCCCACCCCCCTGTGGGGGCCCCAGCCCTGCAGGCTGGCCGTGCGAGGTGGCTGACGGTGGCAGCCATGCTCAGTACAGGTGAAAAGGGGTAGAAGGGACACTAGGGCCGGCTCCGTGGCTCACTAGGCTGATCCTCCACCTTGCGGCGCCAGCACACTGGGTTGTAGTCCCGGTCGGGGCGCCGGATTCCGTCCCGGTTGCCCCTCTTCCAGGCCAGCTCTCTGCTGTGGCCCGGGAGTGCAATGGAGGATGGCCCAAGTGCTTGGGCCCTGCACCCCATGGGAGACCAGGCTAAGTACCTGGCTCCTGCCATCGGATCAGCGCGGTGCCCCAGCTGCAGCGCACCAGCTGTGGCTGCCATTGGAGGGTGAACCAACGGCAAAGGAAGACCTTTCTCTCTGTCTCTCACTCACTGTCCACTCTGCCTGTCAAAAAAAAAAAAAAAAAAAAGAAGGGACACTAGGTCCACTCAGGTCCTCCACAGAAGTGGCCTGTCGCTTGGCATGGGTGCTGAGAGCTAAAGGCGGGGCTGGTGCAAGCCAGGGCATCAGAGGACCCAAGGCCTTGGCAGCCCCAGGGGACACGGGGAGCACGGGTCTCCGCTGCCCACAGCCAAAGGCAGGGCCAGGCTGGCGCCCTGACCGAGCGCGAAGAGCAGGAGGAAGACCCAGAGCGAAGCTGCCGTCCCCCTGAGCCTCAGCCATCCTCCTTTTTTATTTCGGGGTGTCGGGGTCAGCCGCCAGGCAGACGTGAGAAGGCCCTGGGGGCCTGGCCTGGGCTTGGCCACATCCTGGGACCAGCGGGGATGGGGGCGAGGCAGCAGGGCCGGCTGCTCGGCGCTTAC
The DNA here is from genome assembly GCF_051225735.1 of Oryctolagus cuniculus. NCBI lineage: Eukaryota > Metazoa > Chordata > Mammalia > Lagomorpha > Leporidae > Oryctolagus > Oryctolagus cuniculus. Next base: position 163,110,853 of record NC_142873.1, read on the forward strand.
GGCTGAAGCCGAAGGTGCCGCGCTTGGAGACGGTGGCCCTGCGGGCACAGGGACCTTGAGGGCTCCTGTGCTCTTAGGGGAGCAGGGGATTGGAATCCAGCTCCTGCGCCCAGCTCCCGCTGGGGAGGGGAAATGCAGGATCAGAGGAGAGCGTCTGGACCACGGAGACGGCCAGTGCTGGCTCCCAGGCTGTGCCTCAGATCCCGGGGACGTCCGTGCCTCCGCCGGCCTCAGCAGCGTCCTCAGGGGGGGCTTCAGAGAGCGCGAGCAGAGCGGCCGGTGCTGTGGCGCAGCAGGGAAAGCCCCGCCTGTGGCACCGGCATCCCATATGGGCGCCGGTTCAAGTCCTGGCTGCTCCACTTCCAATCCAGCTTCCTGCTAACGGCCTGGGAAGGCAGCAGAGGATGACCCAGGTCCCTGGGCCCCGGCACCCACGTGGGAGACCTGGATGAAGCTCCTGGCTCCTGGCTTCAGCCTAGCCCAGCCCCAGACAATTGGGTCATTCAAGGAGCGAGCCCGCAGATGGAAGACCTCTCTTTCTGCCCCTGCCTCTCTCTGCAACTCTGCCTTTCAAATAAATCAATAAATCTTAAAGAAAAGAAAGAGCGGGGACTGACGTGACAGTGATGGTGCCACTGCACTGGCCTCTGAGGGCCCCCGAAACCCTGACCCCGTGGAGCGGGCATGGGCTGAGGACGGCCGCTGGCCCGTGTGACAGCGGTCCTTATGCTTCTGAGCCAAGGAGACCGTGCTGCCTCCCCGGGGACCCGGTGGAGACAAAGGCCCGACAAAGGGGGATTGGGGACAGGGCGGCACAGGTGCAGGCGCAGGCGCAGCCGGAGCGACGGGCCCAAGCACAGGCACCAGCGGCCACCAGAAGTGGCAGAGGCCAGGAAGGGTCTCCCTAGGGTTTCTGGGGGCTGGGGGAGGGGGGACAGGGCCCTACCAGCGCCCTCCTGCGGGCCTCTGGCCTGAGACTGTGGGAGAGGACATCTCTGGCATTCTAAGCCTCCCAGGAGCTGCCCGCAGCTGCCAGCCAAGGGCTGCTGAGAGGAGGGGACCCCGGGAGCTTCAGGGACGAGGGTCACCGTCCCAGGGTCACCAAGGGTGAGCCACCTGCTGCCTGGAGCCCAGTGCTGCTGAGGACTGGGGATGGACCCTGACATCCAGGCTGCAGCTTGGATTTGCCCAGAGGGGACAGGAGGTGACCCTCACAGGACACCTGCCACGTCCTGCCGTCCCCAGTGCTGGCAAAGGGCTTAATAACCAGGCCAATGGGCCCCCAGCTGTAGTCTCTGGTTGACCAGATGGCTGATCGTAAGCTTCTCCACCCCTGCCTGGCAAAGGAGCTGCCTGCCCTCTTAGGCCCTGGTCCTGGGAAGCCAAGCACAGCTGAGGACAGGACGCTGTGCCAGGTGACCCGTCACCACGTTCAGGAGGCGCTCGGTGGGAACAGGAGCTGTTAGCAGCGTGCAGACCGCGTGCAGGTAACCCCTCAGCAGGGCCGGCAAAGACCCCCTGAAAAGCACCCCCAGGGCGGCAGGGACGCAGCGCTGGGCCCGACCGTGGCTGCCGGACACCGGTCCCATGGACGCCGGCCCCGTGGAGAGGCTGTGCTCTTGAAACGAAATGAGTGCTGACTCCATATGGGATTCTGCAAGGGGAGCCGCACTCCCTTTCTGATGGATTAGGGAACGCGTCCGTGGAGCAGAGAGCCGAGGTCGTGTCCTTGCTGCCCATGACGTAGGGACACGCGCGATTCACGGCTCCCGGGTTCTGGACACGATCCCGCGGGCAACGCTGTGCCTCTGGGGTCTGGCGAGGCCACACACACCCTGGACGCTGGACGGAGCGTCCAGACGAGCCCTGCTCAGAGCAGGTTGGTGCCGTGGATTTGTGCAACAGCAAGGGGCCCGAGGCATCGCCTGGGACCGCTCTGTGACTCCATTCTCACGGTGCCAGTGGGGCCTGCTGTCCAACAAACTCCTGGCTCTTCCCCCAGGGGCCCTTGGAGCCCACTTGGCCAGGCACACAGAGGTCTCAGTCTAACTGTGTGTCTACACCATTCTGCACGGACCAGAGACCCTTGAGCTCCGTGCCTCAGTGTTCCCGTCTGTGAAATGGGCAGATGCCATCCTTCTCAACAGAGCTCTTTGGAAGCAAGGGAGGAGCCAGAGGTCCTTGCAAAAATCTCTCCCTCCCAGGACCCACCCAGGTCAGGCAGTGTCTGTGGCGGGTCTGAGAAGCAGGGAGGAAAAGGCCATGGGGTCAGGACCTGCTGGAAGGCGCCCCCGGATGGCCAGGCCAGCCTCTCCCCTGACCGCCCGGCACTGTGGCTCAGTTAGCCAAGGTTTGAAAGTGGTGCTTAGGAAGGTGGGAGTGCAGCTCCCCCGTCCAGGCACCAGGCAGTCTCAGGCCTCGCCTGCCCCGCGAGATGCGTTGAGCCAGGAGCCCCTGGAAGGAGGTCGGCCTCCCTGGAGGAAGTGAGAGCTCAGTACCACCCACCCCTACCCGCCGGGGTGGCAGGCCCAGGCCCCACACACCCCCGGCAGCAGCCGCATCTGCGCCTGGAGCTGTCTACGCAGGCTGGAAATGCACCCAACCTACGGCGGGACCCCAGGGCCCTGCCCCTCCCCTCCCCCACTCCCACCCCGTCCGTCCGTCTGTGACAGATGCCCACCCTCCACGGCCCCTCCCCAGGCCTGCCCCCCTCTCGGACCTCCTCACCTTGCACCTGTTCTAGGCAGGTGCACAAACAGCGCAGAAAGAACGGGAGAGGGTGGGAGGCATTGCACTCCCAGTCTGCTGGGTCCTGGGGCCAGGCTGGGGGAGGGGCAGGCCCCCTGGGCCACAGGGAGAGGGCCCTTCCTGCAGGTTCCGCCCCTCTGAGTCTGGGGGTGGAGCCTGCCCGCCCCACACAATCCAAGAGCAGCCAGGATGTCCCCAGCACTGCTTGTCACTTTACAAGGAGGGAGGCTGTGACCCACTTTGGAATGAGCACAGAGAAGGTGAGAGACACACCCAAGGTCACACAGCAGAGCCGTCCCTCTGGGAGCCACACCGCGTGGCTGGACTCCCACGGGCAGACAGAGGACCAGGGGCCTGGACGACCACGGAGCCCTACTCGATACAGAACCCTGGTCACCGCCATCACACATGGAGAGACCCCGGGAGGGGCCGGCGTGACTCCGGGTGCCCTGGGGCAGGAAGCACACACAGGCGTGGGCTTGAGATGGACACAGGGAAGCAGCAGGGGCCGGGAAGAGCCCCACAGGAGCCCAGGGCCAGCGGGGCTGCCAGCCGCCCGGGAAGGTGCTGCCCAGGGTGGAGGTGGGGCCTGGGGGGGCCTGGGCAGAGGGGCCCGCATCGGGGAGGGCGGCCGAGCTCAGGGGTGTGGAGTTGCGTCTCCGAGGACCAGAGCAGGGCGGTGCTGTCCCAGAAGCAGCTACAGTGCAGGCGGCAGGAGCCTGGTGTTGCCTCCGGGGCCGGGGGAATCTGGCAAGTGGGTTTCTCAGGCCGAGACTGGCAGCCCTGCTTGTATGGGGGTGGGGGGGTGGCCAGGAGGCAGGAGAGGCGGGGAGAGCCCTGCCTGTGTAGAGGTGGGGTCCTGCCTGAAACACACCAGCAGCCCCAAGACCTCTCCCTGGGCCACCACATCTGGATCAAGCCCCCACCCTAATCTGTCGGCCACGCATAGCAGACATTGGGGGTCACAGCAGTGAGGACCCAGGGTTTCAGCACCCAGGGGCCACAGAGCCCTCAGTGGCCTGAGTCAGGTTTGGAGGGATCCTGGCCCTGTGCTTCCCGGCTGTGCAGCCCTGTTAAGCTGCTCAGCCTCTCTGTGCGGTGGGGATCGCCGCAGGGTCGGCGTGAGGACCAACCAGAGCTCGGCCCGGGCCCAGGCCCCCACAAACACGGACAGCACATGCAGAGAGAGCTGCCTGAGATCCCGGAGCTGCCACCGTCCCCTCCCTGGGCTGCGGGACCCCACGGACGCTCTGGAGCAGGTGGGGCCCGGGCGGCAGCCCACCCCCCCCCCCACAGGCCTTGCTCTGTCCAGCACCTGTGAGCAGCGGCTGCTTTCTGGGGGCCCCAAGTGGAGCTCTGCCCCCGCCCCCGGTGTGGCCTCTGCCCCAGCTGCACCCAGGGGTGCGGCAAGCAGAAGCGGCGCACCGGTCGCACCCAGCCCCTCGGCAGGGCGTCCGCCCGGTGCCTGCTGCCTCCCCGGGGCCGGGCGTGGCTGGGGCTCTGGCCGGCGCCCAGCAGGGTGGCCCCGCTCACCGTCCTCCCCGTGGCACGCTGTCTGTGCCGCCGGCGACACGGGCTCCCCGCGGGTTTCGCCAAACACTGCAAGCATTTAGTGGCCGGCGGGTTAACAGTGAGGCGTTTCATCAAACTGTCGGAAATAACACTCGGTGTTTGTCCTGTCCGGACAGAGGGCTGTTGTGCGAGTGTGGCTATTAAATCTGAAAGCTGCACCTGTCTCTCTGATGCACTGAACTCTTCCCCCTGGGATTTTAAACCAATAACGGGCGCGCGAGAACACTCCATTTCCAACAGGACTTGGCCACAAGTTCATCCTCGCTGTGTCTCCAAATCCGCCCCAATTCCAAAGCCAGAGGCCTGTGATGCAGCTCCTGTAGCCCACGGGTTCCGAGACCCTGAGTGGTAATCCTGGGGCGACACCGTCTGTCTCAGCTCCCGTCAGACAAAGAACTTGAACCCCGTCCAGAGTTGGGTCTGTACGGGAGTCAGGGGTCCTAAGGGGACACCAGCAGCCTGGACAGTGGCCAGCTACGGGGCCCACGGCGGTCACTGCGTCCCAAGGCACGGGCCGGGGTTGGGGAGAGACCGGGCTGACCTGCAGCCCCGCTGCCCCGGAGCCTCCGCCTGGCGCAGGGTACCCCGTGGTGACCCGTGTCCCCAACTCCAGCTCCACCCAGCAGCTCAGGCCGCGAGCTCATCTGGAAGTGGGATCTCTGGAGAGGTAAACTAAGCCCAGCCCTAAGGGATCCTGGGGAGCCTAAGGACCCTCTGGCCATCGTGAGCATTAACTGCCCACCTGGACCACACCAGGGCTGGCCCTGGGCGTGTCCAGGAGGGCGTGTCCAGATGGGGTCAGCGTGGGAATCGCGGACTGAATCATGCGGCCGACCCCGTCAACCCTGACATGCACACAGCGTGCGAGGCCACTTCCCGGCAATCCCAGACCCATGGTGGGGGGGGCGAGAGCAAGACGTCCTGCCGCGCGGGGCCGTGGGCGCGGACGCTGGTGTCTCCCTGCCGGGGAACTGGAATTGAGACACCTGCAAGGCCGGCCCGGTCGGCTGCCCCGGGCTCCCCTGGGACTGCCCGCCTCCGTGGCTGTATCTGTGTACACGGATTCTGTAAGTTCACAGAAAACGGAATTAACAGGCACTAATTTTGATGCATAAAAATCTGTGCTCCGTGCACAGCAAGGGTATTCAGAAAGTCCGTGGAAACGCAGTCTATGAGCAAACGCAGATCCCGGAAAGATTCGCACCCAAGAGATTGTCCTGTAATTCCATCTGAGTACCGTGTGTGTCCATGTGTGTATGTGCGTGTGTGCATGTATGCATGTTGTATGTGTACACGTGTATGGATGTGTGTGCATGTGTCTATGTGTATCTGTGTGTATGTGTGTTCATATGCATATATGTATGCACGTGTATGGATACGTGTGTATGCATGTGTCTATGTGTGTATGTGTGTATGTGTGGGTTTGTATATGTCTGTGAGTATGTACGTATATATGTTTGTGTGTATGTATGTATATATCTATGCCTATATGCATGTATGTGTGCATATGTGTGTATGTACGTGTGTGTCTATGTGTGAGTGCACTTATGGTGTGTATATGTATATGTGAGCATGCATATGTGTATGTTTATATATTTGTGTGCTTGTGTACGTGTGTGTATGTCTATGTAAGTACATGCATGTATATGTTTATGTGTGTATGCATGTGTGTCTCTGTGTATGACAAGTGTGTGTCTATGTGTATTATGTGTTATATGCATATGTGTGTGCATATGAGCATGTTTGTGTGCACATGTATGTGCATGTATATGTGTTCGTGTCTGTGTGTGTACATGCATGTGTATATGTCTAAGTGTATGTGTGTGCACACGTGTGTGCATGTATGTACCTGTGTGAAGTACAGTTTCTACTGAATGCACACGGATTTCACAGCATCCGGCAGTCAAAGTACCGAGAAGGAAGCCACCCCATCAGCGTGTCCGTGTGTTCCCTGCCCCCACACGGCGGACACACTCTGTGTCTCTGCAAGAAGGGAGAGGACATACAGGAACCCGAGCACACAAATGCAGCACTCACACTCACACACACTCACATTCTCACTCACACTCACACATTCTCACACTCACACACACATACATTCACACACACATTCTCACACTCACACACACATTCTCACACTCACACTCACACATTCTCACACTCACACTCACATTCTCATACACACACTCTCATACACACATTCTTACACACTCACACTGTCACACACACTCACATTCACACACACACATTCTCACACTCACACTCACATATTCACACACTCACATTCTCATACACACATTCTTACACACTCACACTGTCACACACACTCACATTCACACACACTGTCAACACACTCATGTTCTCACACTATTACATACACTCACACACTATCACACACGCTCATCCTCACCCACATTCACACTCACACACTGTTGCACTTACAGTCACATTCTCACACACTCATGCACTGTCACACTCATACACCGTCACACTACCACACTCACTCACACACACTGTCACCCACATTCACACTCACACACTGTCGCACTCACAGTCACACACACATTTTCACACACCCGTGCACTGTCACACACACTGGCACATACACACTGGCACATTCACACTGTCATACACACACTGTCACACACACCTTCACAGACATGTTCTCTCACACACATGTTCTCTCACACACATGTTCTCACACACGCACTGACCGCCCCACGCCTGACCCTCAAAGCGTCTCTCCGGATGCCCAGAGCCCTGCGCCCGCGGCCGGGCCAGCCTTGCTCTCAGAAGTGGGGCTGAAATCCCCACCCCCCCGCGTGTGTCTGGCGCTTGGCCTGACGGAGCGGCCGAGAGCAGGGTGCAGCCCCCCGGGGAAGGGGAGAGAGAAGAGCCGCCGGCCAGTTCCCGTCCGGGCCCGCCTCCCTCTGAAGAGCTCATTTACTACAAACACAAGCAATTCATCTCGGCGCCAGCTCCGCGGGGCTGCCGCGCAGGGCCGTGCCTGTCAGGGGGCAGGGGCTATGAGTGAGGACCCCCACCCCGTACGTCTGCATGACGTCACCGGCACGCCCACTCCTTGCCCTGGACTTGCACGCCTCCTCTCACGGGGAACTCACTCACCACAGGGCTCACTTCTCCCCTGGACATCACTCAATGACGTCACTACTTCCCAGGCTCCACAAGACCCCTGCCCACGGCTCCCACACTCTCACGGGGCGTTTGTGGCTAGACAGCCCTGCGAGTGGTGATGTCAGCTCTCGTGACCGCGACCTCCCCCCCGACTCTCCCAGGCCACCTCCTGTCCTGGAGGGACCAACAGGCCCTGCGTTCAGTCTCTCGGCCACCGTCCCCCATGGATGGGTCAGCGTGCCCTGCCTGGAGACACCGTGGGCCCTCGCGAGGCACTGGAACCGTGAGGAGCAGGTGGACAATGCCACAGCTCTCCTGGGTAATGGTCCGCAATGCCCACCAACAGTGATGGGTGTGAGACAGAAGCACGGACAGGCCTGTGGCCATGGGAGGGCCAGAGATGCCCATCGGAGCAAAGACCTGCATGAGTGACAGCAGGCGAACTGGAGAGACCCCGGGCAACGGGCACGCCGGGCGGCTCTGTGTGCTTCCAGGAACTCTGTGCAAGCTCTTGGGCAGGAAGGGGCACAGTGGGGGGGGGGGAGGCGGGGCCTTCACAGCCCCCCTGACCTGCCCCTGGCCTGTGCCAACTGCTCCTCCCTTCCCGGCACAGCAGGCGATGCAGCCAGGCCACCTGTTCCCCGGGGCGGGGGGCAGAGCCGTGCTCTCCAGGGAGCACAGCGGGGGTGGGGGTACAGAGGCCGCCTGAGGGGCCAGGACGATGCGGGGATTCAGGACAGCTGGCGCTCCTGCCGTCAAGTGCCCTGCACCTCCTTCCCCTGCGCCCTGCGGAGTGGGCCCCCGCCGGACCCCAGGCCCCGACTCTGAGCAAACGGAGAGCAGCGCTGGCGGGATTCGTCTTCGTTGCTTTTATCCTCACTTTTATGGAACTTTCGGAGCCAACGCCGCTGCACTGATTTTTTTCCTACTTTGCACAAATTCAGCGACGCCTTTAGCTGGAAACCTCGGTTTGCCATTTCCGGCCACCCATGCCCCTTGGTACAGGCACTGGAGGACAGGAGCTGTTTAGGAGGCGTCATCCTGAAGCCTGGGGGATGGACAGCGGGGCACCTGCCACCCTCCGACCCCTGCCCTGCCAGCCCCAGGGCAGAGCACGGCCCCCTGCTGCGGACGGATGTTCCAACAACTCTCCGGCTCCGGCTCCAGGCCGCCAGCTCGCTCGGCACAGCCCGCGGCCGGCGTGGGCTCCGGCGTGCCTGCCTCGGGAGCTGTGGAGGGCGCCTCCGGGCCCAGCAGGACGGGGGCCGGGGTCAGAGCCTGGCCCAGCCAGCTGGACCGGAAGCCCCAGGCTCTGTGACGCCAGCAGACGCGTCGCACAAGCCAGCGGCCTCTTCTGGATTGCTTTGCCAAAGTTTGGATTCTACTGATTTGTCGTAAATAAACCCAATTTTCACTCCCTTCACACAAATCATCTTTTTTTGGAACTGGTTTAAAAAAGAACGAGCAAATGCCCGGGCGATGAGGACATGGGCGGAGCGTGACGGGCGCACGGGCACCCAAAATGAAACGGAGGCGCCATGGGCCGCCTGTCTCCGTGGCAACAGGGACGGACCGCCCCTCCGGGCTCCTCTCCCAATGCCCCTCCAGCGTCCAGCAGCCATGAGAGAGGAGGAGCGGGCAGAGATGGGCAGCAGGTGGGTGGCCGGGTGCTGGCCTTGCCCAAGGACACGTGGGCGGGGGCCACAGCGTGGGCGGCCCCCGTGCCTCCCCTCACTCCACTCGGCAGTGTGAGGACACAGAGCCCACGGCTGCCTCCCCTGGGTCTTCCTGCGTCCGTGCCTGGCTTGGCCCCATCACCGTCGGCTCGGGGTCACGCAGGCTGCGTGCCCTGTGCGGTACAGGACTTCATCCTCCCCACAGGAGGTTGGCCCCCACCCTTGGCCCCTGGGAGGCGTCCAGCCCCCACCCCCGACTCTCCTGCCTGGGGTCCTTGGCCACCTGCCAGCCCAGCAGTGTGATCCAGTGTGGAGGCCTTGGCTCGTGTGGTCTCCACTTGACCTCCTGCGGGGCAGCGGGGCAGGCCGGGGTGGCCGAGGGTCAGGGACCCCTGGACACTGCAGCTGGCGTCAGGGTGGGGTGGTCGTGGGGATGACCCCCCCCCTGGGCCCAGGAAGGCGAGGAGGGCGCAGGTGGGCTGGCTCCTCTCCCACCGCCGTGGAAAACCCTGCCCCCAGGCTCGCGGCGGAGGCCGTGGGAAGACGCCGGAGCCGGCGCCCCAGCCGACTTCTCCCCGCCGCGTGGCACCGTGCCTCACGCGGGATGCGTGCAGAACCCGTGTTTGAAAACGCTGAATGTCACAAGGAAGAGCAGAGGCAGGCGGCGCGACGGAAATAGGCGCGCGTGGAGTGAGCCTGGCGCCTGCACACGGTCCTCCGCGAGCGCCGTGAGCAGAAGGGGAGGCAGAGCCCGTGTGGCTGCTGGCTCCGCCCTGGGCCCGCCAGCCCGGAGCAGCGGCTCCCATAGCGAGCACTGCAGGGGCTCCAGAGCCTCAGCCCCTCCAGCCCCTCGTGGTGCCCGCCACCACACCACCGCCGAAACGCGGTCACACCCACGGGACGGGAGCAGTGCCAAGACACAGGCCAGCCCTGGCAATGACCTGGAGAGAACCTGCACCTGCTAAAGGCCTCCCCACCCCCACCCCCTGCCTGCTGGTACCCGGCCAGCGCCTGCACCGGGTCTACCCCCACCCCTCGCCTGCTGGTACCCGGCCAGCGCCTGCACCGGGCCTACCCCCACCCCTCACCTGCTGGTACCCGGCCAGCGCCTGCACCGGGTCTACCCCCACCCCTCGCCTGCTGGTACCCGGCCAGCGCCTGTATGTCTGCTCCAGGGCCCTAAGCTGAGCCCTCCCGGGGATCATGAAGCAGCACCAAGGGCCTTACACACAGAAAACGTCCCAGCGTCACAGGAACAAAGCTCATTAGAAGCCACAGCCGGCCCTCACAGTCCTGCACCCCAGGACGGACACATCTGAGGGCGCCCGGGTGAGCACGCTGACCCCCGGCGCTCGGGGTGTCCGGCGGGTAGATCTGTGTCTGCCCAGCGCCGCGGACGGGGGTCCAGGGGGCTCAGGGACGCTGGGCAGAGTCCAGCTGCGGATGACGCAGGCTGCTGCCCGGCTCCTGCACGACACAGCAGTCCTCCCACTCCCTGCCCGGGGGGACAGCACCGGGCCCACATCGGCCAGCAGCTCCCGGCTCACGGTGGCTCCCATGTCTCAGGAGTGGCCACGGCAGTGCTGATGGGGACCCCGAGGCAGGTCGGGGGTCTGCAGGGAGCTGCATCCAAGTGCTGTGGGTCCCAGGGATCCACACTAAGGCAGCTTCCAACCTCTTCGCGAGAGGCACTGGGTTCCCATTCTTCTGATTTCCTGGTTACCCAGGGATGCGATTTTGCTCAGGCCCTGGACTTACAAAAGCAGGAAAAATAATGGGCCAGGATCTTATAAAAGATGAGAAGCAGGGCTAGCAAGGTTTCCATGGCACCCCGGCAACCGCCTCTGATGGATGGGGACCGACGGGATGCGGATCAGGAGGGGGCGTGGGGAAGGCCCGCGGGCCCTGGCTGGGGACCAGAGTGGATGTGGGATCAGGAGGGGATGTGGGGAAGGCCCGCGGGCCCTGGCTGGGGACCAGAGTGGATGTGGATCAGGAGGGGACGTGCGGAAGGCCCGCAGGCCCTGGCTGCGCCCTCTCCTTCACCTCCCGGAGAGGAGCACTCGGGACAAGCTGAGCCTGGGAAACCCCAGCTGCCCCGGTGCTGGGTGGGGCAGAGGTCCGAGGGTGTGCGTGTGCGCAGACGCTCCCATCACCTCCAGTCCACGGAGAAGTACCGGCTGTGATGCTGGGCCCCGGGATTTGCACACCAGGACACCCCTGGGTGTAGTCCAAAAACAGAAATCTCCAACAGCAATGTGTCTGCTGCCATTTACGTTCTCCACCTCCTTCAGAAGGGAGGAGGCAAACCATTCTGGAGCACTCCAGAACTTTCCAGAATGCTCGGTTCCAGTTAATTCGGGTTTGTTCTTGCCTTCACACATTTTCCTGCACCTGTTGCCTGCTGGGTTCACGGAACAGGAACCTGCAGACGGGTGAGACCTCACCCCATCACTGCTCAGTGACCAGGGTGCTGGAGGGGAGGCACTGAGCGATGCAGTGCTCCTCTGTGCCAAGCAAGAATGAGAACGAGGGGTGGCCAGTGGGGCCAGGAACGTCAGGGCTCGGGACACTCAGGTCTCATACACAGTACGGTGTGGGTCTCGGCTACTCCGATACAGCTCCTTGGTAAAATGCACCTGCGAAGCAGTGGTGAGCCTAAGCACGTGGGTCCCTGCCACCCACGCCAGAGACAGGTTGAGTTCCTGCCTCCTGGCTTTGGCCTGGTCTAGCCCTGGCGGGGCAGCCAATTGGAGAGCAAAACAGTAGCTGGAAGACCTCTCTCTCTCTCTCCCCCCTCTTCCCTCCCTCTCTCCCTCTCTCTCTCTCTGCCTTTCAAATCCAATAAGTAAATCTTTGCAGAAAAAGAATGAAAATGAAACATGACAGGCTCACACGCAGGTCCTCGCCTGGGAAGCTCCAGGCTCCCGGAGGTCACAGGTCCCTGTTACTGCGGTTACGGTCATCCTCACTGATGCCTGGCTACAAGGAAAATGGCTGGCTCAGGCCATCTCCACCGGACCACAGGGCTCAGCTCTGAAAGCAGAAGCCGCTTAGAGGGGCCGGCGCTGTGGCGTGGCGGGTAAAGCTGCGCCTATAGTGCCACATCCCATATGGGCACTGGTTCGAGTCCCGGCTGCTCCACTTCTGATCCAGCTCTCTGCTGTGGCCTGGGAAAGCCGTGGAAGATGGCCCAGGTCCCTGGGCCCCTGCACCCACGTGGGAGACCTGGAAGAAGCTCCTGGCTCCTGGCTTTGGATCGGCGCAGCTCCGGCTGTTGTGGCCATTTGGAGAGTGAACCAGCAAATGGAAACTCTCTCTCTCTCTCTCTCTCTCTCTCTCTCTCTCTCTCCCCCCCCCCCCTTTCTCTCTGTAACTCTGCCTTTCAAATACACAAATGAATTTTTAAAAAGGCACTGAGAGTACGATTCACCCCAGGGGCCCTGGCTTTAATCCACTCCCCAAGCGCTCAAAGCCATCAGCCACACAGCCCATGTGAGTGCTGCTCCTCACTGAGCCTCCTCCCCGGGGCCGCGAGAGGCACAGAGCGCAGCCGCTGTTCTGGGCCCCGTCCCATCCAGGTGCGCAGGTGTGGCCAGGGCCTGCTCCATCCTGTGACGTGGGGCAGCCACGGTGCATGCCGGGCAGCCGTGTGCACAGGGGAGGGACTGCCCTTCAGTGAAGAAGCTGAGGCTGAGAGACCACGGGGACTGCCCGGGGTCACATAGCCCTGAGACAGCGACAGTGCCAGCCGTGGACACACGCGTGTACAAGCATTTGCACACAGCGCTCACCATACCTAGAGGTGGAATCAAGGCAGGCGCCCAGGAGGGGATGCATGGAGAGTCCTGGTGCAGCCGGGAGCCGAGAGCCGGCGCTGGGTACAGAGCTCAGCGCAGGGACCCACGCCACAGTGTGGGCAAATCCCAGGTATCACGCCGGTGAGCCCCACACCATGGTGCCACGACGTGTGCAGCACAGGTCAAGCCAGAGACCAGAAGTGGACTCATGGTTGCCAGGGCAATGGAGTGTGACACTGAGGGCAAGGATTCCTCCTGGGGTGACTCAGAGGTGTCAGAACGGGAACATGGGGTGCGGACTACATGTTGCCGAAGTGTGAAGTCCACCTCGACTCAAAAAGCAAGCCAGAGGAGAAATGTTGGCTGAGTCTGAGTCGCTCCCATTGGCTGAGTCTGAGTCCCTCCCATTGGCTGAGTCTGAGTCCCTCCCATTGGCTGAGTCTGAGTCCCCGTTGGCTGAGTCTGAGTCCCTCCCATTGGCTGAGTCTGAGTCCATCTGCTACCTGAGCCCAGGTCCCTCCTGTGAAATTCAGATCTTCCCTGTGGCCACCGACGTAAGCTCCACCCGCTGAGACAGCAGGAGCTTTGGGAGTGGCAGGATGAGGGGAGGGCTGAGGGGGATTGTGGAGGCCAGAGTGAAGCCCACGACACCTATCTCCTCAGAGTTGTGGTCTCCCAAGCCTGGCTGGAGCAGGCTGCACCCTGTGGAGGGCGGCTCGGGGGGCATCACGCCTCCTGGGCAGGGGCCGTGGGCTCCAGGACACACCCTGCGCGCATCAGGAAGGGGAGGGGCCCCGGCTCTGCTGCGGGGCCCTCGGGCACCATTCTTCCGACTTTGCTGACCTTAGAGACGCCACTCACTTCCATCCTACCTCAGTTTACCCATCTGTGAAACAGGCTAATGACAATTCCTGACCTGGAGGGCTGCTGAGAGAGTTTGTTAATTAGTTTTTGAACGGCTTGGCAGCCAGTGGAACAGAAGGGCAGGGGTGGACTAAGGGGTGATTTCCTGGTCTCCTGCTGTCGCCCCCCAACATCCATGATGCTCAGACACGGGCACACACCCCACTACACACAGCCACACACAACCCAGGCACACATGTGCTCACATGTACACACACCCTCCACACACATACAGACACGCCTGCATCCATGCACACACCTCTACACACACTGACACACACAACCCAGGCACACATGTGCTCATGTACACGCACCCTACACACAGACACACCTGCATACATGCACACACCTCTACACACACTGACACACACAACCCATGCACACATGTGCTCATGTACACACACCCTCCACACACATACAGACACGCCTGCATACATGCACACACCTCTACACACACTGACACACACAACCCATGCACACATGTGCTCATGTACACACACCCTACACACAGCACACCTGCATACATGCACACACCTCTACACACATTGACACAAACAAGCCATGCACACATGTGCTCATGTACACACACCCTCCACACACAGACATGCCTGCATCCATGCACACACCTCTACACACACTGACACACACAACCCATGCACACATGTGCTCATGTACACACACCCTCCACACAGACACGCCTGCATCCATGCACACATACCCCTACACGCATGTACACAAACAAGCCATGCATGCATGTGCTCACACACACACGCACACGCACACTCCCTCTGCAGGGTGGGCAGTGATGGGTGGGAAATCAGCCCCTGCTGGGGCCTCCTCCAGGGCTGAGGGTCTGCAGTTGTAACTCGGCTGAGTTTTCTCTTTCAGGGGTGGTGCCTGGCCCTGGGGGACACAGGCCTGGGTGTCCTGGGCACAGGCAGGGCCGGGTGTCCTGGGCACAGGCAGGGCCGGGTGTTCCCAGGCAGGGCCGGGTGTCCTGGGCACAGGCAGGGCCGGGTGTTCCCAGGCACAGACAGGGCCGGGTGTCCTGGGCACAGACAGGGCCAGGTGTTCTGGCACAGGCAGGGCTGGGTGTTCACAGGCAGGGCCGGGTGTCCTGGGCACAGACAGGGTTGGGTGTTCACAGGCAGGGCCAGGTGTCCTGGGCACAGGCAGGGCTGGGTGTCCTGGGCACAGACAGGGCTGGGTGTCCTGGGCACAGACAGGGCCAGGTGTTCCCGGGCACAGGCAGGGCCGAGTGTCCTGGGCACAGACAGGCCTGGGGCCCTCCCTGGCGCCCACTGGGCAGCAGTCGGCGCTCAGGCCTGGCAGTCCAGGCCCTGCCTGCAGGCATCTTCTCCCCTGGCTAACACGGCTCTACAGACTCTGGGGAAACTGAGTCTACAGCCGGACATCTATTTCCTGTCTGCAGCCAGGCCAGGAGGGCGGCATTGTCCTAGCGATCCGCATGGAAGCCTGGGAGCCAAGGGCAGAGTCCCCCAGGCCCGGGCCCAGAGAAGCAGAGCCGCAGGTCCCAGGGCCGTCCCCACCCAGCTCACTGGGCAGAAGGTGCTGTCCGCAGGCCCCAGAGCCGCTCCTGGGGTGTGGTCCTCCCCCCGAGCTGCTCACTGGGCCTGGCCACTGCCCCAGCCACGCCTGACTCTGCACAAGGGGGCCCAGCAGCATGGCGGCTTCCTTCGTCACGTGGTCATTTCAGGCCAGGCTCAGAGCACCTGAAGCGACCTCACCACCACATCCCCGAGCCCACGTGTGCTCTGCACAGACACAGGCAGGAGGGAAACCGGCCCTGGACGCGGGGCTCAAACCCTCCTGCTCAGCCTGGCGGGCGGCACGCGCCTGAAGTGCATTCCGACGCAGAGTGCCATCTTAGACCAGCAAGAGCTGGGCACACGGGTCCAGGGGTCAGACACAGAACACGGCACAGATTTAAGTCCCAGCTCTGGCGATCTGCTTGCTGTGTGACCTGGAGCAAGTCCCTGACCTCTCTGTGTCTCCTCGGAAACAGGAGATAATTACAGCTCCTGTATCACAGCAGTGTTGTCAGGGAGGAGTTAGATGGGCCGGGGCTCGGAACGGTGTCCGGTGCAGAGCAAGCCCACGCGTGTGCTCCCCAGCCTGAGCCACACACGCCTCCGTGAAGGCGCCCAACCTCAGACTGCCCGCGAGGCCTGCCCTCACCTCCTGCAGAGGGAGAGGAGGCCGGGGCGCTGGGGCAGCCGAGCTCACATCCCGCAGCTGGCACAGACCGCGGCCGGCACGGCGCTTCTCCCTCCTGAAGCCCAGGAAGGACTCAGACTCCTTCTCAACCAAGCTCGAGGCCTCCGAGGCCACAGGGTGGACGTGCGCCCCCCACGCTGGGGTCTGCGCAGCCCCTGCTCTTGACAGAGCTGGCAGACTGGCAACTGCCACGAAGCCCCGGAGGGCCGGCTGGGCCAGGACCCCGGTCTGCAGCAGGCCCAGCCTGGGACGGGCCGGTGCACGGGTGCACCTCTGTCATCTGGGACAACGCCCGGAAGCTCTGGCTAGCAGTGCCCCCCCCCAGCGTGCACGCCCCAAACAGGCCCCACGAGCCCAGCTGGGGTCCCAGGAGAACACACCTGCTGAGCCCCCGCCCCCAGCTCCAGGCACCTGTCTGCCCAGGAGCCCTGGTGCCCAGGAGTCGGGAACCCCCTCACGGCAGGGCTGGGCCCAGGCAGAAGGGAAATTCCTTGCTTTGTCTTTTCTTTCTTTGACAGAGTAAGACAATGAGAGAGAGAGAGAGAGAGAGAGAGAGAGAGAGAGGTCTTCCTTCCATTGGTTCACCCCCCAGATAGCCGCTACGGCCAGTGCGCTGCGCCGATCCGAAGCCAGGAGCCAGGTGCTTCTCCTGGTCTCCCATGGGGTGCAGGGCCCAAGCACTTGGGCCATCCTCCACTGCCCTCCTGGGCCACAGCAGAGAGCTGGACTGGAAGAGGGGCAACCGGGACAGAATCCGGCGCCCATATGGGATGCCGGCACTGCAGGCAGAGGATTAACCAAGTGAGCCATGGCGCCGGCCATCACGTTGTCTTTACCACACCAAGACGCAGCGCGATGGCCCGCACTGGGCACCCAGTCTGTGCTTGCTGAACAAGAAGCCAACAAGCAAACACGGCTTGTGTGTGGGGAGCCCTGCTCTCGAGCGGGGTACGCTTTCGCACCAGCCTCGTCGCACCCAGGCTCCCTGTGGCCCCCGAGGCCTTTGTGCTGGGGCCACAGAGCAGCGTGTGGGGGCAGCAGAGACAAGGCCCACACAGGAAAGTCCACGGCGGCCTCGTCTGTTTCAGCCCCGAGCGGAGAGAGGATCGGCCAGGAGACAGGACACGACTCAATGGCACGGCGCCCGGGGCCTCCGGGCCAAGCCCCAGGAGTGCGGTGCTCGGTGGAGAATCAGACAAATCAGACCCAAGCGGAGCCACTCCACTTCCGGGATCCCCTCCCCCTCCTGGGGACAGGCAAACCTGCGGGGACAGGTGGGGGGGGGGGTCTCCTGCGGCCAGGCACCAGTCAGCTTCCCCCGAGGCGTCTCCATGCCCAGCCACTGCAGGGCAGCGAGGGCTGCTTTGGGGCCTGGCTGGGAGGTTCTCAGCTGGAGATGGGTCTGGCTCTGCAGAGGCCGCAGGATGGCGACGGCCAGGCACGGGCCAGCCAGGAGGCAGAGAGCATAGCTGGGCCCACTGGGCCCCCTGGGACAGCCCTCCCCAGACAGCAGCGCCTGAGGACACCCAGGGCCTCAGGACTGTCCATGGAGTGGACCCTGAGGACTGGCTGAGCCCACGAGGGTGCGGAGGCTTCCACAGGGCAGCTGGGTCACTGGGCACGAAGCTGGAACAGCCTAGAAACCGTGTCAGTCCCCACACCTCCGACGTGGGCATGGATGTCAAAGACAGGACGAGAAGTCACAGAAGCTCACGGCCAACAGCAGGACAGAGCTGACCACTGTGTCCCTTCTTCCACTCGCCAGGCCTGACGGGCGCCCCACGGATGCACGCCCAGGGCTTCCGCCTGAGAGCCTGCAGGATGCGGGCAGAGCGAGCCAGCCCCACGTCCACCTGCGCGCCCGGGACGCTGTCCCGCTGCTCCAGAATCAGGAAGCCTGGACTCCTGTGCGGGACTTGAGCGAGCCGTCAGGGAAGTGGCGCTGACCCCGGAGAGGGTGCTCCACTGTCAGAGCTGACCTGGTTCACGTCAGGCGCTGGACAGCTCCGCTCCTCCCAGCACCGCGCGGCCGTCACCACCACGTCACGGGTGACGCCTCACACCCACAGGCTGCTGCCTCCTGCAGCCCGGGAGGTGGCAGACACACCGTGGCTGCCAAGGACTTCCCTGGAGAGGCCGAGTTATTGATTTGAGAGGCAGAGAGAGAGAGAGAAGAAGAGAGAGAGATAGAGAGAGGTCTTCCATCCGCGGGTTCACTCCCCAGCTGGCTGCAACACCCAGGGCTGGGTCAAGCTGAAGCCCGGAGCCAGGCGCTCCATCCAGGTCTCCCACGTGGGTGCAGGGCCCAGGCACTTGGGCCATCTTCCGATGCCTTCCCAGGCCATTAGCAGGGAGCTGGATCAGAAGTGGAGCAGCCGGGACTCGAACCGGTGCCCCTATGGGATGCCGGCATGGCAGGCGGCAGTTTTGCCCACCCCGCCAAAACACCAGACACAAGTTTCCATTTCTGAGTCACTGCAGGTTCCCAGCACCGAGAGCCGGGGCCACAGGGCTTCTCGTGCCCCTCGCCGGGTTCCCTGGGTGCTGCCGTGGACACAGTCAAGACAGAGAGCTGTTCCGTCCCACAGTGGTCCTCTGACCACCCCCACCTCCCCCACCACCCCGTGGCCCTGCAGGCACCCAGGAGCTCTCTCTACCTCCGGACCGGTGGCCAGAGGGACCCACAGTTCTCTCACTTCTGTGGCTGAGAGGAGCCCCAGAGTGGACGTGCAGCCGTCGCTTAACCCTCCACCGGCCAGGGGACCCCTGGGCTGCTTCAGGCCGGGGTCATCCACAGATAGAAGGCGAGGTGCCCTGCCGTGTGGCAGTCACAGGAGGGGTGGCACCATTAGTGTCAACAGCACTCAAGCCCCACAGCCGCCGCCAGCAGCAAACGCGTGTTCCCATCCCCCACCTGGCCGGCGCTGGGGCAGCCTGGGTTTCTGTCTGAGCCATTCTGATAGGTGGGGTGATGTCTCGGGCTTTAATTTACATTTCTCAAGTGCATTGCTCAAATGACTAATGATGTTTAACATCCTTCTGTGTGCTTTTAAAAATACTTTTTTAAAAAATTAATTTGAGAGACAGAGCAAGCTTCCATCTGCCAGCTCGCTCTCCAAATGCCAGGAACCGGAAACTCAATCCGGGTGCTGCCCCACACCAGTGGCAGGAACCCAGCCGCCACAGCTGCCTCCCAGGGTCGGCGTCGGCAGGAAGCCGGAACCGGGAGCAGAGCCAGGCCTGGAACCCAGCACCGCGCTGTGGGACAGAGCCCCAGCCGGCAGCTCGGCCAACAGCCCAACGCCGGCCCCTCCGTGCTGCTTCCTGCCACGCTAGTAGCCTGTTAGGTGTGGTGTCCCTGACACCTTCTGCCCATGGTTAATTGGACTCTGTTTTCTCATTGTTGATTTTGGAGAGCTCTTTACATATTCTAGAACAATCCTCTGTCAGCGGTGCGTTTGCAAATCGCATCCCACTCAGCAGCTTGCCTTTTCATCCTCTTGGGAGGGCCTTCCAAGGAGCGAACTTTAAGATTTTGATGAGCTCCGATTTATCAGTTTTTTGCCTTTTATGGATCTTGACTTTGGTGTCAGATTTCAAAATTCTCCGCCCAGGCCTGCATCTAAAAGAGTCTGATTTTCTTCCAGGAGTTGCTCACATCACCCTGGATTCCGGGTTTGGTGTTTGAGTGACGTGGGCGATCCCCCGAGCTGCTCCCTCCTCCCTGGCCGTGAGGTCCTGCGGCAGCTCCTCTGTGGAAACGGCCCCCTGTGAGTGCCCCACTGCTTGGCTCCTGGGCACATCTGGGGGTGCTGCTGGCGTCTCTGTTCTCTCCCACACACTCTCGGCTACTGTAGCTACACAATACGTCTTGTGATCTTTGCCTTTGCATGTAAATCTTAGAATAATCGCTATGCACAAAACTACTGCTGGAAATCGGGTGAGAATCGCATTGGGGTGGCCACTGCACCCCGTGTTGCAGTGCCTGGGATGGAGTCTCGGCTCTGCTTCTGACCCGCCTCTGTCCACGTGCATGGGAGGCAGCAGGCCACGGCTCAAGGACACATGGAAGCCCGAACATGGAAATCCGGGCCCCTGGCCTCTGCCTGGCCCAGCCCCAGGAGCTCATGGAACATCTTTCTCTCTTTTAAATAAATAACTAACTTCAGGGGGAAATGCACTAAATTTCTATTAATACATATGAATCTAAGAATTGATCTCTCACTGCTTTGAGTCTTCTGCTCCATGGACATGGTATATCTGTCCAGGGTGAGTCTTACATTTGTTTAATCAGCATCGTGTAGTTCTTAGCACACACATTCTCACACAGCTTTTTTTTTTTTTTAGATTTACATCTAAATATGTTCTTTCTTGAGTGACTGTCAATGGTATTGTACTTTTATCCACAATGTCTACATATTCATGGCTCATAGACAGAAATGCAGTTTATCTTTGTATATTTATCTTCCATTCTGTGGCCTTCAAGAACTCGCCTGTAACTTCTAGGAGTTTCTGTTGTTTATAAACTGCACGCTGGGTCAGAAGTGCAGCAGCAGGGACTCGAACTGGCGCCCACATGGGATGTCGGTGCTGCCGGCAGGGGCTTTAACCCCCTGCACCACAGTGCCAGCCCCAGGCTGGGTCACCGACTTTGCCACCTAAAAACGAGGCATGCCATCCCTTCTCTTCCTGCAATGCAGCAGCTCGAGGCCCTGCCTCCACGGTGACAACAGCCACCCTGCACCTGCTCCAACCTTAGGGGGAGGCACGCAGGGTCTCACAGGTGCACAGACGAGGCCAGGCACAGGCTGATGTAGATGTTCCCGGTCAGCTGGAGGAAGCCTCCCCTCTTCCCATCCCATGAGAGCCTTTTTTGGGAACACACGCTGAATTTATCAAATGTGACTGCGTCGGGAGATGTGCCTGCACGCCTTCTCTTCTTCCGCCTCTGTTGGTGGAGCTCGCACCGAGGGTCTCCCGGTGTTGAGCCATCCTTGCATGGTGGAGCGAACCCCCTTGTTCATTCGCTCCTGTTTTCCTGGGGCTTTTTCGTCTATTTTCATGAATCACACTGGTCTGCACTTTTCTCTGTACTGTCCCTGTTGCCTTGACATCAAAGTAACACCAGCTTCACGGAATGAATTGAAAACGTTAGCTTTTCATAGCTCTCTCCTGAAGCCAGACTGTCCCCCCGGCTCCTCCCTTCTGTCAACAGAAACACTCCTCAAGACCAGGAATTCCGAAAAACGGAAGGAAAACGCCGAGCACAGGCCCTGGAGCCCTGGGTGGCTCCTCACCACCCAGCTGCCTCGCATCTCTCTCAATCCCACGGCTGGGGCCAGCCCCGGGGAGGTGGGGAGGGATGCTGCCCTCCCGGCCTTACCCCCCTACCCACCCCCCCGGAATCCTCACCACAGCAGGCAGGGCAGCTTGCAGCACCAGCTCTGGGCAGAACTGGTGCTCTCCTGCCACCCCGAGTTCTGGAAGGTGAGCGTGGAGGGTTTCGAAGGGATCTTGGTCCTGCTAACGAAGCTCAGGCGTTGGACGTAATTTAAGTCGCATCAACATGGAGCCTTCTCAGAGCTCAGGGACTGGAGTCAGAGTCAGCACCCAGACCGGTGGCTGTTCTGCCACCCAGGGCTTGACCTCAGTCCCCAGGGAAGCCGTCGGGGACGCCCCTGCCAGGCAGCCAATTTGGAAAGGGGGGGGGGGACAGGTCTGTCACACTCTCTGCTCACAGCACGAGTCAGGTTCTTCTGCATGGAATCTGTGAGGCCTCCCACACACCAGCGGCCCGTGGAGGCTTCGTCAGTGCCGGGGCCACACTGCCCAGGCCCCTGGGAGGGTGACTGGCAGCCGCTCCCGTCAGCCCATGTGGAACCAGTGCCTCCTCCCAGGCCTCCAGCAGCCGCGATCTCACGGAGGCCCGTGCGTCCCGTGCTCGCTCAGAGCCTCAGGCCTGTGAGCTTCCGCGCAGGGGGCCTGGGTGAAAAACGACTTC
The DNA here is from genome assembly GCF_051225735.1 of Oryctolagus cuniculus. Taxonomy (NCBI): domain Eukaryota; kingdom Metazoa; phylum Chordata; class Mammalia; order Lagomorpha; family Leporidae; genus Oryctolagus; species Oryctolagus cuniculus. Next base: position 163,132,926 of record NC_142873.1, read on the forward strand.
TTCACCTGGCAACAGAGCCCCTGGCAACGCTCAGGGCTGGCGCTGTGGCACCGTCTGTTAGGCCTCCACCTGCAGTGCCTGCATCCCATATGGGCGCCAGTTCAAGTCCCACCTTCTCCTTCTCTGATCCAGCTCCCTGCTAATATGCCTGGGAAGGCAGTGGAAGACGGCCCAAGTGCTTGGGGCCCTGCACCCTCGTGGGAGACCCGGAGGAAGCTCGGGTCAGCCCAGCTCCAGCTGCTGCGGCCATCTGGGGAGTGAACCAGCAGATAGAAGACCGACCTCCCTCTCTCTCTCTCTCTCTCTCTGTCTCTCCCTCTCTGTCTCTCTCTCTCTGTCTCTCTGTCTCTCCCTCTCTCTGTCTGTAACTCTGCCTCTCAAATAAATAAAATATTAAAAAAAAGATGCTCAGGAGCACACGGACCTCAACCTCCCCCATCCACCCACGCACACATGTAAACATACATCACACACGTACACATACATGCACACAACAAAAGCATTAACACAACTGCAGGTGCACAACCTCGCACAGGCACACACATATGCACACAAACCACACCTGTGCATGTAACCACACCCACGCATGTGTGCACATAACCAAACACATGTACACTTGTACACATATGTATGCACAACCACACACACATGTGCATGCAACCACAACCACATCCATACATGAACGTGTGCACACAACCGTGCACGTGCCTGCACACCACACACAAGCACACAATCACAGCCACACACACACAGATGCACACAACCACACATACAACTGCATGCATACACACAGATGCCCACAAGCACACACGTGTGCACACACACACCAACACAGACTTTTCTGGAACAAGGCTCCCAGCCCTCTGTGTTCCAGCCGGGCCTTGGCCACTCACTGCTTCTCGTCCTCCCACGAGGGAGACCCAGGGGACAGGAGTCTCGGAGGCTCAGTGGCAGGTGCTGGGGCAGGGACAGGACAGTGAGCCTGTGCACCTGCAGCTCGGGGCGGGGCAGCCAGAGGTGCCCGTGTCTCCCTGAGGGGGATCCCCTCAGACTGGAGCCCCTGCAATGGAGGACACCGGCCGTGTCTGCTCCAGGAGCCCGGCTGCCCCTCCTCCTGCCTGACCCCCAGCTGACCCCACTGCCCTGGCCTCAGGGAGCTCTGGGTCTGGGTCCCAGTGACCACACTTCCGACGTACCCTCCTCGGTCCTCAAGGCACAGCCTTACAAACTGGTATGGGAGGTGCCCAGCTGGTGTGAATGCCCATCTGGGACTGGGACAGCCATCTCCCTCCGCGGACTATGGGCCACTGAAGGCAGCAGCTGCTGTCCCAGCACAGCCCAGCCACACAGCTGGGGACGGCGGCCGCCTGTTCCCTGCCATCCGGGGCGGCCTCCTCGGAGCAGTTGGGTAGCAGGCGTCTGCCTCAAAATAAACCACGTTGCTCAGCTGGGAATTTCCACAGGAAACACCTGTCCTGAGCAGACGTCCACTGCGTTGGCCACGGGTCCCTCGTGGGCACCCGGAGTGAGAAGCGTGGCTGGCAGGAGCTCAGAGGGCTTCTGAGGATAAGATCGCAGACTGGCACGGAGCAGCCACAGGCACCGGCCCCGGTTACACCGCTTGGCAAGCAGACGGCCACAGTCTGGGTGGATGGCGGTCAGTTAAATACGATCCTGGGGCAGGCGCCGTGGCGTAGTAGGGGCACCTCCGCCTGCAGCGCCAGCAGCCCCTGTGGATCCTGCTCTCTGCTGTGGCCTGGGAAGGCAGCGGAAGACGGCCCAAGTGCTCGGGCCCCTGTGCTCGCGTGGGAGACCCATGAGAAGCCCTTATTGGAAATTCTGGAACACAGACGTGGGGGTGCCTGGTCTCCGTCCCAGCCTGAGTATTTGAGTAATTTCACCCCCAGCTCCCCTCCCCCGCCCATGCCGCTACTGGGCTTCGACATCTGTGGGGGCTGAAATGGATGTGATCCTGGGACAAGGACTGAGGGACGAAGGGAACCCGGATGTGGGCATCGGGGCCTTGGCTCTGGTGACAAAGGACGCCACATTCTGTGCCGTGTCCGAGCACAACCGGGGCCTGCCGCTCCCCAGGAGAGCAGCAAGTGCGTACCTGTGGCCACCTGCACAGACCCCTCCCCCGCCCCCTTGGGCCTCCGTGCTGACCGCTCTTGCCCACCATGACCGTGTCCAGTGAACCTCTCCCTGAAGCAAATGAACTCGCGCAGCCCCGAGACATGAGCCCCATGGCAAAGCCAGGGAGTGTTCCCTCCGAGCCCCAAGCCCCCCACCCCACGTCGCCCTCTCTCCCTTATGGATGCCTTCCCCGCTCCCCACCACCTCCTCCCGTCCCCTTCCCACCTAAACCCACCCCAGGCAGTTGCAGCCCCACTTCTCTCACTCACACTGAAGTGATAATGACTGGAAGAGACAAGAGATGGCTTCTCCTGGGCTCATCTACGTGCCAATCATGACAAATTCTCAAGCCGACAGAATGACACTAGGATGGTGGAACCCGGAGCAGTGCTGAGTCCAGGTGGGAAGGCAGAAGCCATCCAGGGTAGCAGGACCCCGATCCCGTCTGGGCTCCACGTGGGCACACAAGCAGCAGTGGGCGCATGGGGCAGGACCCGACGGAGCAGCCGGGGGGCAGGCAGATCCACTAGACATCAGGCCGCCTCCCAAGAAGGGGCGGAGGGGCGGGGCCCCTGTTCACAGGGACTCTGAGACCACGGACCATGAGGAAGCCCCTGGCAGACACACTCCCCCGCCCCGTCCCGCAGCCCCACAGCCCGGCCTCAGTTCCCACTGCTGGTGCTGCCTCTGTCCAGCAGCCACTGGGGAAGCCCCCGGGGGCCTCATCACGGGGCTGGCCACGGTGGGAGGCAGCGAGGACGAGAGGGAGGACAGCCAAGGGCAGGAGGGCCAGTGAGCAGACGGGTGGTCGGGGGCTGGGAAGGCTGCAGGGCAGGAGACCCAGAGCTCAGATGAGCGCAGCGCGCCACGGCCGACTTCCATCCTGGGGAGAGGTGCGGGTACAGAAGAAGAATCCTGCAGCACGCTGGCGCAGGACCCACAGCGGGCGCCGCCCTCCTGCACCTGCTGGCCCTCTAGAGCCCCGCTCCACCCTGGCTGGCCTCTCTCCTGCTCACAGACCAGTGGGGGCCTCGGCCTCTCCCCCGCAGCCAGACCTTCACAAAGGGAGGGGCGAGGGGGGAGCCCAGCACAGCTCTGAAGTCAGCTCCCCACTCCTGGCGTCCCAATTACACAGGTCGGGTCCCGAGGCTCCTGGGAGACAATTAGGAGGCCACCACCCGCCCCTAGCAGCGGGAGTCCTGGGAGGGCTTCGGGGACCTGGCCCTGAAGTAGTACCGAGCACTCTCGGTTGGCCACGGCTGGGTGCGGAGCCCCGAGCCCGGCCAGGGGCCCTCGTCCTGGCAGCTGGAGGGAGCCCCTGTGTGGCTGGGCGTGGGGGTCCCCAGGGCTCTGACGTGGGCAGCCCCGCAGCCCCCAGCCTGTCACTGGAGGCAGACTAACTGGAGTTAATCTGTTACGTAACCGCCACTCCCCACTCAGCGGCCTCGTGAGTCCCGGCCCCCTTGCGTTCTTGGAAGGGGGCTTCGAGGAAGAAACCGGCCGCACCCCTGCTCCTGGGCTCGGGCCCCCTCGAAGCCGCCGCTCCTGCCCGCCCCTCCCATCTGCCTGGCACCAGGCGGGAGAAGCCCTGTCAGGCCAGACTTCAAACGCAGAAATCTAGATCAAGGATATATTTGGCTTTCCCAGCTAATCTTTACATCAGTTCGGTCTCTGCTGACTTGTAACCCTTTGAAGAAACCCTGGCAGCTGTGTTTGGGTAGGGCCGAGGTCTCTTACGCAGCCCCAGCCAGAAGCCCCCTGGCTCCGGAAGGCTCTGCCTTCTGCAGCTTCCCCGTGGGTCTCCCACGGAAGAACTCTCTGGGGAACGCGAGACCCAGGAAGCTCGCAAAGCGACATCCGCCAGGCACCTTGTTGGATTCCGGGTCAGAGGCGCTGGGGCGGGACGAGGAGGCAGGGTGGGGTGGGGCCGGTCTGCCCAGTGCGGGACCCCTGCCCCCGAGCACGCAGCCCACGCGTGGCGTAGAGAGCTGCACACAGGCGCGACGGGCGGCCCTGCTCCCCTCCCCAGGGCACCGAAGGCAAGGAAGCAGGTGATTAAATAAAACGCCAGGAACAGACAGGGGGGTCCACCCCCTGCTCCCCCTCCCCGGTGCAGTGCGCCCCAGGGGGAGGGGAGGGGCCGCCCTCACTGCCTGGAGATTGGAGCCGCCTCCTAAAGTCGTGATTGAAGGGAGCATTCCAGTCCCCGACGAGTGTCACAGCCGCCGACGCGAGATGGATTCCAGCGGCAATCAATGGAGCAGCAGCAGCTGGAACCCGGCGTGAGCCAGGATTCACCGGGAGCCAATGTTGTGGTCGCAGCGTTTGACTCCAGCCATTAGAGCTCAGCGCCAGGGCCCCAGCTGCTCAGGGACTCATCCCGGGGACGGCGACAGCCAATCCAGCGGCTCCCTGCCTCGAGGCCCGGACGCGGCACCGCGCCAGTGCTGGGCTGACACACCCCACACCCCGGGCGGGAGCAGGGCAGGGGACGCACGGGGCCTGGGTGCACGCCCCAGCCCCCAAGGAAGCTCGCACTTGGGGCTGCCTGCCGAGCAAGCACCGCCCCACAAGCTGCTCCAGCCGCTCCCGGACCAGCGGGCCCCCGCGCCTGCCGAGGGGGCGACCGGGGCTCCAGCGAGGGCGGCCTCGCCAAGCTGCGGGTTCTTCGGAGCCCTCAATATGACCACATTCCCCTCCCCACCCCCCAAAGAAACCCTACAGCAGCAGCTCCCTGAGACTCAACCTGGTTCCTCCGTCTACAAAGAGGATCCACACACAACTCAGTCCCAGGCAGAAACAACCAACCAAGCCCGCACTCTGGGAGCCTGAGCTGAGAAGCCCCTCCCCCGACGCAGCCAGCTGCCTGCCGACCCCCGGCCTCTCGCCTACCTGCCCCAGCCAGGGCCGAGCCGGGCTGCCGGGTGCCCAGTGCTCACCCGCAAGGCCAGGGGAAGCTGCCTTAAGCAGTGCGTCTCCCGCTGGGGACCAGGTCGGCCTCCCTTGCACGCCCTTTGTGATGCAAAGCGACCCAGACCCTCCTCCCAGAGCTCTGCCCGGGGGACCCACAGAGGTGACAGTACCAGCTCCTCCTCGGGAGCTCAGTGACAGAGACTCCGGTGCAGCCTGGAGCAGGAGAGACAGAGGTCAAACTTCAAAACCACCGAGAGCACCCTGTCCGCCCAAAGCCGAAGCCGGGACCGGCCCAGGGGACGCGTCAGCCGGACTGTCCTCCGTGAATTTCCAGCCGCCCAGCCGGCACTCCCCAAGCTCCCTGGCCTCCTTATCAAGATGTTATCATCTTTCCATCTGGCAACTTAGCAACCACAACAATGAAGGAACCTTCCAGGGCCCCAGCAGGCGCCCTGCCCCCTCGGGGTCTGGCTGAACCCTGGGACAGCCTCAGCCCAGCGCGAGGGCACTTGGGCCAGGGACACCCGGCAAAGCCAGCCTGAGCACTCGGGCTGCCTTCAGCTGGCACAAGCAGGCTCAGCCCAGGGGGCTGAGGTCCAGCCAGCGCCCCACACCCGACACCCAGGGGTGCGAGGTTAACCTCTCTCTCCCGGCTCCGGGGCAGCCCAGGCCGGCTGCACCAAGGACCAGAAGGGCGGCCAGTCCTCACGTTTGAGATGCTGGCCCCTGTGTTCAACAGCCTGTACCCCTGGGTGCTGAATCCTCATCAATCCTGGCTAGCTCGGGCGCGCTCGCAGCCCGTCCCCTGCCGACTTCTGAAAATCAGGACGCGCACACGATCCTCCCTCCCCTCGCCCCACTCCCCCGGCCTTATCTGGGGGTGGGGGCGGCGCAGGCAGCCTGGCCTGCTCAGGTGCCTCCCGGCCCTCTCCTCCCCAACGCGGGAGCGCAGTGCATCCCAGTGGACAAACTTGAGAACCGCACGCGGCTCCCTCCGCCTCCACCTGCGTCCTCTCCGCTCTCCTTTCCAGCCTGGGACCCAAACGCGCTGGCTGCGCGGGAGCCCCCCGCCAGGAGGGCGAGAGCGCAGAGAAAGCCCCACCGGCCAACAGGACGCTGCGCCCTGGTCGCCCCAGGCGAGAGCTAGAGAAGCCGGGGGCGCGCAAAGTTTCCGAAGAAGGGTCTCCCTTGACATCCCCCACCGCCCGCAGCGGACCCGGACCCCCGTTATCCTTCCAGCCGGCCCTGGAGTCCGGGACACAGCGCACTCCCGGGGGTGTGTGCTCCTGTGTTTGTGGGGGGGGGAGGGCACCAGGCGAAGCTGCCCCCAGAGTCCCACCTCTCCCCCCACCCCCAGGTGCCCGCCAGCTGTGCGCGCTCCCTGGCCCCCGGGTCACCCGAAAACAGCTGGATCGGCAGCTGCGAGCCTGGGAGACCCCCATTCGCCCGCGGCGCCCCAAGGAGGGGTCAGGGCCGGCAGAGTGACTGCCCTGGTTCTGGCTTCCTCCAAGTCTCCCTGCAAAGCTCTCTCTCGGAGCAAGGAGAACCCGGTTCCCCCCCTACACACGCCTCCCCTCCGCCCCGGAGCCGCGGCCCCCGCGCCCGCCGCGCCCAAGGGCCCGCGCCTCGCCCGGGACCTGGGGAGGAGGCGCGCCGGGGCGGCCGGCCAGGACACTGCGCTGCTGGCGCCGCGAGCTAGGGCGCGCCCGGCCGGCCCCGCTGTCCGGATTGCTGGGGCGGGCGCCCCTGCCTGGATCCCGGACGCGCGGAGCCCAGGAGAGCCTTCCGCTCCCTGCGGGATCGCGTTGCTCCGGGCTCTGGGCGGGCGCCCCTCGCCGGCCCCCGTGCACCCGGTTGGCGGCGAGCAGGGGTCGCTTTATTCGCAACACTGAGGAAAGCGCCGCTTCAACGCAGCTGCGCACCCGCACGCACCCCGCGCCAGCCCGGCCGCTCACCTGAGTCCTAAAAGCTGTTGAATCCACATGGTCACGTTTCGGGGAGCGGAGCCTCAGACCTTGCTCGCCCCGGCCATCTGCGCGGCGCCCGCGCCCGCTCGCCTCCGTCCCGCGGCGCCGATCTCCGGCTCTCGGTCCGCCGCCGCCCGCCGCCCGCCGCCCGCCGGCCGCGGGGCGCACAGCGAGTCACAGCGCGGCCGCGCGGGGCTCCATGCCGGCCGGCGCGCCGCCGCCGTTGGGGCGCATGGCTCAAGCCGGGCGACCCGCGGGGGCGCACATCCTCCGGCCGGGGCGCGGGGCTGGCGAGCCCCTCCGGGGGCGACACAGCGAAGGCGGTGTCGGCGGCGGCGTGGGGCGCGCTCTGGTGCTGTCGCTGCGCGGCGAGGGTCCGAGGGGCTGCGGCTTCGCCCTCCCGGGCTGCGAGGAGCGAGGCCCGCGGCACCGCCGCGCGCGGTGCGTGTCTCGCTGCGCGCGGATCTTGCCTCCGGAGCCCCGGGCTGAAGGGGCGACGCTGCCCCCGGGGTTTGGGCGGCAGCGGCACGGGCGGACTCGGGTCCCCTCTAAGCGCCGCCGGGTCAAGGGGCTCCGCTGGGGACTCCGCTGCCAGTCGGCGCCGCTTCACTCGCCCGGGAGCTCCGTCTGAGCGCTCGCTCTGCAGACGGCCGCGGCCAGGAGGCTGGAAGGAGGCTGGCAAGGGAGGCGCGCAGGGCGAGGGCGCCGGGGAGCGCGGGGCGTGGGGACGCGCGGCGGCGGCGCCGCGCGGAGGAGGCGCGCGGGGATCCCGGGGCCCCGCCGCCCGCGCCCACCGCGCCCTCCGCAGAGCCGCCCGCGCCGCTCGGCCTCCTCCCTCTGCGCGTCCGCCTCTCTGCCCGCTCGCCCCCGCCTCCTCAAGCGGGTCCCAACTCCGCCCGCCCGGCCCGCTCACGTCACCCGCCTCCCCCGCCCCTCGGACGGGAGCCGGGGGCCCCCGGCGCGACCCCAGCTCCCGCTCGCTGCTGCGCCTCGCAGTGGCCTGGCCTGGGCGACCCCGCAGGCGGGGACTCTGGCGGCCCCTTCCCCATCCCCGGCCTCGTCCCGGTCCCCACCTTGGGAAAGGCTCGAGAGAGGCCGCAGGCTCCGATTGGACCGCCGGGCGCCGGCGGATGGTGTTGCCACGGTAACCGGATGGCTTGCGAAGCTGCTCCGGGTTCTGTCCCGGTTACTCGGGTGCGCCCGGCGGGCCCAGCCTGGAGTCCTGACCCGGGGAGGGGGCGTTCCCGAGGGAGAACGCGGAGGGGCGCGACACACAGGGGCTGCGCGCAAACTTTCCTGTGGGCGCAGCTGTGCGCGCGCGGGAGAGGCTGCGGGAGGCTGGAGGAGGGGCATCCTCCCCCCCACCCCGGGGGAGCCCTTCCCTTCCCGCTGCGTGGGCCCCTGGCTCCGCGGTCCGGGTCAGAGCTTCTGCCCTCCAGCGCGGATCCCAGCCTCCGCCTAGGCCGTGGGGATCCAGTGGTCCCTGGGGCCTCGGGTCCTGCAGCTCCTGCCGGCTCCTGCACGGTAGCTTTTCTGGGCAGGCCTGCCCCGGGGAAGACTCAGGGCAGAATTCCGGGAACCTTGGTCCCCGGCTCCACCAGGCACCCCCGGCCCCTGCCACACCAGCCCACTGGCCAGGCGGTGGCGAGGGTTGAAGGCCAGACCTGCCGACCCCTGGTGGACGGAGGACGGCTCTCTTCTCAGTCTGACGCTGCCAATGGGTTCAGACTCCAGCACCTTAGAAATCTTGCCCAGGAAGGCGTCCGCAGGAACCAGGGAGGCCAGGCCAGGTCCAGGGCTGAGAGACTTCCTGCAGCTCTGCTCCTTTCGGGGGCCGGGGTCTCCCCAGCCCCGGGGAGGTCTGCAGGCAGCCCCTCATGCCTGGGCCTCTGAGGAGTGGGACTCTCGGGCACGTGGCAGGAGGAGGGGTCAGCCTGCCCACCTGACCCCTACGAGCCGGCAGGAGGCAGGGAAGGCTGCTGGAGTCCCGTCAGGTGGCCACCGTTCCATCACTTGGGGACCTGGGGGCAGCTTACCCAGCCTGGCCCTCAGTCTGCTCATCTGTGAAATGGGTTTCACAACCCCTTCCCCAGAGGGATTTCTGTGACTAGGAAGCCGCAGTGAGAGGGCCAGCCAGGGGTCCGTGTGGCCCAGGCAAGTCAGCACTTTGCCTGGCGGGCAACGGCCACTCGTGGTCACCTGCTCCGAGAGCCCTGTGGCCGAGGGGTTTGCAGAGCGAGCAGATCCCATCCGGGAGCAAAGGCTGCAGGTCCCTGAACAACCACCTGGCCCAGAGGCCGGCGGGCGGGCGGGCGGGCGCACTGCTGCCACCTGGCGCGCGGAGGAGGAGGTGCGGCTCCCGGCGGGCCCTCTGAGGCCGCAGCCTGCGAAGCGGCGCTGACCCTCCGCGGGGCCCCTCCCGCGGCCGCCTGGAGAACTCGGGATGCAGAGCACACGGGGTCACCGGAGGCCACTGGTACTGAAGCGCATTATCCAAAGGTTAATGGAATAAATCCCTGACACTGGCAGCGATGTTCCTCACGAATTCGCTCGGGAAGCGGCCGGCAGGTGCGCAGGCGTCACCGTCCTGACGTCGAGATGCGCAGAGCAGGCACCTGCCGCCCTGGGGCGGTGGCCAGCACGGTGCTGGCAGATGCAGGCCCTCCAGGAGCTGGTGCTCCACCTCTGCAGGGAGGAGTGTCCCCCAGAGTGGGGGGGGGTGCACGGATGATTCCGTCCTTGTGCCCTGGGGCTCCTGGACTGACTTTGGCCCAGCCCCACTGTGACCATTGTGACCATTAGGGGAGTGACCAGGAGGGTGGAAGTGCCCCCTCTCTCTGCCTATGCCTTTCAAATACATAGAAATAAAATAATAAATAAGCCTCATAAAAACGAAACAACATAGCACTGTGTCCTAGCAAAAGTGGCCAACGTGGTCGTGTGGGGTCGGAGCCCCAAGTCCACGGCTGTGCCCAAGGAGCAGAGCCGAGTCGTTCCGAGTCGGGTGTGGGGCTGCCCTCCCCCTCCCCACTGAAGGCTGCAGATCGGGACCCGGGCGCGCTCAGCCTGTGCCGAGAGCCGCTCAGTCCCTCTCGCCACATGGGTGCCCCACCCTTCTCCTGACTGCTCGTCGCCTCTCGGCAGAAACACTGTGGATATTTACATTCTGTGCTAAACAGTGAGACCACGTGGTGCATTTCACCTTGCGCAGAGCGGACCTGGACCCGTGCTGGGGGGCCTCTCCACTCTGACAGGTCCCATCCGTCTCCCCTTGGGAACCGTCACCCCCACACACACACAGGCACACGTGTGTGCACACACACACGTGCACCGTCTACGAATGGGAAGCTCTCACAGGACCCGCCCTAGGAAGTCCCCTGGCGCGGAGCCTGTGCCCTGCCTGTCCCTTCCCTATTCCTCCAGCAGGAGCAGCGGCCGCCCGGCAGGGGCCCTCCTTGAAGCCTCCGAGGAGGCCATTTACCTAATGGCTTTCCCAGACCTGAGTATTTTTAAAACCCATCCACAGCCAAACGGAGCTGCCATTGTTCTTTCCCTCCCAAGGAGGTAACTGTGACTCAAGCATGACATTTGATTAAGTAGCTGAGTTGGTGAGTTTAAATGGAAGGGAAAATGCTGATGGAAACTATTCCTTGAGAGTCTTCACGCTCCTGTCTCCTCTGCCTCTCTGCGCGAGTCGTCCCCACCCTGCGGAACCCGCCTGTGGCCCCCTGGATCCGGGAGGAGGAGCTGGAGCCTCCGCCCCACCCCCCAGACCTGCCGCAGGTGAGGCTGTGCCGCCCGGAGCCGGAGGTCTCCACTGACCCGCAGACCAGGCTCGTGCACCAGAGAGAGGAGGCGCGACTGCGCTGGACCCACGCGCGTCACGGACGGGACGGGGCTGCTTGTGGAGCCGGTCTGGCTGGGGCCGGAGGGAACCTCGCATCTCCAGGCTTCCAGGAGTGCCTGCTGCCAGGCTGGCTCCTCTGTTGGGAGCAGAGAGGAGACAGAGAAAGAGGATTCACTCGCATTGCAGAAGAAAGTGGCCCAATTGCAAACAGTTGTCTGGCGTGGCTGGGGATGCGAGGTTGGGGGACATGAAGTTAGAGGGAGGCGGGCAGAGGCGGAGGTCACCCCGGGAGGGGCCGCAGTGCCCAGGTGGGTCCTTACATGTGCTACAGCCATGACCGTGACCCCAGCCTAAGGCTTCTGCTCCTCCCCCTTCCTCCAGACCTGCAGGGAGCCAGGCCCGGCTCCCAGCCTTGTCCGGGTGCAAGGGCCAGGGGGCTTCACCGTGGGGCAACCAGGGTGAAGAGGTGTCCACTGTCTTGGAAGAGACTTGAGGACAAGCCCCTTTCTCCCTTGCTGGCCAGGAGGCTCTGGGCCTTGGAAGGGGGCAGGAAGTGATGGCCGACTTGGCACTGCTCAGTGGGGCTGGAAACAGTTTGGGTTTGAAGGGAAGGCGGCATGGGGAACACGAGGGACTCAGGCCCCTGGAGCTGGGGTGCGTCTCGTACTGCATCGGAGGGTCTCGGCTACAGCAGTCGGGGAAGGTGGTGCAGCCCCCTTGCTGACCCAGCCCTGAAGGTGTGGAGACAGCACTGACAGTGAGGCTGGCCCCTGGCAGGGATGCTCCAAGCGTGGGGCTCGGGGCTGGAGCTGCCCCCAGGGAGCTGCCCCCAAGGTCCAGGGGCCCTCGCTCCAGGCAGAAGAGACAAAGCAGGAACCTGTTGACATCTCGCCTCGGTCCTGCGTGGGGGACCAGACGACGCTGCATTGGCAGCAGCCCCCGAGCTCAGAGCCCTAACTCAGTAGGGGGCGACTTCCTGCTGCGGTCACGGCCGTCCACCCTGGCATCAGCCCTGCTCCACGCTGCCTTCATTCTGAGACTGATGAAGCAGCCGCTCGTACCAACAGCATCGCCGGGCTCGGAGCAGAGGGACCACAGCACGGCCAGCACAGCTGCCCCCGGGGGCCAGCGGCTTTGCCACTCCCACTCACGTGCCCTTGGTAAAAGCGAGCTACTTGGCCAAGCAGATGAACTTCACGCAGGGAGAACAGGAGATGCCCGGGAGTCAACATCTTCCGCACTCACCTGCGCGCATTGCCAAGAGGACTGGCCGTGCCGCGTCTCCGCGGAGAGCCTGGAGGGGTCTCTCCGTGTGCCTTCCTCTGCCTGAGCCCTGACGTGGATCCTCAGGTGTCCAAGGCGCGGCGATTCTGAGCCAGACAGCCTCACCACTGACGGGAATGCAGAACCAGGCGCTCGCCGCCAAGACTGGGCACGGGGGAGACCGCTCTTCCCTGCGGGCTCGGATGATGCGGCCCCGTGCTGCACTTCCATCCTGGGGGCCACTGAGCTCGGTCAACAAGGATCACCACCGCCACCACCACCATCATCTCCTCCTCACCACCATCACCACCACCACCATCACCATCACCACCACCATCGTCTCCTGCTCACCACCACCACCACCACCATCATCTCCTCCTCACCACCACCATCATCTCCTCCTCACCACCACCATCATCTCCTCCTCACCACCACCACCACCATCGTCTCCTCCTCACCACCATCACCACCACCACCACCACCATCACCACCACCATCGTCTCCTCCTCACCACCACCACCATCACCATCGTCTCCTCCTTACCACCATCACCACCATCATCTCCTCCTCACCACCACCACCATCACCATTACCACCACCACCACCATCGTCTCCTCCTCACCACCACCACCATCACCATCATCTCCTCCTCACCACCATCATCTCCTCCTCACCACCACCACCACCACCATCATCTCCTCCTCACCACCATCATCTCCTCCTCACCACCACCACCACCATCATCTCCTCCTCACCACCACCACCGTCTCCTCCTCCTCACCACCACCACCACCATCATCTCCTCCTCGCCACCACCATCATCTCCTCACCACCACCACCACCACCATCATCTCCTCCTCACCACCACCACCGTCTCCTCCTCCTCACCACCACCACCACCATCTTCTCCTCGCCACCATCACCACCCTCCTCCTTCTCACCATCACCATCACCACCACCACCATCACCATCACCATCACCACCACCATCAACATCACCATCGTCTCCTCCTCACCACCACCATCATCTCCTCACCACCACCACCACCACCATCATCTCCTCCTCACCACCACCACCGTCTCCTCCTCCTCACCACCACCACCACCATCTTCTCCTCGCCACCATCACCACCCTCCTCCTTCTCACCATCACCATCACCACCACCACCATCACCATCACCATCACCACCACCATCAACATCACCACCCTCCTCCTTCTCACCATCACCACCCTCCTCCTTCTCACCATCACCACCACCATCACCACCACCACCACCATCACCATCATCTCCTCCTCACCACCATCACCACCACCATCGTCTCCTCCTCACCACCATCACTACCCTCCTCCTCGTCACCATCACCATCACCATCGTCTCCTCCTGGCCACCATCACCACCGCCCCCCTCCTCCTCTGAGCCACGGTCATCACGTGTGGGAGTTTGCTGAGGGCCAGATCTGCAGCTCCGCACGGTCAGCAGACGCTGAGCCCTCCGTGGCCCCCCTCCCGGGCGGGGGGTGTCGGAGCCACCTCTCCCGAGCGGAGCCCTGGAGGTGTCTGAGCCGCGCGCTGCCGTCTGGAGAGTAATTGAGCAGAAAAGCCACTTCCTTCCACAACGGCCGCCTCAGCCGCTGGCCTTGGTCTCGGACAGGCTTCCGGAGCTCGCGGAGAGAGGACGCGTGGCAGCGCTCACCCGGCAGCCGGGACACAGAGATCCCCAGCCCGTGTGTGTCCCCGTCTGTAAGCAGCAGCCACGCGGGGTGCGTGTCGCGCCCGGGACCCCACTGAACCCCTCAACCACCAGGAGGGTGGGTGATTCTGCTTTCTAGGCCAATGTTTTAAATACGCCTGGGCACAGGGTGGAGGCTGGCTCAGCCACAGGGCCCGGCGGGGACCAGCTTGTCCTTGGCTCAGGATGGCCCTGGGCTCCTGGGGAGGGAACTGAGGCCCCCGGGACGGCCTTGGGAAGCAGTGGCTGCTGTCAAGCCACAGCTGGGTTTAAGCGTGGCTGAAGGGCCCAGGTGGATTTTCTGCACAGCTCTCAGCAGAGAAGGGAAGACGCCTGCGGTCCGCCCCGGGCCTGTCCAGCGCAGGGCCTCCCGGTGACTCACACAGACTCTGCAGAGGAGCCCGCGTCCCCACTGCCTTCCACGTGGACTCTGCTGAACAGCGGCGCCCCCAGGGGCGACACGGGCTCCAGACTGCGACACCCACACTGTCCAGGAAGTGACATCCACACTGTCCAGGAAGTGATGTCCAGCCTGGTCAGGCAGTGACGTCCGGACTGTCCAGGCAGTGATGTCCACACTGCCTGGGAAGTGACGTCCACACTGTCTGGGAAGTGATGTCCACACTGTCCGGGAAGTGACGTCCACACTGTCTGGGAAGTGATGTCCAGCCTGGCCAGGCAGTGACGTCCGGACTGTCCAGGCAGTGACGCCCAGGCTATGCAGGCAGTGACACCCACACTGTCCAGGAAGTGATGTCCACACTGTCCAGGAAGTGATGTCCAGCCTGGCCAGGCAGTGGTGTCCACACTCTCCGGGAAGTGACGCCCACACTGTCTGGGAAGTGATGTCCACACTGTCCAGGAAGTGACATTCCACACTGTCCAGGAAGTGATGTCCAGCCTGGCCAGGCAGTGACGTCCACACTGTCTGGGAAGTGAAGTGACGTCCACACTGTCCGGGAAGTGACATCCACACTGTCCAGGAAGTGATGTCCAGCCTGGCCAGGCAGTGATGTCCACACTGTCTGGAAAGTGACGTCCACACTGTCCAGGAAGTGATGTTCAGCCTGGCCAGCCAGTGATGTCCAGCCTGGCCAGGCAGTGACGCCCAGGCTATGCAGGCAGTGACACCCACACTGTCCAGGAAGTGACGTCCACGCTGTCCAGGAGGTGATGTCCACACTGTCTGGGAAGTGACGCCCAGGCTGCCCAGGAGGTGACATCCACACTGTCCAGGAGGTGACGTCCACACTGCCCAGGAAGTGACACCAAGGCTCCCCGGGCACTGATGTCCACACTCCCCATGCAGTGATGCCCAAGCTGTCCAGGAAGTGACGTCCACACTGTCCGGGAAGTGACTCCCAGGCTGTCCAGGCAGTGACGTCCACCCCTCCCCAGCCCAGGCTGTTGAGCGCTGGGTGGAGCTGCCACATGAGGCTGCCTGTGGGGTCTCCACGTCACCCCCAGCCCCTCTGACCCACACTGGTGGTTCCCGCTCAGGGTCCTGTTCCACATGGGGGTGGGGCTGGCCAAGCTGAGGAGCCCACTGTCCCTTTGCTCCAGTGTTTCCGGAAACTTCTCGGAGTGAGGAGGGGGGGCCAAGTCTCTGAGGAGATGGTGGCACTGGCTCTGGGTAGCTGCTCGGTCCCCAGAGGGAGGGCCCCCACGAAGGCATTGGCGCTGCCCGAGCAGGTGCGGCAGAGCCGAGGCAGGCCTTCCCCGTGCCCGGGTGCACCGTGGCGTCTCCTCCTGCCTGGGCCAGGCGTGGAGGAGGCAGCCCCAGCCCCTGGGGGCCGTCCTCCCCTGCTGCCCCCACCCTGGCAGCAGCGGCCCCAGAAGTCTGCCCCCACCTTGCCCGGAGGCCGAAGGAGAGGACACGGCCTTTGTTCTGCTCCTGTTTAACTCAACAAAAACACGAACAACAACGCCAAGTCCAGGCCCCACACCCCAGCACCTGCTCAGCCCCGGGAAGCCGCCTGGCTGCCGCGAGCTCACCTGGGAAACGGGAGGGGAATGGATGCGGGATCGAGCCTGTCCCCCCGTCCATGGCGGGAAGGAGGTTGGTTCCAGCAGCCCTGTCTGTCCATGCAGGGTTTGCATGGAACCCTCACGTCCCCCCGGACGCTCCAGGCGACTTCTCGATCTCCTACAGCCTGCAGGCTGCGCCAGGGGTTGAAGACGTGAGACAAGGCGAGGAGAAGGAATCGCGCGGTGCAACTCTTCTGAGCGTTCTGAGCCCCGCTGGCCGGATCTGCAGAGGAGGAATGGGCAGCCCAGGAGGCTGTGGACCCTCCCCCGGACAAGGCCCTCCGACAGCCCCGCGGCCCAGTGCCGGGGACCAGTGCCGCCGCGGCTGCTCGCCGGGGATCCGGTGGCTCACGCTTCGCACAGCCAGGGCTGCCGAGCTGCCCGGTGCACTTGGTAAGGTGGGCACGCTTGACCTCTGCCCTCCTGGGGCTTGCGGTCCTGAGGGGAATCCAGGAACTGGACAGGCCCATGAGACCCCCAAGGCCACCCTCTCCCAAAGGCCACTGTCTGACCGTCCTCGGTGGTGCTCAGCGCCATGATCCCTGCCAGCACTGTGCTCTCCACAGTGGCTGGGAGCCTGGCTCTCCTGGCCTGAAGGGCAGAATCGGCCGTGAGTTACTGGGGGACAACAGTGTGGACCCCAAAGAGAGCTGGATTCCGTCCAGTCCATTCCAGTCCATTCGTCTGTGTCCCCCACATAGATTCTGTGCGGCTCTCTTGTGGCCGCTTGCTCCCGATTTCTTCTAGTGAGTTCCGTAATCGAAGACCTGACACAGTGACAGGGAGTTGACAGCTTGACAGAAGCCCCTGGGACTTACGTGGGGTCAAAGGCTACTGATGCAGCTATTTCACCTCCAGATATCTCTGGTCAAATCCTGAGCCCCAAACCTGCAGGTGAAAAACCTCAGGAACTTCCTGCACCTGCCGCATTGGACTCGTTTGGCCCTGCCCGAGACGGGGGAGACAGACAGGTGCCCTCATCTGCCTCGTATTAGAAGGCGGGGCTTCAGCAGCGCCTGCTCAGCCGGGGCCCACGTCCTGGAGGGAGCGTCCCGGGTGCCCATCTCGCTCTCAGCACGGCCCAGCTGGGAACATGGGCGCTAGTTAGGGCCGCCACGGCAGAACAGCGTGCCTGGGGCTCAGTGGCCAGACAAAGCTTCTCTGACAGTGCTGCAGTCTGCGAGACAAAGACCCAGGACCAGCAGGGCTGCCCTCTCCTGGGTCCTCTCTCCTCTGGCTGTGACCCGCATGGCCTGTCCTGTGTGCGCCCGCGAGGCCATCAGCCCCGTGCTACTGGCTGCTTACAGTCTCACTAGACCTGACTGCCCCAGGTCTGCAGCTGGGGTGTGTGGGCAGCTGGACTTCCGTGAGAACTCCGAGGGCTGAGGGATTGCAGCAGGGGTGTCCACACAGACGCTGAGCTCCCACACCCACAACGGCCACAGGTGGACACCACCCAAGTGCCCGCCCACGGATGAATGGACAAGGCGTCAAGAGAACGGGGTCTGACACGTGGTCTGACGTGGATGACCCGTGACAGCAGGGTGCTGAGTGCAGAGTGGCTCTGGGAGGCCGTGTGTGTGGACAGAACCGTCCGGGGGCTCCACAGGGGACTGGGCAGGCACGAGGGGGTGGGTGGGAGAATGGCGCTCAGCTCCTGCTGCAGTGTCCGGTTCAGGCGCTGGAGTTTCCGGAACTGACGTGGGTGACGGTGGCCCGTATCTGGGAACCACTGAATAGGACTGAAATTACACTGAAGAGGACAGTTCCCACCCCTGAAAACTACACCTCACACCCGAGGCCACACCTGAGACCACAGTTCACACCCTGATACCCACACCTTACACCTGACATCACATTTCACACCTGAGACCACACCTCACACCTGAGGCCACACCTTACACCTGAGACCCCAGGTCACACTCTAACAACACACCTCATACCTTGACAGCACACTTCACACCTGAGACCACACAACACCCCTGAGACCACACCTCCCACATGAGACCCCAGTTCACACCCGAGTCACACCCAAGAGCACACCTCACACCCCTGAGACACACAATACACTCCAATACACCTCCCACCTGAGACCATGACTCATACCCTGACACAACACACCCTGAGACCACACCTCACACCCTGAGACCACACCTCACGCATGAGACCCCAGTTCACACCTGAGTCACACCCAAGAACACACCTCACACCCCTGAGACACACAATACACTCCAATACACCTCCCACCTGAGACCATGACCCTGACACAACACACCCTGAGACCACACCTCACACATGAGACCCCAGTTCACACCTGAGACCACAGTTCACACCTGAGACCACAGTTCACCCCTCACCCCTCACCCCTCACCCCTCATGCTCATCTCCTCCCATCTGTATGGGTACAGCAGACCGAGTCTCCTTCATGCACAAAGCATCTTCAAAAGTTCATGGAAATTGCGTGTTATGAAAAACCATTTATGGGTTCCAGGGTCTTTGCACTGGAATGAACTCGCCTTTTAGCCCCGTTTCTGTGACGTTCCTGAAGTGCCCTGGCGTTTCCACGAGAACAGGTTGCAGCAGATGGGATGAAGAAGACAATGACAGAATCCAGCTGTTTGTGCAATTTCACTTTAATTTGTAAATGTTATTTTTAATAAAAATGCTATTTTATAAACACAAATTTTAAGAACCAAATGAGGCGCTCCATAGCCAGTTCTGGGGCTGGTTAATAAGTAGACTAAACAAGGCTTCCTGGGTCCTTCCTGGGCTTGAGTAGCTGCCCGGTCAGTCATTCAGTCTCAGAGTGGCCACCGTGTGCTTGCATGGTGACGATGGTGATGTCAACAACAGCTAATCCCATGGCCTAGTTTCTATCTCGCATCAGTGCCGTGGGGGCCAGCTGACCCCTGAGGCAGACCTGCAAAGTGAGAGAATCGTTAGCTCCAGGAAGCCATCCACCCATCCTTCACTCTGTCCATCCATCAACCCACCTATCCAGCCATCAATCCAAGATTCTGTCTGTCCACCCACCCATCACTCTGTCCATCCATCCATCCATCCATCCATCCATCACTCTGTCCATCCATCAACCCACCCATCCAGCCATCAGTCCAAGATTCTGTCTGTCCATCCACCCATCAATCTGTCCGTCCATCGTCCACCTATCACTCTGTCCATCCATCAACCCACCCATCCAGCCATCAGTCCATGATTCTGTCTGTCCATCCCCCCATCATTATGTCCATCCATCCACCCATCCATTATCCTGTCCGTCCATCCGTTGTCCTATGAGAGACACCAAGCACCCTTGGTGGGTGGGCCTGGGTGAGGAGTTCATGCTGAGCCAGGGGGAGGAGCCCAGAATGTGCAGCCTGGGCAGGGGGAGGGCACCCTGGACTCAGCCTTCTCCCCGGGGACACCCAACCCGACCTCGGATGAACGGCACAGAAGGGCAGGCAGGTGGCACTCCATCGTCTCAGTAGAAACAGAGGATGGGCTGATAGACCTGGGCAATAATTACTGGAAGAAACACTTGACCTCATTAGTGAACCGGTTGGGTGAAAAAAAATCCAAAGTAAATATGAGATGCCCACACACCACTTATTAAAAGGAAAGCAAAAAGAACCCAAGAACTGGGTAATGGAAATAACAGAACGGACCAGCTCTGTGGCACAGCGGGTGAAGCCACTGCAGGGAACACTTGCATCCCGTTTGTGAGCCAGTTCGAGTCCCGGCCACTCCACTTCCATTCCAGCTCTGCTGTGGCCTGGGAAAAGCAGCAGAAGATGGCCCAGATACTTGGGCCCCTGCACCCACGTGGGGGACCTGGAGGAGGCTCCTGGCCCTTGGCTTCGGATCAGCTCAGCTCCGGCCATAGCAGCCATTTGGGGAATGAACCAGGGAATGGAAGACCTCTCTCTCTCTCTCTCTCTCTCTCTCTGCTTCTGCTTCTCTGTTAAAAAAAAAGATTCCTTATTACAAAAAAGAAAAAATCCAGCTCTCTACTGTGGCCTGGGAAACAGCAGAAGGTGGTCCAGGTGCTTGGGCCCCTGCACCCACGTGGGAGACCTGGAAGAAGCTCCTGGCTCCTGGCTCCTGGCCCAGCCCTGGCTGTTGTGGCCATCTGGGGAGTGAACCAGTGGGTGGAAGACTTCTGTGTGTGTGTGTGTGTGTGTGTATCTTTCTCTCTGTAACTCTTTCAAATAAGTAAATCTTTAAAATGAAGAGATAATGGAAAGAACACATCCGTAGGCATCCACAGATAAGATGATTTTGGGAGTGGAAGTGGAACGAGCGATTCTCCGGCAACCTGCAGAGGCACGCGTGAGTTGCTGCTGTGGTCTTGAGTGGGTGGATCCGAGGGCCTTCTCTTGTTGAAAGCAAAGAAAACCAATGGAACGAAGACAGCAGTGAAACACAAGGGGGCCACGCATGGCCGGAGGGCGCTGGATGCAGACAGAGTTAACCAAGTTTAGGTACCAAGTTTAGGCACGAGGCAAGCAGACACGGCCCAGGGCTGGCCCACCCTCCCCGCCCTCCCCGGCCTCCCTGGTCTCCCCGGCCTCTGCGGCTTCCGGACAGCAGGGCTGAGCTCAGCCAGCAGCTCCAGGCCCTAATGCCCAGGGGTCTGCCAAGGTCTGCCCTCAGGCCAGGGATCCAGACCGGTTCCTGGCTGTCCAGAAAATTCCCAAAAACACCCGTCCCCCATCCCCTGGTTGCCCTGCTAGGCCAGCGGCTCCTTAGCGGAGTTAAAGAGCAACACGGAGCTGTTTGCTGGTTTTGCTGCCCCCAGGGTCAAGGAAGGCCCAGCCCACCCCCACCCCGAGAGCGTCCACTACAGGGGCTGCCGACGTCCCCGAGAGTCCCGGCCCTTCCTCCTCCATCTGGTGCCGCAGACACAGGAGCTCCTGGGAACCCCAAACCCCGCGCGCTTGAGGGCCCAAGGGGCGGACTGCGGCCCTGCAGGGCACCCAGGAGCGCAGCCCTCCTTCTTTCACGGCGATTCCCCGTGGGGGGCGGGCAACGCCGGGCTCGGCGGCTGCAGCGTCCACCCCATTCCAAGGGCTCAGCTCCTCTCCCGCGCGCCGCCGTTTCGATTATTTTTCTTTCTGCAGCTCCCAAGGACGGCCCGCTGATGCGAGCATCTTGTGACTTCTGTCCCCAGCACAGCCTGCCCGGAAGCTTCCTGGGCTCCCAGCGAGATGCAGAAGATGACCTTCACGGGGCGGAGGGAGGGCAGCCCAGGCGAGCAGGACGCAGGACGCAGCTCCGCACTGGCCCGCCTGCTCCAGCAGGTGCAAAGCCGAGCGCTCTCCTCGCCTCCAGGCCAGCGCCCGAGGCTCCACCGGCCTTCCCGGAAACGCACCACAGACCTGCTCCGCGGGGAGCGAGTCCTTGGGTCTGGCACGGAGCGGACAGTGCCTCCCCCCAAGGCCTGCCTGCGGAACGGACATGTGGCCTGGCCCGGAGATGCTGGGCGCATTTGCCCTGGGGTTCGGTGGTCCCGGGGCTGGTGTCGGGCTCAAGGGCATTGTTTGCCAGGTCCTCCGGAGCCGGGGGGGCCGCTGCCTGGGGGGGGGCGTTCCGGGAGGCTCCGTTTCCCTGGCTTGAGCGCGGCCCTGCTAGCAGCAAGGGAGGCCTCAGGTTTCACGCAGGAAGTCGGGGAGCACTATGAGCCCTCCCTCACCTTCCGAAGGGACACCTGTCTGCAGGACGGTGATGGCTGTGCCGTTGTGACCGCCCCTCCCCTGCCACCCCCTCCCCCGTCCCAGCCCCAGCTTTCGTTGCAGAATTGCAAAGCGGAGCTCCGGGCGTGCGCGGCCGCTCCTCTGGGCCCCGAGGAGCCTCCTTTGAAAATGGAGCTTTCAGACTCTCCATGGAAAACGCACGGATTGCACCCGGCGCGATCAGCAGGATGAGGAGGCCCGGGACCGGGGCGGCTGCAACGTCCACGCCCTCCGCACCCTGAGCCACAGCTCACAGGCAGCTGGGACCCCCACCCCGTCACAGTGGAGACGCTCGCCTAAGGCGGGGTCTCTGCCCAGGAGGGCCCAGCTCTGCGTCTTTGGGCAACGGACTTCCCGGTCTGGGGCCCAGCTGTGGTGCAGAGGCGGAGCCTCCACTTGCAACGCTCGCGTCCCACACCCAGCGCCACTTTCAGTCCCGGCTGCTCCACTTCCAACCCAGCTACAGCGCCTGGGACAGCAGCGGAAGGTGGCCCAAGTGCCTGGGCCCCTGCGCCGTGGGAGACCCGACCGGATGGAGTTCTTGGCTCCCAGCTTTGTCCTGGCCCAGCCCGGCTGTTGCAGTCATCTTCGGGGTAAACCAGCTGTCGCCCCCCTCTCTGTCACTCAGCCTTTCAAGTAAATGAAAATCAGTGCTTTTAAAAAGTCACTTTAGCTGCCTGTGCCTCCATTGTCTCTTCCAGAAACTGGGCTCAGGGCAGTCTCCGTCCCCTGGGTTTCACTGCTGGGGTCCTCACAGGCCCAGCCCAGGCAGCGCGGGCAGTCAGTGCTCCCTGGGGTCCGGGGCATGGGTGGTCACCGTGGCAATGGCACTCCCTGGTGAGGTTCAAGTGGCCCTGTCACTCTGGCCCTGACTCTCCAGGGCCAGGCTCCTCTCTAGGGCCACTACCAGCCGCCCCTCCCCCAGCCCACGCGCCCGCTGTCCTGCGCCTTCCTGCAGGCGGAGCCTCTCTGACCTTCACTCCGTCCCAGGCCTGCGCCCTGGCCAGCGGTGCCAGTCACAGACTCCTCCACCACTTCCTCCTCCTCCTTCTCCACCACTTCCTCCTCCCCCTCCTCCCCCTCCTCCTCCCCCTCCCCCTCCTCCTCCTCCTCCCCCTCCTCCTCCCCCCTCCTCCTCCTCCATCACCTCCTCCCCCTCCTTCTCCCCCTCCTCCTCCTCCATCACCTCCTCCTCCTTCTCCTCCCCCTCCCCCTCCTCCCCCTCCTCCTCCCCCCTTCTCCTCCATCACCTCCTCCCCCTCCTCCTCCCCCCCTCCTCCTCCATCACCTCCCCCTCCTCCTCCCCCCTCCTCCCCCTCCTTCTCCCCCCTCCTCCTCCTCGTCCCCCCTCCTCCTCCTCCCCCTCCTCCCCCTCCTCCCCCTCCTTCTCCCCCCTCCTCCTCCTCATCCCCCCTCCTCCTCCTCCCCCTCCTCCTCCATCACCTCCTCCTCCATCACCTCCTCCTCCTCCTCCACCATCACCTCCCCCTCCTTCTCCCCCCTCCTCCTCCTCATCCCCCCTCCTCCTCCTCCCCCTCCTCCTCCCCCTCCTCCTCCATCACCTCCTCCTCCATCACCTCCTCCTCCTCCTCCTCCACCATCACCTCCCCCTCCTCCTCCCCCTCCTCCTCCCCCTCCACCTCCTCCTCCCCCTCCTCCCCCTCCTCCCCCTCCTCCTTCTCCCCCTCCTCCCCTCCCCCTCCTCCTCCATCACCTCCTCCTCCATCACCTCCTCCTCCTCCTCCTCCACCATCACCTCCTCCTCCATCACCTCCTCCTCCTCCTCCTCCACCATCACCTCCCCCTCCTCCTCCCCCTCCTCCTCCCCCTGCCCCTCCTCCTCCCCCTCCCCCTCCTCCTCCTCCTTCTCCCCCTCCTCCCCCTCCCCCTCCTCCTTCTCCCCCCTCCTCCTCCTCCATCACCTCCTCCTCCTCCTCCTCCCCCATCACCTCCTCCTCCCCCTCCTCCCCCTCCTTCTCCCCCCTCCTCCTCCTCATCCCCCCTCCTCCTCCTCCCCCTCCTCCTCCCCCTCCTCCTCCATCACCTCCTCCTCCATCACCTCCTCCTCCTCCCCCTCCCCCATCACCTCCCCCTCCTCCTCCCCCTCCTCCTCCTCCTCCCCCTCCTCCCCCTCCTCCCCCTCCTCCTTCTCCCCCTCCTCCCCCTCCCCCACCCACACCCACCCTGCTCTGTGGCTGCCCCCAGACCTGGACTCAGGTCACCACCGCAGTCACTGTCACCTGGGTCAGGTCTGATGCTGCTGCTCTATAGTCACATTGTGGTCGCGTGGCTCAGCCTGGGGCCCCGCCCCTGTGGGCCCCACGCCCGCCCTGAGCTGCTGCTCCTGTGGGCTGTGCAGTGGGTGCAGGGCAGGGCTCCACAGGCTGGAACCACGTCCTCCTTCTGTTGGGCCCGACCCCACGTGAGCCACACAGCTCGCACCTGCACCTGTTAACTCTCACGGCCGACTCACTGGGTCCTTGCTTCATCTGCACTGCGCCCGGTGTGTCAGGGGCTTAGGACCTGGGGACAAAGTCCTGAGTAGCCATTCACATCGTGGGGATGTGGGGATGATGGACGGACGCTTAGTAAGGGACACATGGAGTAGACAACAACACAGCAAAATATATAGGGCTGGTGTAGACGCAGAGTGTACCTGTGGTGTGGACGCATGGAGTGTAGCCGTGGTGTAGACATAGGGTATACCTGTGGTGTAGATGCATGGAGTGTAGCCGTAGTGTAGACATAGAGTGTACCTGTGGTGTAGACGCATGGAGTGTAGCCATGGTGTAGACGCAGAGTGTAGCCACACCCACGGCTCGCAGCCTCACCTCATGACGCTGGGACCCCGAGGCCAGGGCCAGTGCTCTGGACGCACTGTGGGCTGACCCACGCAGTCTCCAGACTTCCATCTTCGCGGCTGCGGGAGCCGGGCTGGAGGCCTCGTCCCCCAGCCTCCCTCCCTCCCAGGGGCCCCGGCCTCGACTCCCCTCTGTGGGGCCATTAATTCCCCCACCCCGGCACCTGCGTGGCGGCTCTCCCGTGGCCAGGGCTGCCGGCTCTCTGCCTGCGGGCTCGCAGAAGGAGGCCAGGGGAGGAGTGGCCAGAGCAGCCCCGCCCCGGACATAGGACAGCCTTCAGGGCTTCAGTCCAGCGAGCCATGGCGCCCGAGTGTGAGACCCAGGGCGGAGCTCTGCAGGGTCCCTCGGCTCAGAGCAGGGGCCGCCTGCAGACAGGACGCTGCCCTGGGCCCTGGAGGGCGGGCAGCACGACGCCCCCGCCCGGGCAGCTCCGCAGCCTCTGGGGTCGGGGTTCACAGGTGTCGCTGTCGCTTGTTGTCCCTCTCTGAGCAACACCCTGCTTCATGAGACGTGTGCGCATGTGTGTGTGTGTGCGTGTGGGGGTGTACACGTGTGTGTGTACCAGTGGGTATGTGTGTGCATGTGCGCGTGTGTATGTGTGTGCGTGTGTATGGGTGTGTGCATGTGTGTGGTTGTGTGTGCATGGGGGTATGTGGATGAGCATGTGAGTGTGGATCTATGCATGTATATGCATGAATGTGCACATGTGTGGGTGTGCACGTGGGTGTGTGTACATGTGTGTGCAGACGTGTGTGTATGTATATACGTGTGGGTGTGCACATGTGTGTGCATGCATGTGTGCATATGTATGTGCTCATGGGGGTGTGCATGTGTGGGTGTGTGCATGCATGTGTGCGTGTGTATGGGTGTGTGTGCACATGTGTGTGCAAACATGTGTGTGTGTGCATCTGCCTCTGTCTCACAGCAGCCCTCCCCTGCCCCGGGGAACACCTGCGGCCAGGGCAGGACCCACCGGGGCCTCTCGCAGCTGCAGACACAGAGCAGGAAGCGCCAGAGTGAGGACTCCTGTCACCCCTCCCATCTCCTGGCCTCACCTTCCGACGGCTGGGCCGCGGTCAGCCGGCCGATGGACAGCGGGCTACAGTGACGCCTCCACCTCCGGGCCCAGCTGAGCCCAGCCTCCCAAAGCACCTTCTCCCTGGGTTTTTAATAAAAATATTTATTGATTTTCTTCTACTTAAAAGACAGCAGTAGTGAGAGAGGGAGACGGAGAGGGAGATCCTGGCTCATTCCCCAAGTGCTCCTGACTTTGCCAGGCAGGAGCCAGGAGCCAGGAGCCAGGAGCTCCATCCGGTCTCCCACGTGGGTGGCAGGGGCCCAAGCACTTGGGATGTCATCAGCTGCCCCCCAGGATGTGTTAGCACCGAGCCGGACTGGGAGCAGTGTAGCTGGGATTTAGACTGATAACATGGGATGCAGGCGTCGCAAGCCGTGGCTTAACAGGCCACAGCACCTGTCTCTCCGTGGGTGTTCCAGTTTGGGCAGCTGGGAAGCAGGCAGTGCCATGGGCGCCCTCGAAGACTGAAGGAGTCCCCCCTGAAGGCGTCTCGGTCCACAGAACATTCTGGAAAGCCCCAGACGCGCAACTCCAGGATGGGACTAGACACAGCCAGGAGTAGTAAGGCAATTCTGCTCAGTTGCTGTGGTATGGGGTTGGACAAGGAGGCGGGCACAGGAGCAGGCCTGGCCCAGCCATAGCCACCCCCACCCCCACCCCAGCCAATGCCTGCAAAGCACAAGGCTCCCTGAGAGAGGAGGAGGACGCCCCGGCCAGGAGGAAGGAGATGGATCCGGGATGGGGCCATCGGGGGCCAGCGTCGCCCAGACAAGGCAAGCAGCCATCGTAGTCCTCCGTCCCTCCAGGGAGTGTGGGTCGGTTTTCCGACTTAGGGATGCACCTGCTCTCGAGCCAGGGTGGGGATTTCCTCCGCCGAGGGGCCACGGCGTGTGGCCCTGAGGGACCTGGCTCTCATGGAGGTCCCGCCTTCTTCCAGCCTCTCCGCTGGCCCATGGTGAGCGCCTTTGGTCCGTGCGGGCAGCGGCTACGTGGGCAGTCTCTGCAGGAGGACTTTTCCATCAGGGCTGGGTGGCGGGGGCTCCCCAGGACATCACACTGGCCAAGGGCACGGGCAGCCCTGGGGGAGCCGCGGGCAGCCGAGTTCTCTGCAAAACTCAGCCATCGTGGGCGGAGATGTGCTCAGGAGGCGGGGAGCAGAGACAGGAGCTGCCCCCCCCCTGCAGGCGTCCCTCCAAACAGCAGGGCAAGGGACAGTCGCCCTGGGGCTGCCACCCAACCCGGCCTCACCAGGGGATGTTACGGGTCACTGCCAGTGGAAGACTCTAGTGGGTGGTTCTCACGCGTGGGCTCAGATGAGCTCAGAAGGAGCCCACAGGCTGTGTCTGCAGCAGCCAGGGTGGCTAGCAGTGGGTAAGGGGCAGCTGCCCCATCCGGAGGGGCTAGAGCAGGGGTGGGGCTGCTCCAGGGGCTCACGGAGGATGGGGCTCCCTGGGCAGTGGCAGGACTGTCCCCCCCCCAGTAGCGGACCACGGTCTGCACCGGCTGCCCTGGTGCTGATCAGTTCGGCATTTGTGTCGGATATTCCTTTGGGAATGGACAGGAAACGCTGTGTTGAGGTAAGCAGGGAGTGGCCTGGCTTCTATGGCGACGCCCTATTCCCGCTGAGTCTGGACGGGCTCCTTCTCTAGCCTTGACCCAACGTCCACTGCTCCCACACTTCTGGAGCACCAGTCCAGCCCCGGCTGCTGTGGGCGTCTGGGGAGTGGACCAGTGAACGGGCGATCTCTCTCCCTCTCTCTCTCTCTCTCTGCCTTTCAATAAATAAATAAGCAAACTTTGCCCCAGTTGGGACAAGCGAACTCTCAGAAAGCAAGCATCGAAGTTGTCGGATCTGCGCAGATGTGCGTTTGCCCTTAGAGGAACTGAGTTGTGACATTTTGTGACAAAGCTGATATCGAATGTTGGAAAACCTGTGACGGCGCCGCTGTGCTGCGGCTGGCCGCGAAGAAGCTTCTAGAAGTGTCAGCACCGCTGTTCAAGAGCCGCTTTGTAAGGCAGCGCACGTGTCCTACGATGTCATTGAACCACTTGAAAGCAAACCCTCCGCACTTCAGCGGCATCAAATAATCCAGCGAATTCAACACAGAGAACAGAAGCAGCAACAAAACCCCTTCAGCTTCTAAAGCCTTGGGGAAATTGCAATTAATGGAGACCAAGCTTGCAAACAGGGAGACAAGAAATCCACCCCGAGCGGTGCGGGCGGGAGTGCTGACAGCCAGCGCCGTCACTGTGGAAATCCTGTCGCCCAGCTCGGGATATCTCAGCTAACAGAGAGCGTCTCTCAATGAAGCCCTTGATTTTAATTAAATAAATGGATGCCCTGATCCAGAGTGGAACAAAGCGAGAAATCCGTGCAGCTGGAATGGAAAAGTCAGAAAACACAGAGGGCGACTCCCTCGCCGAACTTCCCCCCGGTGCACGCCTGGGCAGGGGTGTAGTCGGGCTGTGGTGCACGCCTGGGCAGGGGTGTGGACCTCGGGAAAGGGGAAGCAGTGCCAGCCGGGTTTACTCTGCGTTTGCCGGGCACGGCTGCTCCCACAGAGAGAAAACTGTCTCACTTAAAAACGTTACGGTCCAACAGCGAGGAGTCAGCGAGGGTGTGAACCAGCTCAGACTTATTAACCAGAAACATCGCGGCTTTGAAGAGAGCGGAGCAGGGTAATTCTATGAAACAGAGTCAAATGCAGTCAAACAGACTGAAAATGCGTGCCCTCGTCAGAAAACCCCGAACAGATGATACACATTCCTTTTTATGTCTTATCTTTACATTTTATGTAGGTTTAAAATACGTAATATTTAAGGGGCCGGCGCTATGGCGCAGCAGGTTAAAGCTCTGGCCTGAAGTGCTGGCATCCCATATGGACACCGGTTCAAGTCCCGGCTGCTCCACTTCCAATCCAGCTCTCTGCTGTGGCCTGGGAAAGCAGTGGAGGACGGCCCAAGTCCTTGGGCCCTGCACCCACATGGGAGACCTGGAAGAAGCTCCTGGCTCCTGACTTTGGATCAGTGCAGCTCCAGCTGTTGTGGCCATCTGGGGAGTGAACCAGCGGATGAAGACCTCTCTCTCTCTGTCTCTACCTCTCTCTGTAACTCTGTCTTTCAAATAAATAAAATAAATATTTTTAAAAAATGTAATATTGAATTATACTTAAATATCTTGTTAAAATTGTATTTATATAAACTTACAAGGGGCCCTCAAAAATTTCTTGGAAAAAGCATACTACGAAAAAACTGCGCATGAGTTTCAGAATGCGTTTCGTCCGAAGATACTTACCTGCTACCTCCATTTCCCACGGGTTGTCTGACGCCCCCATGCACACGCACGCATCTTCAGTCCTGTTTCAACATCCGTGTGCATGAGTACACTTCTGCAGAATGCGCATTTGTCGTCGCCAGCTCCCACTTTGCCCTGGAACACGGCCCTGCCCCTCGTTAGGACAACAGGGTGGCGACGCTGCTGTGTTGACTTCTCTGGAGCGGAGAACTCTGGGCCAGTCTGTTTCACCCAGTACAGACGCGCCGAGCCCGACCTTCCCTGGGTGAATCCAGGGACTGCTGGGAGCGCGGGGACACAGAGACCAGGAGGGGACGACTCAGCAGCTCTGGCGCACGCACAGGTGACCAGCTCTGCCGGGAGGTGCCGTGCCACCTCTCTCACTCTCGGAAGCCGGACTTTAGCTTCTGTTGATTAATTTTCATTGTGTCTGAAAGACAGAAGAGAGACAGAGAGACAAGCAGACCTTCCATCCTCTGGTTCCCTCTCCGAATTCCCACACCTAGAGCTGGGCCAGGCTGAAGCCAGAGGCCCGGCCCGGTGCGCAGGTCTCCCACGTGGGTGGCAGGGCCCCCGGCACTGGGGCCGTCCCGCTGCCTCCCAGGTGTGCAGCAGCAGGAAGCTGGATCAGAGCCCTTGGCCCCCACTCCCCTCCGCACAGGTGACTCCCGCCTGACTTCTGTCCCTGGAGCCACTTGGGCCATCGAGACCCACTGAGACTCTGGGAAACTCGGGTCTCTGTCCCTGCCGTCTGGGACGGCGTTGCGTCTCCCTGTGCAGTGAGAGCTCTGTGGGTGACTGGGGCCCGGCCAGCACCCTGGAGACCACAGCAGAGTCTCCTGCTTCAGAGACGGAACGTTCCAGACGCAGAGGGCGTGGAGGCAGGCCTCCCAGCGCAGGTCCTCCTGGCCTGACACTCACCCTCCCGGCTCCAACCTCTGGGCCTCCTGCCCGCGCTGCGCGTCCCGACCTCCCGACGCGCCCCTGCTGGCCTCGCTCCACACTGCTCTGTCCTTGAAGACTCTGCGTGCCTGGTGCCCCTCAGGTGTGGAGCTCCCACGGTGGACACCACAGCGTGTGGGGGAGGGGGAGGGGCCAAGGCGCTGGGGGCCTTGTCCTTCCCACATAGACAGAGCAGCTGCGAGCCCCCCGGGGGTGGGAGGCGGTGGGGGCACCGTAAGCTCCCCTGCAGTTGGACGGAGCCGAGAGCTAGAGGGAGAGTTCCCGCCAGCGTGGGCTCCGAACCACAGAGGGGCACGGATGACCTGTGCAAGTGTCCTCCTGTGCCACCTGCTTGCCCCGTGTGGACCAGGGTCCCATCTGTCTGCCGCCGAAGCCGTCTTTCTGCAGAGCTGAGACCTCCATCGCTGGAACGGGCTTCGTGCCCCACACACCTGTCCCGTCCTGTCTGTGGCTCCTGGATCCAGTCTTCCCTGGGACTATGGAGGACGCTGTCCCAGCACTGGGCTGCGGCCACGCCCCCGGGGCCCATGCTCTCGGCCAAGGAGCAGGAGGCCTGGGCCTCGGGAGTGGGCCGGGGCCCGGGAGCCCAGTGTCTTCCCGGCAGTCAGCCACACGCAAACGCGGGAGGGTGATTTCCACCCACAGCACTTGTGCAATGCATCCGACGATGTATTTATAACGACCTGAGTGGCAGGCAAAGTGGCTAGAAACTGTTCCTGCGAAAATAACGAGCCCACAGCGCGAGGCCCGGCAGCTTCCGGCTCAGCCCGGTGTGGCGGCTCGGGGTGGGGGTGGGGGTGGGGTGGGGGTGGCGCTGTCTCGGGCCCTGCAGTAGTGGACCCTGGGCATGTGCTGGGCAGTCCCGAGCATGGTGCAGGGAGTAGCACAGTCACCCAGGAAATGACCCGTCTGCACTGGCCACTGGTGCCCCCGGCCCCTGAATGGAGCAGTCTCACCTGGTCCCATCTGGCCCTCAGCTGTCATTCTGGAATGTTCCGCCTCCTGCCTGGCCCATCACCACCTCTGCCAGGGAAATCCCTGACCCTGCTGGCATGGCTGTCACCCCTGACCCTGGCAGTGTGGCTGTCACCCCGACCCTGCCGGCGTGGCTGTCACCCCTGACCCTGCCAGTGTGGCTGTCACCCCGACACTGCCAGCGTGGCTGACACCCCTGACCCTGCCGGCGTGGCTGTCACCCCTGACCCTGCCGGTGTGGCGGTCACCCCGACCCTGCCGGCGTGGCTGTCACCCCGACCCTGCCGGTGTGGCGGTCACCCCGACCCTGCCGGCGTGGCTGTCACCCCGACCCTGCCGGTGTGGCGGTCACCCCGACCCTGCCGGTGTGGCTGTCACCCCTGACCCTGCCGGTGTGGCTGTCACCCCCACGCCCCCAGGCTCAGCTCCGCGGGCAGCGCCTCTGTGCAGGCACCCTCCCTGCGGCCCCCGCTCAGGGTCTCCGCAGAGCCTGGGGCTCAGCCAGACACATCAGTGACCTGGGGTGTCGTCTGTCCACCGCTCTGCCAGGAAGGGGTCCCCGGGGTCCCTGGTCCACGTCCTCTTTTCCCAGATGAAGGGATTGCTGCGGCTCCGACAGGGCCCCAGACCTGAGCCTCTGTGAGCCAACGGCAAGACGTGGCGGGGAGCACGTACCACACACGCTCCACACACGCACCACACATGCACCACACATGCACCACATGCACGCTTAGGCTGGGAGCACGCATCATACACACACGGCATACACACGTGCCCTGAGAGCATACATCACACAGGCACCGTGTACACGCTTGGGCTGGGAGCACGCATCACACACGCACCACACACGCATCACACATGCACCACACACGCACCACACACACACCGCACATGCGCCACACACGTGCCACACACGCGCCACATACATGCTTAGGCTTACAGCACATGTCACACATGCACCATGTAAATACTTCTGCTGAGAACATGCATCACACACACCGTGCACACGCTTATCCTGGGAGCACACCTCACACACGCTGGGCACGCTCACTCTGAGCACGTATTGCACTCTCACCACGTACACGCTTATGCTGGAACACGCATCGCATACACTGCATACATGCTTAGGCTGGGAGCACGCATCACACCCACTTTGCACGCGCTTGTGCTGGGAGCGTGTGTGAGACGCTCTGTGCACACGGTCGTCCCGGTCTGCAGACTCCTGTGTGCCCTCTCTGTCCCGTCTCCTCCTCACCCCCGACTCTGACCGCCCCACAGCTGGCGCCTCTCACTCTACCCTCGGTGTCTTCCTTGTCGCGGCTTCCGCGCCCTTGGCCTGGGCCCAGAGCCCACCCGGGCCTCGTCCGCTGCCCTCTCTCTGGTTCCTCCGTGGCTCCCCAGCGCCTGGACAATGGAGCCTCCACGGTCAGTCCCAGCCCCGGCCGCCGTGTTCCTCACGCCCTGGCGTTGCTATGACGGTTTCCTACCACGCTCGTCCGTATCCAGTGTGTGCGTGTTTTAGCCTGGGAGCCCGTACCCACCTCGTCGCCCACCCCAGGGGCCTCTGCCTTGCCTGATCTGTCTGAAGACACAGCTCTGGGCGACTCCTGGAGGGTCCCCTTCTCCCCCCACCCTCTCCCACGTTCCGCCAGGCGCCCCAGCAGGGGCTCAGACCCACGTGCTTTGAATACTGGAACAGACGTCGCCTTCCATGCACTGCTGGAGCTGCACGTGAGCCCCCCGTGAGCCCCTCATCCTTCGTCCGTGGAGCGAGGCAGGGACCACGCCCCCTCCCCTGCTGCCCTGCCGGGCCACGCTCAGCTCTGGGGAATGAACACGGTGCCCCGGCCATGCCCGGGTGTGGCTCTGCCTCAGGCCCAGCGCGGCTCTGTGGGCCCTGTCACCACCTCCTGCAGAGCTCACTGCCGGGCTCAGGTGCACCCAGGTCCCCTGCTCTTGGCCCGGCCACTGCTGCTGCCACCCCTGGGAGTTGCTGGTGACAGCAACCATGGCGGACAGGCTGGAAGTGCTGGGCCTCCCTGGAGGCCTGGAGGACTGGGTGGCTTCTGCCCTGGTCCAGAAACCCAAGGGGCGGGGCCGGGTGCTGGGTGCGGCAATTTGGATCATTACCCACTTTATCAGGTGCTTATTTTTAGAGCAATTTTAGCAATCACACGCAACGCGCAAAGCACGGGCCCGGTTCACAGGGAAGCTGTTAGCTCACGGCTCCACGTGGGCACCTGACACTCGGCGTGTCTGCCTGCTCACTGCCCGCCTGGCGGGTGGCTCTCTAACAACCCGGCGAGAGCGCTCCTGCCCCCGGGAGCGGCAGCACTGGAGCCATGAAAGCCGCTGACGCACGGAGCAGCCCCCGTTCCAGCGTCCTGGGGATGACAGCACGGGCCTGTGTGTGGCTGAGGTCCTGGGGTGGGCAGGGGGCCAGCGAGGGGGACCTCGGGTAGGAGCGGCCCCAGCACCGGCTGCCATCAGGGCTCAGGCCCAGCGTAGGGACACTTGGAACCCTGAGGAAGCCACCCAGCGGTGCCCTCATCCCCGGGGACCAGCATTCCAGGTTGGGGGGCTCTGGACAGGGGTCCCCTCCCACTGGCCCTCCCAGAAGCACTCGCTCCAGAACCACCGGCTGTTCCGAGAAGCTTCGACCTTGGTTGTCAAGGCAGCTGCCGTGGTGCACAGATCCCACAGGCAGATGACAGGGAGCGGGGGAGCCAGTGGGGAGCGGGGGCTGGAGAGGCGCGGGCTCTGGGGGGCGGGGCATCCTACAGCGCGGAGGGGCATCAGACCCAGGCCGCAGAGCCCCGCACTCCGGCTGCCTCCCCGTGGGTGCCCGCCCACCCTGGGGCCCTGTCTGTCCCCCACTCACTCCGTCCTCACCGAGAGCAGCCAGCGAGCTGGGCACGCCCTCCTGTCCTGTCTGGGGGACGCTACCCCAACTGCTGTCACACGCATCCCTTCTCGCTGCCGGCGGCGAAGTGACAGCTCACCGCCTCGCGGTTTCTGTATTTGAAAAACCAAGCTGAGCACGGCAGACCCCGGAGGGAGGGGGGCAGAGGGGCCAAGGACGAGAGCCGAGAAGGCGGAGCTGGTGTCTGATGCACCCAGGGCGGGCAGTGGGTGGGACGCGGGCTCCTCATCCCACGGTTTCGGCGGCGGCCTGGGCAGAGCTGTGCGTCCAGTGCAGTTTGGTGCCACGGGGTTGGAGCATTGCCAGGCGGGGCTGTTCCCCCGGGGGGGCCCTGCCGGCCCTGGCAGCGGGGCGAGGCCTGAGCGTCCTCTACCGTCCTGACTCCCCACGGGCCCCCCTGAGACCTCCGGGGGGGAAGAGAAGCCACGTTGCCTTTGAGAATGTTTACGCCCTGCTCTCGGGGCTGAGGGCCCTCCCCGGCCACCGTCACTGATTCCCACAGCTCTGCCATGGGGACCTCGGCCGGCCCCAACCCAGGGAGCGCCCCACCTTCTGGGGGGCGGGGCCACCCAGACTGCAGGGAAGGGGCCTATCACTCACCTCACACGGCGATGGTGTCCGCGAGGAGACCGGGCAGGTCCAGGCCTTGCAGCGGGCGTGGGTTCCGCTGCATTGCCCAGAGGTCAAGCCACCTGCCACAGAGGACGGCGGCCCTCCAGGTGTGGCGGCTGAGTGGGGTCTGCACCCAGGATGCCAGGGGCCTGAGGGGACAGGAGAAGGCACAGGCACCCGGAGAGGACAGAGGCAGCAGCGGGAGCAAGTAGCTGCCAGCTAAGGACGGCTGAGGGCCACCAGCGGCCGCGAGAAGCTGGGGAGGGGCCTGAGAGGGGTCCTCAGGCATCCAGACCTCCCAGTGTGGGCCCCTGGGACCTCAGAGACTGTGGCTGGACCACAAGGCAGTGAGACACCAGATGGCAGGACAGCGGGCGCCATGTCCCGGCCTTGGTTTGGCCAGGAGGAGGCAGGTCTTCGTGATGGGGGACGGGCGGCTCCTACCTCATACAGTCCCCAGGACAAGCGAGGGGGCGTGCGTGGCTGGGGGCGAGCAGGCAGCGTGAGCCCCGCCTCCCGGTGAGCACACGCCGGCTCCACCAACGACCGCACTGCAGAAGAGACCCAGGCCCCGCAGGTGACATCCAGCTCCCCACGGACAAGACGCCCAGGGGTCCACGGACGGCCCCACGCTGGCCGCTTCCGTCACGAGGACAGCGCTTGACAAAGGGCACTCCGGGCTTCTGGCTTCTCTGCAAGGAGAGGGAAATGAGGCTCCCTGTGTCCCCCCGTGGGGGAGGAGCCAGGCTTCGGGACGGAGGAGCGGAGGAAGGGGCTCAGGGAGCCTGGGGGCCCCTGTGTGCCGGGGCTTGAGGCTGCGCGTCTCCCATCTCTGCCGGACGCTCTCCTGGGCTACCCCTTCTCCCTGCGCACGTCCTTCTCAAACCCCCTCTGCTGATCTTCTCAGGGCTGGGCTGAGACGCTCATGTCCCCGCGGGCTCCTCCCCAAGTGCAGCTCCCCATGGATGCACACCTGGAGCTGGCTGTCTCTAACCAGGCTGTTTCCTCAGGGACAAGCCACGCCCAGCCCAGCTGCACCTGCAGGGCTGCAGGGAGGGAGGGGGCCCCAGGCCCTGAGCGCTGGGACACAGTGACCGGAACAGCCACTAGGGAGGCCGGCGGCAGGGGCAGCGCTCAGTCAGACCCTCCCCAGGCCCTAGAGGGCATCCGTCCCCGGCGGGGGTGCCGGGCAGGCAGATGCACGGAGGCCTGGGGAGCTGCGGCCTCCACCGCACTGCTTCCTGGGCTCTCGTGGGTGTTCTTCAGATCACAGATCCTGATGTCGCCCTCAGGGCAGCAGCGCCCGTCCGGGACCCAAGCCCCTGCGGACGGCGACCACCTCCCCTCCTCCAGCACGAGGGCCGCCCTGGCCCCGAGAGGCCAGAGCTTTGTCTTTTGTGCGGACACAAGGTCGAGGACAGTCCTACACGCAGCAGGAAGTCGCCTGCCGCTCAGGCTGCTGTGGCCGTGGCTGGGTCAGTCGGGGAACTGGCACCCGCTGGGGTGAAGGTCCCCACCACAGATGCACCCCAACCCCCAGAATATGCAAGCGCCCCTTGGCCACAGAGGAGTGCACGTCGGCTCCAGGTGTGGCAGGAGGGGCTTAAGCCCGGGCCGGCATTGAGTGTAACAGGTAAAGCCACTGCCTGCAACGCCAGCAACACACATGGGCGCCGGTTCGAGTCCCGGCTGCTCCACTTCTGAGCCAGCTCCCTGCTCATGGCCTGGGAAAAGCAGTGGAAGGTGACCTGGGTGCTTGGGCCCTGCACCCACGTGGGAGACCTGGAAGGAGCTCCTGGCTCCTGGCTTGGGCCTGGCCATTGCGACCATCTGGGGAGTGAACTAGTGGATGTTCTCTCTCTGTCTTTCCCTCTCTCTAACTCTAATTTTCAATAAATAAATCTTTGAAATAAGGGAGGGGGGCTTAAACCAAGCCTCTGGGAAGGGGGAGTTTAACCTGGGTCACCTGGGTGGGCACTGAATGCAATCAGGTGTGTCTTTTGGTTTGGTTTTGTTTTCATTTATTCTAGAGACGGGGGGTCGGGGGAGAAAGTGAGACCCCCCCCCTTCCGCCGGTTCACCCACAGAGGCCTGCAGTGGCTGGGACCAGGCCAGGCTGGGGCTGGGAGCTGGGAGCTCCACCCAGGTCCCCCAGTATTTGAGCCATGACCGGCTGCCCCCAGGTGCGCATCGCGGGGAGCTGGACTTGGGAAGGAGCCCGCGTGGGACACGCGCGTCTTAGCCGAGCCCCTGGAAGGCTCAGCAGAGGGGGTTTTGAGACGGACGTGCATGGGGGAAGGGGGAGCCCATGGGAGGACGGCAGAGATGGGAGAGACGCAGCCCCAAGCCCTGGGGCACAGGGGCCCCCAGAGCCTGAACGAGGCCAGGATGTCTCCATCCCCCGGGGGATGTGGGGGGCTGGTCCCGTGGAAGCCCTGACTTTGGCGCCAAATCAGAAGCCTCTGTAGGCTCCTGTCCTCACCCCGGAGTCTGGTCTTGGTTTCCCAGGAGAGGTGTGGAGCAGGCAGTGGAATTGTATGCCGAGAGCGGCGGTTAAGAATCTGCCTGGGATGCCTGCATCTCTGCTCAGTGCTGGGTTCGCGTCCCAGCTCCGCGCCCGATCGGCTTCCAGCTGACGTCCACCCTGGGAGGCAGTGGGCGATGGTCAAGCATCCAAGTCCCTGCTGCCCACAGGGGAGACCCACACGGACTTCCTGATCCCCGGCTTTCTCTGGCGCAGCCCTGGCTGCTGTGGGCACCTGAGGGTGAACCAGGAGATGGAAGATCTCTCTGTGTTTAACCCTCTCTATCTCTTTCAGATAAATAAAAGTTAAAACTGGAAAGAACGTTCATAACCAGCAGGGGGTCGCTGCCTTCCAATCACGGGGTCTCATCACAGCGTGAAGGACCCAGGGGTGTGGGGATGGCAGGAGTTGCCCTCGCCCCAGGCCCAACCCCACGTCCGCAGGCCACAGCACCTCCCTGGTAAGACACCACTGGGAGTC
Organism: Oryctolagus cuniculus; assembly: GCF_051225735.1. Lineage (NCBI taxonomy): Eukaryota > Metazoa > Chordata > Mammalia > Lagomorpha > Leporidae > Oryctolagus > Oryctolagus cuniculus. The sequence continues at coordinate 163,170,250 of NC_142873.1, forward strand.
ATGAGCTAAGCCTAGAAGGTAGACCAGCTGGCTGGAAGGTCCCTGCACCATATGCATCACTGTAATTGTTAAACACTGTAACTATTCCATGTCATTGCCTTGGTCTCCTGTGTGGCTCCCAGAAACCAGGCAATGTCCCCAGCACCTGCACAGGGGACGCCCCGTACGGCATCCTGTGACCAAGATGATGCATAGCCTGCAGGGAGCAGTGTGCGGGGTCTGGGGTGAGGCCGTGGAAGGGGGATCTGCCCTTGGACAGCCCGGAGCACCTCTCTGCAGCCCTGCAGTCACCCTGGGACCTGACACCAAGCACCCCTGGCAGTGGCTCCCCGCACCTGTAAGACCTGGCAGCCCCACGTCTGACCGTGTGCTGAGAGCAGGCTGACAGCCCCGCGGCTGTGCCCGGAGCGGCTGGATCTGAGGCACCTCGGCCTCCATCCTGGTCTGGCCTCGGTGAGCCTCGTCCTCTGGGTCTCTCCCCAAAAGAACACAGCAGGCCCCACGTCTCGTCCTGAGCGCTTGCCAAGACCTCCCCGGAACCCAGTGGGCTGAGGCCAGAGGCGGCGTTGGCCTCTCTTGTCCCGCTTCTCCCTATAGACGGATGAGAGCCCCCTCCCCAGCTGTCCCCCTTGGGGACAGGGCTCCCACCTCCACCTCCCACCCTTGCAGCCCAGCTCCGTCTAGAAATCCTCCTTACAGAGCCGCCACCCACCACACAAGCATCCGGCATGGGCGCTCCACTTCCAGTCCAGCTCCCTGCTGTGGCCTGGGAAAGTGGCAGAGGACGGCCCAGTACTCGGGCCCCTGCACCCACCTGGGAGACCCAGATGGAGTTCAGGGCTCCTGGCTTCAGCCTGGCCCAGTTGGGACCATTGCAGTCATTTGGGGAGTGAACTGGCAGTTGGAAGCTCGCTCTCTCTCTCTCGCTCTCTCTCTCTCTCTCTGCCTCTCCCCATTCTCTGTAACTCAGGCTTCCAAATAATTAAAGAAACATTTTTTTAAAAACTCTGTCAATTATTTGAAATAAAACTTGCCCAGTGCGCTGCTCTGGCCTGGGGACACGGCCACTTGTCCCAGCACAGGGACTGGACACACGGCCATCTTTGCGGGCGTTGGTCCTGCTTTCTCTGCCGCGGCCTCTGCAGGGTCAGCTCCAATCTGCCTTCGCGTTCCCACGCCCACACTCGCCCAGCCCTTCTCACACAGACCTCACGGGCGCCGGCTGTGCCTGCATGCGTGGCCTGTCACGGCTCTGCCCCGAGCCGTCCAGGGGAGCCCGAGCCCCGTGGCTCAGCAGGAGCTGTGCTGTGCCAGCGGATGCGCCGGCTTTTATGACACCGTTGGGTGCAGTTGCTTTTCCTCCAAACACAAGATTTGCTAAAAAAACAACAGGAAGCCTGCCAGGCTGACAAGCGTAAGAACAAACATGGCCGAGAAGCCCCGTGGCAGGGCTCGGCGTCACGGGGCGGTGCTGGTGGAAGTCGGTGCACCTGGCCTGGCTTTCTGTGGGCTGCACCCTGGCTGCCCGCCGAGCCCTAGGCTCCGGCTACTGCTCTCGGGAGAGCAGCACGGCCAGCGCGGGGGTGGGCCAGGGACCGTCTGCTGCTGGGTCAGCTCGGCCCTGGCCCAGCTGCCCGGGAAGGCCTCCCTGGGTGGCCAGCCTCCGCAGCCGCTCTGCTGTGGTCCAGGGCAGTGACGGTGAGAGGGAGCCGCCTGCCTGTCCTGGGGCTGAGGTTTGGTGACCCAGGAGCCCTCGCCCGTGGGGTGTGGGTGCGACATCTCTGGAGTGTGCTCACCAGGAGCCCAGAGCGCACCTGCCTCAAGGTCAGACAAGGTCAGACAAGGTGCAGCCCCCGGGGTGGGGGGGGACAGGAAGGGGCAGCTTGCAAGGAGACCCTTGAATTGCCAGCTCAGCTGGGCGCGAGCGTCTCCCGCAGACACACCTGCCTCCTCCTATTTGCTCCTGGTCGCATCCAAGAGAGAGCCAGTGCCCTGGGCTGCTGGGAGTGGCCTGTGGCACATCTGGTCAGCGGCCAGCTAGCGCGGTAGGGCGGGCGGGGACGGCAGTCTGCTGCCTTAGTGTCGGGTATTAGGGGCACCAGGCCGCAGTGGGGTGCGAACCCCGCTGGTTTGAAGACGGAAGGCAGCGGCCAGCAGGGGCCGAGCTGGCTCCCAGGGTAGACGGAGCCCTGCTTTGGCAAGTGGTTCGCTTTCATCAGGACCAGGAAAGCCACAGGCCGGAACGCTGGGGACTTGACGCAGATCACTCACCCCCCTTCTCTCCTGTCCCGCTGCGGGAGAGCCGGACCCGGTGACGGGGAGTTGTGTGTGAGTTTGTCCTTGCTCCATGTGCCTGGCTCATCACCGGGCTCGCCCCTGTGTTGCGCTGAGCCACAGACCCTCCCGCCCAGGTGGGAAGTGGGCGGCACCCAGGGTGGAGGGAGGGGGTGGGGGCAGGAGGGCCAGGCAGCTGGGAGTCCCTGGTCCCTTCCCCCAGGGCAGGGTCTGGGGAGCCCTGAGCACAGAGCTCAGCCCTGGAATAGCACCTGGATTGGCTGTGCTTGCTGTGTGGTCCTGGGCGGGTCACTCACCCTCTCTGAGCCTGCTCCCCTCCGGGTTTCTGTGAGCTGTTAGTTAATGCAGACAGGAGCCCTCCTGGGCCTGGGAGCATGACAAGAGCTCCCCCCCACCCCGCAGGGCTCTAGGCAGGGGGGAGGGGCCTGGGGGGAGAGGGTGGCAGGAGGTGTCTGTGCCTCTGTCCCCTGGAACCTGGAAGAGCCCGGAATGGCCGCACCGTCTCCCCCACCCCCACTGGCAGAGCCAGGCCAAAGGGGACGCGTTTTCCCCACGGCCACGTGAGTTTATCCGTAGTCAGAGACCATGCACAAGAGCCACAGGGTCGCAGGAAAGCCCCTGTGATTGCCTTCACTCACCAGCAAACACGCGTGGGAACCTGCACCCCGCCAGGCACCGCCCGGAGCCCACGCGTGGCACATGGCCGTGGCTGGACCACGTGACTCCCGCCTGCTCTGTGGGGCTCCGCCCCCTTGCCTGTGTGTCCGGAGCTGGTCCCGGGGGCCAGCGAGGGCAGCTGGAGATCGGACGCTGAGAGACTAGGGCTGGGCTTGTCCAGGTGCTGTGGGTCTGGGGGAGGTGCAGCCCCCGAAGCTTCCGGACGTCCAGGCTTCCAGGTCGCTCTCGGACAGCGAGGCCCGAGCCTTTCCTGCTGCTGCCAAGTCTCCAGGGGGCCGGTCAAGTGGCCTCCCAGAGGCAGACGGGGCCACGGCCTCCTGAGCAGGGCCCTGGCTCGGGGTGCAGGGAGCACGGTCCCCGCCCTGGGGGGGCCCTGTGAGTGGATCAGAGCCACGGTGATGGCCGAGCTGGCCCCGGGCCTCCCTGTCTCCAGAGGGTCCCAAACCCACCAGCCTGCTGCCCCCGGGAACGGCAGCGGCCCGGTGCCCTGCAGGGCGTCCGTGCTCAAGCGTCCTGTGTGGGTGGCCGGCCCCTCTGGGCAGCGCGGGGACCGGACCCCTGCCTGGCATTCTTGCGGGGTCAATGCTGATGAAACACGAGTGCCGTGGGAAGACACCTCCCCCCAGGACCCCTGCCCATTCTAGCCCCTTCCAGACACCACGGAAGCCTCCTCCTAGGAGGGGACGGTGGACACTGGCTGGAACCTGCTCCGCCCCTTTGTGGCTCCACCATACAGATGGGGAAGAGGCTCAGGGAAGGAAAACCTTTGGTCCAGGCACTGTGGGTCCCTGGTGACAGACGTCCCGTGCAGACCCCGTCCATCTGGCCCTGGAGCCCCCCAGCCACACACAGCCACACCCACCTCAGGGCAGGGACATGCCGGTCCCTCCTAGCATCCCAGGCGCCCAAGGCTCTCTCCAGCTCGCAGCTCCTCTTCCTCTGGCCCTGCGGGTGGTCCACACGGCCCCTCCCCAGGACATGCGCTGCCCACCCCCAGGAAGCCTCTCTGCCTCCCTGGTGCTGCGTGAGGCCAACTCGAGCCGACACGGGTTTCCAACCACCACTGGCATCTTGCTGGGCCCTGGGCTTGAGACAGCGGGAGGGGCCGAGGTGTGGGCTGGGGCCAGGCTCCCAGCGCCGGCTCACAGGGGGTCACTTCCCAGGCGTCACGGAACAACTCGGTCATCAGCAAGCAGGTAAACACGTGCCAGGCACGGTCTCAATGGCAAGTGTTGGAACACCTGATATTTAAGTATGAGTTACACCTGCTACTTGAATGGCAGGCGTTCAAGTACCTAGTGGTCAGTAAGTTCGAATCAAATGCCTGGCGTTTAATAAGAAGTTTCAATGGGAGGCAGAGCTGGCGTTTGAACAGCGACCATGCAAAGCCCTGGTCTTTGAGAAGACACCCTCAGAGTGACGCTGGCAGGAAGCCAGGTGGTGGAGGGGCCGCCCCGGACGTCAGCCCGGGTACCCCAAGTGTGGACCTGGGCCCCGGGAGGGGGCAGGACACCTGTGAAGCTGCGCCCAGCGCCCGGCCCACAGCTCAGACGCGGACATCCTTCCTGAGCCAAAGACCCCTCCCAGAGGCTAAGAGAAAGGTCAGTGAAAATGGGGTTTTGTTGACAGACGCTCTGCTGTCGCCCAGGAGCTCCCGGACGCTGCCGCGGGGGGAGACGGCTGCTCAGTGTCCGGGGCCGGCACGGCTCCAGGTGGGGCTGGGTTCTCGTGGGCAAGACTCATCGCCCACCCAGCCCAGGAGAAGGATGCCGGGCGGCCGCCTGTCTAATCCTACAGCTTTAGAATGCCACAGGTTTATACATACATGCACACGCACACACACACACACACATGCACACACAGGGCACACACACACACGCACACACATGCACACTGCAAGACTTCTGCCCAGCCCCGGAACGTCCCCCACAGGAGCGGCCGATGTGAAGTCCATCTGTGTCCTCCTAGGGAGAGGCCAAGGGCACGGTGTGTGGGGGCTGAGGCCCAGGGGCCCCTCCTCCTCCAGCGCCCCCAGACCAGGAGAGCCAGCTGCACCCCCAAGACAAGACCCAGCCCTCGGGGCGCCCCTGCCCCCAGGGGCCAGGACACAGCTCTGAGCTCAGAGACAGGAAACCCAGGGGCTGACCAGGGCTGCGGGCCTTCTGTTGGGGGGGCGGTGTGAGTGCCTGCCTGTGGCTGGACACCAGGACACCAGGACATGCCAGGCGGGAGGAGGAGTGGCTCAGGCACAGGTCGGGCTCCGGGACCCCAGGAGCGGCTCAGCTCCTCCCTGTCCCAGGGCCTGTGTCCCCAGGGACCCTGGGGGACCCCAGCCACAGCGTACATTTCTCTACACACTGCCGGGTTGGGGTGGGGTGACTTTGTGACATGGATGTGGGCTGAGCAAGGTCTCAGTGGTGGTGTCACGTGGACTCCCCTCAGCCACACCTCAGGCTGGTCTGGGTGGCTCCTGCTGTCCTGGGCAGTGCCTTGGAGATGGGTGGAGGAAGCTGTAGACAGCGCCCAGGCAGCAGGGTCCTAAGAACCAACGAAAGGTCCAGCCCACCGGCCAGGGGCCCCCGGCTCTGTATCAAGTTGGATCAGAGGCCCCAGCACCCCAGTGACTTGCAGGCCAGCGAGGGACCCAGAGGAGCCACCGGCCTCCGGGCTTCGGGCAGCGGCTCGGCCGGCTGCCCTGCAGAGCGGGGGTCTCTCGCGCTCTGTGCGTGTCCAGCACCGACACCCAGGACCGTGCCGTGGGGAGAAGGGCAGGCGCTGCTCTGCCTGCTCGGGGCCGTGAACTCCCGGGACGCCGGCCGCTTCGTGCCCAGAAGTTCTTGACCACCTGGGGACTTCCTACAGATGTCAACATGGGCAACGCATGAGCTCCTTGGGGGGAGGGGGGGCCGAGGCCCAGGGAAGCTGCTGCCTCAGCAAGGTGGGGTGGAGACCAGCCGCTGAGACCCCGTGGTCGTCCCCGGCTGGCTACGGCGCTGTGGCTTCAGCCAGCACAGGAGTATCCATCCCACAGGTATCTCTAGGGCCACCCGTGACCAGGCCATGGAGGGGCTGGGATGGAGCCGTGAGCAGCAGAGTGCAGGCAGCCAGCGCTCCCCAGAGTGGGGTTTGCAGGGGCGCGGGGTGGGGGGGTGATGTGGGTGTGTCTCTGGAATCTATTTATCTGCAAATCACGAGAGCTGTGGGTGGACTCCCAGGCACTGGCTTATTGGCTTCTTCTGTCTCGATTTGATTTGATTCCTTTTTTTGTAAAGATTTTATTTCTTTATAAGAGAAATAAGAGAGAGAGAGAGAGAGAGTCACAGAGAGAGAAATCGTCCATCTGTTGGTTCATTCCCCAAATGGCAGAAACAGCCAGAGTTGGGCCAGACCAAAGCCAGGAGCCACGAGCTTCTTCCAGGTCTCCCACATGAAACGCAGGGGCCCAAGGACTTGGGCCATCTTCCACTGCTTTCCCAGGCTACAAGCAGGGGGCTGGATTGGAAGAGGAGCAGCTGGGACTTGAACCTACGCCCATATGGGATGCTGGCGCCACAGGCAGAGGCTTAGCCCACTATGCCACAGCCCTTGGATTTGACTCTGAAAGACCACGTTGCCCCCCAGCGAGACAACGTCCCCGGGGTCCTCGGGGTCCATGCCCTGTACCTGGGCGTCCCCCGCCCTGCCCCCCGGAGGCTGAAATCCATCCAATGTCAGTGCCCACGCGTGGTTCCTGGGACTTGGACGGATCTGCAGGCCCCTGTCTCCCCGAAGGCACCAGACTGTGTCCATCCAGGAGTTGGGAACCAGCAGCAGGCTCCCCTACTCCCTGCCCCAGCCTGCTGTGCAGAGGGCCCTGGCACAGGGGCCTGAGGGGTGGGGCGGGCAGCTGGCACACTCGGACCAGGGGCTCAGGCACACAGCAGGCGGTGCCTGGCTCGGCAGGACGCAGGTGGCCTGGCCAGATCGTCCTAGCAGGGCCGCTTTCCAGGCCAGCAACACCCGAACCTGTCCAGGCAGCGTCCCCTTCTGGCTCAGGGCCACATCCACGCCCAGGTCCCAGGTCTGACCAGGATGCTCTTCCGGGCGCAGCGGAGGTGCCAGGGTCGGGGGGACAGAGCGACCCCGAGGCTGAGCTGGCGTCAGGAAGCTTGGAAGAAAGGGAGTCAGAACTCCGCGGTCACCCCGCCGCCACTCAGCCCATCCCAGGGGGAACCGGGTGAGACCCGCCTGCTGGGGTGGGCGTGGCTGCCCCGGGGAAGGACACGCCCCCTATCAGAGTCTCTGGCTTAGAATCCGGCTTCCTGCTGATGCACCCCCGGGAGGCAGCAGTGCAGGCTCAAGAACTCAGGTCCCAAAGCCGGCGCTGTGGCATAGCCAGTAAAGCCACAGTGCCGGCATCCCCTATGGGCGCTGGTTCAAGACCCAACTGCTCCACTTCCGATCCAGCTTTCTACTATGGCCTGGGAAAGTAACATAAGATGGCCCAGGTCCTTAGGCCCTTGCACCTGCATGGGAGACCTGGAGGAAGCTCTTGGCTCCTGGCTTCAGATCAGCACAGCTCTGGCCGCTGTGGCCAACTGGGGAGTGAACCAGCAAATGGAAGACCTTTCTCTCTCTTTCTCTCTCTCTGCCTCTCCTTCTCTTTCTGTGTAACTCTGCCTTTCAAATAAATAAACAAATCTTAAAGAACAAAACAGACCTTGGGTCCCTGCCACCCACGTGAGAGGCCCGGGTAGAGTCCCAGGCCCCCAGCTGCGGCCCGGCCCAGCCCAGGATGTTGGGGCCAGCAGATGGGCTCTCTCCTCTCTGCCTCCCTCGCTCTGTCCACCTGCATTATAAATAATAGAAAACAAAAAGTCTGCCTTGGAGGACGCCATCCTGGTGGGCGCGGCCAGTCCCTCCCAGGCCAGGGTGGGACAGAGGGGGCGGTGCCAAACACACCTGCCCGTGTGCCCCAGGCTGGGGAGACGTGGACTCTCACCTGGAGTGGATGCCCACGCCAGCAGGGAGGAGGAGCGTGGCTCCCAGTGAAGATGGCCGTGGACGGACCCCACACCCCACGCACCCGCAGCGTGGCTCGGATGGACACAAAGCGACCCGGTGCACTCAGGTCCCCGGTGTGAGAACAGGGGCGACCCTTGCACAAGACCGCCCCTCCCACCCCAGCCGAGGCCCAGGTCACCCCCGTGAGTCCTGTGCCCTGGAGGGGATGACGGCGGGGCCCTCTCCCTGGAACTCTGTCTCCCTCACTGGCTCCGCTCTGGGTCCTGCTGCTGCAGCGTCTTTCCTGTCGGGCTCCACGCGGCCATGGCGCAGGCAGACAGGTGATGGACGAGCGACAGTGACGGGCGCCCATTCCGGGGCCGCTGCGCCTGCACCCAGGGCAGGTCCATCACCCCCGGCTGTCCTCTTTCACACAGGCACAAGTGCATCTCCTCGCTCAGAGTCTCCCACGCCTTGGGGCACAGGCCTCCGTCTGCTCCCGTGCCTAAAGTCTCCGCTGGCCACCGCCTCCTCCTCCTCCTCCTGCACAGCATGGACGCCTTCCCCGCCCCTCAGAGACTCCCCCTGCCCCCGGCCTTGGACACGCCCCAGCCCAGCCCAGCCCAGCCCGGTTCCTTCCCAGTGTTGTCCTGCCGGCCCGGCCATCCTGCACCGCCTCCCCTGCCCCGTGAGCCACACTTTCCCTTCCCTTCATGCTCGGCGTCACAGCGGGCACCTCCTTCCTTCGTACAAGCAGGTCCTCCTCGCGCACAAGGCCCGTGTGGCCGGCACCTCCGTGAGCGATGCGCGGTGGACGCCTAGGGCTCTGTTGGTCAGCTGAGCCGATATCATCACTGACTAAAGACAGTGCAAGGGCAAGCGGAGCGGATGGAAGCCTTCTCCTGATGGCAGAGGGGGGCGGGGGTGGGCAGGGCTGGGGCTGGGGCCGCTGGTGGCTGACACCTGCCCCAGAGCCGCCAGGGCAGCAAGCCCTCTGCTTCCCCGTCTGCACAGCCAGCTTCTGATTATAAACACCGGGGAGGGGGCTGTGTTGTGGAGTAGGAGCCCCCACCTGTGATTCTGGCATCCCATAGGGGCGCCGGTTCAAGTCCCGGCTGCTCCACTTCCCACCCAGCTCTCTGCTAATGGCCTGGGAAAGCGGTGGAAGATGACCCAAGTGCGTGGCCCCCTGCACCCATGTGGGAGACGGGGAAGGAGCTCCTGGCTCAGTCCTGGCCAGTGCAGCACTTGGGGGTGAACCAGAGGATGGGGGATCCCTCTGTATCCCTCTCTCTCTGTAACTCTTTCAGAAACATATATAAATGTTAAAAAAAAAACTTGATGTGGTATTTCTGAAATAATGGGAAAAGTCAGCCTCTACCCCACCCCCTACCCCCAAACACACACAGAAAATGATCTGTCAATCTTATGTCGTTCGGTAGCTCACAAACCACCTCTCCTTGGCCTGGCGTCTCGGTCCTGTCCCTTCGCCAGCCCTGATCCGGCCAGGGCCTTTCCTTGGAAACCTCGCAGACGAACCCCAGACTGCGGCAGAAGGAGGCGGTGCCTCTGCCCTCGAAGGCAAGCACCTCTGGGCTGCTGGGGGGACCCGGGTACCACACTCGGCTGAGACCCAGAGGCAGTACCGAAGGCTGCCACCAGGGGCAGAAGACCAGGCGCCTGGTGCTAGCAGGGATTTGCAGCTCAGGGTGAATCTGTGGACACACCCCCTTTCCAGTCCTGGTCCCCAACCAGCTGTCAGAGCCTGACTGCCCCGTCCCCACCCCGACTCTGCTTCTGCCCTCCAGGCCGACTCCAGGCACCCACAGGGGAAGGGAGCCATGTCTTCCTGCAAGGACTCCCATAAAAATCCCAGAGAACCGAAGCAAATGGACGGGCTCCCTCAAAACCGATAAATCCCACTTAAAATTCATCCCGTCATCTGATCGTCTTGACGCTTCCCAAGGCTGTGGTGGGAGGCTGGGGAGGGGCCAGAGGAGACATTTGTTCCCGCCCAGATTGGAGAATTGGTGGAAGCCAAATATTTGTGTTCTGTGTTCCCTGTTTGTTTTTCTTGTTTTCCTTCAAAATGAGAGGTCAGAGCCCCCTAAGAGAACAGATTGTTGACTTCCATGTCTGAAAACTCCCAAAATGTCTCCCATGAAGGCCCCCGTTCCGCTGCCTTTGTCTGCCTGGGCGGATGAAGCTGTCTGTGTTCCAGACACAGAATTTCAAATTAGATTATTTGAATGGAATCAGCAGCTGTTGACGCAGAAGCAACGAAGGGCCGGTGTCATCAAATCCCGGAGCAGGAAGAGACCGCGGGGAACATCTGGCCCCAGCTGCTGCACAAGCAGTGGGTGCCAGGCTGCACCCAATGGGACGCCTGGCTTCCGTTCTCGCGCGACGGCCCCTGGGGACAGGCTGCCACATCGTGCCCGGCCCCCGTGGCTGGCACCATTTGTTCAAGCTGATCTCCTGCTAGCAGGAAGTCGTCGCGCTCTGGGTCTGCTGCTGGGGCCGGGGGTGAGCAGTCAGGGAGACGGGTCCCTGCTCATCTCCTCGGCCTCGGTCCTGAGTCACGGCTCGGTGTCCGGACAGAGAGCCTGGGTGAGTCCAGGGGGCCACGGGCACGGCTCAGGGGAGCTCGGCGTGAGCGCTCACGGGCAGCCCGGCGACGGTGGACCCCGTGTGTCCGTGGGCTTGGGCCACAGTGCCCGGCCTGTGGTCAAACCTTATTCTGGATGTTCTGAGAGGGCTCCTTGGAGGAGGAGGCATTGCAGCCGGTCACTGAGCTCGCTGGGTCCCGCACTCTGCCCTTCCCCCAGCTCTCCGCTTTCCTCATTAGCCACTGGCCTTGCCGACCCCCACACGGGCTTGGGCCAGTTCCTCAAACTAACGCTTTGGCCCTGTTCCTCTGAACACTGACCGATGCAAACTCCACGGAGCGGCCCCCGAAGAGCACGGGATGGGATGGTTCAAAGAAAAGTAAAAATCAAGTATCCGATGCGGCCCCGCAGACCACCCTTGGCCTGAAAGGGGCCCGGATCTTGGGTTTCGGCCTCAGTATGCTCATTTCCCCAGCATCCGAGCACTATCCCGCCCGCCCCGCTGCCCCCCACCTCCTTCCCTCAAGGCCCCCCCCCACGCAGCCGTCTAGAGAGGGCCCCACTGCCCGCTGGCTGGCGCCCCGCTGGCTTCCCGCGAGTCTGTCTCCATGAGGCAGGTGGAGGAGCCTTCTTGTCTTCAGTGACAATCTGATCACCTCGGGCCAGCACAGGCCACTGGAGGCTGGCGTCAGGCTGGAAAGACGCGAACATGAACTTGAGTTTTCTCCAAAGCCACGAAGAGACCGGGCAGAGAGCGTGAGGCCCCCGTCTCCCCCTCAACGTCCCTGGTTGCGTCTCTGAGATCCAGGACCCCCCCAAGCCCCATGATGGGTCTCTGTGCACTCTGTCCACCCCAGCCCCCTTTCTCCTTGAGCTCACCTAACTGCTTCCTGTCTCGGGTACCTGGACACGTTTTCTGTCTCTCCAGTCCTCTCCCACCCCCAGCCAGGGGATCCTCCAGGGGAGTGGAGCCAGGGCAGTGGGGACCCCACACACGCTCCTGCTGCCCTGGGGACCCCGCACCCGCTCCTGCCGCCCTGGGGACCCTGCACCCGCTCCTGATGCCCTGGGGACCCTGCACACGCTCCTGATGCCCTGGGGACTCCGCACCCACTCCTGATGCCCTGGGGACCCTTCACCCACTCCTGATGCCCTGGGGACCCTTCACACGCTCCTGCCGCCCTGGGGACCCCGCACCCGCTCCTGATGCCCTGGGGACCCTGCACCCGCTCCTGATGCCCTGGGGACCCTGCACCCGCTCCTGATGCCCTGGGGACCCCGCACCCACTCCTGATGCCCTGGGGACCCTGCACCCGCTCCTGCCGCCCTGGGGACCCTGCACCCGCTCCTGATGCCCTGGGGACCCTGCACCCGCTCCTGATGCCCTGGGGACCCCGCACCCACTCCTGATGCCCTGGGGACCCTGCACCCGCTCCTGCCGCCCTGGGGACCCCGCACCCGCTCCTGATGCCCTGGGGACCCTTCACACGCTCCTGATGCCCTGGGGACCCCGCACCCGCTCCTGATGCCCTGGGGACCCTTCACACGCTCCTGATGCCCTGGGGACCCAGCACCCGCTCCTGATGCCCTGGGGACCCCGCACCCGCTCCTGATGCCCTGGGGACCCTTCACACGCTCCTGATGCCCTGGGGACCCCGCACCCGCTCCTGATGCCCTGGGGACCCTGCACACGCTCCTGCCGCCCTGGGGACCCCACACACGCTCCTGATGCCCTGGGGACCCCGCACCCGCTCCTGCCGCCCTGGGGACCCCGCACCCAGTCCTGATGCCCTGGGGACCCCGCACCCGCTCCTGCCGCCCTGGGGACCCCGCACCCGCTCCTGCCGCCCTGGGGACCCCGCACCCGCTCCTGATGCCCTGGGGACCCTGCACACACTCCTGCCGCCCTGGGGACCCCGCACCCGCTCCTGATGCCCTGGGGACCCTGCACATGCTCCTGCCACCCTGGGGACCCCGCTCACGCTCCTGATGCCCTGGGGACCCCGCACCCACTCCTGCCGCCATCTTGGAACCTCTCCCTCATTTGCTTCGTCTCTGGCAGCCGTGTTATCTCCACAAGCATTAAATCAGGGTCTTCTGCCGGAATTCCAATTTCTATTTTTGTTCTTAAAATTGGAAACTCAAGGGGCCGGCGCTGTGGCGTGGTAGGTGTGGCAGCCTCCGCCTGCGGCACCTGCACCCCATATGGGCACCAGTTCATGCCCCGGCTGCTCCACTTCCAATCCAGCTCCACACTCATGCAGCTGGGAAAGCAGCAGAAGAGGGACCAGGTACTCGGGTCTCTGCACCATGTGGGAGACCTGGATGGAGCGCCAGGATCCTGGCTTTGGCCCCGCCCAGTTCTGGCCTTTTGGGGAAGGAACCAGCAGATAGAAGAGTGATCTCTCTCTCTCTCTCTCTCTCTCTCTCTCTCTCTCGACTCTGCTTTTCCAACAAATAAATAAATCTTATTATAAAACACCCTGGACCCAGGGGGGGACATTGGGCTTGGCAGCTGAGATGCTGGTCAAGGTGTGTGTGTCCCACGTGGAGCATCTGTGTCCACTCCTGCCTCCAGCTTCCTGCCGACGCAGACCTGTGACCTGTGACCTGTGACCTGGCACCCACGGGGGAGCCTGGACGGACCTGTACTGAGTGCCCGGCTCTCAGCTTTATCCTTTGGAAAGGCATTTGGCTTGTGGCAAGAGAACCAGCAGATGGGAGCCTGTTCTCTCTCTCTCTCTCTCTCTCTCTCTCTCTCTCTCTCACCAGGGGCCCACACTAATGAAGTCTGGTGCAGCCTCCTTCTCATTACTGTGCAAGAATAAACCCAGACCAGGATCAGTGAAATGCTGGACTCGGTCGGTGTGGTGACACCAGAGGCTCCGCGCCCGCTGTACCTGCCGGGGTGGGCCGGGGTCACTGATGGTGGGAACCCAGCCCCTCCCCTGAACCCACGTCTGGCTGCAGACCCTCCCCTGAACCCACGTCTGGCTGCAGACCCAGGGTCTCCTGCAGGAAGCACTGGCTGTGCACCCTCCAGAGTGGAGCTAGGCAGAAGCTCACAGATGGAGATCAAGGGTTCTTCTCCCTTCTCCTCGTCCTCTCCAGAAAGCTAAAAGCAAAGCACGTGTCCACAGGGCACACGGAGCTGCTCCGACCTGGGACCGCTGGACGTGGGCCAGCTCATGGTCATCCTGGGGCTGCGCTAGCACGGAGGATTGTGGGCACGAGGGAGTTGTCCACCCGGGGCAGCAGAGGGAACCTGAGTCAGCCCAGTCTCCCCGTGCACTTCTAATTGGAGAAGACACATCAGCAAGGGACAGCGCTGCCTCAGTGTCTCGTTGGTGTGCGGAGTGACAGCCCCAGCTCCAGCAAGGGGCGAGCGGAACAGCGCGACCATTCACCTCTCGTGTTTCTCAAGCCAGAGACGAAGAACGACGGCGTCGGCCTCAGCGCTGGTCCTTGCCAGTCCGGGGCAGTGGTCAGGGGTCCGGGGTGCAGGGCAGCCCCCGGGTTTCTCCAAGGACTACCAAGCCCAGTGGGAGCAGGCAAACCGGAATGTGGCTCACAAGCAGTGCCACCAAGGGCTCGGGTCCCTGGGGGGCAGAAGGTTGAAAAACGCCACCAAGTAGGGAGGCGGTGCTGCCGAAGCATCGGCCAGCAGCAGAGGGGTGGGGAGAGGCCTGAGGGGAGTTGTGGGGAGCAGCGTCTGTCCGTACCCTTCCCTGAGCCTGCTGTTCGTTTATTTACTTATTTGAAAGGCAGAGTTACAGAGAGAGAGAGAGAGAGAGAGAGAGGTCTTTCATTCGCTGGTTCACTCCCCCAATGGCTGCAATGGCTGGAGCTGAGCTGACCTGAAGCCAGGAGCCAGGAGCAGAGGCCCAAGCACTTGGGCCATCCTCCACTGCACTCCCGGGCCACAGCAGAGAGCTGGACTGGAAGAGGGGCAACCGGGACAGAATCCAGCGCCCCGACCGGGACTAGAACCCGGTGTGCCGGCGCCACAGGCGGAGGATTAGCCTAGTGAGCCACAGCGCCGGCCTCTCAAAAAGACTTAAAATCTTTAAAATCTCAATTCTGGTTCTCTGGTTACCTTTGGGAAGTGGAAGGCACCGGTGGGGTGAGCCTCAGACCCTGGGCTGGCCAGGCAGACGTGTGCAGTGTGGACGGTGCATCCTGTCCACCCAGCTCTCCACATAGGGTCAGCACACGCTTCCATGTGACATTTACACAGGAAGCCTTCATACAGTGACACGTATGTGGAGCACACGCACCCCTCCCCCTCCGCCGTCACACCCGTGTCCATGCGTGCGGTGCAGCCAGAGAGAGACCTCTAAGCCCGCCATGAAACGCCCCGTGCTGGGGTCCCTGTCGCTTCCTGCCGCTCTTCCTCCCGCCTGCTACCCTCCTGCTCTCCAGCTCCCCTGCCACGCGAAGACGTCACTCATTCTCACCGCGGGGCACTTGCACTGGCTGTCCCCTCGCCCTGCTGGCCCTCAGTCCCCTGGGGGACCTCCCTGTGGGAGGCGGCCATGCCTCCCTCTCAGCTCTCGGCCGCCCCCCTCACCGCCCTCCTCTGCTCCCCTCCCTGGACTCACTCTGCAGGCAGCAGGCCTGGTCCGCCTTATTACCACATTATCCTCACGCTCCGAACCGCGGTTTGCAAATATCCGGACGTAATAATTATGTGTGAAATGAATCGCTTGGAAGCTCTCTCTCGGAGCCCCTAATTTTCATTAGCATATTGATGATTCTGAGAAGTCCTACTGTACAAAAGGAAACCCACTTAGCTTTCACGGCGGGTTCCCCAGCCTGCGCTGCACACAGACGCCGTCTCCGCACCGCGCCTGCCGGCGCCCGCTCTGGGTAAGGCCGCCTGCCAGGGTTTGTGGTTGTCGGGGTGAGATCTACCCCCGGGGCGGGCGGGGCTGAGCCATGGCCGTGACACCCCGAGGGGCCAGCCGTCCTCATAATCAGGAGCCAGTGAGATGTCCCCGTGGAAGGGGCTCCCCAGGCACCTGTCGCTGCCCCGGGAGCCAACAGGTAGCAGGTGTCAAGGCTGGCTGCGGTTTGCTCCACCTCCCTCCAAAGCCGTGATCCTGATGGCTGCGCTGGGTAAACCCGGTGGGGAAGCCCAAGCCGACTGCTGCCCACCAGTCCCGGGAGCTGAGGGCTGTGGCCCCCTGGAGGAGGGCTCCCTGCTGCACCCTGCGGGATGCCCCCAGCCCCCGCCCGAGCCTGGCCCGCTCCCAAGGATGTGTTCACAGCAACAAAATTGCATTTGATAAAACTCTGGACCAGACGGGGAACAGCCGACCATAAGGACCTCCCAGTCGGCAGGAGAGGGTCACTTATTCAGCCAGTCGGCCGGCCCCGGCAGTCTGCTTAGTGCTGGTAATTCGGAGCCCTTCCAGAACCTTCTCTCTTACTTGGCTTCTGCTCCCTCCCGGTGTTTGCCGGATCAGGAAAACGGCTCTGAAAAGCGCCAACCTTGCTCGGGTCCTGTGGGAGAAACCCCGGTGGACTCACGGAGCCGCTGAGGGTGACGGGCGTGCCCGGCCCGCCCTTCCTCTTTCAGGCCTGCCCCCCCCCCCCCCCCCCAGGGAGCAACAGCCGTGACTCTGGCCGCCGTCCTGCGGTGCCCTGGCGTCTGAGATGCTGGACAGGAAGCAGAAGTGTCAACACACGGCAAGAGCGCCACGGTGGAAACCACAGCGGCCCCGTGCAGACGCTGCCACAGCCGAGGCTGCCAGCAGGGTGGCGGGACCTCGATGTCCCTGATGCTGGGGGTCGGCCGTCTGTCTTGCAGGGCGGGGGCTGGCACCTGTTGCAGCCCCCGGGCTCCCCTCTGCAGTTGAGGACAACCAGGAGTAGCTCCATTCGCTGCCTGCTGCCTCCTGGGGGCGCATCGCTTCCCTGGAGCCCCCCAGGCACAGACCTCGCCTGCGCATTGCATCACCAAAACCAAGCGTTTCCCCTCAGCTGCTTCTTTTGCTTAAAAAAATTCATTTTTCAATTAGCAAATAACTGAGCAGTGAGCACCAGGCGAGTCTACGCCTGTGCAGGCTCGGAGAAGACCAGGGAAGACGGGCTGCCGATTGACACGTCAATCATGGACAAAGTTAGCCCTGTGCTCCTGGGAGACGGGCTGCCCCCAGAGGGAGGCCCCTCCCCTGCCCTCTCATTTGCATTGTGGGTGTGGCCGGCCTGCACCTCCTCCCCGGGGATCCACAGTGTCCAGGGTCACCCGTGGGCCTTGCAGCTTTCCGGGCTGAGCAGCTGGGTGGAGCTCACACCCACCTCGGCCCTGCAGGTGCAGGGAGAGAAATGGGGGCAGCTCTGCGGGGTTCTGAAGTTGAAGATGGCACAGGCCGAGGGGCCCGGTTGCTCAGGCCCGCACCTGCCTGGCCTCTCCCCCTGTGGTTCATTAGCAAGGTGGACATCCTAGTTTTTAACCAATTTGCTTGTATACTGGAGAAGGGAATGGAAGGCGGGGGGGTGGGGGCGTTGTTTCCCAGAAAGCCTTGCTGCAGAGGGGAAAGGACAGTTTAGTTGCGTGTGCTAAAAAAAATAAATAAAAGAAAGAAAAACCCAAAGTCCAACACACTGGGAAATGTCTGCAAATGCCACCTCCAGATGGACCGGGGGCCACCCGGTAGGAGTGAGGCTCCTGGCCCTCTGCACCCCTGCTTTCGGTCAGGGCCTGGCCAGGCCAGGACAGGGGCAGGGTGTGTCAGTCACCAAGGAGCAGTGAGTGGCCAGGGGACGCTTGCTGTGGAGTGTCCCCTGCAGCAGGCGGGCGGCCAGCCCAGCGCTGCCGTTGTGGGTTCAGGACGCCCGGAGTCCCTGGGCTCAGTCCTGGCCGCAGCTTCCCGCTAGGGCAGACGCTGGGAGGCAGCGGCCATGGCTCAGGAAGCGCTGGTTCCTGCCGGGGGGGGACCTGGGTTGGGTCCCCAGTTCCTAGCTTCAACCTCCCAGCCCTTGGTGAACCAGCAGACAAGAGAGCTCGCTCTCTCTCTCCCTCCTCCTCTCTCTCTCTCTCAACCTCTCAACCTCTCAACCTCTCAAATAAATAAATGCACACTTTTTAAAAAGTTCCCCTGGCCCAAGCCCAGTCTCCGCGATGGCTCCATGGAGACTCACCCTCTCCTCCCCCAGCCCAAGGGCAATGCAGGGACGGGACCGAGACTGGTCATTCCTGCTGGGGGCCGGGGATGGTGAGGTGAGGATTCAGGCTGCTCCTGCCACACCCTGGCGACCCCGACGGTGCCTGCGGCCTCTCCCCCAACTCCCCTCCCCTCTGCTCCTGCACCTAGAGCCCCTGGGAGCTTCTATAGGAAACGCTGTGTGCACCAGGATCCCCCTCGGCGGTGTGGGGCACGGTGACAGCGCTGGTCGTCGCCCGAGACGCCCCCCACCCCTCAGGTGCTCGGATTTCTCCAACGACATCAACCTGTTCATTGCCGTTTCCCCAAACTGCAACGGAGGAAGCAGCTGATGGAGCCGCGCTCTGCGCTCAGCCGGAGGGAGGACCCCAGGCTGGCTGAGCCCTCGTGGGGGGGGGGGGGTTAGAGGGCTGGGGGCCTGCGCTGGGGGAGCTGTTCAGCCGTGCCGGGGATGCCCATCTTGCTGGGGCTGGTGGACGTGGCGACAGGTCCTGGAGCCAAGGTTAAGGAGCGCACCGTTGTGTGGTGAAGGAGCCGCCTGTGTCCCGAGGACCGGATGCTGGCCACGGGAGCCGGCTCTGCTCAGCGAGTAGATTTCAGAGGTGACTCCCAGCTGAGGAGCCCGTGGTCTGTTCACTGGCAGCCTTATTTCCCAGGCAAGAATTTCGTGGGACAAGGAGGAAGGGGATGGCACCGACGCCTTCGTGGCAGTCCTGATTCTCAACCCCTGGAGCCGCCAGCGCCTCTTCCTGTAGCAGCCCCTGTTCACCCCACTTCTCCTCTGCTGCTGGAGAGAGCATGCCCAGAGAAGTTAAGTGACTTCCCCAGAGTCACACAGCCAGGCAGAAGCAGAGTCGGGATTTGAACCTGGGCCGTCCGGCTCCGCAGGCTGCGCTGTGACTGTCATGTGTCAGTGTCGTTGGCAGAAACAAGGGCAGACCACGCCCAGGAGAAACAGAAGCGGGCGAATCTGTAGAGGAAGTCCGTGCGGCTGTCCGCACAGGCCAGCGTTTAACTGGGAATGAGGGGGCTGCCCCCGCACCTTGGGGGAGGGGACCGCTGCTTCCTGCGCCGAGTGCCACAGGCCGGAAGCAGCAGTGACCCCCACACACTTTGCTAAGGAACCGGAGCCGAGCGCCCGGGGACTGAACGTGTGCGGAGCCCTTGGATGCGTGCATGACGCTTGGTTTCCAAACCACGATGGACAACCCCGGACACAGCGCCCTGGGCTGGGACACAGCTGCTCTCGGCCGAGCCTGGGGCCGCTCAGTGCCTGGGGGGGGGGGCCTCTTCTCCCCGGGGCTCTGCCCTCGGGGGCTGCAGGTTCACACACAAGGGCAGGTGCCCCCAGGAGAGTGTGGGCCGTGTTCCGATCCCCTGGGCCCGCCTGCTGAGTGGAGAAGGTGGCGTGTTGAGTGGTCCAGGGCGGGCCTGGGGTGTGCTGGTATCTGCTGTGTCTGCAGGAAAGGGGACGAGGGGCAAGGAAGGGGCCAGAGCTGGACTTGACCTCAGAGGCGCAGGCAGCCACGCAAGGCTCCTGAGCAAGCGAGAGCCCGGCAAGGCAGAAAAGCATCGGAGAAGCGGGGCGGGAAGTGAGTCTTCAAGCTGCTATGGATCTGACTGACGTCTGATGGGTTTGATTGACATGAGTTGCAAGAGTGTCTCATTGCAAGGCAGCAGCAGGGACCCCAGGGGAGCCGCCGGGGACCCCAGGGGGGCGCCCATCTGCCAGGCCGCCCTGTCCGTGTGGGCGGAGCTCAGCTGCGCCCCCGCCCCCGGGAGGAGGAATCGCTGAGCAGGGCCTTTGTCACCCAAGCGGCCTGGTGCAGCTGTGGGCGCCTGCCTCCCCCGTGTGTGAGATCGATTCCGCTCTGTATTCAACCCGTCCACACGTGAGAGGAGCAATCTGTCTTCGTTTACGGCTGCGGAGTGGAGAGGAGGCAGCCGTGTTAAATAACCCAGCGAGGAGGCAGCGAAGGTCGTTATCCCCTGGCCGGGCCGGGCGGCCAGCGGCAGCGAGGACAGAGCGCGGCGCCCGCCCCAGAGCAGCCGAGTGCGCAGCCCGGCAGGCAGGGCCGTCGCGTCCCCCCGCCAGAAGTCGCGTGCGGCACCCTGACCTGTTGGGTTAAAGTGGAATCGTAGGGGTGGGGTCCAACCCCACGTGGCTGGGGTCCTCTTGAGGAGCGGGACCCCCACGTGAGGACACAGGGAGCTGAGGGCGTCTGCAAGCCAGGGCGGGTGGCCTCAGACTCCTGTGGGGATGTCCGCACTGCTTGGCTGGTGGCCCCGTGTTCCGGCAGCCCAAGCAACCCACAGTCACGGCTTCCACGGGAGTGCCCGTTCCCCGCCCACACAGCCAAGGGCGGCGGGCAGCCCCACGGTTGGCTGCAAGTGGTCTGCCCACAGCCGGGGCCGCCAAGCAGCTTCGTAGCTTCAGAAATTAGCGATTTAGGCCGGCGCCGCGGCTCAATAGGCTAATCCTCCGCCTAGCGGCGCCGGCACACCGGGTTCTAGTCCCGGTCGGGGCGCCGGATTCTGTCCCGGTTGCCCCTCTTCCAGGCCAGCCCTCTGCTGTGGCCAGGGAGTGCAGTGGAGGATGGCCCAGGTGCTTGGGCCCTGCACCCCATGGGAGACCAGGAAAAGCACCTGGCTCCTGGCTCCTGCCATCGGATCAGCGCGGTGCGCCGGCCGCAGCGCGCCGGCCGCGGCGGCCATTGGAGGGTGAACCAACGGCAAAGGAAGATCTTTCTCTCTGTCTCTCTCTCTCACTGTCCACTCTGCCTGTCAAAAAAAAATAAAATAAAATAAAATAAAATAAAAATAAAAAAAAAAAAAGAAATTAGCGATTTAGAAAGGGCCGAGTTGCCGGATGACCAAGCCTGGCTGGACGCTGGAGGATGTGAGAGCAGACCCTCCTCCCGCCCCACCAAGCACTGGGAGACAGCAAGGGCTCCTCCCAAGACGTCCGGTCACGGGGAGAATGAGGGCACACGGGCCCCTCCCAGCAAGGGGGACCCTGGAGGAGGCCCGGGTCCTCCCGCCCGCTTGTCTTGTCTGATGAGCCGGCTGCTCAGATGCACTTGAGCGACAGCCGAGGCACCGGCGGAAAATCCAGTCGCTGTTTTAGGTAACGGACTCTGCGGGCCAGATCTGCACACTGCTCCCTCCCCCCTGCCCTTCCTGGCCCTGGACACGCCAAGGCTCGGGGCGGGTGCTGTGGCACAGTGGGCAAAGCCACAGCCTGCAACACGGTCATCCCACATGGGCGCTGGTTCAAGTCCCAGCTGCTCCTTCTGCTGATAGCCTGGGGAAGCAGTGTAAGCTGGGGTCCCTGCACCTATGAGGGAGACCTGGAAGAGGCTCCTGGCTTTGGGCTGACCCAGCCCTGGCCGTTGCAGGAGTGAACCAGCGGATAGAAGACCCCTTTCTCTGTCTCCCCCTCTCACTCCGTAACTCTTTTAAATAAATGAATGAATCTTAAAAAAAAAAAAAAAGAAAGAAAGAAAGAAACCCCGTGGCTTCCTGCAGCCCCACTCATCCATCAGTGCCATGCGTCGCAGTCCAGTGCTGTCGCCCTCGGAGGCTGCGGGCAGCAGGCCAGGTGGTCGCTGTGGGAGTAGGGAAAGCGGAGGAAGTCAGATCAGAAGCTGCTCTCTTTGCCCAGGCAGGGAAGGGGTTAACTGGCTCTTGCTGCGTGGGAAGGGGTCCTAAGTCGCCCTTGAGGCTTGGGCTTCAGAAGCTGATAACAGAGAGCAACTGCCCATAACCCCAATTACCCAAGAATAACAAGGCTCAGCAGATACCGTCAAGGTGCGGCGTTCGCACCTGCTCAGCACTTTCCCCTTAAGAGCCGGCTATTTATACCCATCACCGCCGTGGCAGCCTTGATGGGAGCCAAGTGCACGCCGCGTTCCCTTCAGGCGGGGCCTCGTGGAGCCGCGTTCCTTTTGTGAACGTGGGCGTTAAATCTCCAGAGAAGAAAAGTTCACTCTGTGCTCACTGGAGGAGACAGGGAGGCAGGCGGGACCCCCGGACACGACGTGGGTGATGCCCCCACTGCTCTCGGGCGCACCTCGGGGATCCTGAGCCGTGGCCTCGCTGGTGTGGGGTGTGCGGGGCTCGCAGCCACACGGGGGTCCCCATTCCCGTTCCTCAGGGAGGCTGCGTCTCAGGGGTGTGTTTGCCGTGAGCCTGGGCACCCTGGAGCTGAGTGCCTGGCACTCCATTGCTGGCGCTACCACAGACCTGGGGCGGGGACCCTAGGCTTGCCATGGGACTGGCACTGTTCGGACGTGTCTCGTGCGTCCTAATGGACAGCCAGCGCCGTGGACGGCCCCAGTGCCTCCAGGGCCAGCTCTTCCCATCGCTCAGCTGGCTGGGAGGGAAGAGCCACCCCCGTCTGTGGCACGGGGTTCGAGGAGAAGGCCATGGACGTTGGCCGGGAGCCTCAGCAGTCGGCGCTCAGCAGGACGCCGGGCATCCACTCCCCACACAGCTTTTCCAGAAGCACTTGGAGGATGACCATTTCCTCCGCGCGGAGGAGGCCCCTCCCCCCACCGAGAGGGCCTGGGCAGGGCCTGCGGCCATGGCCGGAGGGGTGGAGGACACTCGGAAGGCAGGGACCAGCCGCTTCCTCCCCTCTCAGATGGTCGTGCTGTGAGCACGGGGCAGGCCTTGGGGCAAGGCCGTGGGGAGAGAGAAACGTCCCGTGAGCTCCCGGTCCCCACGGCCATCCCAGAGCAGGTGCCCAAGAGTGAGCCCGGACCTGCACTGCGGCACAGCGGCTGAAGCCGCCACCTGAAACACCGGCGTCCCATATGGACACAGGATCGAGTCCCGGCTGCTCCACTTCCCATCCAGCTCCCTGCTAAGGCATCTGAGAGAGCAGCAGAGGACGGCCGAGCACCCGGGCCCCTGCCACCCACATGGGAGACCCGGATGAAGCTCCTGGCTTCAGCTTGGCCCAGGGGAAAAAACCAGCAGACGGAAGATGGATCTCTCTCTCTGTCTCTCTCTGTCTCTCTGTCTCTCTCTTTCTCTCTCTCTCTCTCTCTGTCTTTCTCTGTCTCTCTCTCAGTCTCTCTCTTTCTGTCTCTCTCTGTCTCTGCCTCTCTCTGTCTCTCTCTTTCTCTCTGTCTCTCTCTCTCTCTGTCTTTCTCTGTCTCTCTCTCTGTCTCTCTCTTTCTCTCTGTTTCTCTCTGTCTCTGTCTCTCTCTGTCTCTGCCTCTCTCTGTCTCTCTCTTTCTCTCTGTCTCTCTCTGTCTCTGTCTCTCTCTGTCTCTCTGTCTCTCTCTGTCTCTGTGTCTGTCTCTCTGTCTCTCTCTTTCTCTCTGTCTCTGTCTCTGTCTCTCTGTCTCTCTCTCTCTCTCTCTCTCTCTCTGTAACTCTGCCTTTCAAATAAAATAAATGAATCTTTTAAAAACTTACTGCTCAGTGTACAGAAAGGGTTTCCACCTCCGCTACCCAGTGCCGTCACCGCATCCGTAGCCCACTTCTCTCCTTGGCTTCTGCATCCACGCCCTGCACACGGCCCTGCCCCCTCCGCAGGAGTGGCCCTGGGGCCCCCTTGGTCTCCAGAGCCGCCGGAGTGCGGTCACTGCGGGACCCCGGGTGAGGGCGTGCGTCAGGTCTGCTCCCAGCAGCGCCCCTGCCCCCAGAGCCTCACGCAGGCACCGGCAGCACAGCGGCCGCGAGTGTCTTGGTGGCTTCACGACAGGGATGAAGACGCTCGGAAAACCCCCGGAACTGCTCTTGCCCGGTGCTTCCCTGGGGGGCCAGATCCGGCCCCCGCTCCAGCTGTGTCAGCACGAGGGTCACCCTCATGGGGAGGGCAAAGCCGCGAGGGCCGGGTGGGCGTCCTGGGGCCCACCCCTCCCTGCTTCTGACCTGGCGTTGACGGACAACGTGGGCCTTGGTTGGCGATCCGGGCGTCCCAGGACGCGCGTGGTGGGGCTCCCTTCGTGGCTGCCGTGGCTCTGCAGAACCGGTCGGCTCACACCTCCCACATTGTCAGGAGTCACAGGCCACAGGGCACTGGCAAGGTCACAGCGCAGGAAACAGCAGGACGTGAGAGAGGCAAGGAGGGGCCGCCCTCACCACGGTGAGCGAGGAGACGGATCCCCCGGGGTGCTAGGTAGGGGGCAGGGTCCATGGGGCGAATGCTCCTTAGCCGGGGTTGCCTCCACCTGGCCCGGGTGACGATGACCGTGACCGCAGGAGCAGTGTCTGCTGACAGCACTCGGCTGTACCAAGCTCACTCTACAAGAACCCCCCCTGCCTAGCGGGGGAGGCACCAGGCCCAACCAGGAGGTGAGCACCGCCTCAAAGCCACCAGCCGGTTCGGGGTTCCAGCACCAGCCCGTCCCCGAGCACGGCATGATCCCCTTTCCTGCGCAGGAGCCCTGAACCCCCCGGGACTCGCTCCGCCGCAGGAGTCACGGGGACCTCGGTGAGGATGCGGCTAGGGAAAGCCACTTCTTCAAACTTCGCTTGGGGTGGACGGAACGTGCCTGCACGGCGCTCAGGGTTGTCACGCACCCCGGACACCCCTCATACCCACGAGGAGCCCCTCCTGGGCCCAGGTGGCCCTCTGCGGTCGGCGCTCTGGCACAATGGGTTAAATCTGCCTGCAGCGCCGGCATCCCACAAGGGCGCCAGTTCGAGTCCCAGCTGCCCCACTTCTGATCCAGCTCCTGGCTAATGACCTGGAAAAGCAGCAGAGGGTGGTCCAAGTGCCTGGGCCCCTGCCCCCATGTGGGAGACCTGGAAGAAGCTCCTGGCTCCTGGCTCCGGCATGTCCCAGCCCTGGCTGTTGTGGTGTGGCCATTTGGGGAGTGAACCAGAGTATGGAAGATACCTCTCTCTCTCTCTCTCTCTCTCTCTTTTTCTCTGTAACTCTACCTTCCAAATAAATAAATAAATCTTAAACAGAAGAAGGAGAAAGAAACACTGGCCCTCTGGGCTGAGATGCACCCACCTAGAGCGAGACCCTCCCGTGTGGAAAAGAATCTGCCACCCATGGGTGGACACACAGTCACCCGGTGTCACCGTGGAGTACAGCTTCCACAGCGTGTCCCCAAGTACACCGTGATACATCAGTAACATATTGTTAAATACACCTGCATGATTGCAGAAAAATGAGCTCTATCCACACGTAAAATTGTTTTATTATTATGTGCATAGATTAGAAGAGTAAGTAGCCAAATAAGCACACACAGCAACAATAACTCACCGTGATTTTCCATATAATTTTGCCCATGATCTGGTGGTGAAACTCAGGTTCATCATCCCAGACAGCCCCGACGCACTTTACTACGCGGGACAGCAGCCAGACAGGGCCGGCGTCCACGCTCGCAACCGTCCGGACCACCGGCTCCTGGCCCTGGGCCCTCGCACGGAGCCGCGCCCTCCAGCCACTGCTGGCCGAGTGAGGGCTGGGCCGGCCGGGGTGCCCCGTGACAAGGGCCAGGTCCCTCCTCGTCCAGGCCTGGGGATTTTTTTACGTCTTTCTCAGCTTTTCCTCCAGTTTGACGAAGTCAGGGGGAGAGGGGCCGGAAGCCGTCTTGCTCTGGGGCCGTCACTAGGGAAGAGCCATGGGATTTGGTGGGGGGAGACCCTAACTCACGCCCTCCCCAGCATGCACACACACACACACACACACACACACTCCGCTCTGCCCTGTGCGTTATCTCACAGACGAGACAAGTGCCAGCATTGCTGTTGGGTGGCCGACGGCCATGCTGGACACAAAGCCGGCACTCCAGCCGGGCGACGTGCAGCCTCCCCACCCCCACCCCGCGCCCCTGCTGCCCTACAGCGCCTCAGGCGTTTCGGGAGCAGCTGAGACTCCGTGTCCCGGTGGATGCCCAGGCTCAGTCCTGCCTCAGCTCCTGGCTCCAGCTCTGGGCTCAGGCACCAGGAGGCCGCGGCTCTCAGCAGCTGGACCCCTGCCCCTGGTGTGGGAGACCGGGGTTGGGTTCCCAGCGCCTGGTTTTGGCCTTGTGCAGACACGGCCGTTGGGGGAGTGACCCGGCGGAGGGGCGTTCTCTCTCGGTCTCTGCATCTCAAATAAACAAGTAACTGGTGATTTTTAGAAGGAGGGAGGGGCATCTGGCCCAGGAGTTCAGCTGTCCGTGTCCCAGGTGGGAGGGCCTGCTGTGATCCCAGCCCTGGCTCCTGAGTCCAGCTTCCTGCTGGTCCTGACCCTGAGAGGCGGCGCCGATCGCCCAAATCGTTGGGTCCCTGCCACCCACGGGGGAGACCTGGGCTGGCCTCCTGACTCCCACCTGCAGCCGGGCCCGGACCTGGCACTGGAGCCCTCTGGGACGGGAACCTGCATGTGGGAGATTCCATCTCTCTCTCTCTTCTTTGCTAAATGATAGCTATAGGATAGATGATTGACAGATGACAGAAGATTGACACATAGACACAGATGGGAGCTAGAGCATGGAGAGATGATATCTAGTTAGATGATTAGGTGATAAATCATTCATAGATGTTGGATAGATGATTGATAGATACATGATTGATAGATAGATGATTGATAAATGATTGATAGATGATTGATAGATAGATGATTGATAGATATTTTTTAAATCCCCATCACTTGTTTGGGGTCTCAGCAGGACCCTGAGCTCTGAGCCTGAAAGCCGGCTTCCTGCTGAGCCCACAGCCGGTGCAGGGCGTGAGCCATCCCAAACTGCCCGGGGAGTGTTTTTGGATCAAATGAAACCAGGATACAGAATCCTGAAAGAGTCTTTGATTATCCCAGTTTCCTATACCTTCGATGGGAGAAAATCCTGACCTTGCGAGCCCTCTGCTCAGCTCCACGAGCCCTGACAGGCATAGGCGAGGCTGGGGACGCATCGTGGCCACAAAGGGGACACCCTTGGGATGGGTGGAAGTCGCCTCTGAGCTCAGTACAGGATGGAGGACGAGTGATGTGACGGATGCTGGAAAACAAAGATGGCTACGCACGCAGGTGAGGAACGCGCAGAGAGAGTGAAGAACTGGGAGCTAATTGAAGGGCCGCCATGTGGCGCAGAGGGCTAAGCTCTGCCTGCGGCGCCGGCATCTCGTATGGACGCTGGTTAGAGTCCTGGCTGTTCCTCTTCCAGTCCGGCTCTCTGCTGTGGCCTGGGAAGGCAGTGGAGGATGGCCCAGGTGCTTGGGCCCTGCACCCCATGGGAGACCGGGAAGAAGCTCCTGGCCCCTGGCTTCGGATGGGTTCAACTCTGACCATTGTGGCCACTGGGGAGTGAACCAGTGGACGGAAGACTCTCTCTCTCTCTCTCTCCCCCCCCCCCCGCTTCTCTGTCCGTAACTCTGCCTCTCAAATAAAATAAATGAATCTTTTTAAAAAATTGAAACCTGGGGTCTCGGCCGCTGATTTCAGCTGGGAAGATGAATGCTGCCTTCGCCCCTCACCACGCGCCCAGGGAAGCCGCCCCTGCAGGAGTGAATTTTCTGCTGCAAATGAGAAATCGGGGAGGCGCTGCTTAATTCTCCGCCATTCTCTGCGAGGCCACTCGGTTCCCATCCGGGTTCGCGGTGGGTCTGCAGCTGCATACAAGGTGAAATAACCACCTGGGTACGGCGGGGGCCTGCCGGGGGCCTGCCGGGGGCGCAGCCAGCCCCACCGGTTCCCGGAAGCCTCGGTTCTGGATGCAAATCCCAGGCTGCACCCCAGATGCCAACGGCCGCTTGTTCCACCGGCTCATGTCCAGGCCACGGGCTCGGCGCTGTGCATCGGCTTAGGGTAAAGTCCAACACTTGTTTCTAACTCAGCGGCGGAGGAGTCTGGATCCTTAATTGAGAGGATTTGCTCCCGAGGCCACAGTTCTGACCCCAGCGTCCCCCCAGGCCACGCAGCTGCCATGAGAGGCTGTGCCAGCTCGCTCAGGCCACGAGGGTGCCCACTGGGAGCCGCTCAGTAGTGACCATCGCCGAATCATGGCTGGGGCTGATAATTAGATCCACGTAATGATACAGAGTCAATTAACTTCCAGTTTACGGCCAAGAAATCATCTCGCCACATGGGCCGTCTGCTTAGAAGGGACTGACGCTTCTGGGACTCAGGGACGGGAAAATGTCCCCCTGCTGGGCGCTGTGGCCCCTGCTGGTCACTTGTGGGCCCTGCTGGACTCCTGTGGGTCCCCGCTGGACACTTGTGGGCCTCACTAGACACGTGTGGCCCCTGGTAGATGCCTGCAAGTCCCTGCTGGACACCTGTGGGCCCTGCTGGACATCTGGGGCCCTGCTGGGCGCTGTGGCCCCTGCTGGACACCGGGGGCCCTGCTGGACACTTGTGGGCCTCACTAGACACCTGTGGCCCCTGGTAGATGCCTGCAAGTCCCTGCTGGTCACCTGTGGCCCCTGCTGGACTCCTGTGTGTCCCTGCTGGACATCTATGGCCTCTGGTGGACTCTGTGGGCCCTCACTGGACACACGTGGGCTCTTCCTGGGAGCCCTCACGCAGTTCTTCCACATCCACAGACCTGCCTGGGCTGCCTCCCGACCCCAGCCCTCAGCCATGCACCTCGTTCCGGGAGGTGCTTCAAGGCAGGACCTTCCCTGCGTCCATCTTGCAGGAGTGGAGCCCTCGGGTGCGCCCAGGTGGGGCTCCGCCTGCCAGGGAAGACAAGGGAGCCTGTTGTTCTCCCTTTTTTGGATTTATTTATTTGAAATGCAGAGCTACAGAGAGAGAGGAAGAGACTGAGGGAGACAGAGAGAGAGAGATCTCCCATCCACTGGTTCATTCCCAAGTGGCCACAATGCCCAGGGCTGGGCCAGCCCAAGCGAGGAGCAGAAGCCCATCTGGGTCTCCCACATGGGCGGCAAGGACCCAGCACTAGGGCCACCTCCTGCCGCCCCCGGGCTGCGTGAGCAGGAGCCGGTTGCAGTGGAGGCTCTGGTCTCCATCACTCCCACTGGGGTTCTGGTGCTCCAAGCAGCAGTTCCACCACGCACCCACCTCCCCTCTCTGGCTGACAAATTGGCTGGATATGAAGATGGGGGATGCAGAGGCTGCCCAGGTCCCTGCTCGCCCCGCTGGGCCCGTGGCTGCAGCGCGTCTGTCCAGTGCCTGAGGCGCACTGGGCCGCGTTCCGTCTGGGAAGCACGAGCAACACGCAGCTGGAGACACGGACAGAACGGCCGGATCAGACGGATCTGGGGTCACCCGCATGGCACTGGTGTGGGAACGCTGGCATGCGGAGAGCCGAGGACCAGGCCCGCAAACCCTGAGGCCACGGCAGGACAGACGCCTTCTGAGGAGCGGCTGGGCCACCAGACAGGGAGAGAGAATGAGCATAGGTCTGTGTGTACACGTGTATGAGTGTGTGTGTGCGTGTGTAGGTTTGTGAGTGTGAGTGTGCATGTGTAGGTGTGTGAGTGTGTGCGTGCATGTGTGTGCACATGTATGGGTGTGTGTATGTGCATGTGTAGGTTTGTGTGTAGGTGTGTGAGTGTGTGTGTGAGTAGGTGTGTGTGCTTGTGGATGTGTCTGTAGGTGTGTGGGGGTGTGTGCAGGGGTATGTGTGTATATGTGTGCATGTGTAGGTTTGTGTGTGTAGGTGTGCACACATGAGTGTGTACATGGGTGTGCATGTGTGTATCCATGTGTGTATGTTCGTAGAGGTGTGTGCACGTGTGTGCAGGGGTGTATATGCACATGTGTGCATGTATAGGCTTGTGTGTGCATGTGTATGTATGTGCACATATGTACATGTGTGTGCATGTGTGTGCAGGGGTGTGGTGTGTATATGTGCACACATAGGTTTGTGTGTGTAGGTGTGTGTACATGGGTGTGCATGTGTGTACACATGTGCCTGTATATGTAGGGGTGTGTGCATGTATGGGGGTGTGGGTGCAGGGGTATGTGTGCATATGTGTACATACATAGGTTTATGTGTGTAGGTGTGTACACACATGTACGTGTGTGTGCATGTGTGTGCAGGGGTGTGGTGTGTATATGTGCACACATAGGTTTGTGTGTGTAGGTGTGTGTACATGGGCGTGTGCATGGGTGTGTGCATGTGTGTGCAGGGGTGTGGTGTGTATATGTGCATACATAGGTTTGTGTGCATAGGTGTGTGTACATGGGTGTGTACATGGGTGTGCATGTGTGTACGCATGTGCCTGTATATGTAGGGGTGTGTGCATGTGGGTGCAGGGGTATGTGTGCATATGTGTGCATACATAGGTTTGTGTGTGTAGGTGTGTACACACGTGTGTGTGTGTGTGTGTGTGGCTCTCGTCAGTCCCCTCTGCCACGCTGTCCTCTGAGACGCCTGCTTCGGCTCCATCCTGGGGCAGGGGGCGCAGTGGTCCCTCAGCCACCGCTCATCGTTGACCAATCGGAGGAAAGGGAGCGTGGGGCTGCTGGGGGAGGGGCACGTGCGGCTCACGAAGCCTCGCCGGGGCCCGGCTCTCCGCCGGCAGCAGGACAGCCGGAGCGCAGGCGTGGACTCGGCTTCAGGGAGAGGGAGCTCACCCAGGTCTTCCTGCCCGCGTTCCCAGAGCGCCGGCCGCGGTTCTGAGCCGCGCGCGGGGGAAGGAGGAGGAAGAGCCCAGCCCGGCCCACGCAGAGCAGCCCACGTGGTCTGCTCACGCTCAGACGACGGCTCCTAAGAACGCAAATCCCCACGGCAAATCTTAACTTTTCCTTTTAAAGATTTATTTATTTACTTGAAAGCCAGAGTGAGAGAGACAGAGAGACAGAGAGAGAGAGAGAGAGAGAGAGAGAGGTCTTCCATCTGCTGGTAACTTTGATTTTAACCTCGCTTGCTCCTCACACCTTTCTGTGAAGACAAGCCCACACCGAGGTGAGGCCCAGGAGGGCACTGGGCTCCTTCCGGGGCAGACCAGGGAGCAGGGGAGAAACACCGGTGGCACGAGAGGGGCCCAGGTCCCTAACGGGCCAGCGTCGCCCAGAGCTGCTGGCACCGACACCTGGAGAGGGGACTGCAGCGTCCAGTGGCCGGTGTCCTGCCGTCCCGTGGGGTCCGAGGCCACCACCCTCAGCGCAGCGGCTCCGTCTAGAAACCTGCTTGGATTTTTCTGAGCTCTAAACAATAATTGAATCCCCAGATAGTTAACCAAATCTGACCACACACAGTGAAATTATTTCTTGGTCATAAACCGAAAAGTTAATTGGCTTCATTTCTTTAAATAGATTCAATTATTTCAGCTGCAATGAATCTTGCAGAGGTGCTCGCGCGTCGGGGATGCCCACCGGCGAGCAGGGGTGTGCACGCCGCCCGAGGCCTGTGCCGACGGCCACCGCGGGGCTTGCAGATGGGGAAGGGATGTGTTTGCGCTTATGAAATATGAAAACTGCCCTCGGTGGCTTGATTAGATCGGCTGCAAACAGCTTATTAAAAATTAACGCTGCCAAGAAATGATGCGTGTGTCTGGGACGGAGAGCGGTCGGGGGCTTCCGAGCCTGCCGTGCCCCCAGCCCTTCCGTGGGAGCCCCTGTGCCCCTCAACGGGCTCCAAATAACCTCCTGTTAGTCCCCGAGGCCCCCAGAGGACGGCGTCCAGCCCTCTGCCCGCCCTGTCCTTCCTCCCGCACGGCTTTGTCCCTGACTCTGATCGGGAATCAGCCCGAGTGTCGGTCGTTCCTGCGGCTCTGACCCAACCTCCAGCCCCCTTTCCAGAGCTGTGTGCAAGTGCTCGGGCCTGTTATGCCCTCGTCCACGTCCTCTTGTAGGCGTGAACCACACACGCAGAGCGGCAGAGGCCAGTCCTTGCCCTGAGCCCAGAAGTCACAGAATTCACAGAAGCTGCAGCTTTGGGTGGGTGAATTAGGAGCCGGGAGCTCGCTTTGTCTGGTGTTTTTTTTGGGGGGGGCGGACAGGCAGAGTGGACAGTGAGAGAGAGAGAGACAGAGAGAAAGGTCTTCCTTTGCTGTTGGTTCACCCTCTAATGGCTGCCGTTGCTGGCGTACTGCGCTGATCCGATGGCAGGAGCCAGGTG
The DNA here is from genome assembly GCF_051225735.1 of Oryctolagus cuniculus. Taxonomy (NCBI): domain Eukaryota; kingdom Metazoa; phylum Chordata; class Mammalia; order Lagomorpha; family Leporidae; genus Oryctolagus; species Oryctolagus cuniculus. The sequence goes on from NC_142873.1 coordinate 163,201,963, forward strand.
CTTCTCCTGGTCTCCCATGGGGTGCAGGGCCCAAGCACTTGGGCCATCCTCCACTGCACTCCCTGGCCACAGCAGAGAGCTGGCATGGAAGAGGGGCAACCGGGACAGAATCCGGCGCCCTGACCAGGACTAGAACCCGATGTGTCGGCGCCACAGGCAGAGGATTGGCCTATTGAGCTGCGGCACTGGCCAACTATCTTTGTCTTAAAACAAAACAAGGCACGAGATGAGACCAAACAGCTGATGGCCGTGTGTGTGTGCGTGTGTGTGCGTGTGTGCGTGTGTGTGTGTGTGAACCACCTGCAGGGGTGCAGGCAGGACAGGGAGGGGATGATGAAGTCGACCTTTTCCTCTCTGACAGAGGAACTCCTGGTCAGCGGGGAGCTGTCCACAGGGGCCAGTGCTGAAGGCACCAGCTCCACCTGGAAACACCAGTCGTGCTGAGCCGGTTCTTCCTCCAGGGCCCAGGCGGACGCAGTGAGGAGCCGCAGTCTGAGAGAAAGGACGTGGGGGTCACTGCAGCATTTTACCGTGAACCCCGGATCGTTTACACACGTGTCCAAGCATTTCAAGGCGTTAGTGCCTAGACAGCAGGAGAGGCAAGACGCTGCATTTGCCCGCTTGTTAAAAAAGATTTGTTCATGTATTTGGAAGCTAGAGTTAGAGAGAGGGAGACACAGAGAAAGAGCTCTGACACGCACTGGAAGACGGAACTCCACAAATGGCCACAGTGGCCAGGGCAGGGCCAGGCCCCAGCCAGGAGACTCTTCTGGGTCTCCCACGTAAGTAGCACGAGCCCAGTCACTCGAACCGTCTTCCACTGCTTTTCCCAGGCCACCAGGAGGAAGCTGGACCAGAAGTGTTGGAAGTGGAGCAGATGGGACAAGAACTGGTGCCCACTGGGATGCCGGCGTCGCAGGTGGCAGCTTTACCCACTGTGCCACAGTGCCAGCCCCATGAACTTGCCAGTTTTTAAAAAGATGTATTTATTAACTTGAAAGTCAGAATTACAGAGAGAGAGAGAGGGAGATAGAAAGAGACCTGCCATCCCTTGTTTCATTCCCCAAATGGCCATAACGGCCCAGGGCTGGGCCAGGCCAAAGCCAGGAGCCAGGAGCTTCTTCTGGGTCTCCCGCGTGGGTGCAGGGGCCCAGGGACTTGGGCCACTTTCTGCTGCTTTCCCAGGAGCATTAGCAGGGAGGTGATTAGGCGTGGAACAGCTGGGACTCAAATCGGCGCCCATATGGGATGCCAGCACTGCAGACGGCGGCTTAACCCACTGTGCCGCAGCACTGGTCCCACCCATGCATTTGCCAGTTTTTAAATGAACTGGGGTACCCTCTGGCACTTCATTTCCCAGTCCGCCTGACTCCAGTCCGCAGAGCTGTGTGCCGAGCTCTGACCCCCTCCAGCCTCACCCGGGCCTGCAGAGTCCCTCTCCCCAGTCGGGGGGCCGCTGTCCCTTCCCCACTTGCGAGCAGGTCTACCACTCCTGGACTCTTCGAGAAGAATCGTTGGAAGTTAAAAGCGCAGTCGCTTGTGTAAATATGGAATTAATTAAATCTATCTGTGCTTAAGTCTTTTCAGAATTAACTTATGAAATGTTTGCCAGTTAAATTATTAACATGTAACTCTGAAGATAATGAGTGGGTTTAAGGCTATTGAATCCCCAGCAGGATGGCAGGAACTACTCCAGTGGCTTCCTCCCGCGCTCTCCCCGCACGGGAGGAGCCGGAGCTTGAAGCGGGTGGAGGGCGCCCGTCCCACACTGGGAGGATTCTCACCTGAAGTGAGGTTCGTCTGATCAGGGAATCCTTGAGGGGCGGGAGTGGTGCCGCAGGTAACACTGGGGGCCAGGGGTGGCATTGCCACTCAGTGGGTTACGCCACCACCTGCAACGCTGGCCTCATATGAGTCCCGGCTGCTCCACTTCCGATCCAGCTCCCTGCTGATGGCCTGGGAAAGCAGTGGAAGATGGCCCAAGTACCTGGGGCCCTCCCTGCACCTGCATGGGAGACCCAAATGAAGCTCCTGGCTCCCGGCTTTGGCCTGGCCCAGCTCTGGCCTTTGCGGTCATTTGGAGAGTGAAGCAGTGGATGGAAGACCTGTGTGTGTCAGTGTGTGTGTGTCCCTCTCTCTGTGTAACTCTGACTTCCAAATAAATAAAAACGAATTTAAAAAAAAAAAAAACCAAACACACTGCCTTGGGGCTCCTGGAGTCTGTCTCACAACCCGGCTCCTCTGCCTCCCACGCAGCTTCTTGCCAACGCGCGCCCTGGGAGGCAGTGGATCGCGGCTCCCATGCCTGGGTCCCTGCCACCCGCATGGGAGACCCAGACGGAGTTCCAGGGTCCTGACCTCAGCCTGGCGCAGCCCTGGCTGCAGGCGTCTGAGAAGTGAACCAGAGGACGGAGGCTCTCTCTCTCTCTCTCTCTCTCTCTCTCTCTCTCTGATTTTTCTCTTTCTTCCTCTCAAATGCAGTGAAGATAAATAGTTTGTAAATGGAGCCATTGGCTCCCTGCTGGGTGGGCATCTGTGGGCCCAGGTCCAGGTGACAGGGAAGTCGCCCGTGAGGGCTGAAGGAGCACCCTCCCCGTGCGCCAAGCAGCTGAGCTGGGTCCTCCCACATCTCAAGACCCCACTGCCCGGTTCCCTTCCTGTGGGGGAGGGGCTCAGCCAGCACCAACCCCCACTTTCCATGGGACCAGGAAGCAGCCTGCTGGGAGAGGAGCCATCTTCCCCTGGAGTCCATGTTGGGCAGCACAAGAAAGCCCAGGGGGCGCCCGCTTGTGCAGTCACTGCCCGGCCGTGGTCACTCTCGTCCCCCAGACACTCACCACTTCCTGCAGGGAGCCCAGCCCCGGTGGCGCCTGCGCGCCGTGATCCGTCAGCGAGGCTGACTCCAGCGAGCGTGGCAGCCCCAGCCGTGCTGGGCCCCTCGTGGTGCTGTTTCTCCAGCCGGACGGTCAATAGCTGACCTTCACCTAGTGACAGAGCAGACAGAAAACCACTATGGGCAGCAGTGCCGGCCCGGGGAGCCGCAGATCCGAGCACAGCTGCCGCGGGCAGTGGGGCGGGGGCCGCGAGAGGCGGCAGCACCGCAGACCCAGCGAGTGCTGAGGGCTGGCCTTGACCCTGCCCGTCCACCTAATGGCAGAGTGTGGCTCCCGCGGAGCTCCAGGCTTCGGAGGAAGCCAAGCCCTCCCCTCGCCCGCCTTTCCTGGCTGCAGAGAGGGAGCGCCTAGGGCTCCGAGGGACGGACTCTGCCCCTGCGCTGCCGCGGAGCCCTGGGGCCGTGCAGCTGGCTCCCCAGCTGTCCTGGAACGGAGGTGGCCTCATGGCCCTGATGGGCAGCGACTGGGAAAGCAAACACAGGCGTGCAGCGGGCCAGCGTCCCCAGCGTCCCCAGCGCCTGCACGGGTTTGGGGTTTTTCTTTTACCCAGAAAAGGAGGACAGCTTCAGGCCCCCCAGAGGCAGGCAGCCGGCGCCCCAACGCTGACGCCGAACGCCCGGGCTGGAGACGCGGCTAAGTTGCCCCAGGAAGGCCAGTGGCTCTTTGCACCCAGAAACACAGAAGCCGACGCCGGGTGGGCAGCCCATGGGGGGAAGGAGCTCGGTCAGTCGGGTGGGCCCGTCGCGCTGCACACCCGGGGTCTCCAGAGACTTGCAGAGGTGCCGGATGAGGACCCTGGACCTCGGGACGACAGACAGTCCAGAATGGAAGCTAAACGCAGCCCGCGGCGGGCGGGGAGACGGATGGCTTCAATATCACCACCCCCTCCCGGTTTTAATCACGGCGTCGCCTCCGCGATTTTACCTCCGTGAATTCTGCCCCCACCCTGCCCCCGCCCGCGTGTTCACACGCTTGTGCTGTAATTTTCAATTTAATTAGCCGCAGTTCTGAGAGACGGCCCAGGTCCTGGTGTCCCTTTGCAGCTAATACTGCTAATTGTTTATACAGCCCTCAGTAATATCTCATTAACTTTATAGGCTAGCGTTTCCACATCGTCTGCGGAATTAATTCGCTGCAAACCCAGAGATGCTGGAACGTTTCCTTCAGAAACAAAGCACAACCAAACCGAAAGGAAAACACGTCGACGCCGCCCGCCAAGTTGGAGCCGCCGGTCGCCATCACCTCCTGATGGGTCCCCCAAGAAAATCATGTCTGAAAATGATCTTTCCTTTCGTTACCTGCTTTGTTTTTTTTTTTTAAACCAGCCCACCTCTGTGATGCAACATTCTTATAAGAGCCATTATCCATAAGGCATTCCGGGCGCGCGGGTACGAGACAGGATGTGTGTGCGAAAGGCGTGGAGGAGACACGGCCCGGCCCCTCCATCATCTTCGCAAGAGAACGAAGCTGTTACCCAGCTGGCTTTGACGGCTCCGGCCCCGCCTCCTGCTCTGGAGATGGGCAAGGGAGAACCCAGCCCCACAGCCCCACAGCCCCGCCCCTCGCCACGCTACACCCCTTCCACCTGCCTCCCCTGCCCCGCCCCCCGCTGGCTGCTCCCTGGCCCCTCTGGTTCCTAATGTCTAAGACAAAAAAGAAAGACACCTCGCCCCACCCCCACCCCTTCTCCACCCAGGACCACGTGGCTGCCGCCCTGCTTTGTGAGTGGAGGTGGCAAGGAATGACCTCGTTTTTGCTACAGGCACAGGAGGTTTCTGCTCATGGGGGGCCCTGTGGACGAAGCCCCCACGGGCTGTCCTCAGTGGCTGGGGTGGCTCAGCGGCTGTGACCCTGAGCGTCCCCGGTGAGCCCGGGCTCGGTCCTTCCGGATGTGTGGGTCTCCTCCCAGCCTGTCTGCTCCCCGGGGACCCGCCTCTCCACAGCTCCCCCAGCACTGGAAGCCAGAACTGGACATGGCCACTGGCCCACACAAAGCTGGGGAAACAGGACGATGCGGGTGGAAGTCCGGGCGGGGGGCGGGGTCTGGCTCCAGCCACCACGGACGTGAACCACAAGAGGTGCCTGAGAACACACGTGTGGTGAGGGCCCTGGTAGGTGCCAGCTGGACAGATGGTCGGCCTGACCCCTCCACGTGGGCGAGGGCCGCTGTCAGTGCCCAGCGGTATCCAGGGTGGTCTCAGAAGACCACAGTGCTGGAGCGAATCCTGCTCCTCCGCCCACGCCCACGGCTTCTTGCTCTGGGGGTCGGCGCCCTGGGCTTGCTCATTTGTCCTGCCTTCAGCGGCATGGGGCACACCTGTTCCCCGATGCACCCAGATGGCTTAGGTTTTGGGGGACTCGCGGGGTAGCCGCAGCCTCCCCGTTCCATGGGTGAAACCCAAAATGCCCAGGAGAACGTCTGGGTGTGCTGGAGGCCAGGCCAGGACGAGAGTGTCCCAGCACAGCCCTGGTGACCGCGGCCGTGGCTTGTCAGATGTACTCCGGTCCCTTCTCATTGTCCTTGGGGACAGCAAACATCGGGTCAGTTCCACCGACGTTGTCACCGTTGACAACGATCCAACAGACGCTGCTCCCGGGGGCGTCCTGATGAAACAGGCAAAAACGCAACTCAGAACGGCTCAGCTCAATGGGGGCTTACCGGTCCCCGCCAGGAGGGGCAGGTGGAGCCGGCCCCCACGTGCTCCTGGCCGGTGTCCAGGTTCTCTCTGACTCTCCATCCGTGTCTCTCCGTCTCTTTATCTCCCGTCTCTCGCTCCTGTAGGATGCATCCTCTATGGGGAGGGAGACAGGGGAGGCGGGAGCGGCTGCCCCGGGCTCAGCTGGACGGTCCCCCATCCAAACAAAGGGCCACCTGGCTTCCCTCTGGGACGGGCGGAATTGGACAGGGCGGCTCTGGCTTCTGAGTTAGCGCAGACGCCAGGGGATTCCCGGACGCAGGCGGGTGAGCCTGACAGGGCCCCACTGCCCCGGGGACCCGCCCCTTACAGAGGCTGCTCCTGGCCTCCTCCGGGAGAGGCCTCCCTCTCCTCCTCTCTAAACTCCAATCCCCGCAGTCCACTTTGCACACCTGGTGCACGCGCTCGGCCTCCCTGCCACAACGTCGTGGCACCGCCCTCAGCGCCACTCTCTGCCGAGTGCAGGCGTCCGATCCTAGCCGCTCCTTGTGGAGCCCACGGAAGGGGCTCCCTGCCTTGCTTGGGCAGACCCTGAGCCCCACGTTAACCACTGATGGGTGAGGGGCGGAGACTCGGCCCAGGAGCAGCCTCAGGTGGGCGGGCTCTACATGGCGGGGGCCACCCTGGGACATCAGGGCTCCCAGGAGAGTTGGCTACGGAAGCTGAGTGTGCTCCTTCCCCCACCACGCCCCTCCAGACTCATGGGGCTGCTGGGGCTCCGCCTGTGAACCCCAGCTACACGCTTCCTTAAGGAGAAGCTCGGATTTCACTCCGTTGCTTTAGTTCTTCAATCCCAGGCCAACGGCATAATTTTTTTTTTAATTTTTATGTATTTATTTGAGAGAGAGAGAGAGAGAGACTCCTATGTGCTGTTTTACTCCCCACATACCCACAGCGGCTGGGACTTAGCCAGGTTAAATCCTGAGCCAGCAACTCCTTCTAGGTCTTCCACTCAGTAATTGGAACCCAATTGCCCGAGCCACGCCCACTGACAGCCACGCCCACTGACAGCCAGGCCCACCCAGGAGCCAGAGGCAGGAATTGAACCCAGGAACGTCCATGCCTGGCGCCCTCACCGCCAGGGTAGCTGTCCCAGCGCCGTTTATTTCCTGGCCTTGCGGTGGACTCCGTGCGGCACCACCGCGCCCGCTTCTCTTCAGCTTTGCCAACATTTACTTGGTTTTTCTGGAAGAATCGCCCGTTGTAGCCCAGCGATCGGTTTTTAGTTTCCCAACCGAAACTGCCCTGCTGATCACTGGGCGCGCCGGGACCCCGCAATGACTCATTAGTTCCTGCACAGACGCTGTCTTACCTACGCGCCCTGGACGTGCTGGAGCAGAGACTCCAACATTACACTTCCTAGGCCGGCGCCGCGGCTCACTAGGCTAATCCTCCACCTGCGGCGCCGGCACACCGGGTTCTAGTCCCGGTCGGGGCGCCGGATTCTATCCCGGTTGCCCCTCTTCCAGGCCAGCTCTCTGCTGTGGCCCGGGAGTGCAGTGGAGGATGGCCCAGGTGCTTGGGCCCAGCACCCCATGGGAGACCAGGAGAAGCACCTGGCTCCTGGCTTCGGATCAGCGCGGTGTGCTGGCCGCGGCGGCCATTGGAGGGTGAACCAACGGCAAAGGAAGACCTTTCTCTCTGTCTCTCTCTCTCACTGTCCATCTGCCTGTCAAAAAAAAAGATTATACTTTCTAATTCGCACCCATTAGAAAGCATCGTGTAGTAGTCAGGGCATGCGAGCCAGAGCCATGTTTGTGAACCAACAGCCAGGCCATCACGCCGCCCTCTGCCGCTCTCACGTCTGCTCGCCCTCCGAGGACCCGCGTGGTCACACTGCGCTGCCGGGGTCGACACTAATTCCCCCTTCTCAGAGGACCCTCCCTCCGCTCCCAGCAAAGTCTCTTTTCCCACGTAAAGCAGAGCACCCACCGGTGCCCGGGGTGAGGACGTGGCCGCCACGTGGGGCCCTGCGGGGACTGAGAGCCAGGCCTTCGGGGTCTGCCGGGCTGTGTCCTGGGCTGCGCCAGCGGGGCGCCCGCCAGCCGCAGAGCACGCTCGGGTTCTCTCTTCACCGGCTGGAACTGATCGCAGCCACCAGGGCTGTGCAGGGCGTCTCGCCGTGGGTGGGTTCACATTTCCCTGCAGGTGCATGACGAGGGGCCGGCGCTGTGGCACGGCAGGGAAAGCTGCCCCCCGCGACACCAGCATCCCATGTGGGCGTCGGTTCAAGTCCCAGCTGCTCCACTTCTGATCCAGCTTCCTGTTAATGGCCTGGGAAAAGCATGGCCCCGCACCCCGTGGGAGACCAGGATAAGTACCTGCTCAGTGTCATGAACTTTTTTTTTTTTAGATTTATGTATTTGTTTATTTGAAAAGCATAGTTGCAGAGAGACAGAGAGAGAGAGAGAGAGAGAGAGAGGTCTTCTATCCACTGGTTCACTCCCAAGATGGTCACAATGGCCAGAGCTGTGCTGATCTGAAGCCACCCATGAGGGAGACCCAGAGGAAGCTCCTGGCTCCTGGCTTCAGATCAGCACAGCTGATCCCCCTCCTCACCACGATCTACACGGACGCCTGGCTGCCCGTCCACCTTCCATAAGGTGCGCGGATCTGCTGGGCTCGCTGTGCCGGCTCTGGGGCAGGCGGACTCCTGCTGGCCTGCAGAGATCCCTGTCCTGCCCCCATGACGGCCACATGTGTGCTCTGGCGCCTCCCCTGCTCCCCTCCCCCTGCTGCCCTCCCCCTGCTGCCCTGCTCCCCTCCCCCTGCTCCCCTCCCCCTGCTCCCCTGCTCCCCTCCCCCACTCCCCTCCCCCTGCTCCCCTGCTCCCCTCCCCCTGCTGCCCTGCTACCCTCCCCCTGCCCCCTACCCCTTGTCCCCGCTGCCCCCTACCCCCAGATCCCCCGGCTCCCCCTCCCCCACTCTCCTGCCCCCCCACTCCCCTGCTCCTCTCCCCCTCCCCCCTGATCCCCCTGCTCCCCCTCCCCCGCTCCCCCTTCTTAGCTTCCTCAGATCAGTCTTGGCCTTTGCCCTTCCCCCACACAATCTAAATTGCAGAATGAGCCGCTCACTGAGGTTTTCATCGGGATTGAGTGACATCATAGACTAACGTGAGGGTAACTTTCATCACGTGACACAGCAATCATGCTCTATGTGCTGCTGTAAAGTGACTCTGGCAGTCTCCTCCCTGGTCTCCTACTAGATGCACTTCTGGATTCTTTAAACAATTATTTTTTAGGTTCCCTTTCAGACAGCGAGTGGAAGCTACTTCCTTCTGTTCTCAGCGCCGATACGGTGGTGCGTCCCCAGCCTCCCGGGAGAGGGTGCGGCTGTGCCAGGCCGGGGGGCAGCTGAATGGGGTGCTCTGTGGGCCCCAAATCACGCGGCGAGAGCCGCAACTGCCCCTCCACCCCCCAAGCCCTAAACAGGCTCAGGGCAGCTCCTGAACGGCCAGACCCCGGGGTAGGAAGGACCCCAGGGCGGGACCCTGTGCCCCGCGTTTCCCGTGGGGCTCCCTCTCTAGTCCTCACAGCGACCTCTGGGGCTGGGAGGCGCCCTTTGGCTGTGTGCCCAAACCTGGTGCCCGGGCGCCCCCGGATCGGGCCTCAGCACCCCTGACTCGCAGTGGACGTGGCCGGCAGCCTCACTTTGGACCCACACCCCACTCCACGTGCATAGAAGGCGACAGCTCTGCTTCCTGCTGCTGCACCGGGCTCTGACACCGGGATGGCCTTGCCCGGAGCCGCCGCCGCTGTCCCCGCCACCAGCCTGGAGCCTGCAGCCCCTCCCGTCTCTGCACGGGCCAGGAACCAGGAGTTTCTTCCAGGTCTCTCGTGTGGGTGCAGGGGCCCAAGCACTTAGACCATCCTCCACTGCTGTCCCCAGGCCACCAGCAGGGAGCTGGATGGGAAGTAGAGCAGTCGGGACTCGAACCAGCACTCCTATGGATGCCAGAGACACAGGAGGCAGCTTTACCCACTACAGCACAGCGCCGGCCTCAAGGCTGTTTTTAAGCGAGTGCCTTGCTTCGGAGGCGTCCACAGTCCTGCGGTCATTTTGGGGAAGGAATAGCCTGGAAGGGCCAGGCTTGCTGGGGACCCCAGCCCCACCGCCGCGGTGGGCACACCTGACGGAGGAACTGGCTCAAGGGCCGTGTGTCATGTCAAACAAGGTAACTCTGAGACGGTGCCTGATGCAGCACCTGTGAGACAGGTCATAGCACACCGTGGGGATGCAGTGTCCCCAGCATCCCAGGTCACTGCGCGTCCCCCGCGAGGGTGCTTGGTACACCGTGTCTTCAGGGGCACTGCGGCAGGTGTAGGGAGGGAGCACAGGGGTGCGACCTGTGGTCAGGCAATGGAGGCTGAGTCGGGCAAGAACCGGGGCCCACGGCCCTGCTGTGCTGCACCTGTGCCCCCGGAAGCCCCAGCTGGGCTGGCCCCACGTGGTCCCCGGCGAGTCTCGGGACTCAACCAGGCACAGGGGGCTCCCAGGAGAGACCGCGGCTGCCATTGGCTGTGTCCTATCGAGAGGCCTGGTCTTACAGCCCACGTCCTGCGAGCCTTGGGCCTGTATTAGGGTCCCCTGGGGAAACGGAAGCAGCCGGAAGTGCACATATCAGGGGAGAGACGGGGCAGCTTACAGAACGGATCCACATGCTTGCGGAGGATGGCCAGTCCCACGTCCGCAGAGCGGAGGCCGGGGAGGACCAGCGCCACAGGCAGATCTCGGGGCGTCTGCGGACGGAGTCCCCTCCCCCAGGCCGAGTCCGTCTTTAGCCTGGGGGCGACCAGGTGAGGCCCCACGTCGTGTAGAGCCAGCTGCTCTGCTCAGAGCTTACTGATCTGAATGGCAAGCCCGTGCAAATGCACCTTCAGGAAGCACACAGAGCCGCGTCTGGCCAAGTGCCTGGGCACCGTGGCTCAGCTGTGGACACACAGTGTCACCCCGGGATGTGCTCAGCCTCTGCCGCCGTGGGCAGCCTACGGGTGACATGGATGAGGAACGCAGTGAGTGGCCTATGGGTGACGTGGACGAGGAACACAGTGAGTGGCCTATGGGTGACGTGGACAAGGAATGCCGTGGGCGGCCTATGGGTGACGTGGACGAGGGATGCCGTGGGTGGCCTATGGGTGACGTGGACGAGGAACGCAGTGAGTAGCCTATGGGTGACGTGGACGAGGAACGCAGTGAGTGGCCTATGGGTGACGTGGACGAGGAATGCCGTGGGCGGCCTATGGGTGACGTGGACGAGGAATGCCGTGGGCGGCCTATGGGTGACGTGGACAAGGGATGCCGTGGGTGGCCTATGGGTGACGTGGACGAGGAACGCAGTGAGTGGCCTATGGGTGACGTGGACGAGGGATGCCATGGGCGGCCTATGGGTGACGTGGACAAGGGATGCCGTGGGCGGCCTATGGGTGACGTGGACAAGGGATGCCGTGGGTGGCCTATGGGTGACGTAGACGAGGAACACAGTGAGTGGCCTATGGGTGACGTGGACGAGGGATGCCGTGGGCGGCCTATGGGTGACGTGGACGAGGGATGCCGTGGGCGGCCTATGGGTGACGTGGACGAGGAACGCAGTGAGTGGCCTATGGGTGACGTGGACGAGGGATGCCGTGGGCGGCCTATGGGTGACGTGGACAAGGGATGCCGTGGGCGGCCTATGGGTGACGTAGACGAGGAACACAGTGAGTGGCCTATGGGTGACGTGGACGAGGGATGCCGTGGGTTTTAATCCAGGGTCTGGCCTCCCACAGAGACAGAAACGCTGAGTGGAGACTGGTGCCGTGTGCAAACAGGAAGAGTCCATCGGGCAGTGAGGGGATACGTGTGGGTTCACACGGCCCCACGCTGAGAAATACCCACGCCTCTATGCAGAGGGAACAAGAAGACCCCAGACAGAACCTGTCACTGGGTCGGTCCATCCAGGAGCAGGAGGGCAGGGGAGGGGGAGAGGTCAGTCCCAGCTCTGCCATGCACAGGAGAGCGGTGTTCCAGAATGTTCCGCCACGGCAGGAGTGAAAGCGGGAGCAGTACCTGTAGGTGGGCTCCACGGTGGGAAGAGCTCGGCCCCGCCTTCTACCTCTTTTCATAAGGGGGGGCACCCCAATCAGATATGCAATTGGGGAGGGGTCTGAGCATGCGCCCCAGGGCACAGGTGCATCCTGGGAAGGTGGGCTATCCAGTGGACAGTTAAAGAGACAGCATCATTTTCCAGGGGTGCAGGGCTTCCAGCCTCCACTGTCTTCCTGCGTATTTATTGTCGCTCTCCGTGGGGACCCGGGATTCCCAGAGCCGCCCCCGCCCCTGCCCCTGCCACTGGCCTCAGGTCGATGCCTGTCAGGTCAGGAACGTGGCGCCCCGTGGATCGGCTGCCGCGCTCTCGGGGCTCCCGTCACCGCGTCTGTCTCCCTGTCTGTCTTCGGCTGGGATTCCTGGTGGAGCAGGCGCAGTCCCTTCTCCCCGACTGGGATTCTCAGAACCTGGGGAAGCCTTCGGGATGGCTTGAGGGTCGCACAAGGGCTCCAAGTATGGCTTCGTGACTTGTTAAATTTTTATTTGATTTATTGGAGAAGCGTGTGCACACACCAAGTGGGAGAGACGAGTGTTTCCATTGGCTGGCTCACGCCCCAGTGCCCTCAGAGCCAGGATCCCAATCTGCGTGTCTCATGGGGGCAGCAGGGTGCCAACCACGGGAGCCACCGCCACGTTCTCTCAGCAGGAAGCTGGACTCCGGCAGAGCCGGGACAAGAACCCAGGCACTCTGAGGTGGGTCACCAGGGTCCCCAGCCTTCCGCTCTCCAGGGACAGATGGGCCAGGTGCACGAGAGACCCGCCCACCTCTCCTGCGCCAATCAAAATGAAAACCTGACCCCCAGCGGAGGGCGTGCTGCAGACTCCCACTGGATGCCAGGTTCCTGGTGATCCTTGGACAGAGGCTGGCGTCCGCTAGCCAGCGGCTCCCTGAGCCGGAGGTGACCTCCCCCCACGGCGTCCGGCCAGGCAGCGTGCTCATACAGGCACTAGAATGGCGGCTGCTCGGGCCTGCAGCCCCCGTCCGGAAGCCACTGCCAGAGGCCCCTTTGCGACCGCTGCTTACAAATGTCACAGCGAGCGTTCAGGAGCCACCTTTGATTCCTGTGCAGGACTTAACCCCCGCCTCTCACCTCTCGCCCAGCGCTCCCCACCTGCACGGGCCTCTCCCAGCAGCGTGCGCCAGGAGAGACCAATAGCCAAGGCCATCGCCGGCCGACTGCTAAACCCGCAGAGCCTCAGGCACCTGCGTGTGTTCCCAGAGCTCCGCTCGCCTCTCCCTGGTCTCCCAGGCCTCTTGAACAATGGAGTCCCCATGACAGGGGATCCCCTGCGTCTTCCTTGAAAGCCATGAACCTGAGCGACACCAGGAGGCCGCCTGTCTGCTCTGCCCTCCGAGAGCCCGGATGTGTCCTTGAGGGTGACTCGAGAGCCCAGAGCTCTGCTGTCTGAAGCTGCCGCAGGTGACAGGTGTGGCGTCCTGGTGGGGACGGCAGGGGGGCCTGTGGCCTCTGTCGCTGCACCATGCAAGTCGCACAGCTGTGGGTCCTCGGGCACCGGGCGTGCCGTTGTCTGAACAAGAGCACGTCGCAAAGTCACAGGCCTGGGAAGGGCAGACCCAGCCGCCAGCATCAGAGGGGCGTCTGCCGAGCTTTAGGAACCCCCCCTCCCGTCCTCCGAGCGCACCAGGGCAGGCAGCCAGGTGTCCGCCCTATCCCCATGCTTGTCCAAGGCACCTCTTGCCTGTGTTTCACAGAACCTGCGACCCTTCACCCAGGAATCAGCGCTGGCACTCAGGGTTTGGCAGCGCCTTCCCCGGGGCTCCCCGGGGCCGGGAAAGGGGCTCACCCATGGGAGTGAGCCGTAGGAGTGGGTGAGGATGGGCCACGGGTGACTGGCGGGTGCTGGGGCCAGACTCAGCCAGGACGAGGGGTGTGCACCATCCGAGGGAGAGGCGGAGATCAGAGCCAGCAGCAAGGGTGACCAGCGAGCGCTCTGTGAGAGCCCCCTCCGCCTGCTTGAGAAAACAGACCCTGCCCTGCGCCTCCAGCCGCGTTCCTGGTCCCCGCGAGCTCGCCGTCCGTCACCGTCAGAGCCGTGGTCCCTGGACCGGGCAGGCAGAGCCGCTGGCCTTGCTGGGGCCTCACGAGCCTAGCTGCCTTTGTGGACAACGCAATCCCCGTCCACAGCCTGCTGGTGACCTTGCTCTGGGCAGGGCAGGGAGAGGAGCCTTGGCCGCCCGCCCTGGGGATGCCCCCTCCTGCTCCTCTGCACCTGTCCCCACACCCACCCCAGAATGGTTCTACAGATGTCCCCTCTCTCACAGGAGAGGCAGCTGGGGCGGCTCGCTGCCTCTCTGAGTGGGCGGCTCCCCGCTCCCCCGGCAGGGCCGAGCAGGTGCTGTGGCTGAGCTGCTGCAAGACGGCTGCCGTGGAGCCCCCGGGCGAGGCCTCACACGCCCCGTGGCGTACACAGTGCTGCCGGGGCTGGGCCTTCCCTGGGAGGCAGGAGGGCACCGGCTCCCAGGCCAGGAGGCCCTGCGGTGGTGACACCTCTGTGACCAGCGGCCCGGGGCTCTCCCCCTCTCAGAGGTGCAGGTTGAAGGTACTGCAGGGTCTTCAGGAGCCTCCGACCTTCCAGTCTGGGCTGTCGGCCCGTTGCAGGGTGCGGGTGCCCTGTGGCTGATGACCAGGGGGCATCCCAGCACTGTTGTAGGTGGAAGCCGCCCCAAGCGGGAAGTGCAGTGGCTCCGCCCCCCGCCCCGCCCGGATCACGAAGCCCGGCCTGGTGCCACCGCGGGGCTGAGAGGGGGCTGGGCTCACTGCTGCTGCTCAGTCTCTCAGGGCAGCCCAGCCCCGGGAGAATCACGTTCGGAATGCCAAGTACAACTTTCGCGGAGTACGTATCTCTCCCACACCCCTGGGGAGCCCCCGTAAGGCAGGAGCCGCCCTTGCAAGCCCGGGGCCCTCGTTCCAGCCATCGGGTCTAAAACACTCACCAGCTACACACAGCCCGCAGAGGCCCTGGGCGCGGCAGGGAAGCCAGCGCGAGGAGGACCCCAGGGAGAGAAGAACAGGGCCGACTCGGGCCTCGGGGCCCCGGGGACCCCAACCCTCACCCTCAGGGCCAGGTGGGCCGGGCCGGGCTGGGCGGCCTGCCCGAGACCCCGGGGTGAGCTCGAGCTCCCAGGGAGAGAGCCTTCTCAGCCGGGCCCTGCTGTGTTTCCTGCCCCCTTCCCTGCGCTCCTGCGTCGAGAAGGAAGCCAGCACGCGGAGGATTCTCCCTGGCCCCTCGTGGCTCCCGCGCGTGGCCTGGCGCCCTGGCGCTCTGTGCGTGGCAGGGCGTGGCCTCATTCTCCGGCCCTGTGGTTTATTGCACCTGCCGTACGCGTCAGCTCCCGGTTGCCCTGAGGCTCCGTGGCTGCCGACAGTGCTGTAATAACCCACCCTGCGCATGGTTATCTTCACACTGTTAGAGGCTTTTTCCCCCAAAGTAAATTCAGGCAGAGTCCCTGGCTCTGCCAAGGCTGCGTCTGAAGTGCTGTTAGCTGTCTCCCTGCAGGGTCAGTGGAGCAGGGGAGGGGACAGGTCCCTGGTGCCAGGTTGCCAGGGCACGGGCACCCTACTGGCCTCCGAGCTTTGACTCGGCAACATTTAAGAGGGCGCTCAGCCCCGCACAGGGCAGCCCAGCCCTGTCCCTGCCCCGGGGGCGTGTGCAGTGCTGTCGGAGACACGTGGCATCTGTCTCTGCCGAGGGCTACACACGTCCACCTGCACGGCCTCTGTGGCTGACACTCAACCCTGGTGCTGTCTTGTGAAAGTGGCTCGGCAACAGGCCAAGGCCCAGCACGTGTGGGTTCTGGTAACACTTTACAGCCAAAAGCAGCAGCCAGCCTGCGCCTCGGGCGCCCCTGGAGACGCGGATCCAAGCATTGTGCGGTTCCCGGAGCAGTCGGGCTTGGAGGGGCTCCCTGGAGGAGGGCGTCTGTCCCGATCCGCAGAGAGTCTGATGTCTCGTCAGCCTGGAGCAGGCAGAGGGGTGGCCACGGCAGAGCCTGGCTGTGTGGGAGGGGCCGAATGGAGCAGGAGCCTGAGACCCCCAGGGAGCACCTGCGCCGCTGGCCCGGTCTCTGCTGGGTGCTCTCCTTCACTCGCCACCCAGGTCTGCATGGCCCCACTGCGCGGCCAGGTCCTGCCTGGCCACTGGCTCCCGAGAACGGCGGCCTCATGACCCTCCCAGCCCCCGTCGGCCTCACTTCAGACCAGGGCTGGGCAGTGAGCCAGCCTTACTCTGACAAAAACGAGGGCAGGTCGGGCCCTGCTCCAGCTCGGGGCTCTGCACCCTGGCCCTGCCCAGGAACCCCCACGGGGGCCTCGTCAGAAGCCCGTCCTGAGCCTGGAGGTCTGGGCAGGCCCAGGGGGCTGCGTGTGGAAGGGGCTTGCAGGCGACCCTGATGCTCTGGCCCGTGTCGCGGTAGGTGCACATGGACAGACAGACAGACAGACAGCTGCTGAAGAGTGTGTCGTCCCAGCGTGCTCTCCCCGGCCTGGCCCCTGAGAGGCGGCCTGGGGGCTTCCATCTCCGGCCAAGCCTTGTCTCTGGCTCACGCGATTCCTGCTGAAGCCACACAGAGCTGCACTGGCCCCGCCCGGCCA
This sequence comes from Oryctolagus cuniculus, assembly GCF_051225735.1. Lineage (NCBI taxonomy): Eukaryota > Metazoa > Chordata > Mammalia > Lagomorpha > Leporidae > Oryctolagus > Oryctolagus cuniculus. Next base: position 163,218,250 of record NC_142873.1, read on the forward strand.
AGAGCCCCCCCCAGGGCAGCGAGACCTCGGCCAGCAGACCAGGCTCCCGTGACCGGCAGCCAGACAGAGCAGGGTCTCGTCCTGAGATTCATCACCTCTGTGAGGGCAGCTGGCAAAGCTGTGGCCCTGGTGCGGGAAGACGGCCAGAATAAACACTCGCCCTGTCCCGGAGCCTCGCCGCCAGCCGACTCCATTGCTGTCCTCATCACCATCGTCATCCTCAAGTCCTGCATTGCCGCCCAGCACCCACCGCGGCTGGCACTGCACTGCTGTCTCCCTCCACCCTCTACCCCCCCCCCAGAGGGGCTGCTCGTCCCTCCTGGATCGAGAGCCTGCCCCAACCCAGCCCGCCTCTCCCCAGCATGTCCATGGTGGGGCAGGGAGTGGACACGCAGAGTTGGGAGCATAAACCACGTTTGTTCATCAAGTCTGTGTTTGCATCCTGATGAGGTGCAGGGCAGAGGGGAATCACCGATCGGCTTCTGCGAGTGCGCCGGTGGGGGGGGCGGCATGAGGAGCAGGTGGGGGGCTCAGGCAGAACGAGGAGCAGGTGGGGGACTCGGGTGGTTTGCAGGGTCCTCTGTCACTTGCTCAGGGACAGAGCTCACAGAAAGGCTGATGGGGCAGGGGTCCCCCCGGTGCTGAGTTCACACTGCTGGGTCCCCCCAGTTCTGTGCTCACACTGCTGGGTCCCCCAGTGCTGTGTTTACACTGGGGGTCCCCCCGGTGCTAAGCTCACACTGCTGGGTCCCCCAGTGCTGTGTTTACACTGGGGGTCCCCCCGGTGCTAAGCTCACACTGCTGGGTCCCCCAGTGCTGTGTTTACACTGGGAGTCCCCCCTGGTGCTGAGTTCACACTGCTGGGTCCCCCCAGTTCTGTGCTCACACTGCTGGGTCCCCCAATGCTGTGTTTACACTGGGGGTCCCCCTGGTGCTGAGTTCACACTGCTGGGTCCCCCCAGTTCTGTGCTCACACTGCTGGGTCCCCCAATGCTGTGTTTACACTGGGGGTCTCCCTGGTGCTGAGTTCACACTGCTGGGTCCCCCTGGTGCTGAGTTCACACTGCTGGGTCCCCCAGTGCTGTGTTTACACTGGGAGTCCCCCTGGTGCTGAGCTCACACTACTGGGTCCCCCCAGTTCTGTGCTCACACTGCTGGGTCCCCCAGTGCAGTGTTTACACTGGGGGTCCCCCTGGTGCTGAGTTCACACTGCTGGGTCCCCCAATGCTGTGTTTACACTGGGGGTCCCCCTGGTGCTGAGTTCACACTGCTGGGTCCTCCCAGTTCTGTGCTCACACTGCTGGGTCCCCCAGTGCTGTGTTTACACTGGGGGTCCCCCTGGTGCTGAGTTCACACTGCTGGGTCCCCCCAGTTCTGTGCTCACACTGCTGGGTCCCCCAGTGCTGTGTTTACACTGGAGACACAGCTCCGTGGGTGCCCACTGCCTTGGGCACTGCTGGTCCGGGATCCGGCCTCTCTCTGCCTGTGCCCTGTGCGCCTCCCAGGACAGGTGAGCGACGACCGCGCTGGGGACCCTCAGGCATCCAAGCGCTGTGACGTCCTCACGCTTCAGCTGAAACTCACCTGTTCACCTCTGCAAACAAAGAACTTGGTGAGGAAATGAATTAAGTGAACAGAATTACAAGGCAGCTATTCAGAGGGAAAATTGTTTTTGGATACCTTATTACATTAATTGTCTATATGCAAATCACGGCTTCTAATTACAAGGGAGTCTTTGTTAGGAGAGCAGACACGCGGAAGCAGGGAGCAGGCGGCTTGGCTCACTGCTCAGCTCCTGGTCTGACAAGACACCCTGTGCCTCGGAGCCCACGAGAATTCTGGCCACTTCACCTGCAACCGTCGGCTCCATCCCAGAGGGCACAGCTGGCGAGCTGACCACGTCTGCTACCCCTTCCGACTTAGGACGGGTCGTGGCGACGATCCCCAGAACATGACGGACGGGGAAGGACCCTCGATCAAGTGCACCCACTGACACTCTCAGCAGAGAAAGTGACAGCGGCTCTCGGGAGACGGCGACGGGCACATTGCCGAATGTTTCCCCAACCTCATATTGACTTTGGTTTCTAAAATCAATTTTCTTTATTAGCTGATGAATCTCTGCGAGAGCCCGGCTGCATGGAATCTGGATAAATTATTTAAGCAGTAAATTGTTTCCATTCTAACTGGTAATAGCAGGGAGGTTTAATAGGATATAGGGTAAGCTAAGGACTTGGGCCAAGGTCACCCTGTGAAGGAAAATGAGATCTCAACGAACACACAGACTATGGCTTTGAGGTCAGGAGCAGACGCACGCCCACACCGCTCTTGTCCAGGGCTGCTCCTCTTGTAGCCCAAGTCCTGTGGGCAGTCTACACCCTCGTGGCCTCACGTGGCCTTATGTGGTGGTCCTCTGAAGAGGCAGTTAAGGCCCGTGAGCGTCATGTCCACTGTAAGGCCAGCATTGACGCCATGGGCTAGTTCTCCATACCCCTGGGACCCTCGTGTGGGTGTCAGCCAGGGAAATGGGCATTAACACCATAGATAGACAGATAGATAGATAGGTAGATAGATAGATAGATAGATAGATAGATAGATAGATGGATGATGGATACACGGATGGATGGGAGGACAGATGGATACATAGACAATGGATGGATACGTGGATAGATGCATGGATGGATGATAGATACACATATGGGTAGATGACAGACAGTTGGCTACACAGACAAAGATAGAGGATGGACAGGTAGATGATAGATGGATACACAGACAGATGGACAGGAGAGACAGAGACAGATGGACACACAGATGGAGGATGGACACACAGACTGGATGGAAACACAGACACAGAGACACGCAGATAGATGACAGATTCACAGAGGGATGGACAGATGAGAGACAGGTGAACACACAGACCCAGCTGGACGATGGAGAGACGTTAGGTGCATAGATACAGAGGGGCAGACAGATGACATGCACGCAGGTGGGTACACAGACACACAGACCTGTGATGATGGAGAGACGTTAGGTGCATAGATATAGAGGGACCGACAGATGACACTGCACGCAGGTGGGCACGCAGACACACAGACCTGTGGAGTTCCACTGAGTGGCCAGCACGTGTGGCTGCAGGGGTGCTGTCTGGCGGGGAGAAGCTGACGTTGCAGGTGGGAGGGCTGCCTTGGGGCAGAGTCCCCAGCCTCCGGGGATCCTGGTCATTCCCTGAGGCCTCCCGCGACTGGATGAGACCCAGCACACGACGGAGGCCAGCGGAGTCTCCTGGTTAAGTGCTCATTGCCTCTACAACATCCCCACGGCATGAGCGAGGCCGCCATTCGGCCAAACAGCAGGGCAGCATGTCCTCGCCCAGGGGACACTGGCATGGGGGGCACCGACTCTGTCCAGCACAGGGGACACCGGCACAGCCAGTGGGAGTGGGAGGCCACGGACCCTGCCCGCCAGCTCCTTTCACTGGAACTCAGCCCACTCCATCCGCGGGGAGCCCCCTCCCCTCCACTGGAGATCCAGGCCCAGGTTTGGGACAGACTGAACCACAGGGTCCGGGTGCTGACAGCTGAGCCAGGCCCCGCCATCGGCTCATTCCACTCACGCTGCAGCCTCGCCCCACTCGGAGCCACGGGGATTGGTTCCAAGCAGTCTGGTCAGCAAGTGCACCCCCCTCCTGACCAGCACGGTGGATGCGGGGGTCCTGACCATCCTGGGAGCTGCCGCTGTGCCGCACAGGAGCTGCTGGGAGGAGAGCGCAGGCTCTACCGTCACTGTCAGGAGGCGGTACATCCGCTGTGGGCAGGGGAGGGCAAGCGTGGGTGCGTCCAGAACCCTGCCCAGAACACGGAGGGATTTGAAGAGATGCCCTGGATGAACGAACTGATGACCCAAAGTGCCCGTCCTGGGCCAGGATGACCACACGGATAAAGACGTCCAGCCGGCGGGCGGGCGTCTTAGAGCACGAGTCGGGGAAAACATTCTACACCCCGACCAGTGCAGCACTGATCACGCATCCTGAGAGAGACGTTGAGATTCAGTCCACGTCACGCATGCTGTGGAATGCATTCACGGATCAGACTCCAAGCCCACCTCGGGCCACGCCACGCGCCGCCACCCCTACCCCCTGCCCCAGCAGCCCTGCTAAGCCCCGGTTCGATTTGTTTACATCAATTTCTAAACACGGGACTAAAGGGGCCCCGCACACACAGGCGGCCGAGCACTAATTCATGCAGGCTGCCAGCTCGCGGCTGTCTTAAATCATCATCCACTTTGCGGTGCTTAACCCAGCTGCTCACCCCTGCGGCTGCAGCTGTCTGTGGGCTCCAGCGCTGGACAGGGGCCTGGCTCCCCTGGGGGAGAGATGGCCTGGCCCTGCCAGGCTGCAGCTGACAGCTGGAGGAGACGGCCCCTCACGGCCAAGGCCATGGGCAGCCCCGCAAACCTTTAGGTCACGGACGAGCCCTCTGGGGAGCAGAGCGCATTGCGAGGGCTCCAGACCCCGACGGATCCTCTCAGCAGGAGGCTGGAAGGGGCTGACCCCTCCGGGGCTCCGTGTTGGAAGAACAAGGGGACACGTGTGACAGATTCCACTGACATGGATGCAGGGAAACACGGACTGGCAGCTCCGCTCCAGCCTGCATCTCTGAGCGAGGCGGGCGAGAGGAATTTGGTCTCCTTCTCAGCCCGGCTCTCAAACTTGTGAGCCAACGCCTGCACCTGCTATGCAGCTTCTCTCAGCGACTGCCCCCGGGTGACGCCTCGGCTGCTCCCAGAATCCCTGTAGGACCCACCCCACACGCTGGTCTTCCACGGGGGCCTGCAGACCACTCCATCAAAGGTATAATCCGTCAGACACCATCAGCATCACTCGGGTATGGAAAATCCCCACCAGACAGGAGAGGTCAGCCTCCCCGCAGTGACCCGGGGAGGCAGAGCCGACTTCTTGTGTGGATTCTCTTGTAGGAGCCAGTGGAGAGCTTTTCCCTGGGTCATCGCTCATGACGGGAGGTCTGGCTTGAGCCGACAGTCATCAGAAAACAGCTAGAAGATTCCGGGGGAAAATATGTCCGCGTTTCCTTTTTGGAAAGAAGAAAGGTTACAAGGAAAAACATGCAGTTGACTGGGGGAGGAATTCCAATTAGGAACACAAACGCGAGGCAGTTTCTGCCGTGGCAGATAGGGGGCGTGGCCAGGGGCAGGTGATCCTGATGGGGAGCCTGGGGCATGGGGCTGTGGTCCTGTCACAGCGTGGACACATGTGCTGCCTCGGGAGCCTGGCAGACCCCCCCCCCCACCCCGGCAGGGGGCAGGCACGAGCGAGCGAGCGAGGAAGGGGGACACACTCAGACTTCCATCACCCAGGACTCCGTCACATAGGACGGCCCTGCACAGAAACCGGGGTGGCTGCTGAGGTCTGACCCACATCCAGCCGCTCCCCGGCTGCCCGGTGCTGCTGAGCAGAAGTGGTCTAGGTGGGTCCAGTTGGGGTCACAGAAAGACATGCTGAAGTCTCTGGTCTCAGGACCATTCCTGCCAGGAGTCAGGGCCGTAAGAGGTGACCAGGGGAGAGGGGTCATCGGTGTGAGCCTGGTGCACTGGGCAAGGGAACCCTTGGGCTCGGAGAGGCACACCGGGAAGACACAGTGGAGACACGGGAGGAGACGGCCGGGGGCTGCAGGGATGCACCTGCCACGGACCCAGGAGCTGGGGCCGCCAGGGAGAAGCCGGCCTGCATTTGGAGCGCGAATCCTCCAGAATTGCAAGCAGGTCCATGTCTGTTGTCCACAGCTCCCAGGTGGGGGCGGTGTGTGGTCATTTGTTCTGGGGCAGCCCTGGGACACTCACACGGGGACTGGTCCAGCTCACGTCCCATCAAGCCACACTGTCCAGAAGACCCAGGGGAATACAGACAGCCCAGAAGAGAGAGGTGCTGAACGGCCACGGGCATCTCCAAGACCAGCCCAGGCAGAGCTGTCCCCAGGGAGCAGCGCCCCATGCCTCCGAGGGCCAGGCTGGTCCCCGAGGTGCCTGTCCTCAGTAGCCCTCCGTGAGCCCCTGGCTCCGACTCTGCTGGGCTCCGCACCGAGTGAGCTGTGTCCCGCACTGAAGCAGGCTCCTAGCAGGGCAGGGCTGCGCTCCGGGGCGGACGCTGTGGCCTGCAGCCTGGACGAGCCAGGTCCAAGGCTGGCGAGGAGGCGTGAGGTCACCCACATGTCCTAAATTTAGACCTGACACGTTCAGCCCCTGCCCACCTTCCTGTGAAGTGAGCTCAGCCGTGGCTTCCCGTGAATAACCTTGGCTTTCGACAGCTGACCTCAGTGGCCGTCTCCTGCTGGACAGGGCCTCGAGGGGGGCTGAGGGGATGGCGGGCCCTGGCGAGAGGGCAGAAGGGGGGGGGTGTGTGGCCCTGGGGCCTCGGGCTGCCCCGGCTGGCTCAGGTTTAGCACCAAGAAGCCCCTCCCTGGTGCCCTCACAGCTGAGAACACAGGGACAGGGGTCCCCTAGCACAGGGCTCTCACCCTCTTGCCCCATGACACAGACCCTTCCCCTCCCCCAGACCTTCCCCTTCCCCAAACATGGTCCCCTCCCCCTACACAGACCCTCCTCCTCCCACACACAGTCCCCTGCCTCCCCCACAGTCCCCTCCCTCCCCCCACAGTCTCCCTCCCCTCGAGACCCTCCCCTCCCCGCCTTGGTCCCCTCCCCCTACCAGACACTCCCCTCCCCCCTACAGTCCCCCTCTCCTGCCACGGTCCACCTCCCTGGGGCCCACCCTGCGTCACCTGCTGGGCGGGAGATGGGCAGGCTTGGGAGGCCCGAGCCTCAGCGCCGCTCACGCTCAGAGACCGGCTCCAGGCTTGTCTGTCAGTCAACTTCCTCTCAAGCCACCCAAGCTCTGGCCAGGACAAAGCGAGGGGCTGGCTTTGGGGCTGAAGTGTGGCAGCCGGTGGGTGCTGGGTACAGGAGAAGTGCCCAGCCGGCCGGCTCGGAGCCCGGGTGACCCGTGGGGGAGAGTGTCTGCGGAGGGCGCGGGCGTCTCACGCCCTGCCCCACAGCTCGCTTTGGTAAGCAGCTTCTTGCAGCCGAAGCTGTAAACGTTGTCAGTATCAACATGAAGTCAGTTCTGTGAACCCTAACCCGTGACACGCAAGTAGACGCGGGCTGGGAGCAGGGCATCGCACGCCGTGCCCAAGACCGCCAGGCCACGGGCCCAGGACCAGAAGCTGCGTGCTCAGCCCGTGCTGCTGACCCGGTGGCCAAGGGTCATTGTTCAGGACGCCCAGGTGAGCCTCCCACAGTTCCCCAGGCCGTGCCCATTCCACCGCCACGCTCGGCTGTTCCCAGAGAGCATCACCGTCCTCCAGAGACCCTCTCGGGTTGCTGTTTGGGTTGCTGAAGCCGCTTCAGACCTCTGTTGCTGGGGAAACGGCCTCCTTCGCTACGGCTCGCTCCCCGGACTCATCCTCCAGCCGCTCATCCCACCGCGGTGCTTAGCCCACCTCGCTTCAGCAGGTGGGAAGCCACGGGCCGTGGCCCCTGGCCCCTCTGCTCCCACCTGGGTCAGGGCAGGAGCAGGCTCTCTGCCTCCCAGTTCACCTGAGTTGTTGCTGTCCTCCCTGACGCCCCAGGCGGGTGCCCTGCAGCCAGCACACACAGGCAGCCAGCGCGGAGGCCCCGAGACGCTGGGGAGCAGTGGCCACACCTCATGCTTTGCCATCAGTGGAGCCAGGGCAGGGACCTGCCGCCTTCCTTGGGAAAAGCACTTCGCCTCTCAAAGCAGGCAGGCTTGTTTTAGAAAAAGATTTTATTTATTTATTTGAGAAGTAGCATTACAAAGAGAGAGAGAGAGAGAGAGAGTCTTCCATCCACTGGTTTACTTCCTAAACAGCTGGAGCTGAGCTGATCTGAAGCCAGGAGCCAGGTGCTTCCTCCAGGTCTCCCACGTGGGTGCAGGGCCCAAGCACTTGGGCCATCCTCCACTGCACTCCCAGGCCACAGCAGAGAGCTGGATGGGAAGAGGAGCAGCCAGGACTCGAACCGGCGCCCATACGGGATGCTGGTGCTGCAGGCTGAGAACTAGCCTAGCATGCCACAGTGCCGGCCCCACCAGCAGGCTTTTGACTGTGTGGGCACAGGGGAGGCAGCTCACCAGAGCAATCCGTGCACCCAGCTTTTTCACCCAGAGCCATTTCACGTCAGTCTAAAGCTGTTTATTTAACTCTTAAGCTTTAAAACCTTTCAATATTTATTCATTTTAATGTTTTATTTTTACATATTTTTATGATGTATTTATTTATTTGAAAGGCAGAGTTACAGACAGGCAGAGGCAGAAAGAGAAAGAGAGGCCTTCCATCCGCTGGTTCACTCCCCAGATGGCCACAACAGCCAGAGCTGCGCCGATCCGAAGCCAGGAGCCAGGAGCTTCTTCCAGGTCTCCCACGTGGGTGCAGGGGCCCAAGCACTTGGACCATCTTCCACAGCTTTCCCAGGCCACAGCAGAGAGCTGGATCAGAAGTGGAGCAGCCGGGACTCGATCTGCACCTACATGGGGATGCCAGCGCAGTAGGCGATGGCTTTACCTGCTATGCCACAGTCACCAGCCCCAGCCTTTCAATATTTAAAGCCAAAGCGTGTGTGGCCACTGAGGGGGTGGCTGGGGGTTGCTCGCCCACCAGAAACAGCCAGGTTCTTCTGGAAGGGCATCTGGCTGTGGCCACCAGGTGTGCGACACCTGAGCCCTGGCATCAGTGAGCCAATGCCCGAGAGAATCCCCATCCGGCCCTCGCTCCCCTCCCCCCACCCTTGTGACTCTTCTTGTTCCCGGGTCACAGAGCAGCAGGGCTGCAGCCAAAACCCACCCCTCCCGCTCCCAGACGCCGGTCAGCGCAGTGCAGCCTGCACATCTGCAAATAGCTGGGAAAAGTCAAAGGCAGGAGAACGCTGTGTGATGGGAAAATCGCATGAGCATCCAACTCCAGTCCACAAACAGCTTCCCCGGACCGCGCGACTGGCCTGCGGCGACGCCTGGGCTGGAGCAACGGAGCCCCAGTGTGCACTCTCTGGCCATGCGCTGACCACAGCCACTCCTGGGCTGCAGTGGTAGAGCCCCTGTGTCCACTCTCTGGACATGTGCTTTTTTTTTTATTTGACAGAGTTATAAACAGAGAGAGAGAGAGAGAGAGAGAGAGAGAGAGAGAAAGGCCTTCCTTCCATTGGTTCACTCCCCAAATGGCCAGCATGGCCAACGCTGCTCCGATCTGAAGCCAGGAGCCAGTGCTTCTTCATGGTCTCCCATGGGGTGCAGGGCCCAGGCACCTGGGCCATCCTCCGCTGCACTCCCGGGCCACAGCAGAGAGCTGGACTCGAAGAGGAGCAGCCGGGACTAGAACCCGGCTCCCACATGGGATGCCAGCGCCGCAGGCAGAGGATTAACCAAGTGAGCCACAGTAACTGACCGCAGTTACTCCCGGACTGCAGTGACAGAGCCCCAGTGTCCACTCTCTGGCCATCCACTGACCACAGCTTCCTGCAAATGGCCAACATGCAAAAGGCCAGGACAAGGCTTCCGGTGGACCACGGCCAAAGCTGGGCTGGGCTATGGCGTGAGGGCTGTGCTTATCCTCACGCAGTTCTGCAGGCCAGAAGTCCAAGCTCAAGGTGAGACGGAGCCACTGGTCCCCAGAGGCTCTGGGGAGAGTGTCCCCGCCTCTCCCAGTCCTGGGCACTCGGGGTGTCCCTCACCTCTGGCCACAGGGCTCTGGTCATTGCTGGCATTACAGGGCTGCTCTGTGCGTGCTGCTGGTCCCTTCAGGGTCCCCAGGGGATTGGTCCTGGGCCCCATAAAGATGGAAGAACCTGCGGCTGCTGAAGTCCTTCTAGGACGTGCCCAGCATTTGCCCAGAACCTGCAGAGATCCTTCCGTGTCCGGGAACCCGTCCCCGAAGGCTCACAATGCCCGGTGCTGTGTGACTGTCCTGTGCCATCTCATTTAGCAAATCACGACAAGAAAAACATCTACACGGGCTCAATACAGGCACAATTTAAATGTTTTTTAAGTGAGCATTTTTTCTTTAAATTATTTATTTGAGAGACAGAAAACGGGAGCTCTTCTCTGGTGGTGCATTCCCCCAGTGTCCACTAGCCTGGGCCGACCGAAGCCGGGAGCCAGGGGCTCCGTCGAGGTCTCCCACAGAGACCTTCCCGGGGGCTGCATCAGCAGGAGGCTGGGGTCTCGCACGCCTCACATGCCTGTCCCGCCTGCCTAGGTTCTGGCAGCCAAACACAGTCACCTGACCGCCTGCCAGCCACGCCCCTGGCCAGCCAGGGACTGGAGGATTCTGTCCCCAAGAGATACAGACGTGGCAGCCGGCACTGCAGGAGCCACAGTGAGCAGTCAGAGCTTTCGGTGCCACGGAACGGCACGCCCGGCAGCACACAGGAGGAACGGGGCAAGGGGAGGCGCAGAGAGGGGGCTGGGAAGCCGTGGCGAGCCCACGTGCATGTCCCCCCGTCCCTGGGCCCAGCTCCAGCCCTGGCCACTCAGGGAGACACACGGAGCTCTGTATCCTGACATCATCTTCCCAGCCTGCACCGGGGTGGTGAATTTCTCCTCCCCTGAACCAACATGGCTTTGAGGTCATGATGGCCCATCTGGAGTAGACACTGGAGCTCAAGGGGTTGGATGGGCCCGTGGATGTCCCCCGCCCCAGGTAGCGGCCAGCGTGGCTCAGCCCTGCCTGCCAAAGCTGTGTGGCCTGGGGGCCGCTCCTTCTCCTTTCTGAGCCAGGGAGCCCCTCTCTGGGTCCCTCCAGATGCCCGCGGTGAGCACCCTGTGTGGGGCACCCACAGCCCTGCCGGCTGCCTTCACAACTCTGTCTCCAGCCAAGCACTCAGAGCCTCGTGATTCCCACTCTGCTGGGCGCCTGGGGCCGGAGGAGGAGACTCCAGGAGAGGGGGAAGCTGGGCAGAGGCACAGAGGGAGGGAGCGGGTGCCGGGCCCCCAAGCGTCCTGGCTCTGATGCGGAGCTGGTCCAGGGCCGCGGGCCTCCTGCAATGCTGCTCTGAGCTCCTCCACGCTGGCTTTCCTCGCTGGTGCCTTCCGCAGTGAGAGCCTTAGAGGGAGGCTGGGTGGGTGGGGTTTCCAGGCTCAGAACAGCCAGGTCTGGTGCCGGCGAGGGACTCAGGCCCGGAGACCCTGGACAAGGAGCCGCTTCTGTGTGCAGTGGACCAGCTCCCTGCGTTGTCCCGAGGCACGAGGAGGTGACGGCTGTGCAATCGTCACCCCGAAGAGCGAGTCGTGCCGGCCTCACCTCAGTGCACCGCTCACTACTGCCGGGCACCGCACTCTCTGCTCCCGCAGCCCTGCAGGTGCCCGCTGCCCTCCCCACGGAGGAGGCTTTGCTCTCAGCCCAGGTGCGGGGCCAGTAACGCAGAAGCCTCCTGCACAAGGCGTTCTGTAGCGGGACGGGGTCCCCCGCCGTCCCAGTGGAGAGCAGCCTGTAGGTGGTCTTGCCCCACAGAAAAGGGAGAATCGCAGGTCCGGTCCGCAGCAGGAAGCCTGGGCACCGGCTCCCTCCTGCTGCTGGAGACCGCGTGTTGGCCTCCCACTGAGCTGCAGAGCTCAGGCCCTCGCCAGCCTCCCCCCTTCAGTCTGAGTCAAAAATCACATTTCTTGCTCGCTGGTCCGCACTGTCAAAGTCGCACAGCCAACCTGTGCAGGAGACACGGGGGGCTCCGTGCCCGCTCCATCAATAACCAGCCCCCGACCTAGACTAGGAAAATGTTCTGCTGACAAAAGCAAGCAGGAAAGTGCTGTCCTAGCCACAGGAAGGGGAGGCACCGGCCCCCCGCAGCCTGGTGCAGGCCCGGGCACCTCCCTCTGTCTCAGGTTGGGCTGCCGACAGCCTTGAAGAGCAAGCGTGCACTTCCTCCGGTCCCGAGTGATGCTAGGTGGGGAGGGGGAGGGGAGACGTCTGAATATTCATGGTATGCAAATGGAAGGAAATGAGACTGCCTGGCGGGAGGCTTACCTGTTCTCTCCTCCGCATCCCAGGAGTGGATGTTCTTCCTGGCGACAGGCGCTGTGACAGCGGCGAGGGCGCAGGTGCGGCCAGGCGTGCGGGGACAGCTGTCTTCCAGGCTCCCGCGTCCCACGGGGAGGATCGCGGCTCACAGCGCGTGCCGGGGGCCAGGGCGGCTGGAAAGTCCGCACGAGCAGCAGCTGTAGGCAGTAAGTGGCTTTGGTTCACTCCTGTCACTTGCCGTTTACTTTTCTTTATCACACGTTAAGCCTTGAGACAGGCGTGGGCGCTGAGCTGCGTCTCCTGGCTGCAGGGGAGCCAACACTTAGGGGCCGTGGCCCACACCCGGCACACCTGGCAAACCGAAGGGCTGCCCTGAGGGGTCGAGGTGTGCACTGGACTTGACCGGTGCTCCAAGACCCCAGGGGCGGGAAGCCCTGCGCGGGCGGAGGCTGCTGCCGGCCTCACTACCCAGAGCGCTGCTCCTGCCAGCCCCAGGGAGTCCAGGACAAGCCCAAGGCACAGCTCTCAGCTCTGTGATGGCAGGTCAGGTCGCCAGAACCTGGAGCAGGCGAGGACTCCTGAGCACAGGCGCAAACGCCGGGCACCCAGGAGGGGACCCCCAGGTTCTGGACAGGGGCAGCCAGGGCCCCGGACTGCGCCGGCGTAACCGCATCTGTGGCAGTAGCACTGGCGTGGTAGCACTGGTTGACAGTCCCAATGCCAGCTTTCTCCCCCGACCCTAATGTTCTGTGGCTTCCCCAGGGACGCAGGGTCTGATCACAGCGCGCGGCTGCAGTGGCGGGTCTTCGTCCAGTTTAGCCTGGAACAGCTAACCTGCTTTGCTTTGCTTGGGTTCATTTATTTTTATGTATTTAAAAGAGAGCAGAGACAGAATACAATCTCCCACCTTCTGGCTCACCCTCCTCCCCAGTGCCAGAAACAGCCGGGGCTGGGCCAGGCCCAAGCCAGGAGCCCACAGTCTCTGATGCTGGTGGCAGGGAGGGACCCAGTACCTAACCCACCTGCTGCCTCCCAGAGCGCTTATGAGCAGGAAGCTGGAGGCGGACGTGGGGTCAGGCCCTCGAGCCCGGGTGCTTGGGAATGGGCTATGGGCTCCTGAGCGGCATCTTAGCCATCAAGCCAAATGCCCGCCCCTGCTCGGCCTTGGCCTTTGTCCATTTGTGATTGGTGAGTGCCATCCAGCAGGCGGGACCTGTCTGATGGTCTCGCCTGTTCAGTCCCAGGGGAGCAATTTGTGCAGTGATGCTCCTCGGGGCACAGGTGCGTTCTGTCCATCCATAGTGGGACGGCACCCTTGGGAGCCAGGGGCTGGGGTGCAGGGTTTCCCACGTATGGATTTGGAGGGCGGCACAGTTCACCCGTAACAACGGACAACTCCTCCTCCTCCTCCTCCTCCTCCTCCTTCTCCTCCTCCTCCTCCTCCTACTACTACTACTATTTATTTGAAAGGCAGAAGTACAGAGAGAGGTAGAGACAGAGAGAGAGAGACAGAGAGAGAGAGAAAGGTCTTCGTCTGCTGGTTCACTCCCCACGTGGCTGCAACGGCCAGAGCTGAGCCGATCCAAAGCCAGGAGCCAGGAGCTTCTTCCGGGTCTCCCACGTGGGTGCAGGGGCCCAAGGACTTGGGCCATCTTCTACTGTTTTCCCAGGCCACAGCAGAGAGCTGGATCAGAAGTGGAGCAGCCGGGACTCAAACCAGCGCCCCTATGGGATGCGGCACTGCAGGCTGGGGCTTTAACCCGTTGCACCACAGACAACTTCTCTCCAGAGGCCTCAGCTTCAGGAAGTGCCCTTCCCGGCCTCGATGGTCGCAGGGACGAAACCGTCTCGTCCTGACCCCCCGCCACCTCTGCCAGCAGCTGTGCCCCTCTGCAGAGGGGCTGCTGATCTGTCCCCTCTCCAGCTCTGTGGACTCAGGGATTTTAAATCCAGGGTCCCCATCCCTCCAGGACCTCATGGTCCCGCGTTCAGACCTCCACATGCCCGTCACACCCAGGGCTGGGTGCCCTCAATTCCCTGCTCCCTGGCACGGCCAGAGACCCAGGCCTGGGATCTCCATTCCTCCCAGGTGCGGCTCGAGCCTGCTCATGGTGCAGCAGGATCAGAAGCGGAGATCTGGACGCTGGGTGTTTTTGTTTATTCCCTAAGGCCTTTCATGGTCACGTGCACTGGAGAGACTAGAAGGAGAGAATTCGGATTTTCAGAGTTCTGTTAACCAAGTTTTCTAAGAAGCCTGTTACAAGAGAATTAGAGCGGCCCCCAGGCAGTGTTTTGTCACGCACAGAGAATGATTTTAAAGCAGGAGACACACGGGCCTCCCAGGAGTCCAGCCGAGGCCCAGTGCCTTTGAAATTTCACGTATTTTCCAGAAGAGCCACTGCGTGGTGACGCATTTGGAGATGACGGCGCGGCTGCCTGGGCGTGGGAGCGGCAGTCCACGCAGAGCGGGGGAAGGGTGTACAAACCAATGGGCTTCGGTGGGGACAAGGACAAGATGCCCCTGGGGGGAGTCACCCCGGATCGAGTCTCCAGTCATCGGCCCCGCCCCACGTGGGCACGGCCCTCGCGTGAGGTGCAGTTCCCGCCCCTCCAGAACTGGAGGAGGCAGCAACACGCGTGCCTGTGTGGGGATCTGTGCTCAGGCACCTGCTCCGTGAGAGAAGAGCTCACAGCAAGCGGGATCCGCGGAGTTCACAGCCCGGGGGAGGGGCCGCCGCTGGCTGACGATGCCCGAGAAAAGGTCGCGGCATCAGAAGGCAGGTGCCGGCAATGAGGGCTGCCGCTGGCGGGGCTCCTGGTCACTGAGTGGTCACCAGTCACTAGGACGTCCTAGTTACACAGAGGCCAGAGGCGTGGGTGAGGCTAGGTGGCCAGGGGACAGGACCTCAGGGGCCAGGGCCAGGTGTGGTATAAGGGACACAAGGGACGAAATGAACACAGGTCAAGAGTGGGCCTGGGGGGGGGGGGTGGCCACAGGAGCCGGCGGGGGCTGTCCCGCCATGAGTGACTTGGGTGGGGGGTGGCCACGGGAGCCGGCGGGGGCTGTCCCGCCATGAGTGACTTGGGTGGGGGATGGCCACAGGGGCCAGCGGGGTCTTCCCGCCATGAGTGACTTGGGTGGGGGATGGCCACTGGAGCCGGTGGGGGCTTCCCGCCATGAGTGACTTGGGTGGGGGGGTGGCCACGGGAGCCGGCGGGGGCTTCCCGCCATGAGTGACTTGGGTGGGGGGGTGGCCACGGGAGCCGGCGGGGGCTTCCCGCCATGAGTGACTTGGGTCAGGGGGTGGCCACGGGAGCCGGTGGGGGCTTCCCGCCATGAGTGACTTGCAGACCCCGCACCGGGGTCTAACCAAGCACCTTGACCTACTGTGGGCCGACTTGGGTCCTCGGCAGTGACAATTTTTGGAGAGGGGGCCTTCAGGGGTTGCTCAGTGAGGTCATGGGAGTGGGAGTGGCCTCTTTGTAGCAGAGGAAGAGAGACAGGAGCTCGGTGTGCAGCGCCCAGGACACAGGGAGCAGGTGTCCCCGTGAGCAGGGAGTCTTCCCCAGGCCACGGCTCCCGAGAGCGTGGGACGCCCACCCGGGGGCGGCGGCCGCTCAGATCACTTTCGTTGGATTAAATGAATTCCAGGGCCGGAGGGCGTGGTTGGAAGGGCACCTTCCTGGAGGTGGGGGCCACCTGGGCATGTCCCGGTACCTCGGGGATCTTATCCAGTGGGACCTCAGCTGTCACCTTAGCGTGGGGACGGACGCTCTGTCTGTGGCTCTGCCTGCTCCCCCAGCCCCATGGCGGGGCCACGGAGTCCCTGGCTTTGCTTCTTGGTGGCAGAGGGCAACCGAGGGTAGGAGACGGCCATATCTGGTGCTGGGTGGCCTCGGGCGCGCGGCAGGCATGCGCCAGGCCACCACGGTCACCACCTCTGGTTCCAGGCAGCAAGGGGTGCAGCCTCCTCAACACCACACACCCAGGCCGCGGTGAGCCTGGGGTTGGAGCCCGAGGTGGAGCCGCAGCGGACGAGGCTGTGACCTTTTGCAGGATCCTGGCCCCTGGAGATGCCACGCGGCCAGCACACAGCCCCAGGGCACGGCCTCCTGTCGCCTGCCGCAGACTTTGCCTGTGTTGCTGCCCTGGACTCCTGCCTGGAGGCGTGGGGGGCTCAAGGTCGTCCAAAGCCTGGGACATGGAGCTCAAGGTCGTCCAAAGCCTGGGAACGCAGATGTCGACTTCCTCCTCCAGGTGAGTTCCAAAGGCAGAAAGCCAAACCTGCGCAGCGCCGACGCCTGGGCAATCTTCCCGTGTGCTGCCCACCCTGCGCCGCCCCGAGGTGGAGCTGGGTGAGATTCCACTCGTGGTCTCAGCGGCCACCGCCGTGGTCTCTCACGTCGGCAGGACTCCCAGCTGTGCGCAGTGAAGTTCAGCAGCACCCAACGCAGACTCAGCACCACGAGGCCGGCAGGCAGCTCCCACGCCGGAGGCGTCTCGGGTGCACCTCAGCACCCCCGCGTTCACACGCAAATGCGGTGCCCCAGACCTGACATCCGGGGCCGTCTGTGCCATCGGCAGCCATGCACGGGGACATCACCGTCGACTTCCAGTCTGCACACGGCCTGGCAGAGGAGACACCCGGGGCTTATTCGCGCAAGGCTGCCCGACGCCTGTTTTCTGAGAAGCCCGTGTTCTTGCTCCATGACCGAGGCCCCGCGAGATTCAAAACAGACACAGCCACGCGCTCGCAGGGTGGACGCCGTCACATGGGAGATAGCCGGCAAACAGGTGAGCAGGAGGCGGGTGAGAGACGGGCGGTGCTGAGTGCCTGGAAGCAGAGCAGGTGCGGTGTGGGGTGCTGCGCCCACAGGGTCTCCAGAGAGGAGACCCCCACAAGGCTGCACTGGGGGTGGAACCCAAAGTCGTAAGGGTGCACGCAGGGACAGATGGGCTGTTCCGGGGCGGCGAGGGCCATCTTTAAAAAGACGTCTTTTGTTTGAAAGGCAGAGCGACAGAGACAGGAAGAGCTTCCGCCCGCTGGGTCACTCTCGAATGCCGGTAACGCCCAGGGCTGGGCCAGGCCAAGTCAGGAGCGGGCGCTCCACGCAGCCATCCTGGGGAAGCGCCATCACCCGCGATGTGGGAAGGGCCCGAGAGCACCAGCTGCCAATGGCTGAGCATCGCCGGGGCTTCGCCAGCAGACGGAGGCGTCCAAGGAGGCCACGACCTCGCCGAGCAGCCGACACGCTCCCGCTCCGTGTCAGCCGTGACGCGGCCGTGACGCCCCAGTGTCCTTGTACCCAGGCTGCAGGCCTTGACCGGGACGTGAGAGGTCCTCCCAGGGCCAAAGCAACGCCACCGGCTTGAGACGGCTCACAGACGTGGGCGCCGTGAAAAAGAACGCCCGGCAGGCGCCTGGATCAGTGCAGGGGCCTGGAGTCCTCACAGCCGGGGACAGGGAGCTGGGGGCCTCCGCCGCCTCTCACACGGCGCGCTCCGAGCTGCCGTTGGGCTGTGTGCAGCCTGTGCCGTGGCTCAGCGGCTGGACGCATGTGGGCTGTTTCCTGGCCCCATCTGCAGAGCCAGGAAGCATGGGCCTGCGTCGTATTCCTACCGAGCTGCTGAGAGATATCACACGTGACACACGCGACACACATGACACACGTGACACACGTGACACACACGACAGACCTTCATGCCTGGAGACGCTGAGGCTCTGGCGTCCCCAGCAATGGCATCTTCTTGTAATTCGTGAGCTCAGGGGTCACGCTGGAGTTCACACTAACGAGGAGAGAAGACTGATCGGGACAGGGCGAGGTCCCCCAAGAGTGGGAGGGTGGGAAGGGGCTCTGAGCCAGGGGGAGCCAGCCTGCCAACGGGGGCAGGACAACCATCTGTCAATCAACTAGCTCACCCAATAGAACTCCAGCGAAGCCTCCGCGCAGCCAGGTTGGGAGCGGGCAGGTGTTCCTGGAGCGGGGGCTCCCTGACCCCGTAACACAGGGCACGGACACTGTGCCTGGAGTCTCCCGAGGCCGCCCTCTGTGCTCCCCGTGGGGCTGGCCCTGGGTTGTGGCACAGTGACGCACACAGCGCTTGCAGTCCTGGGACAACCCCACACATTACTCCACGGAGGGAGTCCTGGGAACTGCAGACTCCGGCAGACTGGCCGGTCGTGCAGCGGTGCCTGGGGTGAGAGCGGACTCAGGAGGACAGGGTCTTGGCCCCAGGGTCTGCACCTGGAGTTAGTGTCAGAATTAAAGTCCAGGGCCCGGCGCTGTGGCACAGCAGGTTAAACCTCCCCTGCCTGCAGCGCCGGCATCCCATACGGGCGTCGGTTCGGTTCGAGTCCCAGCTATTCCTCTTCGGATCCAGCTCCCTGCTAATGGCCTGGGAAGGCCCAAGTGCTTGGGCCCCTGCACCCACCTGGGAGACCTGGAAGAAGCTCCCGGCTCCTGGCGTCTGCTTTCAATGGGCCCAACTCCGGCCATTGCAGCCATTATGGGAAGTAAACCAGCAGATGGAAGATCTCTCTCTCTCTCTCTCTCTCTCTCTCTCTCTCTCTCTGTCTGTCTCAATCGGCCTTTCAAATAAATCTTAAACAAAGAATTGCAGCCCAGCCCACCTGGTGGCTGTGGAGAAGTCAGAATGGGGACCGTCAAGGTGGCCTTGGCAGGAACACGCGTCCCCACTGGGTGCAGGTGCAAGTGCCTCTGTCCCAGTCGTCCTGCAAATGGAGCACCCACCTAACCCAGGGGCTGGGCGGGCTCTGGCACCCACGATGCAGAAAACACAGACCTGGGTGCCCACGTTAGGGTCTTTCCCTCCCAATGGGAGCCAACTGGACCGGTCATCCCAAGACCACGGCTGGACGGGCACCAGCAGTGAGCTGAGGACTTGCTGGGTGAGCTGCTGGCCAGACGCTGGAAGCCATGGTGGCCACAGAAGGGCCCCAAGCTCCCCCGAGAGCGCTCTGCTGAGGCCGGGCCCCCGCCTCCCAGCACCTGCACGGTGGAGGCAGCGGCGCGAGCCCCAGCTCTGCTCCAAGCCCCACTGCTTGTCCGGTCACACCAGGTAGGAGCTGAAACCCGGCAGCATACTCCGTGCCTCCTGGGTGAGTGGGCACGTGAGGGCGCATGTGCCCTGGCGCATAAGCGTACATGCCGCGGGACATGAGTGTGTGTGTCTGTGATTACGCGTATTGTGTGAGCATGTGGGGGGGTGCTTGTGTGAATGGGAGCATCTGTGTGTGGGTGTGTTTTGCATGTCTAAGTGTGTTTGTGTACATGTGTGTGCAGGTGTGTGAGCATGTGTGTGTAGCTGTGTGCGCATACACACTAGCACCACGCACGCCCCGACAGCCCCTCCCTGCTCCCACAGGTGTCTGCACTGACGCCCACCCCCACCTGCACCAGGGACGGGCGTCTGCTCCGTGCCCCTCCCTCCCCTGAGGGCCAAGTGCCTCTGAGTGGCAGGTGCCAGGCGCAGTCAGGCAGAGGGAAATCCCTCACATTCAGGGTGGCCTGGGGGCGGGGGACTGGGGGCGGGAGGCTGGGGACTGGGGGCTGGGGCTGGGGGCTGGGAGCTGGGGGCGAGAGGCTGGGGGCTGGGGGCTGGGGCTGGGGCTGGGGTCTGGGAGCTGGGGCAGGGCTGGGGGTAGGGGGCGAGGGGCTGGGGGCGGGGGGCTGGGGGCGGAGGACTGGGTGCTGGGTGCTGGGGGAGGGGGGCTGGGGGGCTGGGGCTGGTGGGTGGGAGCTGGGGGCTGGGAGCTGGGGCAGGGCTGGGGGCTGGGAGCTGGGGCAGGGCTGGGGGCGGGGTACTGGGTGCTGGGTGCTGGGGGAGGGGGGCTGGGGGGCTGGGGCTGGTGGGTGGGAGCTGGGGGCTGGGAGCTGGGGCAGGGCTGGGGGCAGGGGGAGGGGGGCTGGGGGTGGGGTACTGGGTGCTGGGGGCGGGGGGCTGGGGTGCTGGGGCTGGTGGGTGGGAGCTGGGGGCTGGGGGCTGGGGGCAGGGGACTGTGGGCTGGGTTGGGGCTGGGGCTGGGGGCTGGGAGCTGGGGCTGGGCGGGGGGGGGCTGGGGGCGGGGGGCAGGGGGTGCGGCTGGCAGCTGCCCCGGGGACCTCGGGGGCACTTGCACCACCAGTGTGTCCAGGCGGCTTTCCAAGCACTCTCTCCCCGGGCCGGTGAGGGACAAACTCCAGCAGGTCCATCAGGAGCCCTGCGGCCTCGGGAGCGACCCACCGGGGCAGACAAGGCAGGGGCGTGACGGGGATTCGCTGCTGGCCCCCAGCGTGTGCTCGGCTCACCTCCCGGCCTCGGCTCCCACGGTCCTTCCCTGAGCCCATCGAAGGACCCGCGGAGTCTCCCGCATCCACAACAGACGCCGTGCCGTGTGTGGGGCACGTGTGTGCGACATGCACTGCATACTATGCACGTGTGTGTACATGTGTCTGTGTGTGTCTGACACGACTGCCCATCAGGGTCTCTGGGGAGTGGGTCTGGGACCCCCCATGGATCCCGAACCTCCCTCAGCACCTGGTGGGAAACGAGGCAGCAGTTACCAGAGCCGGCAGGAGCCGGTGGACTCGGGGACCTCAGCTCCCACGCACGGTAGGAGCTGTGCAAGCTGCCGCTACCCCGCGGCGCTTAGAGAAAAACGAGCAAAACAGCCCCAGGTCACCGTCTTTGATCTGAGCCTGAACCCCGGCTGTGGCACAGAAAACCAGTCACACACGCCGCCTTCTCTCTCACGTGTATAGGCAGGCGTGTGCGTGTGTCTGCCTACAAGGGGTCTTCAAAAAAGAAGACGTGGACTATGAACACCCTGCGTGTTTCAGCGAAGTCTGTAACGAGCACGTAGTTCTGAATTCCATTTTCCATGAACTTTTTCGAGTCCCCTCGCAGGGGTTCATGGTTCTGTGCGAGTCTGAATCAGCGCGGTGCTTCCTGGTCCGACAGGCGGACACAGACTGAGGGAGGAGGCTCTTCCCCCTGCTGGATCGCTCGCTGCTCCACCCTCCAAACACCGGCAGGGCAAGGACTCCCCCACGGCGCCGCATCCAGGACCCCGGCCCTTCTCCCCGGCGTCGCGTGCTGGTGGCAGGGCCCCGACTCAGCCACTGCGGCCTCCCAGGGTCCGCAGTGCAGGGGTCTGAGTGGGAGTGGGAGCAGGCGCGGGGATGCGGGCACCTGAGCTTCCCGGCAAACCCCTGCTCCGACATTGCTTCCTTATCTCTCCACGCTGCACTCCCCCAGGGCACCCCTCCCTGCCGGCCCGGCCCTGCCCCCTCCCCGTGGGGCCCAGCAATGCAGGCCGGAGGAGGAAGGCGTCTGCCTGAGCCGCCAGCGTGATGAACCACTCCAGTCCCCCCGTCGCTGGTGCCTGTTTGAACAAAGGGCGTCTTCCCACTTCAGGTTTCGGTCACACGGAGACTGTGGGTTTGGAGAGAGGGGCTCTGCAGCTCTAACCCGGGCATGGAGGCCTCAGAGTGGCCTCAGCCTGCGGCGCCTTAGCAAGAGAGCAGGACTGCGAGTCGAGACCCGCACACAGGGACGCGGGGAAGGAGAGTGGAGCCCACGGACGCGGGAAGAGGCCGGGAGGCCGCTGCCCTGGAGCCCCGGGGACCTGCCCTGTGCTCGGGCCGCAGGTCCAGGCTGCACCTCCCCCAGGCGTGCGTGAACTTCTAACAGAGACCTGGGGGGCGGACACCGCCTGCCTGGGTGGGGTCTGCGGGGTGGGGGGGGTGTCCCGGGTCTGCAGGGTGGGGGGTGGCCAGGGCTCGCCCTCGGGACCTGTGACTGATGGCTTTGCAGGGCAGCTGTGGACAGAGCAGAGGAGCTGACTCCGGATGGAGAGGATGACCCTGGGTGGGGGGGGGGGTGCTGTGTGCATGGCAGCCGCCACGCCGGGGCCGCCGCTGTGGCCCTGAGCTCCCCCCCTCCACTCTCACGGGTTCCTTTGCCTTCCTCGCCTCTTTCCTCCCTCCTGCCCCTCTAGCACCTGCCCCGCACCCTCAGGTCCAGCCCGGTGACCTGACCCAGCTCTGTTTTCCGGACCCTTGGTGCAGGCCAGATGGAGCCGGATGCTGACATCTCAGCCTGGGGCGTCCCTGCCTGGGGAGCGCTGCCCTGAGCCCTGCCCCTGCGTCTTCTGTCCCTCCGTGTCTCTCGGTGGCAATCTGGTGTCCTGGCTGGGCTCCTGCGCACCGAGGCCAGCCCCCTCCAGCCCCGTGGCCTCCGGGAAGCTGCGAGGCGGCTGTGGTCCGGGAGACAGGTGAGCACCCCCCACCACGAGGGCCGGGCTCGGCCCCCTGCCCAGCGTGAGGGCGGCTCTCAGGCCACGGCCCAGGGCTCCTCCCTCGGGAAGCCTCACCCTTCTGTGCCCCCCCCCCGACTTGCCTCAACCTTGCTGCAGCACAAGGGCGGGTGTCCCCGGGGAATCCCGTGTCCAAGGCCACACAGGAGCCTCCGCCCTGCCAGGCTGCTTCCTCGGATCCGTGGATTGGTTGCACTGCTCACCACAGCCAAGTCCAAGGCCTCCTGCCCCCTGACCCCGCCCTCACCCCACCCCACCCCCACCTTGGCCCCGGACCCTCCTGCACTGGCGGCTGTCCGGTGGTCACTCACACACCCTCCACGGGCTCGTGGCAGCTCTGAGCCACCTCCAGATCAGGAGGCTGAGGACGGGCCCCCCCCACCTGAGGACGGGGCCCCCCACCTGAGGACGGGGCCCCCCACACCTGAGGACGGGGCCCCCCACACCTGAGGACAGGGCCCCCACCTGAGGACAGGGCCCCCCCACCTGAGGACGGGGCCCCCACCTGAGGACGGGGCCCCCCCAACTGAGGACGGGGCCCCCCCACCTGAGGACAGGGCCCCCACCTGAGGACTGGGCCCCCCCACACCTGAGGACGGGGCCCCCACACCTGAGGACAGGGCCCCCACCTGAGGACAAGGCCCCCACCTGAGGACGGGGCCCACACCTGAGGACGGGGCCCCCCACACCTGAGGACGGGGCCCCCCACACCTGAGGACAGGGCCCCCCACCTGAGGACGGGGCCTCCACCTGAGGACGGGGACCCACCAGGACAGGGCCCCTACCTGAGGACAGAGCCCGCACCTGAGGACAGGGCCCTCACCTGAGGACAGGGCCCACACCTGAGGACGGGGCCCCCACCTGAGGACAGGGCCCCCACCTGAGGACAAGGCCCCCCACCTGAGGACAGGGCCCCCACCTGAGGACAGGGCCCCCCCACCTGAGGACGGGGCCCCCACCTGAGGACGGGGCCCCCCCACCTGAGGACGGGGCCCCCACCTGAGGACCAGGCCCCCCACCTGAGGACAGGGCCCCCACCTGAGGACAGGGCCCCACCTGAGGACGGGGCCCCCACCTGAGGACAGGGCCCCCACACCTGAGGACGGGGCCCCCACCTGAGGACTGGGCCCCCCCACACCTGAGGACGGGGCCCCCACACCTGAGGACGGGGCCCCCACCTGAGGACAAGGCCCCCACCTGAGGACGGGGCCCACACCTGAGGACGGGGCCCCCCACACCTGAGGACGGGGCCCCCCACACCTGAGGACGGGGCCCCCCACCTGAGGACGGGGACCCACCAGGACAGGGCCCCTACCTGAGGACAGAGCCCGCACCTGAGGACAGGGCCCTCACCTGAGGACAGGGCCCACACCTGAGGACGGGGCCCCCACCTGAGGACGGGGCCCCCACCTGAGGACAAGGCCCCCCACCTGAGGACAGGGCCCCCACCTGAGGACAGGGCCCCCCCACCTGAGGACAGGGCCCCCCCACCTGAGGACGGGGCCCCCACCTGAGGACGGGGCCCCCCACCTGAGGACGGGGCCCCCCACCTGAGGACAGGGCCCCCCCACCTGAGGACTGGGCCCCCCCACACCTGAGGACAGGGCCCCCCCACACCTGAGGACGGGGCCCCCACACCTGAGGACAGGGCCCCCACCTGAGGACAGGGCCCCCACCTGAGGACGGGGCCCACACCTGAGGACGGGGCCCCCCACACCTGAGGACGGGGCCCCCCACACCTGAGGACAGGGCCCCCCACCTGAGGACGGGGCCTCCACCTGAGGACGGGGACCCACCAGGACAGGGCCCCTACCTGAGGACAGAGCCCGCACCTGAGGACAGGGCCCTCACCTGAGGACAGGGCCCCACACCTGAGGACGGGGCCCCCACCTGAGGACAGGGCCCCCACCTGAGGACAAGGCCCCCCACCTGAGGACAGGGCCCCCACCCGAGGACGGGGCCCACACCTGAGGACGGGGCCCCCCACACCTGAGGACAGGGCCCCCACCCGAGGACAGGGCCCCCACCTGAGGACAGGGCCCCCCCACCTGAGGACAGGGCCCCCACCTGAGGACAGGGCCCCCACACCTGAGGACTGGGCCCCCCACCTGAGGACGGGGCCCCCACCTGAGGACCAGGCCCCCCACCTGAGGACAGGGCCCCCACCTGAGGACAGGGCCCCACCTGAGGACGGGGCCCCCACCTGAGGACAGGGCCCCCACACCTGAGGACGGGGCCCCCACCTGAGGACAGGGCCCCCACACCTGAGGACAGGGCCCCCACCTGAGGACGGGGCCCCCACCTGAGGACAGGGCTCCCCCAACCTGAGGACAGGGCCCCTACCTGAGGACAGGCCCCCACACCTGAGGACGGGGCCCCCCACACCTGAGGACAGGGCCCCCCACCTGAGGACAGGGACCCACCTGAGGACAGGGCCCCCGCACCTGAGGACCGGGCCCCACCAGGACAGGGAAGCCCCTCCTCCGTTTGCTGGGGGAGGCAGACTCAGGACGGGGACACCAGGAGACCCCCGCACCGCTGCCTTAGTGCCGCAGAGCACAACCCCAGCGCCTTCCCGACCCCGGGGTCCCGCAAGCAGAGCAGTGAATTCCGGAAAATCCCTGAGCACGGACATCTCCCCGCCTCCCAGCGCCCACTAGAGGCGGGGCCTCTCCTCCCGCAGGGTGCCTTTGCCTGGAAGATTCTGCTGCCGAGCCGGAGTCTTCCCCGTGCGTCCGTCCTGACGTCCCACAGGGGCCGGCCAGCGCCCGCAGCTTTGGCCCCGGATCTGGCTCCAGCAGAAAGCTCTGGGCTCCTCAGAGGCCCTGGCTTCCACGCCGCTGTCCTCCCAGAAGTTAAAAAAAGACACCGCGCCGGCCACTGATCGATTATGAATTCCGTCCCCGGCCTCTCGTGTTCGGTTGCATAACCCTGCTGTGTCCACATAAAAATCAAACACGAGACAGGCGTCAGCTGCACTGGATTCACTTAGCCCGATCCAGCGGCCGGCAGCCCACCCACGGGCGGGGCCCCAGGGCTCCAGGCGGGCCCTGGCCTCCTGCAGGGCCTCTGGATCCCAGCATCCGGGGCTGCTGTGGCCCCGGCAGGACAGGTTAGCATACAGCAGGGAGGGGGAGCTCGGGGGGCCGAGGCCCAGGCCTCCCTCGCCACGTGCAGGGCCCCTTCCAAGCCACATCTTCACCATGCGCTGTCTCCTCTCCCCTCCCTGGAGCGAGCCGGCCGCCGGGCCCTGTCAACCCCTCTGCTGATTAAACTGCGGGCACCAAGCGGCTTCCAGACCCCAAAGGCGCAACAGGATTACAGACGAGGCACCCGGATCGTTACCCATCTAGACAAGGCTGGGACCTAAGTGCCTGTTTCCCGCCCTTCCCCCAGCCCATCCCGCGCTCTGGGTCCTGGAGGCCCGAACCACTGCTGTTTCTGGGCGTGGCCCTTGTCTGTCCCTCCCCCGTCCCCCTCCCCAGGACCCCCAGCACTGAGCCACGTGCTCTGCCCGGTGCTCACAGAGCCCTTGGCCTGGGCCCTATTGCACCACTAATGCTGCGCTCGCTGTGTAATTCGTGGGCCTTCCGCCCGTCTCCTTCACCCAATTCCAGGTTGGGCAGGTGTGGGCGGGTCTTGCCTTACTTGGGGGGGGGGCGTGTCCAAGCTGGTGCAGCCAGCAGCCCTGTGAGGGTCTCGTCCTCAATGGTGCAGCCCAAGATTACGCGGCACGGTCAGCTCTGGCTTCTCCCAGAGCAACCCCCTCCCTGCATGATGGAAAGACGCAGCTCCGCGATTCCGGGGCCTCCCAGGTGGGGTAGATACGAGGACTGCAGCTGCGGCCGGTGTCTCCGGGAGGCCGGCTCCCGGGGCCCCCGCTCGGAGGCAGCCTGAGCCCCGCGGTGGAGCTGACCGCCTGGCACTGCCCCTCCGAGACGCCTGAGAGGAGGCGGAGAAGACGGCCGCTCAGTGCCCAGCCGGCTGCGCACCCCCTGCCCCCCAGAGACTGGGCCCTGCTGAGCCTTCCCCACGGTCTCTGACCCCAGCGAAACAGCGTGGCTGCCTGGAGCCGCTGCCTCTCCAGGTGGCTTGTCCTGGAGCAGAGACGCCCAGAGCCTAAGCCAGGACTGCAAGTGTGCAGCGGACTTCAAAGAACCCCAGCCGAGCCGTGGAGATCAAGGTGACAGCCCCGCCTCGGTTTCCTCTTTCCCGTAAATGTCAGGCTTCCGGGGAGCGAGCGTCTCCCAGGAAAGTCACGGTAACAACACCAGAAACCTGCTCCCCTTCTCCCTTTGACATTTTATTGTGATGTGAGATTGGAAGGAGATGAAGGCGTAATGGGTATATTTAGCTCCTTTTGTTGGTGCATATTTCAAAGGTAGGGTTTGTGTGTGCGCGTGGCTCTCATTAGCATCAAGTATGCAAATACCTAGGTTGCTCCTTTGCAAGGCTGAATCATGCTGAGTCATGACGTCGCATCCAGGACCAAGTAGGTCATTAAGGGGCCTCCTGCCGGGAGCCCTGGGACTCGGCCCACTCAGAGACGCATCCCTGGGCTGCTGCGGTGGTGCGGTGGTGCGGTGGGTGAAGCCGCCACCTGCAACATCGGCCACACAAAGGGACAACCGCTGGCTCCATCCTGGCTGCCCAGTTTCCCATCCAGCTCCCTGCTGACGCGCCCGAGAGGCAGCAGACGATGCCCGCGTGCCTGGGCCCCGCACCCACGTGGGAGAATGGGAGAGCTCGCTCTCTCTCTCGCTCTCTCTCTCTCTCTCCCTCTGTCACTCTGCCTTCCAAATAAAAATAAATAAATCTTAACAAGAGAAAAAAAGAAACACATTCGTGGGGCTGGGCACTTGGCTTAGTGTTTTTCAACACCACCAAGACGCGCTCCTCCTTATCAGAGTGCTGAGTTCGAATCCTGCCTTCACTCTGCCTTCCAGTTCCTGCTGACGCGCACCCTGGAGGCAGCCGCGCCGGCCCAAGAAGCCGCATCCGTGCCATACACGTGGGGGACCCAGGGGAGCTCTGGACAAGGATCTGAGGAGTGAACCCACAGTGGAAAGACCCGTTGTCTCCCTCTGTCACTCCGCCCTGCAAATAAATAAGGCAAATAAGTGAAAAGTTAAATAAAAGGGAAATCCAAAATGCAGCCCTAACGGACAGCCCGCCGCTGGCCCTCTGCAGGGCGGCCGTGCACTGGGAGGACCCTACAGCCCCCTGGGCCCGTCCCCTGGGTCACGTGGCAGTTAGGAACCCCTGGGAGCCTGGTCTCTGTCACCTGCCACTTCAGTTCACCAGCAGGGAGCTGCCTTCTCCATCCCAGGCATCCTGGGGAGTCCCTGGCAGACTCCGCCCCAGGGCAGCCCAGGGCAGCTTGGTCCGAGGGGGCATCAGGCTGTGAGCGGGGGCCCAGGTGCTGGGTTCAGCCCGGCAAACAGACGCTCGCGCCGCCATATGCAGCGGCCGGCGCCGCAGCCCGCTGACTCTGCCCTCTGCTCCTGACCCTTTTACTAACAGCGGCCCCTTGGGAGCGTCACCTCCCCCAGCTCGCCCTGCGCTGGGCTGGGGGGGGGGGCGCTCTGTCTAGAGCCTCGGACCAGACACCCAAGGCTTCATCTGCACAGGGGCCCCTGGCACCTGACCGCTTCCCATTTTCTTTGTAACTTTTTCCAATTTCTAAACCCTCTTTGTTTTAAGATTTATTTATTTATTTACTTGAAAGGCAGAGTTATGGGGGGTGGGGGAAAGGGAGAGAGAGAGAGAGAGATAGAGAGAGAGAGAAATCTTCCATCTGCTGGTTCCTTCCCCAAATGGCGGCAATAGCTGGGGCTGGCTCAGGCGGACACTGGGAGCCAGGAGCTTCCTCCAGGCCTCCCACGTGGGTGCAGGGGCCCAAGCACTTGGGTCATCCTCTACTGCTTTCCCAGGACATTAGCAGGGAGCTGGATGGGAAGTGGAGCAGCCGGGACTTGAACCTGCGCCCATACAGGATGCCGGCATCACAGGTGACGTCTTTACCCATCACACCACAGCACCAGCCCCTCTGGGCCTCCCCATAGGCTCTCTCTCCCCTGCTGGCTGTGCTGTGGGGGAGGGGCCGCCTCTGCCTCCCACACCTGTGCTCCTGGCGCCTCCTGCTGTCCTGAGCACACGGCATATGCTCAGGGAATCAGCAGTGGGCACACGCGCACCGTCCTTGTGCTCCGGAACCGAGCCCCTGGGAGACGCCTGAACCCACAGTGCCGGACCACACACCACGCTGTTCCCATTGCACTGGCCTACACAGGCTCCGTAGGAACTCAGCAAGCACAAAACTGATAAAACAGAGCAGTTATAGAGCAACACATGTCATCACGACGCGGACGTGGGCTGCTCACACTCTCTCCCTCTCTCTCCCCCCCCCCCCCTCTCTCCACCTCTCTCTCTCTCCCTCCTTCTGGCCCTCTCCCTCTCCCTCCCTCTCCCACCTCTCCCTCTCTCTCCCTCTCCCCCCTCTCTCCCTCTCTCTCTCTCCTTCTCTTTCCCCCCTCTCTCCCTCTCTCTCTCCCTCCCTCCCTCTCCCTCTCTCCCTCTCCCTCTCCCTCTCCCTCTCCCTCTCCCTCTCCCTCTCCCTCTCCCTCTCCCTCTCTCCCCCTCTCCCTCTCTCCCCCCCCTCCCTCTCTCTCTCTCCACCTCTCTCTCTCTCCCTCCTTCTGGCCCTCTCCCTCTCCCTCCCTCTCCCACTTCTCCCTCTCTCTCCCTCTCCCCCCTCTCTCCCTCTCTCTCTCCCTCCCTCCCTCTCCCTCTCCCTCACCCTCTCCCTCTCTCTCTCCCTCCCTCCCTCTCCCTCTCCCTCTCCCTCACCCTCTCCCTCTCTCTCTCCCTCCCTCCCTCTCCCTCTCCCTCTCCCTCTCCCTCGGACCAGACACC
This sequence comes from Oryctolagus cuniculus, assembly GCF_051225735.1. NCBI lineage: Eukaryota > Metazoa > Chordata > Mammalia > Lagomorpha > Leporidae > Oryctolagus > Oryctolagus cuniculus. The sequence continues at coordinate 163,247,516 of NC_142873.1, forward strand.
TGTGCAGATGAAGCCTCGGGTGTCTGGTCCGAGGCTCTCTCTCCCTCCCTCCCTCTCCCTCTCCCTCTCCCTCTCCCTCTCCCTCTCCCTCTCCCTCTCCCTCTCCCTCTCTCTCTCTCTCTCTCCCGTTCATTACTGTACTGCGCTGACCCTGGCTGAGCTCGGGCCAATGAAGCCGCAGTTGGGGCTGCACCTGCTGCAAAGCCGGCAGCGAGGACTCAGACTGCGTGTTCTGCACGCGGCGAGAGCTTCGGTGCACGCGTGTTTATCCTGAGGCCCAGAGCACGGTGGTCACATCACAGACACGTGCACACACACACATGAGCGCACACACACACACCCTCACATACACACGGAGCTAAAAGCGCAGCCATGCTTGCCTGCTGGGGGTTCCTTCCCCAGGTGTTAAGCAAAGGCGTCCACAGGGTCTCCCACGAGGGTGCAGGGGCCCAAGCACTTGGGTCATCGTCCACGGCTTTCCCAGGTGCATCAGCAGGGAGCTGGGTTGGAAGCAGAGCAGCCAGGTCTCGAACCGGTGCCTGTATGGGATGCCGGCATCACAGGAAGCGGCTTTACCCGCTACACCCCAGAGCCGGCTCCTCCAAACCGGATTTCAAGCCGGTCACGTGCCCGACTCTGCAGTGACCCCCGTGGGGCTTGGCCCTTTGCATCTGGGTTCCAGGGTCTCCTGTTTAAAAGAGGGAAGCGCGGGCCGGCCCGGGAGTTGATCAGTGTTTGTAAGCAGTTCTGCGGGGCCAGGGCGCCTCTGAGACAGGGCTGGGGGGGCTCTGGGGGGACACAGCTTCCGGGCCAGGCAGCAGCAGCCCAGTTCTCCCCCGGCCTTCCCGAGTCCTTTTAAGGATTGTCACACTTAAACGCGCGGATGTCACTGCCGTTCCTTTGAAGAGCCCTGGGAAACACAGTGTGTGCAGGCCGAACACTGCGCGTGGAGGTCGGCTTCTCACCCAGCAGAAACGCCACGGCGGGAGCCCCGCCTGGAGGCCCACGCAGCCCCGTGAGGTGCAGCAGGCGGTGCAAAACGCTGGACTCCACACACGGCCCTGGGCCCCACACACGGACCTGGGCCCCACACGCAGCCCTCACTCCACACACACTGTCCTGGGCCCCACACACAGCCCTGGGCTCCACACGTGGCCCTGGCCCCCACACACAGCCCTCACTCCACACACGGCCCTCACTCCACACACAGCCCTGGCCCCCACACACAGCCCTCAGTCCACACACACGGCCCTGGGCCCCACACACAGCCCTGGGCCCCACACACAGCCCTGGGCTCCACACACGGCCCTGGGCCCCACACACGGCCCTGGCCCCCACACACGGCCCTCACTCCACACACACGGCCCTCAGTCCACATGCAGCCCTGGCCCCCACACACGGCCCTCACTCCACACACGGCCCTCACTCCACACACACGGCCCTGGGCCCCACACACGGACCTGGACTCCACACACAGCCCTGGGCCCCACACACGGCCCTCACTCCATGCACTGCCCTGGGCCCCACACACTGCCCTGGCCCCCACACACGGCCCTCACTCCATGCGCAGCCCTGGGCCCCACACATGGCACTGGGCCCCACACACGGCCCTGGGCCCCACACACGGCCCTGGGCCCCACACACGACCCTCACTCCACACACGGCCCTCACTCCACACACACTGCCCTGGGCCCCACACACGGCCCTCACTCCATGCGCAGCCCTGGGCCCCACACATGGCATTGGGCCCCCACACGCGGCCTGCATCCCGTGCCACCCGGCTGCCCCGTGCCTCAGCCAACGGCTCTTTCTCCCGAGCCAGGTTGTTGAGTTACCGCGGCTCCCCACATGCAGGAAACCAGAAGGGGTGGTGCTTTCTCGAAGGGGATCTCTGGGCACCAACTCCACCGTGTGTGCACACAAGTGTGTTGATGCATAGGAGCATGCCATGTACACGCATGTGAGGTCCCGCGTGTGTATATGCCTGTGTACCTCTCCCTGCGCATTGTGTGTAAATTCCTGTGTGTGCACCGCTTTGGGTGTGTGTGCATGTGCGTCTATACATGCATGTCTCTGATCTTGCACATGTGTGTTCCTATATGTACGCATGCATGTGGGTCTCCTGTGCATGTGTGCCGGTGTACATGCATATATGATGCACACGTCTCTCTGTGTGTACACATGTGTGCACACATGTCGCTTCCTGCATGTGTGCATGCGTGTGTGTCTCGCCCCGTGCCTGTGTGTGTGCGAGGGCCCTCCCAGGTTAGGCTGGGAAAGCCGGCCCGTCCAGGGTGGGTGACAGCACGGGGGCCGTGCTGGTGTCCCTAAGCCGGGGCAGCATGGCTTCTAGATCCCCCGTGATTTGCTGTGGTCCGTGTGTCCAGGTCTCCAGTGCGGGACACAGCTCCCCAGACGCGGGGAGTGGATCCGGTCTGGAACGGGTGGGCCCCTGGGCTGGGCATTTGAGCCCCAAAGCCTCCAGCACAGCGGGGAGACCCCACAGAAACCACCGAGCTCTTTATCCGCACGGTTGACATGGGAGAGCCGGCAGCTAACTGACACCTCCCGTGCTGTGCTCGTGGGCGGCCTCGGGGGGCGGCGGGGGCCAGCAGGCGCTGTCTCCCCGCGCCCCGCAGGCCCGGCGCCCTCCCCTGGGCCTGCCAGCTCTTCTGGTCGGCGGCTGAATGGGAGCAGCCCCCTCTGTGGGTCCTGGGCAGGAAGATCAAAGCGGCGTTTAATTAAATTTTCATAGTTAATTTTCTCCTTTCGTCTTTACTCTCTCTTTCGACTGAAAACACTCTCTTCTCAGGGAGCTGAAAAGTTGCTAAGGGGAGGCGAGCTCAGAAGAGAGGAGAGAAACGGGGGCCTCCGGCCCAGGACGCAAGGCCCCAAACGCGGGTGTGACTCGGGGCGGCCGCTGCTCCAGCCGCAAATCAAACACGCAGCCGGCGGCTCTGAGTCCACCTCCCCGGCCACGTGGGTTGAGCCATTCACCCCCAGCCTGGACCGAGCAGACCGGGCTCAGCACCTCCCACCCACTTCACAGAGGCCTGCAGGCCAAGCCCTGCCCAGTCCTGGTAGGGCGCGGGGAGGGAGGTGTTGGGCTTCTGTGTCCTTTGGTGATAGCAAAGCAGACTCACCACCCCCAAAATCCCAGTATGGAGAGGGGAGCCCCAACATGCAAAACGCCTCCTCCAGCAGGCCTCACTTCTGGAAAAGCCTGCAAACGCTCGGGGCTATGAGCCGTTGCACAGGACGCCTGCCCCTCACGGAGCCAGGGCAGCTCATGCAGCCTTGGAACCTGGGCACCCGCGACCGAGGGACGCGAGGACTTCTGCCCTTGGCCTTCCAAAGGCTCCTCCTTGCTGTAGCTCCCTGGGACGCGCCTGCCACCTGGGCCAGCACGCACACGCCCGCTCGCTGGGGACAGCCTGTCCCTGTGAGTCTCTCTCCAGGTGGAATGTGTGTGCACCAAAGTCAAGGAGCACCGCCCACCCCGTGACTCCCCGTGGGAAGTCGCCCCGTGTTACATCTGCACGGGGCTTGGTGGGAAGACAAGATTCCGGAGCCGGTGCGGGGCGAGGCCTGTGCACGGGTGTTGTTAACACACAGGCATGCACCTGTGCCTCCCCGCCGTGGCCTCCAACGAGTCTTCCCAAACCACGGACCGCAGTGGACAAGCTCTGTGCAGCTCTGCGCGCACGGAGAACTCCGTCTCCCGGAACCATCGGTCGCTCCTAACTCAGGTGCTGCTCTCCCCGGGCCCTGCCTCCCAGCGCCCCACGAACTCCTCCCTCGTCAAAGTCTGCCGAAAACGGAAGGCAGAGATAGGCTGCTTTTGGTGCCAGGAAAATTATGAAACCCACGCTCAGGAGAGGTCTCCAAACCATGCGTGGAAAACGCATATTAAATGTGGGGGGATCCTCTGCACCATGGCCTCTTGGGAGCAGATCCAGGGCCCTCCCGGGGTAGGGTTGGGGACAGATGAGCCGGCTGCCCCACGGCACGGCACAGACAGCTCATCGGCTGCCAGGTGGGGTCAGTGTACAAGGAGGGGGCAGCACACAGGTGGGCAGTCTCTTGTCCCGCCTCCCGTCTGCCTGGGGCAGTGAGGATGAGCCTCACTGGCGCCCAAGCTGGGACACTTGCCCATGCCACTCCCTCCTCCTCTGGGGCAGACGGGGGAGGGGAGCTCCCTGAGAGGGGGTAGTCACGTGGTCGGGGCAGGGACGCAGCCACGGCGGGGTCACGTGGCTCTCCTCTGCCTTGCCCTAGTCTGCTCGCCTCTGCAGACAGCTCCGTGGGAGCGTGGTGTCTGTGGCACAGCCCAGGTGTCCTGGCCTCCAGAACGCACTCAGGTCCCCAGCCCCGGCCACCCCCATGAGCACAGTGGCTGGGGTACAGACGCCTCGGCCCCAGCAGTGGTGAGGAGCTGCTCCGGGCCGTGCTCTGTGCGGGAGAGCAAGGCCTCCCCCGTCCCCGGCCCCTTGTCCAGCTCAGGAAGGAACCCACCCACGCACCAGCCGCCTCCTGCCGTGGGCCTGGAACCCAGGGCGCGGGCAGCTGTGCTCCTGGCTCCGGGGCCACCCTGGGAAAAACAGGATGTGACAAGGCTGCCCCCGCACTGCCCGCGCTGCAGGAAGAAGCAGGACCCATGGGCAGCACGGGCCAGGACTCGGATTCCCGGAGACCTCCGTTTTCTTTCTTCTTTGTTGGGCCAAACTTTCTGGGTCGCCCCGCCCACCCATCTGGAGCCTGAGGGTCAGTGACCCTCAGTGTAGTCACCGCTGTCCGCCTAGAGCTCGCTCCCCACCAGGAGACCTGCACCCCTGCGCTGTCACCCCCAGCCCCGCCCCAGCCCCACGCACCGGCCTCTCTGAACGGACCCGCCTGTTCCGCACGCTGGGCGCCTCCCTGCCGCAGCGGCGCGGGTCCTGGGGCCGTGCACCCGCAGGGTGTCAGCGTCTCCGTCCTCTCTCTGCCAGACCCCAGGCCTCCTGCGGCCGTGGCCGTGGGCTCAACCATTCAGCAGCCGATGCCCCTCCCTCGAGCCGTCTGTGGCCGGGGACTGTGGCTGGTGCCGCGGTGATGCCGGCTGTGTGTGTGTGTGTGTGTGTGTGTAGCTCCTGGGTGAGCTGACCGCTCGGCTTCCTCCTCAGTGGGCTCGGGACACGCACCGCTGGGACAAGACCAGGGCCGCGTCCCCAGGCCACGTCTGCCGTGAGTTGCCTCGCGGCTTCACCGTGGGCCCAGGCAGCAGAAAAGCGAGCACTCGCACACTCCCCTGCTTTCTTCCCTCGAGCTGCCCGTTCGTCCAGGGTCCTGAAATCGGCCACGGCTGCGAGTCCAATTCCCCCTCCCACTCCCAAAGCAGCAGTCATGGCGTCTAAGGAACCCAGCGGGCCCCCCCATCTCCCCCTCCTCGCCCAGGCTGGGGCACATCAGACGTGTGATTCGTATGCATGTGTGTGTGTTTGTAACACGTGGAGTGAGTTGCCCTGTGGCCTCCGCCTGCTGCCGGCACCAGGGGGGCACACAGTGGGGCTGCACGTCCCCACCGGGGTCACATGTCCCCACCGGGTCACACGTCCCTTCCCTGGTCGTCCCCCCTTTGCTCATTCGTCCATCAGACCCCGCTGCACCAGGCCCCGTGCTGGGATGAGGGACACAGGTGTGGACAGAACCCAGCTCCAGGGGCCAGCGGACAAGAGAGGCTGCCGGCTCTCGTGCTTGGGGGCGGGGTCCCTGGCCCAGGTGGCCCCGCTTTGCGCCACTCATCAGGAGCAGCTGGCCAGGGGTCATCTCTCCGCTGGTCACTTCCATTGCCCTGCGCAGGCTCTGCCCTCCGGGAGTCAAAGGGGTGAGCAAACACCCCCAGCACCGGGCAGGGGAGTCGGGGCCACACGTGCGGGGCTGTGCGGGGGGGGGGAAGTGTGTGCGGCTGTGGGGGGCCACCCTGCTCCCCAGGGAGGATGCAATGGGCTGCGTTCAGTGATTCTGTGGACTCCGGGGAAGTCCGGCGGGTCAGGGTGAGGCCTGGGGAAGGGTCCCTGGCCCAGCCGAGGGGGCACTGGTGGCGCGGGAGACTCTGGCTGCGGCAGGGACCCACTGGGTGACAGCCGGGTGTTCGCAGCCGTGCCCTGGGGCCCCATGGCACTGAGACCTGGCCACTCGTGCGCTGCGGTCATCAATGAGAGGGTGGCCTCTCCCGGGAGGGGCTGACGGCGATGGTGAGGGGCCCCTGAGCCTGGGAAGCCCCTGCTCCTCCCACAGGGGCCCCACGGCCCTGCTTTGTCCTGGACGTCGGTCCCTCCCCTGCTTGGACATGCCGTGCTCTGGCCCTGGGCTGTTTTGGACTCCCAGACCTCGCCTGGCAGATGCTGTGGCGTCCACAGGGTTCTCTCCAGAACTCGCGCAGCGCCAACCTGGCCTCTCCTCGCCCGGGGTCACCCAGCACCCGAGTCCAAGCTGCCACCCACATCCCCTGACCAGGGCTGGCTCTGCCCTTCTCAGCCCCCCCCCATTTGACAGCTCCAGGTCAGTGACTGGGGCCCAGCTCAGCGGGGGTCACGTGGGCTGCAGAGGGCAGAGCCGTCTACTCACACCTTTGGCCACGGTGTCCGGCTCCTGGGCTCTGGGCCGCCTCTGTGACCTTGAACTGGTCACACGTCCCCAACAAGAAGGGCCCACACGACATCCTTTCCTGCACAAACTTCCCGGCGCAGGCCGCTGGCTGCAGCCGGTGCCGCCCGGGAGCCCCTCCTGGGGCGCGGTGCCAGGACGCCCGGCAGCCGGACGGCGCCTTCTCAGGCGGGAATTCCTGACACGCGGGAGGGGGTGTGGTGCGGGGGCGTGGCCCTGTCCACGGAGGGGCAGGTGCTCTGTGCCACCCTCCTCCCTGTGCCTCTCCTGGGAAGGCACCTCCCCCCACCCCGGGGGCGGGGGACGGAAGCTGCAGACCATCCGCCCTCCCCCAGGCAGGTTCTGAGTGTCCGGTGTGCGCCACGCGGGCCTAAACCCCGGGGAGACGAAGGGTAAGAGCCACACACAGAGCCTGTGCTCTCTCAGGGCTGGCATTTTATTGGGGAGAGAGACAATAATAGAACGAGAGCATGTGTGATGTCTAAAAGTGCAAGGCCGGGGGCGGGCATTCGGCGCCTCGGTGGAGATGCCATTTGGCACACCCACCTCCCGTGTCAGAGCGCCTGGGTTCACGTCTCAGCTCGGCTGCCCGCCGATGCCCACCCTGGGGAGCCAGCAGGGCCTGGCTTGAGCGCTTGGGTGCCGGCCACCTGCGTGGGAGCCCAGGATCGTGTCCTGAGCTCCGAGCTTCACTGACCCAGCCCCCAGTTATTGCAGGCATCCGGGGAGTGGGCCGGTGGGTGGAAGACCTCTCTCTCCCTCTCTGTCTCTCTCTGTCTCTCTCTCTCTCTCTCTCTCTCTCTTCCATTCAAGTAAATAAATAAATAGACAAAATATTAAAGAAAATTTACAGAGCTGGGCCTCAGGTAAAAGAATCTGGGGACGCTGCCCGTGACATGGCCCAGCCAGGGGGCCTCCCAGGAAGGGGCTTCCAGGCTGAGGTGGGAGGGGGCCTGTGCTCCAGTGGGAGGGGGTCTCTAGGTGGAGGGTCCTGAGGCCGATCCAGGGCAGCAAGGACCCTGTGTGGCTGGGAGTGAGCTGGGGTCACTGGGGAAGCGAGGGCCCCGCTTCCCTCGGGGGTTGGGGTGGGGCAGGTCCCTCGGGGAGCTTGGCCTTGACCAGCGTTGAGATGGGAATGCCATTGAGATGGGAATGCCGGCCAGACAGGCACTCTGCCCTGGGGCCGCTGCCTCCTCTCCGCACCCCACTCCGTGGCGGCCTGCAGCTGCCGCTGGGCTCTATCTTCATACTGGGGTGGGACAGCGGGTGGGCAGGAAGCAGCCCGAGGCTCCCCACACCCGGGGTCACCTGTCCTTGCCCCGGGGCGGGGACGAGGTGCTCCAGCCGTTAGCAGATGTCTCTGCTGAGACAGATGAGAGAGGTGAGCTGGCGCCTTCCCCAGCCAGAATGCCGGGGACCGTGCCGGGGCCCAGGAGTCCCAGGCTGGAAGCACAGCTTGTGTTCCCAGACCCCAACACAGGACCCGAGCCTCGCTCCTGCCCAGAACAACCCCACCGTGTCCCTCTCCCCGCTCAGAGCAGGCGACGGGGGTCCCGCTGACCAGTGCCTGCCCAGAACAACCCCACCGTGTCCCTCTCCCTGCTCAGAGCAGGCGACGGGGGTCCCGCTGACCAGTGCCTGTGCAGGTCCCCGCCCTCGGCCTCCAGGCCAGCGCATCTCACAAGACGAACCCGCAGCTCCCAACCGGGGCATTGCCTTTTGCATCACACTTTTCTTGGGGGAAAAAGCCAAAAAATAAAAACAGTGACCCGGCCGTCTCCTCCATCCACTGGGAACCCATTCATCTCTGCCTGCCGGGTCTCAGCTTTGCAAATCCCATGCCACCTGCTCTGCGGCCCGCTGGCCCGGCCAAGCACACGCCCCCTCCCGCCTGCCCGCCCACTTCCTTTGGGCTGGCTGGCTCCGCAGGGCTGGCTGGCGGCACAGAACTTCCTGGCATCTGGTCCCTGCCCTCCGGAACATTCTGCCCTTCCTGGGAACACGCCTTTGCACTTTGCACCGTCTGGTTTGCCTCCTACACATCCCCAGTCTTGCCCAGCCCCCAGCGGGGCCCAGGGCTGCCCACCCCGAGGCAGAGCCGCCTGTCCCCTGGCCCCCCTGCACCCCGAGGCCGGGAGCTGCGACGGCACCGGTGACGGACGATCACTCCTGCCGCTCGGTCACCGCAGGTTGTTCCCTCGCCGCCCCTGCCCGGTCATTTTCCTTAACCATCCAATTACAGGAGGCTGCCGCCGGCAGGCACGTCTCGATTTTTCTGTTTCCCACTCGATGGCAAATGGTGACGGCCACGGGCGGCCTCCTCCCCGGTTCTCCGCACATTGCTCCCCGAGCATGGTGAGCGCCTCGGACCCCAAGGACGCGGCTGCGCCAGGCTGGCTGTGGGGGCCTTGATCCGACACCTGCTTTCCTTGAGGACTTGGTCCCCAGGCAGGCAGGATGGAGTGAGAGCGTGAGGTGGGGGCAGGGGTCTCTCCAGGGGGAAGCTGCAGGCAGAGCCACGGGCAGCCCTGCCACAGCGTGGAGGAGCCACCTCTGGGCAGCTCTGGCCGTTGAGTGTGGCCACGCGTGCAGCTCCACGCCATGTGTGCCAGCATGGGGCGGGGTGGCCAGGCTCCGGCATTCACCCCCGGCAGGTGCTCGGGGTTTGCCCACTCCCTGCCCAGCTCCCAGGGTGAGGCTGTGGAGGCCAGGGTTTCTGGCCCCTGCCCCAGAACACCCGAATCCCTGATCTGTCTGCGTGAGACCCACCCGTGACCGGCACCGCGGCTCAGGTGCCCGGAGATGAGCTACTGCACTTGCCATTGGAGAACGGCAGCCAGAGAGCCCGAGATGGTCCTGGCGGGCACAGGTGCGTTGGTTGGTTGGTTTTTGCGAATATTTCCCACGTAAGGTTGGTTGCACCCGTGGATTCTGAGCCACAGGCAGGGACCCGCGCATGGGCGCCATGCTGTGAAGTTCTGCAGCCCAGGCCCTGCTCCCAGCCCTCAGCCTCCTCCCCGCGTGCGGAGGCCCAGGCGCCTTCTGGATAAACCTGGCCTGTGAGGGCCCTGGGAGGCAGCTGCTTCAGCAGACCAAGAGGGACAGCGGAGGCCAGGCTGCAGGCCGTTTACCACCGGGGCCTAGGACAGGAGCCGGGTCTCGGCGGCTGCGAGACAAGGGGTCCCTGCTCCAGGACGCGGGAGAAACGGTGTTTTCCAGAGAAGGTGGGCTCTCCGGAGAACCATCACTGTCTGCGGGGGCTTCAAACGCAGCATCCGGCCCGGGCCACAGCCGCTGGCCTCACGTGGTCCCCTGGCCACAGGTCACAGGCGGCCCCATCTGCTGGGCCCTTCCCGATAGGGAAATGGGGGGCACTGGGAGGAGGGGCCAACGCCGCTGCTGGGGCCCTGCGAGCGAGCGCCGGCTGGAGCCTAGGTCTGCTGCCTTTCCTTCCTGTCGGCACACCTGCCCTGGTTCCCTCCCACGAAGGCCCGGAGGTGCCCCCCGGGGGGGGGGGGACTGTGCGCTCTCCATCGTCTCCCACCCAGGAGACTCCCTGGTGCCATCAGGAGGGGCGCTGGGCTTGAGGAGGCCCCAAGAGCTCACGCTGCCGTCAGTGTGGGTCCATCCTGTCCACCGTGTGGTCGAGGGCCCCATGGGAGCCCGGTTTCTTGTCTCTAGAACGGGGTCAGTAGCTCTCACAGGGAGACTCGAACCCAATGATTTCAACAAGGAAAGTGTCAGGGGCCGGCGCTGTGGTGCAGTGGGCTAAGCCTTTACCTGCGGCCCTGGCATCCCACATGGGCGCCAGTTCAAGTCCCGGCTGCTCCTCTTCCCATCCAGCTCCCTGCTATGCCTGGGAAAGCAGTGGAAGATGGCCCAGGTCCTGGGGCCCCTGCACCACTTGGGAGACCCGGAGGAAGATCCTGGCTCCTGGCTTCGGATCAGCGCAGCTCCAGCCCTTGTGGCCATTTGGAAGTAAAACAGCAGATGGAAGACCTCTCTCTCTCTCTCTCTCTCTCCCTCTGTCTGTAACTCTGACTCTCAAATAAATAATAAAATCTTTAAAGTTATAAGGAAGGAAGGAAGGAAGGAAGGAAGGAAGGAAGGAAGGAAGGAAGGAAGGAAGGAAGGAAGGAAGGAAGGAAGGAAGGAGAAAGAAGGAAGGAAGGAAGGAAGGAAGGAAGGAAGGAAGGAAGGAAGGAAGGAAGGAAGGAAGGAAGGAAGGAAAGAAAGAGAAAGAAAGAAAGAAAGAAAGAGAAAGAAAGAAAGAGAAAGAGAGAAAGAAAGAGAGAAAGAGAGAGAGAGAAAGAGAGAGAGAGAGAAAGAAAGAAAGAAAGAAAGAAAGAAAGAAAGAAAGAAAGAAAGAAAGAAAGAAAGAAAAGAAAAGTGTCTGCCTTGTGTCCCCTCCCCGTCCGCCGGCAGCGGCCTCCTGCCCGGGGCTCCATCGGGGAGCTGGGCTTCTCCCATCCCCGTCCTCAGCCACCCTCAGCTGCTCAGGGAATCACCGTGGTCACCACCATCACCCTGCACATGGTGTACCTGCTGGCCTCCAGCCCCGGCGTGGCTGGGCCCTCCCCGACTCTCCCACTCCCGACTGCCTTCCTTTGCGTCCAGAACTCAAGTGAAAAGGGCCCAGCTGGTCCGCGCAGCCGGCTCGGCTCGGACTGTTGGGATGCACTATGCCGGCGTTTGATCACCAGTCGGTCACAGTCGGCGCTGCCAGGGGGAGGACAGTTCCGGCACGGGAGACTCTGACCCAGAACCAGGGAGAGGCGAAGCCATGGATCCTGAGCGATGATATTTATGACCGGGGAAAGGTTGGAAGCAGCCTGAGTGTGGAAGAAGCGGCTCGGGGAATGAATGGAGCCCGCGGCTTCGTCAAGGCGCGGGGTCAGAGGGCACGCGCTTCCCTGGAGACACGTGCACGGGGTATTCACTAAGGAGAAAGCCGACTTCAAAGGGGAAAAGGATCTGGGCACAGGGGCCCGGCAGCAGGCCGCAAGCCCAGCTCATCCGCAGTGAGGCTGTCTCCTGGGCTGGGCGGGGCGACCCCGGGCCCCCTGGGGCTTGGGAGGCCAGGCGTGGCGTGGCCGAGTCAGCCTGTGTGGTTGGCACTGGGTCAGCCGCTGGGCAGTGCCTGGCACGGGGGGAAGCAGCCCCAGGAGCAGCTCCCCAGGGACAGCCAGGGCTCCATGGATCGCTGGTGGCCTCCCGGAGTGTCGTCCCCACCCCGGACTCAGGTCCCACCCGAGGAAACCAGACCCTCCCCCACCCAGCCCCAGCCCCGAAGTCCAGGCAAGCAGGAGGCTTGGGAAAGTCTGTGGCAGAACCTGGGCGCGGTTTTGACCAACACTGGCTCCACCGTTAGTTCAGCTTCCGCAGACTTTCCGAAGCGCCCCAGTCGTCGCCGATTGCAGTGAGCGGAGTCCCGCAGCCCTGTGCCGGTGTGGCCGGCGGGAGCCGGCAGGGATGGCCAGAGGCTTCTCCCTGAGCTCCAGTTGGCTCCTGGACAGTGTGGACATCTTGCATCTGTGCACACTGGAAACACGTTCAGATTTGTCCATCAAAAATATATTTTTAAAGAAGTTTTTTTAAACAAAGAACCAAGCAATGCCTCGAGTCGCTCTGACCCCAGGGAGACTCGGGTTCCGTGTGGTCTGGATGCCCAGGTCCTGAGCAACCATAGCTAAAGGGACCCCCCAGGCGCCTGGTGCACCCCCCAGGCCGGCAGCCACTGCTTAATCCCCGGGCTCCCGAGGGGCGGGGCGAAGGTTCCTCCGGACTGAATCGGGGCTGAGAGTGCGTCACCAGCTCGTGTCCGAGGTCCGCTGGTCGGTGGTGCCCGTGCCCGCCTTCGATTGGCCGGCGATGGCCACGGGGCTGCAGCTGGTGTGAGGGTTACGTGTGGCCACAGTCACACTCTGCCCGGGCCTGGAATTCCTGGGACAACGCTGGCCACCAGGGTCCATATCCGCCAGAGAAGCAATGAGCCCTCGCGTTGGTGGTCAGACCTCGTGGGCCGCACCACGTCCTCCAGGCAGTGAATTCCCTCTGACCAAGGACAAGCAAGGACACGGAGGGTCGGAGACACAGGGGAGAGGCTGGGTCCTGCCTTGGCGCAGCAGGGGCTCAGCTCCACGGCGGGCGGTTCCTGTCTTCGAGCAGGGGAGAGTTCAGACGTGCGATGTTCAGACGTGTGACAGAGGCGTGGTTGGCAAGGGAGCAGGTTTGCTGATGCAGGGCCTCGTCAGAGGGGACGGCCCCTCACAGACAGAACTGAGAGACAGCGCCCGTCATTCAGACACAGGACACACCTGTCCACGGCGGGACTCTGCTGTGAAACCCTGGGCTGCCCCCAGCCTGTGCTTCGGGGGAGCTGCGGCTGCGCCGCTCCCGCAGGCGCTGTGCTCCCTGTGGGTCCTCTCACACACACTGGCTGCTCCGGGTCTCTCTAAGGTTCTGGCCTCCATGCACACGTGTGTTCTGCTGTGTACGGGGGAGGGGACTGTCCTGTGGCGAGGCTGGGTAGCTCGGGGCGACCCTGTCGTCAGGAAGCGGGGTCCCTCCCAGGGCACAGTGGGTTCTCCCGGCTGCAATCTGGGTCAGTGCAGGGCCACCCGGGGCTGGCGGGGGGAGCGTCCCCAAGGTTCTGAGGCCGTTCCCAGGGAACGTGGCGCACAGGCGCACACAGCCCCAGACAGCGTGGGGGGGGCTCCACCAGCCGTGGGGGCTCCACCAGCCACGGCTCCATCCCAGGGCTTCAGTGCTTTCCACCTGAAAAATATTTCTTTCTCAAAAACAGTTTCTTATTTTCATTTTATTTGGAAGGCAGAGAGACAAAGCTCCTCCATCTGTGTGTTCTGCTTAGTGACTTTTTCCAAAATCAAAAAAATAAATAAATAAATAAATAGACTAAAGTCCTGGAAATGGAAGACATAGAAAGTATGCAAATGCGCTGATGGTGAGGGTCCTTCCCCAGCATCCCCGGAGGGCAGATGGCACGGAGGAGCCAGGGTCTTTGTGGCCGCAACTCTCTTTAGAAACGGATTCTTACCAGGAAACACTCATGGAGCTCCTTGCACAGCGCTGCTTTGTTTCCAGGCCCCCCACCCCCCTTTGTCTGAATCAAAAATTCCCTTTAGAGGAACAGTGGGGGGGGGGGGTGCCAGGGACAATTTCCCAGCCCCAGCAGGTGAGAAAGACGCCAGGGATGGAGAGGCTCTCAGAGCCAGGAGGCGCAGCCCATTTCACATGCAAATCCCGCCTTGTTCCCGGAGAACAGCCCCACCTTTGGCCTCCACAATTACCCGGCTTCCTGCAGGGAAACTCAGCCTTCCTAAAAGCTAGTCCTCCGGAACAACAGACTCCTGCAAACTTTCCTTTTAGCCGGGCTGGGGAGCCCAGGGGGCCTGGAGTGCCGCTGAGTGGTGGCCGCGGGACCCAGCTCCGGGGTGCCCTGGCCCCTGCTCCTGCCCAGCGGGGCCCTGTTCCAGAGCCCTGGGGCAGGCAGGCAGGACCACGTGAGCGCGCAGTGGAGCCGTGGGTCAGGGCCACTGCAGGCTCCGTGGCACACAGGGAGGGTGGGGTTGTGGGCACTGGACAAGGGAAACTGAGGCAGGGCCGATGGGGAGAGGCGTGGGGCTGTGCTGTGGTGGGTGACGCCCCGCCCGCAGGCCCTGGTTGGGAGGACTCTGCCCCAGGAGCTGCGTTCTGGGGGGTGGGGTCATCTCAAGGGTGGGAAGTGAGCACATGTGGCTTCCTGACACACACGAGGCCCCATCAGGGCTCAGCTCTGCCTCCGGGGTCTGAAACAGGGGGGGCACCAGTGGGTGACCGCGGCTGTGAAGCCATAAACCCCATTTACAAGAGCAGGCGAGGGGGAGGCGCAAGGCTTGTCCCAGGAGCCCTCAGTTGCCGATCCCTGATCTTTAGGGCAACAGGACGTCCAGGGAAGGGAGCAGCAGTGCAGGACGGCAAATTTGGCATGAGCGCCAGAGAGAGCAGCCCCGGGAGCCGGAGCCGTCCTCCCGCCCCGGCCCTCCCCGCGCTGCTGCTGCCTGCCCGCTGGCTTCCAACCAAACAGCTTGGCCAGGTCCCCCAGGGGGAGCAGCAGGGCCAGGTGAGCAGGAAAGCAGGTTCTCTATGGAGGCCAGTACAGGCTCCGGCGGGAGTACGGGCTCCAGCGGGAGTGCAGGCTTGCTCACCCAGGAGCGAGGCCTTAGCAAAGCCTTCAAGTTAGGAGAGGAGCGGGGACCCCGCCAGCACTTACTGAACACTCAAATGGGGGTGGATGAGGAGCAGGGCTGGCGTACCACCCACCCCCATGCCCATTTTGTGGGCAATCTTCAAGTATCTTGGTGTCTGGTGCATGATGGGAATGGGGTTCAGGTGCATGATGGGAGTGGTTTCAGGTGCATGATGGGAGTGGGGTTCAGGTGCATGATGGGAGTAGGGTCTAGGTTCATGATGGGAGTGGGGTTCAGGTGCATGATGGGAGTGGGGTCCAGGTGCATGATGGGAGTGGTTTCAGGTGCGTGATGGGAGTGGTTTCAGGTACATGATGGGAGTGGGATTCAGATGCATGATGGGAGTAGGGTCTAGGTTCATGATGGGAGTGTGGTTCAGGTGCATGATGGGAGTGGAGTCCAGGTGCATGATGGGAGCAGGGTCTAGGTTCATGATGGGAGTGTGGTTCAGGTGCATGATGGGAGTGGGGTCCAGGTGCATGATGGGAGTAGCTGTGCTGACCCTGTAGCCGTGAGGGATGTTTGTAGCCCACGCTGTCTCTTACACACTGCAAACCCCAGCAGCTGTGGTCAGCAGGGAAGGGGTGGGGTTTGGGGCACTGACACTGTCCTCATTTCCCTGCTGCCTCTCTGCCTACATCACACCCGGAGCCAGCTCCCAGGGGCCAACACCACTGTCGTGGGCACCCAGCCCTCCTGGACCTCGGGTCTGAGCCCTGTGTGTGCCAGTTCACCCAGGGCGGGCCCAGGTGGGACTGTGGCCCCAGGGAGTCACCAGTGATCCCCCTCCCTCCCCACAGGCCTGGTGTGCAATGAGGGGCTGCAAAGTCACGCCTCCGAACAGGCCACGGAGCCCCGGCACCCGCACTCTACTGCCCACAAGACTCAGATCAGTGATTAAAGTGGGGTGGGCGCATGTGTGCATGCATGCGCGTGTGCGTGTGCACCTGTGTGCGTCTGAGTGTTCACAGCTGCCCCCATGTCACGCAGCTGCTGGCCCAGTGGAGGTGGCAAAGAATACAGCGCCCTGATGTGGGGGAGAGGCCCCCAAGCCAGGAGAGCAAGCAGGACGGACTTCCTGGAGGAAGGGGCCTCGGGGACAGTCTTTAGGGAGTCATGGAGGAGCCGAGAGAGAGCCCGGGGCCAGCAGCATAATCCAGGCTGCAGGGTGCGTCCCAGCGGAAAGGGCCACCCACACGCTGGAAAGCAGGGATCTTCTGGGAAAATCGTATTCGCACAGACACAGGAACACCCCCCTGCTAAGCTGGGCTCCACAGATCAGTGAGCTCGTCGTCCACATGAGATCTGTCAGCGGATTAAAACCTCGCGGCAAATCTCTCCTCAACCCCGGGTCTCGCAGCGAGCAACGGAGCAGCGGACGACGCACAGCCTTCCACACCCTGACAGCGCCCGCGAGCCCCCTCGCAGGACAAGACGGGAGCCTGGGCTCGGGGGTCGCCTGCACCCCTCCCTGTCTCCCACCCACCCTGACGGACCGTTGTGAAACCAAGAAAAGCAAGAGTCCCACAGGTGGACGGTCCCGCCGTCCTGGGCACCTGCTGAAGCCGACTGAGAGCAGCTGCTCTATGTGAACTGTGGGTTGCCGTTTGGGGTGAAAGGAGAAGTCTTAGGGTCCATCTCCTGATAGAGGACAGGATAGAGTGGGGTGGGGTGGGGTGGGGTCGGGTGGGATGGAACAGAACAGAACAGAACAGGAACTGGCAGGGGCCCTGCGTGGCATCGGCTTCAGCTCTTTGCCTGGTCACACGCGCGCCAGTCGGAGTCAAGGGCTGTTTGTTTTGCTTTCGCTCGTCGCCAAGGGCACTGAGAACCCGAAGGAGGCTCCACACGACTCAGGCGCGAGCATCGTGGTCCGTAGAGATTTGCTTGCAAGGATGACATCAACCAGGAGCGAACAGGGCACGCCTCGCGTTCAGTGTCGGACGGAGGTCCCGACCCCACAGCAAGACAAGCGGAAAGCAGAGGACTGACAAGGCGGGCACACAGCCACCCTTGCTGCCAGCCCCGGCACCCAGCAGTGCAGGAAGCCGGAGAGAGCGGGGAGGGGCTCGCGCAGCGACCAGCGGCCTCGGGAGCTGTGGGCCATGCATGCATTCCCACAGAAGGGGCTGGCGTAGTGGCAGAGGGGCTAAGCCGCCGCCTGCAGCCGATGCAAGTCCTGGCCGCTGTGCTTCCGATCCCGCTCCCTGCTGATGTGCCCGGGAAGGCGGCAGAGGATGACCCGAGTGCTCGGGCTCCAGCACCCACGTGGGAGACCCGGATGGAGCTGCAGGCTCCGGGCTTCAGCCTGGCCCAGCCCTGGCTGTTGCAGCCATTTGGGGAGTGAACCCGCGGATGGAAGCCCTCTCTCTTTGTCTCTCTCTCTTTGCCACTACCTCTCTCTTCGTCACTCTTTCAAACAAATAAGCAAATAAATATTTAAAATTGTGTCATGAAAGTTGTCAGTCCTCCCCCACATGGATCTATAAAGTCAATGCAATTTCAATAAAAATGCTTTCAGGATTTTTCATGAAGCGTCACACGCCCAAACTTACAGGGAGGAAGAGAGTTGGGAAGAGCGCGGGATATTTTGCAGAAGAAAAAGAAGAGTCTGGAGCTGTCCCCGCCGCACACCGGGACGGATGCTCTCTGGCCCCTGAAATACGCGGGAAAACCAGACGTGGGCACAGCAGACAGCGCCCGGACCCCACCCGCCTTCCCGCTGGAGCCGGCGCAGGGCAGCGGCCCCGCCAGGGACCAGTCGTGTGAGAAGCCGGGCGTCCAGAGAGGAAGCGGTGCAATGAGCCAGAGACGTGGCCCCCTCAGCAATCCTACGGGGTCTGCACAGCCGCCCCCCCCCCCAGCCCCACCTTGTCACTCCCAGCTGCTGGGCGCAGGGAGACACAGACAACACAGGGGCCAGATTTCCAAAGGGTCAAACCCGTAAACCAGCAGCTCTGCAGACAGCCGGACCCCCGTACCCGTCCAGTGCCGGGCCCGGGCAGGGCAGGGCTCCCTGCCGTAAGGGACGGACCCGCCCGGGAGGCGCTGGAGCAGGAGGGGCCCACAGGAAGTGGCCGACCTGAGGCTGCTGGCCACGCTTGCCGATCCGGGGCCCTCAACTTCCTGTGATGGGGACGGAGGGTGAGGCGAGAAGGCCACGCCCACAACGCCCACAGGTGGGCAAGACTGGCTGGCGGGGCAAGACGGGTCCCCAGCCGTCACGGGCACACAGGTGTTTCTCGGGGTCTCAGGGGTCCGCAAGCCTGCGTGTGCATAACGGGCACGCAGCTTCTCGTCACGGGAGCTGTGTTGGGAAGGACTTTCCTCTGGTTACATTTTTAAAACATGCTGGGTTAATATAGAACATTTGACATTTTTATGGAGGAAGGATTTTTTTAAACATGATGCAGAAGAACAGCCCATGAAAGGAGGGCTGGTGTGCTTGGCTGCATTGGAACAAGGTTTCTTTTCAGATTGTTATAAAATAACGCGAAGGAGACCCTGACAGCAGTGGGGATGAAGGACGCCTGTGTCTGCTCCGGCTGCCACACCCAAGTCCCACGGAGTGGGTGGGGCTTAGGAGCCGACCTGGAAACCCACCTGTCGCTCTGGGGAGGGCTCTCGCCCTGCTTGGGGGTGGCTGCACCGCCTGTGTCTGGGGCTTTCCTTGGTGCCTGCACATCCCGGCAGGAAAGAGAGCCCACGCCAGCCCACTGGTGTCTCTTCCTAAAAAGGACATCAACCCCAGAGACCAGAGCTTCCTTAGAAGCCTCATTTCCAGATAAAGCCCCCGCTAGGTTGGACTGTGGCTCAATTCGGAGGCTGGACAGCCCACAGCACACACAGCCTCCTACAGCCCGAACCCAGAGCAGGCGCTCACTTCCACAGGTCAGGAAGAAAAGCCACTCTAGGCCGGCGGGCGCCCAGGGCCGGACCAGATCCCGGAAGTTGGGCCACGGCTGTGTCTGGGCAAAGGCAGAGAGTGTCTCCCGGCGCGGGGATTTCGAAGGAAGCGAGCTGTCCCCAGGAAGGGACGCACAGCTGAGGCCGTCACGCCCCCAGCTGCAGGTTAGGACGCTACAGAGACGCAGCGGGAGGGGCGTCGCAGGGCCACGCGCGTGGGAAGGAGCTGAGGGCATCGGCGGCCGCTCCCTGCCACTGCGCACAGCCTCCGGCCGGTGACAAAGTCCCTCACCACACGGACCCCTGGGAGAGAGAGGTGGGGGCCCATGACGAGGTCCCTCACCACACGGACCCCTGGGAGAGAGAGGTGGGGGCCCCGTGACGAGGTCCCTCAGCACACGGACCCCTGGGAGAGAGAGGTGGGGCCCCATGACGAGGTCCCTCACCACACGGACCCCTGGGAGAGAGGTGGGGGCCCGTGACGAGGTCCCTCACCACACGGACCCCTGGGAGAGAGGTGGGGGCCCGTGACGATTTCCCTCAGCACGCGGACCCCTGGGAGAGAGAGGTGGGGGCCCCGTGACGAGGTCCCTCAGCACACGGACCCCTGGGAGAGAGAGGTGGGGCCCTCCATGGAGCCCAGGGGAGGCCGAGGAGTTGTGCTGCTGTGAGTTTTCCCTGGAACCTGCAGTGGCCTCGGAGACCTGGCGCCCAGCAGAGGGGTCTGGAGTCGAGGTCTGGCTGGGGGTGTGGACCTTCAGGTCGAGGGATGGCCAGGGAGCTGTCGCTCAGGCAGCTGGCCGAGGACAAGGAGGAATCCTGCCCCGGAGAGCCGCCTGCCGCCGGCTCACTGATGGGTCGTCACGGGTGCAGGCCTGGGCTGTGGCTCCCGCCCAGTGCCCTTTCCCGACCTCCACACCCCAGATGCATCCAACCCACGACTCAGCTCTCAGCCTCTCACTCTGGACCGCACCTCTCCACCTGCCTCCCCCACTCACCTGCCCCCTCCCCCACTCACCTGCCCCCTCCCCCACTCACCTGCCTCCCCCCACTCACCTGCCCCCTCCCCCACTCACCTGCCCCCTCCCCCACTCACCTGCCCCCCCTCTCACTCACCTGTCTCCCCCCTCACTCACCTGCCTCCCTGCACTCATTTGCCCCCCTACTCAACTGCCTCCCCCTACTCATCTCTCTCCCCCCTCTCCTGCATCCCCCCTTGCTCACCTACCTCCTCCCCCACTCACCTGCCCCCTCCCCCACTCACCTGCCTCCCCCTCACTCACCTGCACCCCCACCTGCCCATGGATCCCCTCGCACAGACGGAACATTTGCAGAGAAAGGGCCCCTGCGTGTCCCCGGCGGGCTGATACCTGACACTCATGCAGGTCCCGCTGTGAAGTCGGAGCGTTGCCCCCGGAGCCTGCCAGGGCAGAGCTCTGCGGACGGCACTTACGTGGGCTTTGGCACCGTCACCTGCGTTCTGGGAGGCCGGACCTCTCACTACTCCGTTCTTCCCATCCGTTCCCTGCTCCTGGCTCCGCAGACCGGCAGCAGCCACGCGGTCGGCCCCGCCCAGCCCTGGTTTGACCTCCCAGCTTACTGGCTCTGCGAGGGGTGAGGGTGAGCACATCCGGGAGACGCCCACTCTTCTCCACGGCGAGGCACCTGCAGGTTGGCTCTCGACAGCAGCCGCCCCAGCTCCCAGGCAGCACACGCAGCCCCCGCACTGGGTGCCCGGGCGCTGGGTGTACCAGATGCACGGCCTGGGGCATTTTCAGCTCAGAGTGGGCGTCTCAGACCTAACTCCATCCCATCCTGTAATGACCAAAGTCTTCATTGCAGCTGCCGGTTCTCTGGTGTCCCCCAACTGTGTGGCTCTCAGCGAAGATTGGGGGGCTCTCCAGGGGAACCCTGCAGAGCTCCAAGCAAGTGGGCGGCCAGGAGCTGGCTGGACCTGGTGGGGGGTGTCTGAAGAATTGAGGGGCATGGCTGCATTCTGCTCCATGTCTGGCTGGGTGACGCCCTGTAAGGGACCCAACGGAAGTGAAGAATTTGTCCATGACTCGATCCTTTGACCACCGAGACCTCGTAGAAAACATGGCGGCCGGGGTCCCTGCGGCTGCCTCCCCCATTGGAGCTCCCTGTCACCCGGACCCTGACCCTGGCTAAGCCTGGATGGGGTGGTTGCATTGGGGACATGGTTAGCCTGTGTCGGGGCAGGACCCCGTCGGCACAGGCACGTCTCTGTGTGGCTGAGTTACAGAGCGAGCTGGTGTCCGGCGGCTTAGACACAGGAACCCGTGCTCTCACATTCCAGGGCTGAGGTCTGAGCATCACCCGGCCCTCCTAACCTGGGGGTGCCAGCTCCTCCCCGGCCGTCCCCCGGCCCTCCTAACTTGGGGGTGCCAGCTCCTCCCCGGCCATCCCTCCTCACTGAGGGACAGATGTCACACTGGATTAGAGCCACCCCCAGAACCTCGTTCTAATCAGTCATCTCTCTCAAGACGCCACCTCTGAGAACAGTCCCATGCTCAGGTGCCGGGGGGTCAGGAGCTCAGCAGGACACAGGGGACGCACTCAGCCCCTGCTGCTGGCTGCACACCCAGGCCCCTGCTCCGCCGTGCACTGTGCGTTGGGTAACGTGGTCAGATGAGCCGGCGTCAGCTGTCATATGCGGTTTGTGGCATCGGTCAGTCAGAAGATGGACTGGTCATGGCTTACTTCCTACCCTAGAGGAAGATCCACGCTCAGCGTGAATCCCTTGTCGGGGGATTCAGAACTGGGCGAGTCCAGGACTCAGCCAGCCCTCCCCACCCCACCCCTGCTCTGGCTCTGCCTGAATCTGGCTTTCCGGTGAAGCCAAGACAAAGAGGAAGCACCAGACTGATGCCCCTGTGGAAACAGCCCAGAACCCACGCACGGAAGCTTCTAGAAAGCACTAGCTTCTCCGATTTGTGACCCCAAGAGGGGCCCCAAGACAGGACTTGGGCACGGTGGGAAGTGGGCCTGGGAAGGAGGCCTGCTGCCGTGGACACCGGGACTCGGTGCCGGCCGGGAAGCCCCCGGGCAGCGCTCCCAGCTCCCAGCTCCCAGCTCCCAGCGGGCGGGGCTGTGCCACCGAGGGGGAGGGTCCATGTCCACTCCCTGCCCTGCCGTGGGCTGAGGGACCCTCCCAGGGACCGCCATGGCCCCTGACTCCCAGCTCCCCAGGAACGTCCACGGCTGCCAGTGGACTCAGGTGGACGAGGAGCCGGGCCTCAGGTGTCCCGGGCGGCCCCAGAGGGCCACTGCGGGTCCCGGGATCCCATCCGGGGATCCGTGTTTGCCAGAGGCTGGGACGCATTTTCTGCACAGGAGCGGCCGGGAGGCAGGGTGGGCTCTCGGATCTCGGAAGGACTCAGCTCTGCCATCACAGACGGCGCGTGGCCAGGGACGCTACAGGCGTGAGTGGGCGTGGCTGTGGCCCCTGAGGCTTCCCCCACAAAGCCCAGGGGAGCAGCACGGCTGCGATCAGAGAGAGGCGCTGGCGAGGTCGTGGAGAGGCTGGAGCTCAGGGCTCTGAGCACAGCTCGGGGCCTCAAAAGTTAAAGATGGGGGTGCGGTGCTGGGGGGGGCAGCAGGCGAAACTGTCCTCGGCCGTGCCGGTGTCTCACATGGGCATTGGTTCAAGTCCCGGCTGCTCCACTTCCAATCCAGATTCCTGCTACTGTGTCTGGGCAAGCGGCGGAGGATGGCCCACGTGCTCGGCCCCTGTACCCACATGGGAGACTCAGGTGAAGCTCCTGGCTCCTGGCTTCGCCTGGCTCGTAGCTGGCCATTGCGGCCATCTAGGGAGTGAACCAGCGGATGCACGGCCTTTCTCCTCTCTCTCTCTCTCTCTCTGGTAACTCTGCCTTTCAAATAAAAATAAAATAAATCTTTTTAAAAAGACTTACTTATTTATTTGAAGGGTGGGGAGTGGGGAGACAGAGAGATCTTCCATCCACTGGTACACTCTCCGAACGGCCCCAGTGGCCGGAGCTGGGCTGATCGGAAGCCAGGAGCCAGAAACTCCATCCAGGTCTCCCACGCAGGTGCACTTGTCCGTCCTCCACTGCTCTCCCAGGCCACAGCAGAGAGCTGGATCGGAAGTGGATCTTCTCCAGTCTTTGACTCCCCTGGTTTCCGTCCCTCCCCCTTGCAGGGGGCTCTCTGTGGTTGGGTGAGGGACCCGCCCATTTGCATTCATCTCAGATCCTACCCAGGAAATGAATCCAGGGTCAGAGGTCGCTCGACAGAGCGCATTCACGTGGAAGGAAGCAGAACAGAGACAGAAAACAAGAGCCTCTCATCCCAGCTCTGCACAGAGGACGCCCGCCGGAGCCACGGCTGCCTGGCCTGCCTGCTCCGTTACCCCTGGTGGAGAGGCCGGGTGGGCCAGCGGGAGCCCCGTCCCCGGCCGTCCTCTGCAGCCAGGGCTCTGGCCTCTGTCAGCCGGCCACACCTGCAGGGGGAGAGTGACCTGAGGGGCAAGCGTCCACCCTGTCTGCCGCTCTCAGCGCTGGGTTCAAAGGCAGGAAAATCAATTATTGCTCTCCCTCCCTCGTCCTTGAATCCCAGGGACAGGACCGGCCTGGCTGCTCGGAGTGGTTGAAAAACGACCCCGTTGGAGCCAGAAAGAAAGAAAATGTCAGGCAGGTGGGGGTGAGGGACGCAAATCTCAGCTGGGTCCGCGGTCGCCCACGTGAGTGACCGGCGCTGGCCTCCCCCGCACGGCTCTCCGAGGAAGGACTTCCCGGCTCTTCCCCCAGAATGAAGACTTCTCCATACACCTGGGAGAAACCCTCTGCCAGACCGGCCACTGGGAGCCTGCTGCCAGCTGGCCGTCCCCATGCCACAGAGGCCGCCCCTCGGGGAGGACGAGGCCCCTGGAGAGGCAGCAGGAGACGGGCTGGGCCCCAGGGGTCCCCTCGGACCCCGGCAGAGCCCTCGCCTCGGGGACGGGTCGCCCGGGTGGGCGTCAGCAGCCCGAGCACCATGGCAGCTTTGGCTCCCACCTGCAGGGTCCTCCGTGGAGAGCCCCGGGCCCGGGCCCCACCAAGCTGCCGATCTGGGAGGCCTTTGTCACCAGAAGCCCACGCCCCAGGGGCGACTCAGCTTCCTTCTCCTGAGCCTCAGCTCACCTGGGTCACCCGTGAGGACGCGGGGGCCCCGGGAGCGTCCGTTATCATCTCAGGAACGTGAGTTTGTGCCCCAAAGAGCAGTCCTGGAGGGCAGCGCACCCCTCCGAGCCCCGTGGGGAACGAGCCCTGGAGCACAGCGCCCACGCGGCTGGTGGGCGGGCGGAGCCGCTGAGCGCTCCCCTGCACTTGGCTCAGCTTGGCTCTCAGCTCCACATCCGTCGAGCTCCGGCTGGAACACGAGCTGCTGGCCCCACTCCGGAACACGAGCTGCAGGCCCCACTCCGGAACGCGAGCTGCAGGCCCCACTCCAGAACGCGAGCTGCAGGCCCCACTCCGGAACGCGAGCTGCAGGCCCCACTCCGGAACACGAGCTGCAGGCCCCACTCCGGAACATGAGCTGCTGGCCCCACTCAGGCTCTTCCCTGTGAAGATTCAGACGTGGATTTCTTCAGACCTGCTCAAGCCAAGGGCTCAGATGCCCTGGGGGCTGCCTGCCACATCCCTGCCTCCCCAGGCCACCCAGTGGCTGTAAATGCCCCCACCAGGCCTAGAGCAGGGCGCAGTCTTAGGGGAGGTTGCAGGGTCCCCCTGCAATGACTCAGTGGACAAGCGACAGAAGCACTGGGCGCCCAGGCCAGCTGCTGCCCCAAGAGTGCCCAGGGGAACCTCCTGCCCCGGCTAGAGAGCACTGCCCTGTGGCCAGTCCAGGCTGGCCTCAGCAGCCCTGGCACCAACGCCTCTCTGGTCTCACTTGGGCTGCCAGCTACCCCCGGTGCCATTTCCTGTTGCAAAGGAGGAAAGCACTGACTCAGCACATTTCACAACCTGCTCGGTCATGGCTCCGGTGTCCCCTCGGCCACAGCAAGGCCCCGTCACCACTGACATAAGCAGAAGGGGAGCATGCGGCAGCCACGGCAACCAGAGGGGCTGTGGACCCAGGAGAGTGAAGAGAGAGACCCCGCCCTCCCGGCTGCAGGACCCCAGCTCCTCTGGGGAAACCACGGGGCCCTGTAGCAGCAAAGCTCACCTCAGGCAGCCTGGCCATCTCCACGTATATTTGTCTAAGATTTATTTATGTGAAAGGCAGAGAGAGAGAGAGAGAGAGAGAAAATCTTCCATCTACTGGTTCACTCCCCAAATGACCGCAGCAGCCAAGGCTGGGCCAGGCAGAAGTCAGGAGCCGGGAGCTTCTTCCAGGTCTCCGATGTGGGTGCAAGGGCCCACGCACTGGGGCCATCTGCCACTGCTTTCCCAGGAACATTAGCAGGGAGCTGGATCGGAAGTGGAGTGGCGGGGACTCCAACCAGCGCCCATAGCAATGCCGACCTCCCAGGGAGCAGGGATGAGTCCGGGCTATGCACCTGCCAGGCAGGGAGGAGGCGGGCGAGGTGGTGGGCACGGGTGCCCTGGTGGGGCAGCGTGATTGGGTGCGTGCATTAACCTCGGTGGGTGAGAGGAACCTGTGTTGGAGCTGGGTCCCAGGGAGTGTCCAGGCCATTCCTGTGCTGTTGCCCGATCCTTCTACGTCGCCCACCGTGGTGATAGTTCTTCCTGGGGACTGTGACACAAGTGGGCACCAGCCACCTAATGACCAAAGCCGTGCCCAGCCCAGCAAGCAGCACGGGCGTGGTTATCTGGGGTGTGGCTTCCCGCCGCCCTTCCCCGCTGTGAAACCTGCGATGCCCGGATCCAGGCCAGTCCCGAGGTCCTTGGGGGGCTGGGGAGGATGCTCAGGCTACACGCCCACACGAGGGTCTGGGGACGAGCCGCCCCCAGGAGCCGCCCCCTCTGGAGAAGCCAGCGGCTCCCAGCGCCCCCAGGTTGACCTGGAGCTGGGGCCAGCGCGGTTCTGTCCCTCACGTCTTTTCATCCCCCAGCGAGCCCAGCTCTGGCCTCTCTCATCACCAGGGAGCCGCATGGCTCAATGGGACATCAGTGCCTCCTCCGCAGGCCTCGATGGTGACCCAATTCCCTGTGAGGCCCTGGCCAGCGTAGGTCACAGGGCCGCAGCCAAGGGCACTGCCAAGGAGACGGCTCTGTGGGGAAGGCCCTGTGGCCCCATGGCAAAGGGCGCGGCTTCCTCGCTGTGCTGAGGGGACAAGCCCGGGGCAGGCGGGGCCCGACCAGCCAGTGAGAACCCACAGGCCTCCTGGAACCCCAGCAACTGCACACGGACCCTGGCTGCCCTTTGGGATAAGGTCAGCTGCCCAAGGAGCCGCTGGAGACAGGTGCCCGGCAGAGCTGCCGAGGCCGCCTCGTGACCGAAGGAAACTAGTGTCCCGCAGCCCTGGGGGCTGGCAGCGGGAGCTGGAGCTGCTGGCGGCGGCCATGGGCCTTGCGCCCCACGCACGGGCGGCCCCTGCTCTCG
Source organism: Oryctolagus cuniculus (assembly GCF_051225735.1). Taxonomy (NCBI): domain Eukaryota; kingdom Metazoa; phylum Chordata; class Mammalia; order Lagomorpha; family Leporidae; genus Oryctolagus; species Oryctolagus cuniculus. Next base: position 163,273,846 of record NC_142873.1, read on the forward strand.
GGGCCTGTCAGCAGGAAGGGGGTGGGAGCAGGCTGGGGCCTCGTGGTGAGGGCCCTCCTCCCCCTGGGTGCCCCACCCCAACACCGCTGGGTGCTTAGGGTTTCCACGGAGGAAGCTTGGGCGCCTTCTCCTCACCCCCACGTGCTTCCCAGCAACCCACCTGAGACCTCCCTCCACTGGGGTCTCTAAGCTGGCTCTCGCTCGCGGGGGCCGTGGGGGCCGTGTTCCCTGTTCACACTCACACTCATGCTCACCCTGACAAACTCACAGACACACTCGTTGACACACGCTCACACACACATACTCACTGTCACACTCACGCTGACACACACTCGCGTGCTTACACACTCATGTTCACACTCATGGTCACACTCACAGACACACACTGACACACACTTGCTCACTCCTGACGCCAGGCCTGAGGGGGTTCCCACACCCACCAAGCAATTCTCCTGTGGGTGCCTGCGGGGGGCGGGGGCTCATTCAGCTCAGAGCTGACCCTGCCCGCCCCGAGTCAGGCCAGACCCCTGCCCCCACACAGGCCGAGGGCTCCGTCCCAAGATGCTCCCCTCACTCCCCTGTCAGGTGCCAATCACACTTGAGGACTTCCGGCCGATGGGTCCTGTCTGCGTGAAGCCCCGCACCTGCTGGCTGCTTTATTGTGCTATGAAACACACCACAGAGGACTCAGATGGACGCACAGGTGGGACCCAGGTCCCTGGGGCTGAGCGAGCAGAGCGGGCGGGGCTGTCACAGGGCGCGGTCAAGGTGGAGTCTGCGGCAGGAAGCCCTGGTGGAGGGAGGGAACGAGGCCCGTGAACACCAGCAGAAGCTGCCTTCCCGAGGCCCTTAGAATTGTGAACACAGAGCACGGGCTAGCAAGAGCCCAGTGCCATCCCCTGCGTGAATCCACGTCCACAAAGGGGTGACGCAAAGAAGGGAACCCCAGAAGGTCATCGGTGCAGGGGAGACGCCAGGGCTCGGAGCAGGAGTCTCCGGGGAGCCCAGCCCGGCCTCTGAGCCCCAGGCGGAAGCCCCTCTGCCTCCCCCTAGTGGCTAGGGAGCTCGAGGGCAGCTGCGTCCCACACCAGGATGCCTTGGTTCCAGTCTCTGCTTCGGATCCCAGCTTCCTGCTAATGTGGACCCGGGAGGCAGCAGACGGTGACCCCAGTGCCTGAGTCCCTGCCACCCACGTGGGAGACCTGGACTGAGCGCCCAGCCCCGGCTGTGGCAGGCACTGGGGGAGGGGACAGGCAGATGGGAGGTCCCTTGCTGCCGGCTCCTTTCAAACATAAACACATTTAAACTCTGTGCAGCGTGGGGACTTCTGGAGCTGGCCGTGGAGGAGGGTGTGACCAGCAGGACACCAGGCAAGAGGCCAGCGCCAGAGGCTGGCAGAAGCTTCCGGAAGGTTCCAGCACGTGACCAGAGTGGGAAGCGGGGATTCGAAGCAGATGCTGGAAGATCCCAGGGGAAGAGGACCCGTTGCTGGGTGTCGGCGACTGACAGGTGGGTCTGGCCCCAGGAGCCCGCCCCCGATCATCAGGACACCATCGCCCCATTCTGTCCGTGTGGCCTTCAACTCCAGCCCAGGGCAGCCACTCCCCCAAGTCCAAGTCCTGAGATCCTTTTTTTTTTTTTTTTTTTTTTTGACAGGCAGAGTGGACAGTGGGAGAGAGAGACAGAGAGAAAGGTCTTCCTTTGCTGTTGGTTCACCCTCCAATGGCCGCCACGGCCGGCGCGCTGCGCTGATCCGATGGCAGGAGCCAGGTACTTATCCTGGTCTCCCATGGGGTGCAGGGCCCAAGCACTTGGGCCATCCTCCACTGCACTCCCTGGCCACAGCAGAGAGCTGGCCTGGAAGAGGGGCAACAATAGCCGGGGCTGTGCCAGGCCCAAGCCAGGGGCCAGGAGCTCTATGGCTACAGGGATCCAAGCACTTGGGCCATCTTCTGCTGCTTTCCCAGGCCACAGCAGAGAGCTGGATCAGAAGTGGAGCAGCCGGGACTCGAACCTGCGTCCATATGGGATGCCCGTGCTGCAGGTGGTGGCTTACCCCCCTACGCCACAGCGCCGACCCCCGCTGCCCAGATTTTGCACTAACTTAGCTCTTGGCCAAACAGCCTTTGCCCGACCCCAGGCCAGCAACAAGGAAACAATTCCCAGGCAGAGGCCAAAATTCCCAGAGCAGAGGCCCACAGCAGCTCTGCTGACACGGCCCCGTCCGTCTGAAGGAGGCCGGCCGGGACGCCCCCGCCATCCGGCCTCACAGACGACGACCATCTGAAGGAAGCACGAGATGGAAGTGGCTTCTCCCTGTCAGTCAGCTTCGCTCGCGACACAGCACATCCCCGGCCAATCTGCCCGATGACGACACCCAGCTGAACACTGTCCTCGCGGAAATGCGTATTCAAAAGGCCCCCCATAACGCCTCCTATGACAGCTGCCTCTGGGTGGCGGTGGGGGAGGGCACCCCGGCCAGCGCCTTCCTGATGGCCTCGGGCCGGAGACCGCGGAGCTTGTGGGTCTCCCCACTGGTGGCAGCTCAGTGCACACGGACAGCCTCGTGCCAACAGAGAGACCGCGCCCGACAGGGCTCGCCCGGCCCAGCTCCGCCTGCCGCAGTGACCCCGTCCCCCTGGCTGACCTCCCAGTGGTGCTGGCTGCAAGGAAGACCCAGCCGGCCCTGGAACAAACCCTGGGGACTCGGCTCCGTGAGAGACGGGCAGGACAGGAGGGGCAGGGGCAGGACCACCAAGGACGCAAGGGCTACGCCTTCCTTACTCACCTCGTGGCTTAGCGCACGCATCCGCTCACGTCTGGAAGCTGAAGCCACAGTCCCGGGGTGTGGGCAGGGCTGACCCGCTGAGGCCCGAGGGAGGCTCTGTCCCAGCCTGCTCCCATGCCTGGCCGCTCGGTGATCCTCGCCTTGTCCGGGCGTCATCCCCTCCTCTGCCCCCGTCTCCCCAGGCCGCCTCCCTCTCATGCCCAAGTCCTGTCTCTGTATGGGGAACCTCAGAAAGTTCCCGGGAAAATGCAGCGAGATTCTGCTGCTACAGGCTGCCGTCCGCGCGTTTTTCCACAAGACACATCTTCCAGCAATTTCTGGATGATCCCCCCAAGTGCCTGCATTTTGGAGTTTGTGCCCCCAAATAAACGAGTCTCTTGATTCAAATGTTCAGGAACTGTCGAAGCCGTCTGTGTAAGTTGTCAGAGAAACAATGAGGGAGCCCCTCGTTCAGACAGCCGGGAAGACGTCACCGAAGACCCCAGCAACGGGGGGGACCGGGCTCAACTCCAGACGCATCCGGGGATCACGGCCGTGAGCTGAGGGAGCAGCTGCTGGGCAGAAAGTCACCAGGGGCTGTCGAGGGTCAGGAGCCGCGGTCAGCGGGATCCATGGGGTCAGTGGGGTCAGCATTGTCCGTGGGTCAGCGGGATCAGCAGGGTCCTTGCCGCAGGGCAAGGTCAAGGCCTTGTGTCAGGGTCAGGAGCTATGGTCAGCGGGGTCCGTGGGGTCAGTGGGGTCAGCATTGTCCGTGGGTCAGCGGGGTCCGTGGGGTCAGCGGGGTCCGTGGGGTCAGCGGGGTCTGTGGGTCAGCGGGGTCAGCGGGGTCCCCGCCGCAGTGAACACAGGGACAGGGCAAGGTCAAGGCCTTGTGTCAGGGTCAGGAGCTGCGGTCAGTGGGGTCCGTGGGGTCAGTGGGGTCAGCGTTGTCCGTGGGTCAGCGGGGTCCGTGGGGTCAGCGGGGTCTGTGGGTCAGCGGGGTCAGCGGGGTCCCCGCCGCAGTGAACACAGGGACAGGGCAAGGTCAAGGCCTTGTGGAGAAGAGGGCTCAGATGGAAACACGGCTGAGGACGGAGTCGCTGTCCAACGACCAGCCCTACTGGGGCGAGGCCAGCCCGATGCCCGGCCGACCCGGGTTCCAGGCCACACTCGGGGCGCTGGGGGGCAGCGTGTGCTCTTCCTGGTGTGGGGGTGACTTCAAACCACAGCAGGGCAGTCTTCACTTTAAACTCCCCCACCAGGAGGCCTGAGGGCAAGGGAGCTCCCAGGACAGAGCCAGAGGCAGGGGTGCGACCTGGGCTGACACCGCCCCAGGAGAAATCTGGGCGGGGGGGGGGGGGGGGGGGCGAGGAGGGCTGCCTGTTCCAGGCCCAAGCCTGCACCCCTCAGGGTGGGCCTCCCTCGGGTCAGACAGTCCTGGGAGTGGGCAACGCCACCCCACCCCACCCTCGGGGGAGTCTCCGGGGGGCTGGTCCCCCACGGAGGTGGCAGGAGGCGGGGCGCTCGAGCCGCTGGCCTGGTGGCCCAGCTGGGGCTCCACGGCCCCCCTGCTCCTGCCTGAGCCGGCCCAGACCAATCGCCGGGAACTAACGCCCTTTAATGAAATCAAGCGACAGTGACAAAAGCCCTGGCTTTATGTCCGATTCTGCAGCCGCAGCCGCAGCCGCAGCCGCGTGCCCGGAAGATGTGTCGTGGGCCGAGAGCCATTTGTCTGAACAGAGAGGAGGGGGAGAGGCAGGCGCGCCCCAGCCCCACGGGCTGCGAGCTCCCTGTGCCCGGGGACACTGTGGGGAGATTGTGGGGACGTCACGGCCGCGGCTCAGAGGCGCTGGCCACGCTGCTCTCCTCGGTGGACAATTTCCAGTAATCTAACCCCAGGAGCAATTCCAAATGGCTCTAAATGGAAGAGAAGAAATCTCTCTGTGTCCCGGCCTTCAGAGCTCAGGGAAAGGGAACTCGGTTTTAAAAGGACTTAAAAAAAAAAAAAAAAAAAAAGCGCCCTCGGGGTGGCACTGGCGAAGGCAGTAACCTTTTTCTTGGATTCTTAAAGAAAAACAAAAACAAACCATCTGTGACTGTGGGGGAGAATGGAGGGTGTGAGATTTTGTTAATTCCTTTAAAAATGTTTTTTTTTAATGTTTTCCTAAACCACAAGGCAGGAGGACCCTAAATCTTCGGAGGATAGAATTTGGGGCTAACTTTAAAACAGTCTCAGAGTAGCAGTGCTCGGTTTCCATGGGAACCTGAGGATGCCTGCCGAAGGGCTATTTTTACATTAACCCTTCGCATCTCAAACCCAGGGAAGGCCGGCGGGGAGGGGCCTCGCCCTTCACCGTGGGCGGGGAGGCCCGAGAGTGGGTGCTGAGCGGCTCCCCTTCAGGCCAGCCGTGGAGCCCTGAGGCTGCCCTGGGGCCGAGGGAGTGGACGCTGGGGCGGGACGGGCAGGTGGCCTGGGCTCCGGGTTCTGCTCTGCACGGGGTCTGGGCTCACAGAAGCCCTGGGCCCCCGCCCCCACCCCAGGGGCCCCCGCCCCAGCGCGGAGCCAGCACCTCTCAGCACCCCTCAGCCTCACTCTGGCCTTGCCCGCTCCCCAGGCTGCTGCCGGACGCTCGCCTCGGCCTCTTTCCCGCCTGAGAAAGGAACAGCCGGGTGCGTGTGCCCGAGGCCCTCTCCCCTCCGAAGCCCCCACAGGGCGGGTCTCGCGTCATCACGCAGAAACCGGAGTCGCAGAGGCGGGAGGGGGCTTTTCGGGTCACACTTCCCCCAAAAATAAACCTGTTTTAAAAATAATGTGTGAATCAAACAGCAACAGGAAGCTGATAGAGCTCAATGCAAGCACCTGCCTTTTTCCTCCACAAGCAACTAAAATAAACTTAAAATCAACTCGCGGCCCCGGAAGTCGGCGCCTGGTTATCGACGCTCACCTGATCAGCCGTGCCTGGGACAGGTCTCTGACTGGCAGGGCCGAGAGAAGGCAGAGGCGGCTCTGGCTGACCCAGGGACCAGGAAAAGCCGCAGTGGAGTTTTGGGGCCACCGGTCACGTGCTGCGGGCCCAAGGCCGTGCGTCCCACCGCTCGGCTCCCAGCCCTACCTCTGCTGTCCACTCCGGACGCTCAGGGAAGGGAGCGGTGGGCTGGGCTCAGGGGGACTCTCCAAGGCACCGCTCGGTCGCTGACTGCGGAAGGCGTGCCCCTGGCGCCTGCCCCGTTTAGCCCTCGACTCAGCGCCTGTGACTGCCAGCATCTCCCCGGCCAGGCTGTAAGCTTCCTGAGGACAGGCAGCCACCTGCGGGCCCCGCCCAGCACACGCTGGAACAAGGCAACCAAGCCGGGAAACGGGAGCAGGGGAAGGAGGCACAGCCACCCCTGGGTCGGTTTCCCACGGCTGCTCTCACAAACCAGCACAAAATCACGGCAAGGAATCCCCGCGCGTGTTCTCTCGAGGGGTCTGAAACCCGTCTGTCATGGCATAAAACTGACACGTGGCAGAGTCTGGCTACAGCCTGTGTCCTCGCTGTCCAGCTCCGAGAGGCACCCGCGGTCCGGGGTGGGGGCTCCTATGCCCAGCACCAGCGACTTCGGCCACCTCTGTCTGTCTGCCACACCTCAGCTATGTTCTTCTTTCTTAAAACAATTTCTATTTAATTTGAAAGGGAGAAAGAGAGAGAGAGAGAGAGAGAGAGACCGTCCATCTGCTGGTTCACACCCCAAAGGCCTGTGACAGCTGGGACTGCCGGGAAATCAGTCAGGGTGCCAGGAACCGGAGTACCAGGCCCACCGTCCCCGGTGCGTCTTAGCGGGGAGGTGCATCGGAAGTGGAGGCGCTGGGACTAGAACCGGCTCCGGGGTGGGAGGCGGGCCATCCACTCCAGGAGCCTCTGCGGTGAGCCTGCCCCCTCCAGGTCGACCTGGTCACCCCCACCCACTGATCCGCAGCTCATCTCTGCAACGTCGATTCTCCTCATTGCCACGTACAGCGATCAACTCACAGGATTCAAGAATCGCGACATAGACGACGCTGGGGGCCATATTCTGCCAGCCACAGACACCGCCGGGCAGCGCGGGACGCTTTGGAAAAGAAAGGGGGGAGACCACATGGAGGTGAGCGCTCCCTCATCCTCGAATTGCTCTCAGGGCTGAGCAGTGGGCTCGGGCTGAAGGCTCGTGGCACGGGCTCACCTCCCAGACCCGCCTGCTCTGTGCTCCTCACAGAACAGAGTCCCCGAAACAGGAGAGGGCAAACGCGGCTGCGCCTCTGTAACTGCGTGTGAGACGCCGTGGTGAGCAGCCGGCCATCCAGAGAGCACTTGCCAGTGTGCCAGGTCTCCCGCCAGCCATGGCGCCTGGCACGGGTGGACCCTCCCTGGGGCCGGCCACCACTCCTTCCACGCCACTGAGGGCAAATGCGCGGGGAAGGCACGGAGTAAGCGGGTGGAGATCTAACAGCTGTGGAAGCCAAGGCCGCCTCCCCCGCGGGAGGAGCGGAGAGAAGATCGGCCAATCGTTGCCTGCATGACAGACTCAGGAGGCTCACGGGGGCGTTGGAGCAAGGTCCACGGCAGGCCAGAGCGTGGAGAGGGGAACGGCTTCACCGGCGACCAGGGGGGACGCCAGGGGCGTCCTGTGTTCTAGCACGGACCCCGGGCATCGGAACCCTCGCTGCAGGGGTGCGGGGCTCCACCTCGCTCCCTGCTGGGCGAGACTGTCGCTCCTCCCCCAGCCGGCGCACCTGCTCCCCGCGTCCGTCATCGGCTGGGCACTCGGTGAGGATTACTTTGTGCTGAATTCCCCGCACGGCCCTGGTGCCCGGCAGGCAGGGAGGGCGTGGGACCCAGGGGGACACCATTCCCTGGCTGATCCCATCCAGAGCTGGTGATGTCTGAGAGGAGGGGACTGGGAGGGAAGGGAGCAGGGGGAGGAGGAGGGAGCGAGGACAGACAGGTTCCCAATGGCCGCTGGGGGCCGTTGTCAGCTTTTCTCGTGACACATGAGCGCGAACTCTTGATGTGCAGTTGTGAGAATCTTCCTTCCCTCCGTCCTCTCTGTGGCCCAGACCATCCGAGGTTTTCTGGAGGAACGTGCGCACGGAACAGCAGCGGCTAAGCCTCCGGCTGTGACAGTCCACCTCCCCGGCCCTCGTCCACCCGCAGGGCAACCCATGACCCCGCTCTCTGCTCTCCCCATGACCTGCCCTCTGCTCTCCCCATGACCTGCCCTCTGCTCTCCCCATGACCTGCTCTCTGCTCTCCCCATGACCCCGCCCTCTGCTCTCCCCATGACCCTGCCCTCTGCTCTCCCCATGACCCTGCCCTCTGCTCTCCCCATGACCTGCCCTCTGCTCTCCCCATGACCCCACCCTCTGCTCTCCCCATGACCCCGCCCTCTGCTCTCTCCATGACCCGCCCTCTGCTCTTGCCCAGGCAGAGCCACTCCCGCCGGGTGTAGGAGGAGCTGCAATGCTGGATGCCGGCAGGGGTGCACTGAACAGCTGGCTGCACTCGGACGCCAGGGCCCGGTGCACTGATCCCGAGGAGTGGTGAGGGTGTGAAGACAGAGCCCCGCCCTGGGGAAAGTTCCTGGAGCCCCAGGAATGGTGAGGATTCGTCCCCCGATGGCCTCAGGGGTCAGGGTCCCACCCGGCGGAACGGGGGCAACCGTTTAAACAAGTGGCGTTCAGGAAGTGCCAGTCCTCCTGAGACAAGGGCAGCAAGGCTTCCAGGCGAGAACGCCCACGCCGCGGCCAGGTTGGAGTGAGCCCACGGTCAGGCAGGGGCCGCGGGTGAAGGCCCCACCCACAGGGGGCGCTGAGGGGAGGGGCAGTGCGGTGGACCCCCCACAGGGAGAGGGGACCCCCCACAGGCAGGGCGCCTCCAGCCCCACCCTGCCCCTAGCTCCCACATCCCATATGGTGTCCTGGCTGCTCCTCTTTGGTCCAGCTCTCTGCTGATGACCCGGGAAAGCAGTGGAAGATGACCCAGGTCCTCGGGCCCTGCACCCACGTGCGAGACCTGGAGGAAGCTCCTGGCTCCTGGCTGCAGCCATTGAGGCCATTTGAGGAGTGAACCAGTGGATGGAAGATCTCTCTGTCTCCCCCTCTCTCCGTCTGTAACTCTACCTCTCAAATAAATCAACACACATTTAAAATGATGGTGGAAATGATACTTGAAAAGTTTGGCTGGAAAACATTGAAATCTACACAAATTGCATAGTTTTTCCCAAACCCTGCACCTCCCACGGCCTTTCTGAAAATCTTTAGGGAGGAGTGGACGCGGGTGACCGTGGCTGCTGAGGGTCTCTGCTAGGGTTTTGGCCAAGTGCAGTGTCTCCCTCTGTTGAATCAGCCGACACCGCCGCCCGGTGCAGCCTGTCTGTTCCAGCCCCCTGGACAGCACGGGACTGGGGCTACCCTGCACCTGAGTCTAAGTCGGTCTTGTTTGCAGAAGGAGACAACCAGGCCTCGTGCTGCACACGGGGACCCTGGCCAGCCCGCAGCGTGTGGCTGGGGAAGCTCTGCGTGGGCGAGACGGCACGGTGCCTCCGTCCCCTCCCAAGCCACAGGAAGAGGGCGCGGAAACCCAACAGCCCTCCTCCTGCATTTCCCGGGGGGCCCAGACAAATATTTGGGGATTTCCGTGCCCCCCACAGCAGTCTGGCTCACATCCCAGCTCACGTCTCTGGTGCCCCACACCTGGGGCGCAGCCGGCGATGCCCGAAGTCTCGCTGCCTGGCCGCTCACAGGCAAGACCCGGCCCGAGCCTTAGGCTCCTGGCTTCAGCCCGGCCCAGCCCTGGTTGTGAACACTGGGGAGAGAACCAGTGGATGGGCGGCCTCTCTCGCTCTCGCTCTCGCTCATTTCTAATGAAATTGAAGAGATGCTAAAAGCCAGATAACAGGGAAACAACAAGTAGGACAAGATGTGTGTGAATATGTCTGGCACAATTCCTGGCACTCAGGACTGTGGCCACAGGGATCCTTGGAGCACACAGAAGCGCGGCCCCGCAGCGGGGCTCCGAGGCACAGCCAATGCCGCCCTTTCAAGGCACACTCGTAGCTCGCAGCGCGGTTCTCAAATCAAGAACCGCGAACGACGTGCCATCGTTGGAGAACCTGCCGGCTCGAGGAAGGGCAGGGAGACCAGCGGAGGAAGGAGACGCTGGCGGAGAGAAGCCGGAAACCGAGGCTTTGGCGCCCACAGAGGACGTCGGCAACGGCACGGGAAGGTGGGCTGAGAAAGGGGCCACCGCGGGTGCGGCGGGGACGTGGGGAGCCAGGGAAGTGGTGTCCTAGGCAGAAGGTGTGGAAGCCACGCGGACGGCAGGTCCCGGGATTTTTCAAGGAGAGTTTCACAGAACAGAAAATTGTTTCCTTATACAAACTGTTCCCAGGACTACACAAAGCAAATAAAGTACCCAGCTTGTTTTTTTCATGCCGGCATAATTTGATATCAAAACTGGACAGCCAGCACCGCGGCTCACTAGGCTAATCCTCCACCTGCGGCGCCGGCACACCGGGTTCTAGTCCCGGTCGGGGCGCCGGATTCTGTCCCGGTTGCCCCTCTTCCAGGCCAGCTCTCTGCTGTGGCCAGGGAGTGCAGTGGAGGATAGCCCAAGTGCTTGGGCCCTGCACCCCATGGGAGACCAGGAGAAGCACCTGGCTCCTGCCATCGGATCAGTGCAGCGCGCCGGCCGAAGCGCGCTGGCCGCGGCGGCCATTGGAGAGTGAACCAACGGAAAAGGAAGACTTTCTCTCTGTCTCTCTCTCACTGTCTACTCTGCCTGTCAAAAATAAAAATAAAAAATAAAATAAAATAAAAAACTGGACAAGAATATTATAAGAAGGACAATCATCGGCCAGGCTCACAAGCGACACAGCGGCAGAGGTTCCTAGCGGATTCTGGGAAGCCCCAGCCTCACGGGGCAGCCTCAAACCACGATGGGGGAGGGGCGCTCACCATGGGGGACCAGGAGCGGCTGAGGTGCCGGGGATGTCAGATGGCTCTGTCCCCTCCCTGGGAGCGGTCACCCCTCCCCTCCACACTGCAGAACACAGCACCCACGCTCGCAAGGAACCCAGCAAAACAAGACCGCGCTCAGCCCAAGCCAGAGGCCTCCCCGCAGGGCCGGAACTCAGAGGTAGGTCGAGGGAGGGCAGGCTGTGTGCGAGCCCCGGATGCCCAGACAAAATTTACACCCCCGATGTCAGGACACTGCTGGGGTGCACGGCTGCCGGGCCCCCCGAGCCCCTTGTGCAGGTGCTGGCCGAGACCACGCAGGGTGAGGAGGTGAGGGCCCGGCTGCACCGCCCTGCGTGGCCGGCACCGCCGGGGCTGAGCCCACGTCCAGCTCCTGCTGCCGAGGAGCTGCCCGCTGGGTCCAGGATCCACAGACGTCAGAAGTAGCTCCCGGGTTGGGAAACGGTCCCCTGAAAACGCAAATGAAATAAAACCGTGACCCAAACCCTGCATACCAGAAGCCACTACGGAACGAGTCTAGGGAAACGTGAGCCAGGAAAGACTTTGTATAAAATACGATCGGAAGACGAAAGCATTCAGCGGGTGCGCGAGGAAGCCGATCACTCCTCCAGCCCCCGTCGCCTCAGTGAATTCCGTCGGCAGAAGCGCCCGACGCTCACGTGGCAGAGTGCAAGCAAGCACCCAGGCTGGCGCTCGGAGGAAGAGGGAGAGGAAGGCCGCTGCTCCGCCCATCCCACGCGCCCCCGGCTCCGAGCAGGCCGTGACGTGTAGCGGTGCTGTGGTTTGAACATGGTTCAGGTCCCGAGCCTCCAGACACTTGGGGATAAATCATGGATTCCTGGATGGCACCGCACAGGGCCGAGGTCTGCGCCAACCTGGGTATCGCAGGTGGGGTCTCTGGCGGTGACTGGACAGGGCTGCCAGGGTCACGGCGTGGTGGCTTTGCAAGGAGAGACCACGGAGACAGGAGTGACCGTGTGCCCTGTGTCAGACATGTGTGAGCTTCCTGTGTCAGACACACGCCTGAGCTTTCTGTGTCAGAGACACGCATCAACTTCCTGTGTCAGAGACACGTGTGACTGAGCGTCCCGTGTCTCTGCTTCCTGGGCTGCCACGTGATCCGTCCCCTGCGTTCCGCTCCCCCCCCCCCCGCCCTCGTCAGCCCCAGACGGACGGGGCTGCCGGCCTTGGCCCAGGGACCTCCAGAACCAGGGATGCAATAAAGCTGCTTCCGCCGTAAGTCGCTCTCCTTGGATATTTTATTTATAGTGGCACAAAGCAACTAATACAGAAAAGCAGCTAAATGTGCGGAACAAAATAAAAATCCCAGAAATAGATATTGTACATAATGTGAGGGGAATTCAAAACATTTGTGGAAGGGGATAAAAAAGGTAATTTTATTTTCGTGCAAAAAAATGTTGAAATCCACATTTAGTTTTTAATAGCGCACGTTCTCCATGAACCATTTATTTTATTTTTAAAAATATTTTATTTATTTATTTGAGAGGTAGAGTCACAGAGAGAGGCAGACACGAACACAGAGAGAGAGAGAGAGAGAGGCAGAGAGAGAGAGACAGAGAGACAGACAGAGAGAGAGAGAGAGGTCTTCCATCCGCTGGTTCACTCCCCAGATGGCTGCAACAGCCAGAGCTGTGCTGATCCAAAACCAGGAGCCAGGAGCTTCCTCCAGGTCTCCCACGCGGGTGCAGGGCCCGAGGACCTGGGCCATCTTCCGCTGCTCTCCCAGGCCACAGCAGGGAGCTGGATTGGAAGCGGCACCCACATGGAATGCTGGCACCGCAGGTGGAGGCTGAGCCGACTACACCACAGCGCTGGCCTCTCCAGAGCCATGTACAGCTCCCTCGCCTAGGGGCAGGCACTGTGAGGCCGTGAGGTGAGCACTGCGTCCTGCGTCCCCGGGCCTGGGTTCCAGTCCCAGCTGCTCTGCTTCGGGTCCAGCTTCCTGCTAACCCACCTGGGAGACAGCAGATAATGCGCAAGTGCCTGAGCCCTTGCACCCACGTGGGAGACCCGGCTGGAGTTCTTGGCTCCTGGCTTCAGCCTGGCACAGCCTTGACAGTTGCTAGTATTTGGAGACTAAGCCAGAGGATGGACGACCTCTCTCTCTCTCTCTCTCTCTCCCTCCCTCCCTCCCTTTCCCCTACGTTCTTGCAAACATTCCTTGGGGATTCCAGGGGACGGCCACAGCCACGGGCGCCGGCGGGCATGACCCAGAGACAGCCTCCCCAGGCTTCTCCGCAGCCGCAGCGGCACCAGCCCGAGCAGGGGCACAGCCGCCGCACAGCGCAAAGCTGCCGGCTGGGACCTGCGCGTGAGCCGCTCGGCTCGGGCCCCACGCCTGCCCTGCCGGCTCCCCGGAGGCCCCGCTGCCACTCATTTCCCTGCTCCTGTTGTGCGGGGGCCATCTGGATGAAGGCAAAGATCCCACCCGACCGCCACGTGCGGCGCATCTCAGGCCTGCATGGTTCTTTGGGGACACCATGAGCCATGCGTGTCATTTGGCTGTTTTTATTGCTTTCTATCCTCCATCAGCCTGCAGGAAGGAAAATGAAGACTCTTTGTCACACACAGGGAGGCCTGGCCCAGCACCGGGCGAGCAGCTGCCGCGGAGGGCAAGGCAGCCCGCAGGGCTCGGTCGGCGGAAGATGTGCCGGGGAGGAAGCATGGGAGGCACCGCGGCACATCTGTGTCCTCCCTCCAGGTCTCCAGACCCCACACACGCGACCCCCAGCCCCGGCATGCCCGCCGGCCGCAATCCAGGGGCTCAGAGGCAATGGACCTGTTGTCCCTGGCTGTGTCAAAGGGAGCACCCTGCGGCCAGCACTGTGCTGCAGGAGGTGAAGCCACTGCTGGCGTCAGCCACAGCCCGGATTTTACTGCCCTGTGTCCCCAGGAAGGGGGCATGAGGACCGGAAGTGCCCCCCTCTGAGTTTTCCTAGGAGACAAGCGGATCTTCAACGGCAGACAAAAAACCTCCCCAGGAAGTGCCTCCCAGCGGGGGCCGCTGGCCCATCACTGTGGGGTGAGAATGCAGATGATCAGCTGGGGCTCTCTGGTGCTGGGGACGAAGTCGGGGGGGGGGGCCCCGCGGCTGCAGGCCCCACCCACACTGTGTCGCTGCCTCCAGCCCTGTGCCCAGCGGCCCCTCGGAGATCTGCCTCCAGCTCAGTCCCATTCCTGGGGGTGCAGTGTCTCCGTGCTCGAGGGTGAAGAGGGGGGAGCCTGGGCTGAGAGGCCTCGGCTGCGACCCTGCTCCAGGCGCTGCCGGGGGCTTCACCCCCAGCGTGGGCCCCCGCACCTCTGTCACCAGGAGGCCCTGCCCCCCGTGGACCCACCTGACCAGAAGTGCACACAGTGAACCCAGAGCCTCTTCACGGGGGTCGGGGCCGGCGTGAGGCTGCTCCACGCACAGCAGTCCCGGGCCGTCGGCTTGTCGCTGATGCCAGCACCAGGTCCCTGCCTCAGCTCTGGGCCTGTGCGGGTGGGCAGGGGGACCCGCCTTCCCTTTCAAATGGAGTGGGGTCGCAGGTGACAGGGACACTGTCCTGTGCCCAGCACAGAGGGGCCTGGGCTGGGCGCCCTGGTGTGGACTCCTGCAGGAGAGGCGCTGACCATGGTGCTGACTGGAGGGACCTGCAGGGAGGGACTCGACTGGGTTCGGTTGTCCGCAGGGTCGCCCACACCCTCAGAACCAGGCACCACTGGCCGAGTCCTCGTCACCCTGGAGTGTCCGTGTCCACGCGTGCAGAGGAGCTGGAGATGCATAGCCCCCTTAGAGGTGACAGGTGCCGGGGCCCCGCCGAGGGGCAGCTGGCACCTGGTGCTGCCCAGGGGACATGGTGACCAGGATGGGAGGGGAAGGGGCAGGGACAGGGAGTGCCCTTGGCTGCCTCCTGCAGACTCCTCTGCTGCTGCCCTGCTCCCAGACCCTAAGCTGAATTTGGTGAAAGCCAAGGTATAGGTCAACCCCTGCCAGGGACGCCACCGGCCAGGGTCCCCGACTTCAATCCCAGAGTCCTGAGCCCAGAGCCGCGGTCAAGGCAGTCGTGGCCACCCGTGAGCTGTGGTAGGCGGGAGCCAGGGAGGTGGCTCCTACTGCCCCCAGGGCACCTCGGGGGCCAGGCCTCTGCTGCTGGCTCAATGTGTGGTTCCCTGGGACATCGTCACTCTCCCTGGAGAGAGGATCAAGGCTCAGGGAAACTGCCAGCTGAGGTCAGACTCCCAGGGGAGCCCGGGTCCCCTTTGATCTTCCAGGAACCAGGGGCTTTCTTGCCGATCCTTGGGCTGGCCCCACGAAGCCCCCAGCTGGGGGCAGGCAGCCCAGGGACAATGTGGGGGTGAGGGCTGCTGCTGATTCTCCCAGCAGCAAGGGAGCTCTGGACAGGACCCCCAGTGCTGAGCTGGCTCACGGTCAGGAGCAAGGGCAGGGAGGTCCATTTGCTGCCCTTAGTGAGCGAGGGGCTGAGGAGGTCAGGGCACAGCATGGCTGTTATCTCAGTGTTCAC
The DNA here is from genome assembly GCF_051225735.1 of Oryctolagus cuniculus. Lineage (NCBI taxonomy): Eukaryota > Metazoa > Chordata > Mammalia > Lagomorpha > Leporidae > Oryctolagus > Oryctolagus cuniculus. Next base: position 163,289,132 of record NC_142873.1, read on the forward strand.
AAATTCCAAGGGTTGTCCTTCCGGGGGCAGGAAAACCACCACGCGGGGCCAGAGCCCCGAGGCCCTGGCAAGGGCCCTCCTTCCCACTCACTGCAGTTGAGGAGCAAGGGGAGGGCCACGATGAATGGGTGCCTGCTCGTGCACACACGTGTGAAGACACATGCACACCTGCAGTAAGCAAGCACACACGCACAATGTACACACGTGTGAACATACATACACACATAAACACATGTGCACACTCATACGTGAAGTCATGTGCATGTATGCAGTATGCGCACATGCACATATGAATGTGTGTAAACGCTCACATATGTGAAGACACAGGCATGTGTACAGTAAGCACACGTGTACACTCACACACATGAAGACACATGTGTGCAGCAAGCATGTACACATAGACAGAATTGCACACTCGTTTGCATGAAGACACATGCATGTGTGCAATAAGCACACACACATGAGCAATACACACATACCACATGCACACATGCACACTCACACATATGAAGACACCTGTGTGCAACAAGCATGCACACATGAACACACGTGCACACTCCCATGCATGAAGACACCTGCATGTGTGCAGCGAGCATACACACAGGTGCACGGTGCACACACATGCACACACGCACACGTGCACACGCAGGGCTCCGCCCACTCCACAGCAGTGGGACTCGGCTCCCACTCCCCACCCAGCACACTGCTTGCGTCACACGTTACTCAGTCATCTTTCAGCGGTTGCCAATAACAACCTGGTTCTTTAAAAAGAATCTGAACAAAGGCTCCTGGGGCAGGATCTCTCCCAGATCAGAAAGGCCGCGGCGGCTGGAGGACGGCCCCACCCCCAGCCGCCCTCTGCAGGCCTCACTCCTGGCCGAGCGCTTCGCCCCCTGCCCGGCCCGGTCCCTTCCCTGGAGCAGATGCCCGGCCTGAGCCACCTGCCCTCCCCCCTCCCACCCTGCACCTCCTGTGCTCGGTGCCAAAGGTCACTGTGACTGCCTAGGACTGCGGAAGTCAGGTCCCCAGATGGCACCACAGGCAAAACCGAGCGCCTCCTCCGATCCGGGCCGGATGCTGACGCTGTCCCCGGTGTTGATGTTCATTGGCAACGACAAGTAATTGATGGCATGGACTCAGCCGCCCTCCCCCTGGCTCACCTGCAGGGTACGTTGGGGTCCCCGGTCCTAGGAGCTGTTAGGTCAGTGCCGCCTACTCCCCAGCACCGCGCTGGAACTGAGCGCTTCCCAGACTTCACAAGCGGGGGACTGGGTCCATGTGCTGCAATCGAGTCACTTAGAGAGCTGGGATTTGCAGCATCAGGGAATGTTTGGCACACGGAATTCCTTTTGTGGGAAGTTCGTGCTCGGTTGAGGGCATGGGGGTCCCCAACACCAAGAGGGCGGACCACAGACCCCAGCATCAAAGCTGTCCCTCGGGGCGGGCGTCTGGCCTGGAGGTGGGAAGGCTGCTGGGTTGCCGGCCTCCACGCCGCAGGGCCTGGGCTCTGGGCTCAGTTCCAGCTCTGGCTCCTAATCCCAGCTTCGCATCAGTGCAGACCCTGGGAGGCGGCCGGCGTCAGTTCCGGTGCCTGGGCCCCTGCCGCCTTGTGGGAGACCTGGATGAGCTCCTTGCTCCCCGCCCGGGCCCCAGCCTTGTGGCATTTGGAGAGTGAATAAGCAGATGGCAGCTCTCTGTCCTGCAAATAAATTTAGAGAGGAAAGTTTTGGAAAAGGCGATTTGTATCCTCTTTTGGGAAGATTTACTACATTCAAACCTCTTCCCGGTTTCAAAAGAGGAAAAAATAGAACATTCAGAAACAGAAAAAAGCATCCTGACCAACACCCAAAACACCTGTATCCGATCATCGTTCACGACTCCGTTGGTATGAAAAGAAGGCGGCCTTGGCATCACAGCCCGGCTGCCGGAGCTCGGTCCCCACAAATGGACCTGGGCAGTGGTCAAACCCCGCCGGCCGCCACACAAAAGCCAGGTGGGAGCCCGAGACCCCGAGCCAAGCAGGGGTGGTGCTCATCCTGCTGCCTCCTGCGCCCGCCCTGGCCCTGGGTCCCAGAGCACAGTGGGAGCATCGGGGAGCACAGGGCCCTTGGAGGATGATCCCGACTCTCCAGGGTCCTCAGGGGATGATCCCGACTCTCCAGGGTCCTCGGGGGAGGATCCCGACTCCAGGGGGCTTTGCCATGCATGGCCTCAAATCTGGGCAGGAGCACCCTGGCTGCCCTTGAGAAATAGAGAAACGGAAGCTGCACTAAGAAAGAGGAAGTCAGGGGAGCCAGGCCACGCCCCAGGGAGCCAGGCCATGCAGAGACAGTGGACGTCACAGAACCCAGGCCACGTGGGAGGACCCCGGCCGGTGGAGACAGGGACGTGGGTGTGGCTTCTCCTTGGTGCCTTGGACCTTGCAAATCTTGCCCGACTTCTTTTTGTGTCTGCAGCGTCTGCTCCAGCGCAGATTTAACGCAGACTTCTGATACACTGGGACATTGACGACGCAACGTGCCCTGAGCTGGTCCTGGTTCCAGGAGCGTGGCCTCCGGACAACGTGGCTGCTCTTACCCGGCTCACCCAGTGCCAGCTCCCTCCTGGCCCCTGCCCGCTCCTGCCACCACCAGATACCCCACCACCCTTGCCCATCTTGCCTCTCACAGAGGGGAAGGAAAATGAAGACATGAGATGTGACGTCCCCGGCTTGTCCTCCCCGCGGGCGGCCATGGGCATGGGCGGCCAGCCGTGTCCAGGTCGGCTTTAGGGAGCAGTGTCCACACTGCAGCTGCTCCTCTGTGAGCCAGGGAGGGGGATTTTATAAATCAGAGCTCAGACTGGATCAGTCTGGTTTTGTTTCCCAGTCGTGGGGCGTCCTCAGGTGGTGGAAGGCACGAGAGCTTCCTGGGGTCCCTTTTATAAGGGTGCTGATCCCACTCGTGAGGCTGCACCCCCAAGACCTGGCCGCCTCCCAAAGACCCCTCCTCCCAACGGCTTCCCTGTGAGGACCTCAGAAGCCAACACCCCCCGTCCCTGGTCCCCACCTCCCTGTCTGCGCTTCCTGCACCTCGCCTGCTGGAATTTGCCCCAGGACAAGACTCAGGCAGAGGCCTTGGAAGTCCTGGACCTCCCTGAGCAGCCTCGCTGGAGACTTCCAGCCCCTCGGCTCCACGCCAGAACACGGAGGCCAGGAAAGGGGTCGCCCAAGCACAGAGCTGTGCTCCACACACCCGTCCGCTCCCTGGAGGGGCTGCGAGTGCTTCCCTTGCCGGTCGGGCACAGCACCAACGCTGCGTGGGACTGACTTGTGTCGACCTGGATTAGCCGAAGGGGGAGCCTCCGCCGGGCCCTGCTCCCGAGGCTGGGGGCTGGCACTCCGGTCCCTGTGCTCCGTCCCTGGAGACATGGGCCAGTGCTGTGCACGCACCTCAGGGAGGGGCTCCGCTCTGCCCCCGGGCGCCTGTTCTGAGCAGCAGCTGTGCCAAAACGTAAACGGGTTCCAAGGTCGAGCAGTGGGGGGATCTCATCTTTTCCGGAAAAAGCCGGGCCAAGCCACAGGACGCGGTGCAGGGGACACTCGCTTTGGCAGGACACGGACGCCAGGGACGTGGCTGTTTTGTAAACCAACTTCTTGTGATGCAAGTTGCAGCAGACAAAGCTTTCCTGGACGAGCTTTGACAAGTGCATCCGACAGCAGAATCAAGATGTAGGATGTTGCCGTCGCCCCAAAAGGTCCTCACGATTGTTCGACGCCAGCGTGGGAATTTTCGAAGCGTTCTGTGCTTAGATTGACAGCAGACCCAGGCAGACAATGCAGACTTTTGTCTCTGGAGTTAGTGGCTCTGAGAAAGCTCCAGCAGGCATAGAAAGGACTTGATTGACATGTGACCTCAAGTAACTGTCGCCCCGGCCAGGGGTGACCAGCAGGTGCCCAGCAGCGTGCAGCCATAGGGACAGGCGCTGCCGGCCCTGCCCATCCAGCTCGCACTTCTCCCCCCATGCGGGGAGCAAAGGCAGCCCCCTCCTGCCACGGGCAGAGTTCAGGGTCAGAATGAGCACAGCCCAGTCTAGGGGGCCAGGCCAGCTCACCCTGGCTTCCCGCAGCTCCAGCCATTCCCTGGGGGTGGTCTCAGCCCCTCTGAGTGTGAACATTCTCTGAACAAGCAGGAGAGAAAGAGTAAACCGTCGGTAGCCTCTGTGTCCAGGTTGCTCCGCACATGTAAGCTTACAGGTTTGCTGGGCACCTGTGTGTCTCCTGCATGGTGGGACTGTGTGTGTGACTGTTCCATTGAAACCCCCTGTGTGACTGCCACATTGTAACCACGTGTGTGACTGCTGCATTGTAGCCCATGTGTGTGTAACTGCCACATTGTAACCACGTATGTGACTGCCACATTGTAACTGTGTGTGTGAGAGAGACTGTTGCATTGTAACATTGTAACCATGTGTGCGACTATTCCGTTGTAACCCCCTGTGTGACTGCCACATTGTAGCCATGTGTGTGTGACTGTTGCATTGTAACCCACAAGTGTGACTGCCCCTGGGAACCCCCTGTGTGACTGCCACATTGTGAGGCCGGCTGGGTTTTGTGCAAGCCTGGCCCTCGTCTTCCACCGCGGCAATCCCCCATGACTCCCCTTCCTCACCCGCCCGGGTCCTCCCATCCTGGCGCCCCCCCAGTGACACGAGCCCGAGCTTCCGTTCCCCCCCCCCCCCGGCACCTTCTCTGGTGACATCTCTGTCCAGTGTGGCCCCTTCACGTCCTCGGGTCCCTGCTGTTGACTGTTACGAGCTCCTGGTGTGTTCAGGGTAAGAGTTCTGTCCAGACGCCACTGCCACACACGTGTTCTCCCGGCCTCTCTTGGCACTGCCTCTCACACACAGGTCCCTGACTTGTGTCCAGGCTGTCAACCACTTCTTTCGTGGGTGGCTGTCAGCACCGCAGCCGCGTGGGTCCTGCCAACCGCATTGAGTCTGTTTCCAGGAAGGGCCACCACGGTGTCTGGGTCGCTTTTCCTGGTGACACCGGCGGTTCGAGCATCATTCGCAGAAGGTGCAGTCTTCGCGCCCTGGTGTTGATGTCGGCTCCAGGTGCGGTGTATTTCCCGGCTGCCCTCTCCTCGTCCGTCCACCTCCTGTTCTGTGGCCGACACCAGCGGCTTCCTTCCTGCAGCTCCACGTGGATCTCGAGGCAGGCAGGGTCGGAACGCCGACGCTGCGCTGCGCTTCGGCCTGACGCTCGTCCAGGTCTCTCGCTCCTGACAAACCGAGAGGCAGCGCGTGGAAGCCTCCGCAGCAGCTTGCTGGGAGTTTGGCTGGAAGCGCGTGGACTGCATGGATCAAGCGTCCGTGGAGAAACGACACCCTGGCGACGCGGAGTCGGCCAGTCCGTGCGCATGGCTGTCCCTCCGCTTCCTTGGCTCTGCTTTCCAGACGTGAACCTGACACAATCATTTTAGGTTTATGCAGGAGAATGTCATGCAGGGGGTTCTAATGCAAAGGGCAGTCCCACCTTTTCACTGGGTGGATCTGAGGCCAACGGACACATCCATGTGGGCGCTGTGTCCCGCAACCTTGCACCAATCACCCGGCAGATCCAGAAGAATTTGTGTGCTGGTTCTCGCCAATTATTTTAGATTTTTTTAAGATTTATTTATTCATTTGAAAATCAGAGTTACACAGAGAGAGAAGGGGGGGGAGGGAGGGAGGGAGGGAGAGAGAGAGAGAGAAAGAGAGAAAAAGAAGTCTTCTCCCCTATTGGCAGCAATGGCTGGAGCTGAGCTATTCCGAAGCCAGGAGCTTCTTCCAGGTCTCCCACATGGGTGCAGGGGCCCAAGGACCTGGGCCATCCTCTACTGCTTTCCCAGGCCACAGCAGGGAGCTGGATGGGAAGTGGAGCAGCCAGGTCTCGAACCAGTGCCCATATGGGATGCCGGCACTGTAGGCGGCGGCTCTACTCACTACACCACAGTGCCTGCCCCAATATTTTGGATTTACTATATGACAAATTGTGTCACCTGTGAACAAAGACAGTTGCTTTCTTTCCTCCCCTCCTGTATACCTTCTGTTCCTTTGGCTGTCTTACGGCGTTAGCTGGGATCTCTATGATGTCATAAGGAGCTGTGAGAAGGGACATCCAGGCCTTGTCTGTGACCTTGGAACAATCCTACAGTCTGGACTTGTTTTTTATTTTTTTTTTAATTTATTTATTTGAAAGGCAGAGTGACAGGAAGAGAGTGGGAGACAGAGAGAAAGAGAGTGAGAGACAGAGAGAGAGACAGATCTTCCATCAGCTGCTTCACTCCCCAAATGCCCCAGTGGCAGAGCTGGGCCAGGTGACAATCAGGAGACAAAAGCTCGATGGAGGGGCCAAGCCCCCTGCCGTGCCAGGCCACAGCCGGGAGCTGCGTCAGCAGAGCAGCCAGGATCCGAAGGGGTGCTCTGCTCTGGGGCGCAGGCATCACCAGCGGCCGCTCCACCTCTGTGCCCCAGCCCCGGCCCCAGAGTCAGGACTGGCTGCTGAGCCCGCTTGGGCACCAGCGTGTGGCAGCTGGGACTGGGGAGCGGGGTTGGCTGCATGGCCTGATGTGTGTGGCCACACTGGGGTAGCAGGCTCAGACGTGTGGAGGCTGTGGTTTTGGGGCGGAGGCCCCCGGGTCCTGCTGATGGAAGCACCGGGCAGGGAGGGGAGGGAGCAGCCCAGGAGCTCGGCCCTCCTCCTAAAGAGTGCTCAGGCTCGAGGCCGGAGCCCCGTCCCAGGCAGAGGCCCGGAGGAGGCGCTGTCTACTCTGGTCTCTGGCTCTTGATGTCAGCCAGGGGCAGTCAGGGAGCAGAGCCTACTGGCAGAGGTGCCAGAAAGACGGGCACCTGGCCCGGGTCCCCGGGGCCCAAGGCTGGGTCCACTCTCTGCTGTCTCTGGGACTCCCAGGGTCCAAGATGGAGGGAAGACCACAGCAAAGCAGAGCCAAACACCATGAGGGAAAGTTGAGATTCTTGTGAGGTGGGGGTCTCTCCTCACTGCTTAGGAGTGTGGGGTCCCAGAGCGGTGAGCCTGGGGCTAGAGCCGGGGCGGCTGCCACCTGCGCCCGGGAATGGGTCCCCCTTCCCAGGACGAGCAGTGGTTCCAGCTGGCTGCAGGATGGCCCCCACACACAAGATGTACTTGTGGGAGGGAGGGAGGAGAGAGCACCCATGAGGAGCCACTGGCTGTTGCTGACCACACAGCAAGGTGGACATGAGCCCCGGGAAAGCAGACGCGGGGAGAACGCGTCCCAGCCAGGTTCAATCGTGGGGTCCGACGGGGGCACGGGGGCAAGAAGCGGAGTCCACACAGGGGCTCCTGGCAGAAGATGGCAACGTCTCCTCCTCTACTCTGGCCACCCTCCTGCCTGGGGCCACAGAGCCCACCAGACTTGTGCAGGCACAGGGTGGCCGTGCCCAGAAGGAAGGCAGCCGGGTCGCCGTGAATCCCAGGCTGTGCCAGCCACTGAGGAGCAAAGGGCCAGCTGGCGCGGGGGACAGAGACACAGCGCCGTGTGGCCAGCCTGGAGGCCAGGCAGGGGCTGGTGCAAGCCTGCTGTGCTCAGAGTCGAGGTCCACCCCGGGGACACGTGGGGAAGGCAGAGAGGAAGTCCTGGGCCAGAGGACAGACAGCACAGCGTGGGAGCACCGCCTCCCTCCTCGCGGCCGCCTGTTTTATGGACAACGGACGGAGGCTAGGAAGGCTCAGAGCAGGCAGAGGGCTGGGCGCTAACCACGGCGCCGGCTCTGCCACTCCCGGCCAAGGACCCCGGGCACATCACCCCACCTCACTCTGCCTCGGTTTCCACGAGTGTAGCAGCCACCCCCTGCGCTAGCTCTGCTCGCATGGCGCCGGGGGACTGCACCCCTGTGCACACACGTGGGGCCCCAGGGGGGCAGGGGAGGAGGTGCCCAGGCCTCCATAATATGTGAGCACCCACAGGAGGCGCTGTGGGCGCTGGGGGCGCCGTGGACTTTTCTCACCCCTGGGACTCCAGAAAGGTGTGGGGGAAAGGCGACCTCACGGTTCTGGTTCTAGGAGGCACTGACAGAGGGCGGGGCCCAGCCACACAGAGCAAGCCTGGAGGTGGGGGTGTGGCCGCTGTGGTCCTCCCCACTGCCAGCCGGCCCCAGGCTCTCCGCAGACTGGCGGGGCCGGCCCTGGGTCCCCTTGTGTTGGGGAGTGGTCCCCCGAGGCACCAGTGGAGCCCTCAGTGCCACCTGCACGCTGATGGGCTCTGCTGCCCTCACTGAGAGCGAGGAGAGGCAGGCGATGGGGGGGTCCCCATTCCAGCCCAGAGCCCCAGTGATTTTCAGGGGACAACGTCCAGCGTGGCACTGGGCTGAGCCCCACAGATCGTCATGAAAAGGGAGTGGGGCCGCCGGACCCCTGGTCCTGTTCCGGCTGCAGAGTTCCTCTCACGGCAGCACAACCCCCAGCTCCCCCCAGCTCCCCCCAAGTCCCCTCAGGTCCCTCAGGTGCCCAGGGTTTCAGTCTTCCCCAGTGCAGTCCCCTCCTCACCCCAGGTTCAGACCTGACCCACCGGAGGCAACAGTGGCCCGGGCCCACTTTGCAGTGCTGTGGGTTCAGTCGCCACTGCACCGCCATCCTGTATCCGAGCTGCGGTTGGGATCCCAGCTCCTTCACTGGGAATCCAGCTTCCCGCTGGTGCTCCTGGGGAGGCGGCAGGTGCTTGGCCCCCTGCACCCACGTGGGGGACCCGGATGGAGCTCCAGGCTCCTGGCTCCTGCCTGGCCCGGCCCTGGCTGTTGCAGGTATTTGAGGAGTGAGCCAGTGGAAGAGTCTCTCTCTCTCTCTCTCTCTCTCTCTCTCTCTCTCTCTCTTTCTCTCTCTTTCTCTCTCTCTCTCTTTCTCTCTCTTTCTCTCTCTCTTTCTCTCTCTCTTTCTCTCTCTCTTTCTCTCCCTCTCTCTCTCTCTCTCTCTCCATGCTGCCTTTCAAATAAATAAATAAATCTACAAAAACACACAAGAGTGCCTCCCCGGCAGCATCTGGAGCCCCTCCTGGGGGGTCCCCCTGTTGCAGGCCGTGTGGGTGGCACCGCGTCCCCACAGCCCACGTTGAACCCTGCACCCCGGCGTGTGAGCGACTTTGGAAGGGGCTCCCTGCACAAGTCACGGCGTAGGTTAGCACGCGGCCCTGCTGGAGGAGGGCGGAGCCGTCCAAAAACGCTGAAACCCATCCTGCAGGAAGTCTCTGAAAGTCCAGGGAAAGTGCTTATTAGCAAAGAATATGGATTTCAAAAATCTTCCCATCAAAATAAACTTACCTGTGAAGCCCGTTTCCCACAAACCCCGCGTGCATGTGGGTCACGGGGTGCCCCTCACGACCCTTCTGCTCTGGGGGCTGGGGGGAGGGAGGGGAGAGCTATGGATGAGCCACAGCCCCTCCCAGCACGGACACCCTGGAGGCCTCGCTCTTTATCCAACGAGACCGAAGCTTCTCCCCAGAGACCGCCGTGGTGTGCAGGGAGCCGACGCAAGGCTGGTGATGGTTTCCTGGGGCTGTGTTCCAGACGCAGGAGTCTGAGGCCCGTGGGGACTTATCCTGACCACGGTGGGGAGCTCAGGAGCTCTGCACCAAGCGTGACAGGAGCCGGCGCCAGGCTCCCTCCAGCTTCTGATGTGCCGCGGGCCGTGGCCGGCGTTCGCTGCCTTGTAGAAGCATCACCCCCGGGGGTCTCCCCGCGCGCAGGGCTGGGTCCCGCTTCCCCGTCACACTGAGTTGTACCCACCTGAATGACCTCCTCCCAACGCGAGGCCAAACCTCTGTAGAGGCCATTTCCAAAAAAACCGGGAGTGGTTAGGGTGCCTGCGCATCCCACGGGGCCGCCACTGGAGCCGTGAAACCTCCCAGCTCAGGAAGACCAGTTCGAGGGGAACAGGGAGCAGTGGGCACCAGAGAGAGGAGCAGCCCAGCGGCCTCACTGCTGGCCCAGCAGAGGCAGGATGTCCTCAGGGGAGCAGCCGCAGTGGCTCCCCTGAGGGAGTGTGGCCCCTCAACCCCCAGCCAAACAGCCCACAGCAGAGTGTCCCCCCCACCCACCCCGGGCAGGCAGCCGTGGACCCACCCATCCAAGAACTCCCTCCTCCCACGCCCAGAGGAGTCGTGGGGAAGCCCCCACCTCCCCGCCCACTGCCCCTCCTACCCACACACCCACTGCTGCCTCAAGGGAAAGATCGAGGACCTCCTCCCACTCGGAGAGACCCATGTGGGACGTGGGTGAGTTGCACCTGTTGATGGCCACACGGACACGAGAGCGAGTGCCCACCAGCAGGCCAGGCGGAGTGGAACAGGCTCTGAACTCTCCAGGAGCACGGCCACGCCTCCCCCTACACTGGGCACCTCTTGAACCTGTTGAGACGTGCGGATGCACGCATGGGCAATGCGCGGCCGCCGGGCCGAGGGAATTCCACGTCTCTTTTCAATGTTTTATAATTAAAATTTTTCAATTCCTGTGGACCTAAAAATAAATTGTGAATAACAAGCAAAATGTGTGAATAAATTGAAAAGAATTCTATGAAGAATGGTCTCAAAGGACAGAGTAGGAAGCCCACCATCTGGGGGAAAGACCGCCCTGTGTTCAGACGCCGGCTGCAAGACAGGGGTCCCTGGGGGGCCCTCATCAAGACCACCCAGCTAAGCATCGGGGAGGGGGGACCCCCACAATGACTGGAAGGGTTCACAGATGTCAGGAAGGAGCTGGCAGCACAGGGAGAGGAATCAGACGCAGCCCAGAGAAGAGACGCTCAGGGCAGGGCCGTAAATGTGAAGCCGCTGGGTCCTCTGGGACCAGCTCCCGGCATCCACCTGGCACCGCCCGCACCAAACACAGCCAGCCTGGAGCTCCCCGTGACCACACCCCAGGGAGTGTGTGCTCATCCTCCAGGGTGCGTCCCTCAGAGCGGGGCTGCTGGGGTGCGGAGGAGACGAGGGTTGAACTATATAAAAGCTGCCAGAGTTTGCCAGAGTTTGCCAGAATGGCGGGGTGTTGGTCACTGCCCACGGCACCTGGGACATCCTGCTGCCCCCAGCTGCAGGAGGACTACCAAGTCCTGGGCGACCCAGAGGGACACTCCTGGGTCTCACAAGCACCGAGCGGCCCTGCAGATGCCCACTGCCCACAACCCCAGACCACACACATCAGGCTCTGGCCAAAGGCGAGCCTGTAGGGGGTGCGTTCCTGCTGGCTCCCCTCCATGGTCCAGCGTGGGTTCCAGTGGAGGCCAAGTGCAGCCCACAGTCCTGGCTCCACCTCCCCGTGGAGAAAGCTCAGGAGCGAACCCCGGGCTCCGAGGCTCAGCTCTCAGAAGGGCTGCGCCTGCCCTCTGCCCCTCCCACCTCACTCCACACTCCATCCTGGCCCAGGAGCTGGGTGCCACTATGGGTCTGCAACCAGCTCCCCCTCTCATGAGGCAGGCCACGCTGGGCAAAGCCAAGCACGTCCCGTGCCTTCACCACCTTGGCTACAGTCTAAGGATGATGTAGGTGCCCACCTCGGCTCCCTGCATGAGCTGGTTTTACGTGCTTCCCAGGTCTGCGGTAAGTTAAGGCTGATTTCCAGTGCTGCTGGACCACAACAGAGGGGCAAGTGTGCAGTGGGCACCCCAGACACGACCCCTCCTGCCCAGGTCCCCAGCCCATGCAGGCAGAGCAAGGGCCCCACGGTGACCATCACAGCCGGCTGCTGCCTCCGAGCTGCTCAGGGAAGCAGTGGAAACGCTGCCCCCAGCAGCACCCGCAAACCCGGGCAGCCCCACTCGTGCTTTGGACGGGGCCGGAAGTGCCGGCTCCCTCCTGCCCCATGGGGCCTCTGAGACTTGCTCAGTCCCAGGAGATCACTCTGAGGAGCCGGAGAAGCCGGGACCCTCAACCCCTGGCCCTCAGGATGGAGAAGGAGACCCGCTGGGAGCCAGAGCCTCAGAACCACGCCCGGGGCTTCTGGGCTTTATTTGAGAGGCAGAGACAGACTGACAGACAGACAGAGCGAGCTCTCATCCACTGACTCACTCCTCAAATGCCTCCAAGCCAGGAGCCTACACGGGTGACAGGATCCCAGGTAGGAGCCGTCACCCAGTGCCTCCGCGGTGGGAATTGGCCTGGAACTGGGAGCGGAGCCTGAACTCGAACCCAGTGCCATCCTCACAGGATGCAGGCTGCACCAGAAGCCCACCCTCGACGCGGGGCTTTCTGCAGGAGCCCGGCTGAGCCTGGTTAATATGCCCACTACGACTCCCGGCAGCCGACACAGGCCTGTGGAAATTTCCACGGGAAACGAGGTTGGGGAAAATAATTAGTCCCATCAGCCCGAGCTCCCACAAAGCCATTCTGAATAGACCGAGCTAAGCCGCATGATTGATCCAATTAGACAGAAAGACGAAACGAAGCCGGACTGGGCCTCTGCAGGACGGAGGCCGGCTTAGCCTGCGCGGGGCCTGGGTGCAGCCCGGCTCCTGGAGGGGCGGGGGCTCTGCCCTGCCACAGCTGCCAGTCACTCCAGGGCAGGTCCCCGGCCCCCCTCCGGCAGCGCCGTGTCGGCGGGCTGGGACCCTCCAGGCGCTTCCATGGGGACGATCCCGTCATTCTGCCCTGCACTCAACGCTGCTGGGGCATTTCCAGGACAGACTGGGGCCCACACGGGCTGAGGGCGGCGGGCCCCGGCAGAGACGGCGAGGCAGCCTGGGAGCACGGCCCCTCCAGCGCCCGCCGATGCGCAGGCCCCACCTGGAGCCTCATGAGCACCCGGCCCTCATTCAACAGCTCTGGGTGAGGCCCGGACCTGCATCTCCCACAAGCACCCGGGGCTGCTGGTGCCCCTGGCCACCACGTGCAGGGCCAGGAGCTCAGTGGACAGAGGCGGGGAGCCTGGAGTTTGTCCCAGGGGCTCTGCGGTCGGGGAGGTGGTCCCGGGTGGTCCCGGGTCCCAGGTCAGGGTGCGGGGTCGGCAGGCCCCTCCCCTCCCGGGATATGGGGAACGCTGGGCGGGGGGCAGAGGTGAGCGGCGCCGGAGAACACTCTGGGCGACCCGGAACCTCCCTTCTCACTGCTTCCCGTGGGTCTCGGCCCAGCCCGGGATGGCGCTGAGGAGAACCGTCCTGGGCTTGAATTTCCTCTGCTGCTGAACCCGAGGCCCTGACCTGCTGCACCCGGCCTCACAGGTGGGGGGCGAGACGCCACCTGCTCTCAGCGCACACACAGCACTCCCGCTCCGTTCACAGTGTCGCTGATGGAACAAGGTCTTGTGGCATTGGCAAGTGCGCCATCCGGTGGGAACGGTCACCCCAGGCTTCCCGGGACCCAGCGACTCTCGGCCCCGCTCCGTCCGAGGTCAGACCTGGGTGTCCTTTGGAGTTAGGATTCCTTCCCTCATCCCCAGAACAAACTGCAACTCACCACCCACGCGAGCCGGTCTCCTTAAAGCCGGGGACTCGGACCCTGGGGCGCTCCAGCCATGTGAGCTAAGGGGAGGACCACGCAGCTGCGTCCCGACGGCAGCCCCACGCCCGCGTGAGGCCGTGCGCCCCGTGCCACCCGACCGCGCACCCTCTCTCTGGGCCTCAAGGAAGTCCCGCGTCCCCACCCCAGGTGCCTGCAGAATCCAGCGAACGCCCTGCGTAAAGAACGTGGAGGAGAATTCAGGGACAATCCGGAAGGCCGTGAGAGCCAAATGTCTCCCGACTCGTTGCCGGGGCAGCGTCATGGGTGGCGGGACACCGGAAATCCCTCCCCGCTCGGCTCCGAAGCCAGAAGTCTGAGACCAGGGTGGCGGGGGTAGGGGCGGTCCTCCACCCCTCCGGGCCGTCTCTCTCCCTGCTTAGGGACACCAACCGTGGAGTGCCGACCCCTCTAAGCCAGCACAGCCCGAGGCTACCTCGTGCCACCACCTGAGGGTCTACAGAGACCAGCGTGCTAACGCGGTAACCTTGAGACATGCCCAGTGGACATGGTCTCGAGGCCACACTGTTCCACCCGTGACCGCTGCTGATAGGAGCGGTGCAGTACGGGCTCCCTCTGACTTAGGGAGGGTCCCGCCCCAACGAGCCCCAGGGAAGTCAACGACACATCCCGCACACCTAACCCGCGAGCTTCCTGGCTCAGCCCAGCCTGCCTCCCCCGAGCTCAGAACACAGCCCCGGCACAGCGCCTGTTTCCTAAGAGAGCGCCAACCGGCTCAGTTGTGCGTAGTGAGAGACAGAAGGCTCGTGTGGCTGCGTTTTCTCACCGCTGTCCCTGTGAATGCAGCGGATTCTGCACTGTGTTACTCTCACAGTCTGTTGAGTGCTCTCTTCCCGGGATGGAAACCGCGGGGAGCCGCCGCTCGTGCCGCAGCTGATGCCAAGTCTCGTGTGTGCCGGAGCCTGATGGCGCCAGGCTGTGCTCGCCTCCTGCAGCCGGGCCGTCCTCCTTCTCACCGGCGCTCTCCACAGTGGCCAGAGAACCATCCCAGAAACGCCTGGCACCGCGACGGCGAGACAGGGCCTCAGTTTCCCCCAGGCTCTCCCCCGTCGCTTGTGCAGATTAGTAAGATCATCACGAGGCGCAGGTTTCTAAGGAGTTCACACATCTGCTGGATTTACTGTTATTGCTATTATTTCCATATTCCGGCAGTAACAGCACACGCAGCCCCTGCCTCTCACTGCGTCTCACGCGGTGATTCAATACAATTTGCCCATAAAAGCCGGCAACCAGCACCCCGCCTAATTTCAACCTAATTGCACTTGGCAAAAGCCAAAGAACGCACTGCTGGGGCTGGTGGCCATGTGCGGGAGCCCAGAGCAGCTCTGCCTGCGACCCCTGAGCCCAGAGCAGCTCTATCTGTGACCCCCGAACCCAGAGCGGCTCTGCCCACGACCCCTGAGCCCAGAGCAGCTCTGCCCACAACCCCTGAGCCCAGAGCAGCTCTATCTGTGACCCCTGAGCCCAGAGCGGCTCTGCCCATGACCCCCGAGCCCAGAGCGGCTCTGCCCATGACCCCTGAGCCCAGAGCGGCTCTGCCCACGACCCCTGAGCCCAGAGTGGCTCTGCCCATGACCCCTGAGCCCAGAGCGGCTCTATCTATGACCCCTGAGCCCAGAGCGGCTCTGCCCATGACCCCTGAGCCCAGAGCGGCTCTATCTGTGACCCCTGAGCCCAGAGCGGCTCTGCCCATGACCCCTGAGCCCAGAGCGGCTCTGCCCGCGACCCCCGAGCCCAGAGCGGCTCTGCCCATGACCCCTGAGCCCAGAGCGGCTCTATCTGTGACCCCTGAGCCCAGAGCGGCTCTGCCCACGACCCCTGAGCCCAGAGCGGCTCTATCTGTGACCCCTGAGCCCAGAGCGGCTCTGCCCACGACCCCTGAGCCCAGAGCGGCTCTGTCTGTGACCCCTGAGCCCAGAGCGGCTCTGCCCACGACCCCTGAGCCCAGAGCGGCTCTGTCTGTGACCCCTGAGCCCAGAGCGGCTCTGCCCACGACCCCCGATCCCAGAGCAGCTCTGCCCGCGACCTCTGAGCCCAGAGCGGCTCTGCCTGCGACCCCTGAGCCCAGAGCGTCTCTATCTGTGACCCCTGAGCCCAGAGCGTCTCTATCTGTGACCCCTGAGCCCAGAGCGGCTCTGCCCACGACCCCTGAGCCCAGAGCGGCTCTGCCCATGACCCCCGAGCCCAGAGTGGCTCTGCCCACGACCCCTGAGCCCAGAGCAGCTCTGCCTGCGACCCCTGAGCCCAGAGTGGCTCTGCCCACGACCCCTGAGCCCAGAGCGGCTCTATCTGTGACCCCTGAGCCCAGAGTGGCTCTGCCCATGACCCCTGAGCCCAGAGCGGCTCTGCCCATGACCTCTGAGCCCAGGGACCCCACCCCGAGACTCTGAGAGCTGCCAGAGGCTTCCAGGAGCAGGGTTCAATTCTCACTGCAGCAAGGGGGTCTCCCCACCCCGAGGGTGACGCAGCCGCTTCTGCCGGGCTCTGAGGTGAATCCGTGTTCCTTCCTGGCCCCTCCCTCCGCGGCAAGGCCGGGCAGGGCTCTATAAGTACCGGCTGCGCGTCTCACAGGCATCACGGAGCGGGGCGCTATCGCTGGTGCCCGGCTTCTGGGAGCTCCTGGTTCAAGTTCCAGGCCATGGAAATGGTGGCCCTTAGGGGACTGCCCCCTGCCTCTTGTGGGCAGTCTAGATGGGGAGGGGTCCCTGTGCACCTCAGCAGGTGGTGAACCTGTGAGAGGAAGAGCCGGCCCAGTGTGACGTCACTGCTCTGCCCCAAGCCCTGCGCTGTTCTCACCCCTCCCACCGAGGACACGCAGGGGACCCTCGGCATTGGTGCCCTGTGGCTGCACGGCCGTGCACTGGGGCCTCCGGCAGGTGCAGCTCTGAGGCAGCAGGTGTGTGGGTGGTGCAGGTGCGTGGGGATCCTCGTCTCCGCTGCTCTCACCCTGCCTCGGGTGTCAGAGCCTCTGACCATGACAGCCCGTGGCCCGGTGTGCCGGCCTGTGTCACCCCTAACACCCAGCTCTGATCCCTGTCCTCGACTCACTAACCTCCCGGGACCCCCGTTGGCTCTGCCAGCCCCCAATGTTGGCTCTCATGGCTTCCAGTCCTGCCAGGCCCCGATGCACCTGCTGCCCGCGACGGCGTTCCTCTCCTGAGCCCAGCCCCTGGTCCTCCCCTCCCTGCGCCCGCCCAGCCCCTGGTCCTCCCCTTCCTGCCCAGCCCCTGGTCTTCAGCACCTGCTCGCACCGGCCATTGATCAAGTGCTGGACCTGGAGCAGCAAGGAAGCAGGCGAAGTCCCCACCCTGGGGAGCTCAGGGGTCTTTGTCCAGCCTGGCCGACAGCCTGTCCCTCTCCTGCCGCAGTGCCCGTCTGGCCCCCACCCTGGAGCCCCAGCTGCAGCCCTGGGCATTCGGCTGCTCACACGGGTGCCCCAGACGTGGGCAGGTCGCGCAGTGTGGAGGTGAGTGGTTAGTGCCTCAGCGGCCCCTCCCCACCCAGCTCAAGAAACACAAAGATGTGTATGGACGCAGCAGGAGGCCTGGGCACTGGGGGAAGAGGAGAATGGAGCCGCAGTCGGAGGACAGAGCGGACAGCCGGTCCCAGGGGGACAGCTGTCCCTGGCGTCTGTCTCTGTGGAGACAGCTTTCCAATTGTGCCTTTATTTCCATGACCTCAGCACCTTCCAAACAAAACACAGAGTCTCTCCTCCCCTCTCCCTTCCTCTCCCCTCCCTTCCCTGTCCTGCTCTCTCTCCCTTCCTCTCCCCTCCCTTCCCTGCCCAGCTCTCTCTCCCTTCCTCTCCCCTCCCTTCCCTGTCCTGCTCTCTCTCCCTTCCTCTCCCCTCCCTTCCCTGTCCTGCTCTCTCTCCCTTCCTCTCCCCTCCCTTCCCTGTCCTGCTCTCTCTCCCTTCCTCTCCCCTCCCTTCCCTGTCCTGCTCTCCTCTCCCTTCCTCTCCCCTCCCTTCCCTGTCCTGCTCTCTCTCTCTCCCCCTCCCCACTTCTCACGATCTGGGTCACCGCCAAAAGCACTCAGAGTGAGTACCACACACACCGGAAGGTGCCGTGAGCCCTCGTGGCTGTGTGGGCCCTGCACCCGGGGACAGTCACTGGGCAGGAAACAGCCCTCACTCTCCATCCCTCCCGCCTGACATCCCCGTGCTGCTGGCTGGACAGACCCGGCTCAGTGCCCCCTTGGCCCTTGGCTCTGGCCCCTGCCCACCAAGGACGCTCCTGCTGCCGCCACTTCGTTCCCAGGGCAGTCCCTCCCCCAGCGCATCCTCCTCGCCTCCCCTCTGCAAACCTCCGCTGTGTGTCTCCTGGATATGGGCTGGGAGCTGGCCAGGTGCTCGCTAAGGCCCATCCTGGCTGCACAGCCTGTTTGCCACAGCTAGACAAGGCCACGTGTGGTGCGCAGGGCAGCAGTGGCCTTGGGTGGGCTCTCCTGGGGTGCATAGCCGTGGGTGTGCTGGGGGTGTCCCTCAGGCCACAAGGGCACCAACAGGGGAAGTGGGATGGACCCCGGTGTGGGCTCCAGAGCCCAGAGGGCGGCTCTGTGCAGGCTGCCGGGGCAGGGGGCTCTGGGGAAGGAAGCTGAGCTGGGCAGGGGAGACCTGAGCAGAAAGACCCGCATCTCTGCCCCAGCAATGCTGCATTGCAAGGAAGAGGCTGGGGGAGTCCTGCTGCCCTTGGGCAGCCTGAGAGACCCCGCCCCTGCTCAGAGGAAACCCCAAGGCCCCGCCCCTCGCTGCTCTGCAGGGGGACACACGCTGCCCTTCTCTGCTTTGGCACAAATGTAGTGGACATTGAAATCTGCTGACAGCAAATGCCCACTGGCCCATCACAGGGAAAGGCCAGAACCAGAGGAGGCGGCGAGACAGGAGGCCTGGCTGTCCTGCAGGAGCAGCCCAAGGTTGTCCAGCACCCCAGTGTGACTGCCAGAGACCCCCCTCCCCGTACAGGAGAAAAGCCCCCGGGATGGGGCTGGGTGGGGTCTCCCCAGGTCTCAGAGCGGGGCAGATTCTGCTGGGCGACAGAGGTTTCTGGACATTGTTCATCCTATCAGTCCACTCCTGGGAGCCCCTCCCATGCCAGCCCACAGTCACACCTGGAAGCCCCTCCCACGTCACCCCCAGTCCACACCTGGGAGCGCCTGCCCATGTCACCCCCAGTCCACACCTGGGAGCACCTGCCCACATCACCCCCAGTCCACACCTGGAAGCCCCTGCCCACGCCAGCCCACAGTCACTCCTGGGAGCGCCTGCCCATGTCACCCCCAGTCCACACCTGGGAGCACCTGCCCACGCCAGTCCCACTGCCACACCTGGGAGCACCTGTGTCTGGCTCCTGCTCTCCTGGATCAGCCTCTGGACACGTTGCTCTCTCTGTCCACTCTCAGGCCCTCCCCTGGCCCTGGCCCCGGCCACTTCCTGTCCACCCGCACGGCTGCCGGCTATCACACTACTCTGTCAGCGGCCTTGAGGAGCCCCGGAAAGGAGCCTGCACAGAGCCAGCTTGCACACCTTTCGCTCCGACCCCGTCTCTACGTCCCCCAACCCCCTCTCTGCCCGGCCCAGAGCTCATGGAGGTGGCCTCACCCTCACACACCTGAGGGGATGAGCGCTGGCGCCGTGTGGCCTGACAGGTGTCACCATCTCTGAACTCCTCTCCTGCCAGGGGACATCCGATCGGTGGCCCAGGCCCCAGCGGCCCCCTCGGTGCCGTGCCCCCTGGGACTCTGGCCACGCAGGCAGGGGTCACGCAGGGAGCCAGACTCCAGCCCGCTTCCAACCGCAGCCCTGCCGCGTTCTGGTCTTGGGCTGCCATGGCCGGTGGTTTCAGTTTGCTGAGCCATAGACTTACCGCGTGGAACATACTGGCCAGGGACTGGCAGCCCCATCCGGTGGCAGGGAGGAGGCTCCTGGCCGTGAGGTTGGCAGACAAGGGGGTGGGGTGGGGGCCGTGCAGTCTCTGGGGTCGAGGCCAGCAGCTCCCCAAACTGGACGCCCACCTCGGAAACCCCACAGGTTTGTTCTAGGACAGAAGGAGAGAGGAGTGTGAGACGCTGCACCTGGCCTGACGCGCGATGCCCTCCCGGTCAGCGTCGACCTCAGCGACAGCAGCCACCAGGAGAGCGAGGCTGTGCCCGGTGCTGCCGCGAGGACGCCTCGCCTGGGAACTCCTTGGCCTCCAGCCCCGCCGGGAGCCAGGGCCCCCGCTTCAGGGGTGGGGACCCAGCAGTGACGTCACACAACACGTCCACAGCAGCCCCAGGTGCAGGCGGGGCTGTCGTCCAGCCGCTGCGGCAGCCAAGCCGGTCACTTCCGAGCCGGGAGTTCCCCGGGGAACGGCCCTCCGCCTGTGGGCGTGCACTTGCAGAGGAGCCCCCCCCCCAGGCTCGGCCGTCAACCCGACACTGCTCCCAGCAGCACCTGCCGCCAACCCCGACAAGGTGGCACGCGGCTTCCAGGCTGCACCCAGATGGAGAACAAAATGTCCACGTGGTGCAGGTGACGTGTGGAGCCCCTCCCCTCACCTCGGGCAGCCCAAGCCCCCGAGGACAGGAGTCTGGTGCAGGCGCCTGCTCCCAGGCCTCCCCCTGGTGGCTGCCGCAAAACTCAAGGCAGAAAGGAGGGACGGCTGCACAGCTCCAAGGCTGCCAGGTCCCCAGCGCCCACCAGGGCCCCACTCCAAGCCCTGAGGCCCTCGGCCAGGGGCAGCAAGCTGTCAGGCGTGCACACACAGATAGGCAGAGATGCACACAGGCGTGCACACACAGATAGGCAGAGATGCACACAGGTGCACACAGGCAGAGATGCACACAAGGTGTGTGCACACAGATAGGCACAGATGCACACAGGTGTGCACACACACAGATAGGCAGAGATGCACACAGGCGTGCACACACAGATAGGCAGAGATGCACACAGGCGTGCACACAGATAGGCAAGATGCACACAGGCGTGCACACAGATAGACAGAGATGCACACAGGTGTACACACACAGAGAGGCAGAGATGCACACAGGCGTGCACACACAGATAGGCAGAGATGCACACAGGCGTGCACACACAGATAGGCAGAGATGCACACAGGCGTGCACACAGATAGGCAGAGATGCACACAGGTGCACACAGGCAGAGATGCACACAAGGTGTGTGCACACAGATAGACAGAGATGCACACAGGTGTGCGCACACAGATAGGCAGAGATGCACACAGGCGTGCACACAGATAGGCACAGATGCACACAGGTGCACACAGGCAGAGATGCACACAAGGTGTGTGCACACAGATAGGCAGAGATGCACACACATGCACACAGATAGGCAGAGATGCACACAGGCGTGCACACACATGCACACAGAGCCTTGTGGTCTCTGGACTTCTGGCCTCAGGAGCTGTGCAGAGGTGAGCGTCCGTGGTTCCGAGCCTCCTGGCATGTGTCCCGGCTCACAGCGGCCCCAGACTCTGAGGCCTGCAGGGTGGTGACCAGGCCTCGCCTGGCCGCAGGGTCAGCAGAGCACAAGCAGATCCCCCTCCGCCCCTTTCGCCCCTTCCGCCCCCACTTCTCCTCCTCACTGGAAACCAGAATCCTTAAGGTGCTGGCTCCAGGGCCTGGCAAGGCCAGCCGGGGAGGACCCTGGTCCCAACGCCAGGCCATGCCTGCCTCCCCTCTCGGCCCAGCAAACTCCAGTTTCTCTCCCTCTCTCCACTCCCTCCTCCTGTCTGTCTCTGTGAGTCTTTCTGTGTCTCTCCACCCCACCCCCAGCACACACACACACACACATGCATGCACACACACAGAGAAACGCATGCACACACACATACATGCATACACACAGAGAGACACGCACATGCACACACACAGACACACACACACACGCACACACATGTACATAGCACATCGGTATAAGGTAGAAGTACTCATGACCTTACACAAGCAGCACAGTTTCACACCGACCTTCTTCTCTCTGTGCCTACCCCACCCCCAGCACACACGCACACTCACACGTGCACACGCACACTCACACGTGCCTGTGGCACCAGTCCTCTGCACCTCGGTTTTTCTCAGCTCGCCTGACGGTGGGCGCCCTGCCTGCTGGTGGGGGCTCACGCGATTCCCCCCGTGCTCCGCGGCACCAGGCCCGAGGCGAGTGCACACTCCTGCACGGTTGTCGGAATTCTTCCTGTGGGTGCACGGCACACCGGCTCCCCCAGCACGGCGACGCTCCCCTGCGTGTCTCCGTGCAGGCTGTGGAGTGCGGGTGTGTTCGTTCTACTGCGTGTTACGCAATGACTCTCTGAGAGCTTGGCAGGTTATACTCCCAGCAGAGCCGACCGGTTCCTGCATCCAGTCAGTCGACAGGGACTTACCGAACACCTACTATGTGCAGGCGCAGGGCCATATTGTTCATGCTGGGTTGTCCAAATCAGTGACAGACAGCAGGTGGGTCAGACGCGCTGGACCAAGTCCTGGTGCCACAGTGGACCAGCAGGCGGCCTCGGGCGAGTGAGGCCACGTCTTTGTGCGTCGGCGTCCTGGTGTACAAAACCGGAAAAGGTTGAAAGCACACACAGAGGTGCCGGAGCTCACACAGGTGCAGACGCCGCACAACTGCAGTTTTGCACGACCAGAGACAGAGGCAGAGCTGTGCACACTCAAACACGCAGACACGTGCGGTTTTCACCACTAGACAATTACATGGGTAGAAGTGTTTTTACACAAAGATGTAAAAATGTGCACAGATACAGGAATGGCCCTGGTGGGGGCCAGGCCAGCTCCCCCACCAGGGGCCCTGAACGGTTTTCTCGCTTACGGAAAACACCTGCTGACTTAGGTCTTCGTTCAAGTGACCCCGTGTTTCTCACCATCTGACCAGACGTTTCCTCCAGGGCTCAGCCCTTTGCCAGCAGTCCTGCAGGCGGCTGCTCCCTCGTGCCTCTGGGCGGGAGCAGACGGTGTTTTCTCTCCTCCCAGGAGCATTGCACGGTGAGGCCCGGGGACAGGGCACTAGCAGAGCCAGGGTCCGGCCAGGTCCCCCCAGCACGTGCGAAGTGGACCACACCTTCCAGCTCCGGCAAGTGGACGGAGAGAGCATCCACATGGCAGTGTAGCCCCCGGAGCAGGTGCCGCCCGGGAACCACCGCCCCTCGGCTAACTCTGGACTCGACGACTGAGGACGGCGGCACAATGTCCCCTCCCCCAAAACTCACAGCCACCCAGGGCCTGTGACGTGGCCTTGGGTAGAGCACAGCTGCGGATACAGCCACAGTGAGGTCGTTCCAGACCAGGCTGGGCTGCACGGCAGTGACTCAGAGAGAGAGAGGAAGACACGTGGAAGAGGGGCGGCACCAGACTGATGCCCCCACGAGCCCAGGAACACCAGGACTGCACTGGGAGAGAGGGCCCGGGGTGGACCGTCCCTCGCAGCCGCCAGGAGCCGACCCTGGCTCCACCCAGGTGACCAACCTGCCGCCCTCGTGACGCTGAGAGAGGAGTGTGTGCTT